>NC_134574.1:85106968-85706968 GCF_050947875.1 Dermacentor variabilis | reverse complement strand
GGTCGGTACCCTTAGTCCAGGGCTCCGTTGGCCGCAGCCGCCTTGCGAACTCGTTGCACAAGACCGATTTTGTCTTCGCGGCTATCGCGGGCCAGTATTGTTTCCGACTGTGCCGCGCTTGGCTTTGTAATTATTGGAACCGCAATTGCTTTTCGGCGTTCCCATGTAGCGTGATAGAGGGTTCATGTTGAACGAAGAGCATTTGTCGGCGTATCGTGTAGAGGGAATTTTCTTTAGTATGTATAGGTTGCGCAAGGTGCCTGTTTGAAGTTGTCTCCTGTCCACTGCCTCTGTCCAAGTTAGAGAGTTACGTGGGGATTGGTATATCTTTCCGATCCTTCTGTAATGGGATAGAATAGCCGAGTGTTCCTTGGGGACTGGCGAAGGAGCTTCTAATTGGGATTGGCAAAGAGCTCCTTTTGAAGTATAGCCGCGAGCAACCCTGCCTGCCTTCGTGTTCCTTGCTATCCCTGCGTGTCCCGGCGTCCATATTTTCCTGTGCTGTACTGCGGTATGGTGTCCAGTAGATTCTACAGTGTCACCAGCTGCCTCGACAGGGAGCACGGTAAGCGTACATGGAATTGCTTACTCTGCCGTTCAGAAAGTTTCGGCAGGCCTCTTGTAAATCAGAGATTAGGGCCCCTATAACGTAAAACTATTCCGCTAGGTTCTTATTCCAATCTCCTGACGTCAAATTTGCGTAACCGCCGACACAAGGATCGGGCGGTCATCCGCAGAGTAGTCCGAACAGACCAATGAAACGCTCTCCTCGATCATAGGAGGTCACTTTTGTTTGCTTGAAAAATGAATAACATTACCTACACTGAGCGGCTTGTCCTATCTAATTGGCTGACAAGAGGCGAGGAGCACGCTCAAGTGGAGAGTGATTCGATGGGGCCGAGCCACTGCGCTGAAATTCGATAACCGGATGAAGAGGGGGGTGCCGGCATCTGCGATTGGTCCGCTTTCCCTTACATAGCTTGAGGTGGCTGGTCGAAAATCGCGGCGGCATGCAACGGAAGGTTAGGAATGCTGCTAAAACAGATCCTCAGCAAAGAAGAGTTGGCAGAGCGAGGTTGTAAATGCGCCGAAAGTGCGCGAAAACTTTACACGGCCACGCAAAAAGATTTACTGTACGAAAATAAACTCATGCTTTCCGGCAGGCGCGAGTAGCCAGTGCCTGAGCGATCGGCGGCAGCCATCTTTTATTCCTTTCGGAACGGGGCAACCTGCGGCTACTCAGAAGGAAATTAAGTTTTGTTTGTCATAATAATGCATCTTTAACGCGTGCACGTCATTTTGACGCGGTGAGTTTTCGCGGGTTTGTGACGGCGCGTGACAGGTAGGTGAAGTGAGTACAGCCCGAAAACATTTTACCAATAGCCGAGGGCTAATGGCGAAAAGGCGTCGAATCAGAAATAGCTATTTTTCTTTTGTTCTGTCAAATCATACATAATCAGCGTGAACAAGTCACATGAGATGGGGAGCGATCGCGGTTTTCATGAAGTCGCGTGATAGACAGGTGAAGTGGGGGTGGTCCAAAAAATTTTTGACCAATCGCGGAGGGCTGATTGCAGAAATGAAATAGAAAAGTTTGTAGCGCTCTATGTTGGGCGATAGTCCGGCCCTAAAGCCCTCCGCCACTGCTACAGCGACCAGCTAGCTCCTTAATTCGTGTTCTCGTCTTTTTTACACTCCTTGAAGTTGTCCTTAAGATGAAACAGCTCGCCAGAATGGAGTGGTTACTCCTTAAGTATTTAGATAGTCGTTTCACAAAAAACATCACTTCATACAGATTCCAACATGAGCCTTGTCTCTTCCCTTCATTTTTCACTTCCTCTAAGTATAACCCAACTTTCCCAGCGCTACCTGGTAATAATTGACCAGACGCATGTAATGGCTATTACACTTTCTGAGAATAAGCAGCTTCGTGCTCTTGCGTAAGTTCCGCTGGTGATGACACTGAAATTTAAATCTGAATTTCGCACTGACAATAAAGTTTTGAAAATGCTTTACAATAATTAGCCCTGAAAAAAATATATATATAGATTTCTCTTGTAGAGGGAATATCGGTGGCTGCAGCTGTGCATCGTAAATTGTTATATATAGCTTTGTCAATTCCTTCGAGAAAAGAAGCTCTGTCTTGCAAGTAACAGGTGTTTTCAACTAGCAGCTCTCAGAATGATTCAGAAAGATTCTGCTGCAAAATTTAGGCAGCTTCAATTGTGTCAGTTGTGTTTTCTGTGCGTGAAGAGACAATAGGTATTCGCTATCTTGCTATGGAAATTCAGAAAACATATGTATTGACCACTATTACCAGTTGTGCACTACAGTACAGCAAGATTTCTTTAGCTCCAGGAGAATACAAACAAGTAAAAAATGTAGGGGTGACTTGTGCGCATTGTATTTTAAGCAAACACTGCGGTCGAATATCCAGAAAGGCTTGATTTACAAATTCTGAGGAAAAAAATTAAAAAAATTAATTATGGGGTTTTACGTGCCAAAACCACTTTCTGATTATGAGGCACGCAGTAGTGGAGGGCTCCAGAAATTTCGACCACCGGGGGTTCTTTACCGTGCACCTAAATCGAAGTACACGGGTATTTTCGCATTTCGCCCCCATCGAAATGCGGCCGCCGTGGCCGGGATTCGATCCCGCGACCTCGTGCTCAGCAACCCAACACCATAGCAACTGAGCAACCACGGCGGGTAATTCTGAGGAAAGCTGTAGATTATGGGCGACACACTTTAACATGGCATTCACCATACTCATGAAAACCCGCAACTCAATAGAAACAATCCAGACACTTCTGAGTGGCACATCCAATACTAAGTGCTTCTATTACGACTTAATTTTTTTAATTATGGGGTTTTACGTGCCAAAACCACTTTCTGATTATGAGGCACGCCGTAGTGGAGGACTCCGGAAATTTCGACCACCTGGGGTTCTTTAAGGTGCGCCTAAATCTAAGTACACGGGCGTTTTCGCATTTCGCCCCCATCGAAATGCGGCCGCCGTGGCCGGGATTCGATCCCGCGACCTTGTCCTGAGCAGCCTGACACCATAGCCACTGAGCAACCACGGCGGGTGACTATTGCAACTTAGGAACAACTAATCGTGCTCTGTGCTTTTGTGAGGAGGATAACAAAGTGAATAAGCAAGAATTATGTTCACCATAAGAGGCTTCTGAAGAGGGTACATGTCTGAATAGGAGGCGAATATCACGAAATGAAATCGCAGTTTCACAATCATCATGACACTTGAAGGACCGCGCAGCACGTCCACTAGTATAGTATCTTGAACAAGCGCTAATATCTACAAGCAAAGAAAGAGTATCATTGTAACTACGATTACGGTGATCTATTTATCAAGGCGAATGATTTTTTAAATAATTTTTATGGATACGTGCTTCGTGTGTTCACTCCTATTATCATGTTCTTGCCGTTCTTTGTGTGCCTATGTGCGCCGTTCATTCCACCAACAAGAATCGCACTGTGTACGTCACCGTGGACACTCAAATACTTCTGAACTGATCACAAACGATTCAATCCATCAATCCATCCATTGTCTGTCTGTCTGTGTCTGTCTGTCTGTCTGTCTGTCTGTCTGTCTGTCTGTCTGTCTGTCTGTCTGTCTGTCTGTCTGTCTGTCTGTCTGTCTGTCTGTCTGTCTGTCTGTCTGTCTGTCTGTCTGTCTGTCTATCTATCTATCCATCCATCCATCTATCTGGCAGACATTGTCAGCTCCTGACTGGAAGCTTACCATTATCATTGAAAACGAAGGTGCACAATCGCAGCCTTTTACCAACGCTGATATATGGGGCAGAGACTTGGAAAAGAAGCTTCAGAACAAGTTAAGGACCGCGCAATGAGCGATGGAACGAAGATTGCTAGGCATAACGTTAAGACACAGAAAGAGAGCGGTTTGGATCAAAGTGCAAACGGGCAAAGACGATATTCTAATCGACATCAATAGAAAAAAATGGAGCTGGGCAGGTCCTGTAATGCGCGGGTAAATAACCGTTGGACCATTAGGGTTACGGAATGGATACCAAGAGAAGGGAAACTCAGTCGAGGACAGCATCACAATTCTAGGTGAAGCGATATTGTACAGCCACAAGAATGAAGATACGAGTCTTATGGCAGAAGCATGGCATATCTATAATGGTGAAAGTGCGTGCGTGAACCAACCTTTGATTATTTTACATAAGGAAGAAATTAAGTGCCTTAACAGCTATCTCTCACGTAGACGGGCGCATGTACCCGACTGACACGTGGTTACATCATTCCAGAGCTTGCGCAAATGAGTTTTGTGTCTTCTTTCTTTTTTCGCCTCAGTGCTCCCTTCAGTTGATTGTCGGCGTTCGTGGGGTCCACTTCTGTTCTCTTGCGTCCTGTCTGCACACCTCACCTTTTTTGCATAATGAATCCTTACCAACTAGCTCGGCTTTCTGTCGTTCACAGCGATGAAATTAGGAAATTCATGGGTGCTAGTTGGTATGGGTTGGCGCAGGACAGCGGTAAATGGAGATCGCAGGGAGAGGCCTTCATCCTGAAGTGGACATAAAACAGACGGATCATGATCATGATGATGATGATCTATTTGTCTGTCTGTCTGTCTGTCTGTGTTTGCATGTGAACGTTTTCCCGCTCACGTGGGTCACTAGGCAGTCCATGCTTAAATGGGCGGTGCCCGGTGTGGTTGCTCAGTGGTTATGGTGTTGGGCTGCTGAGCACGAGGCCGCGGGATCGAATCCCGGCCACGGCGGCCGCATTTCGGTGGGGGCGAAATGCGAAAACACCCGTGTACTCAGATTTAGGAGCACGTTAAGGAACCCCAGGTGGTCGAAAATTCCGCAGTCCCCCACTACGGCGTGCCGCATAATCAGAAAGTGGTTTTGGCACGTGAAACCCCACCATTTTTTTTAATGGGCAGCGCATCGGGCCGCTGTGCTGATGGAATAAGGTTCAACAACCTTCGGCCAAATTAGGTTACTGAGTGTGCAGCAACGCCTACACATGTGTCGCTTCTCAACGAACCTCTTTCAAACGGATGAGGGCAACTCTAGATGTGCGACTAGGGTAGTGTTGTGACCTGGTTCTGCGATTCGTAGTTATGACGCAGTCGTCACACAGGGGGTCGCTTGCCTACGCCATTGGAGCACTTGAATAAACATGGTAACTGAGCTGCGCTACACCGGTACGACATACTAACTTTCTGGCTAAGCTGACCCACATCGTCATCTATGTTTATCACCATGAATTGTTTATTGGTGAGGAGATGAGAATTGGACATTGAGAAACAGAAGAAACGGATTTATTTTATATATATATATACAAATCACCAAACTGAATTCTTCAGGGCTATTGGAGCACAGTCTATGTCTGAGCACGTAAATTGTCTGGTCTCACTACACATTTGAGAAGATAGATGTCTTCACGTGTCAGTGCGCACCTATAGCACGAATGGTGTCCTGTTTTAGAATGACCGTTTTCTCTAAGTAACTAGACTAGCGAATTTGATGACCGTTTCTCGGCCAAACAGAGGGGTCGCAGTGCTCACAGCTTTGCGCACATGGTAGCAGCATATTGCTGGACTCCACCTCTGATGTCAAAACTTTCGTATCCGCCTACGATACAACACGTGGCAATTGGGAATCCCAACTCGACGCCGTTGCGACTGAAGTCCCCGACGTTGGCCCTTGCGTCAATTAATGGTCTCGTGTTGAAGGGCAGCCTGTAGCAATTTTAGAAACCTGGCCTTGATTATCGTTAGCGCTTCCACAGAATGCAGTGGTTGCTGTCACTTAGAAGGCAGCTCCTTTTTTTTACCCGTCAACCTTAGGTGCCATTCACCGTCACTGCCTGAGAAGGCACTGGTCAAGTGGTTGATTCGTAGGAAGCGTCGAAAGACGCCCATTGCCACTTGATACGGAAAGTAGCTATCATACTTCAAAGTGTAATCAGGAAGACAAGACGACGATGAAGCAGCCATGCAAGCAAACCATAGTTTTGGTGGTAGCCAAGACCCGAGCTCGCGCTTGATCATATTTCTGGCCGCTTGACGGCCACCGTTTCTTGACGCTTGCCTTGCACGTTCATTGTCCTTCCTTGACGTCTACACGTCGATAAACGATGTGAAATTTGGTGAACATTGCGCGCGTCCCCTGCACGACACTGGAACTTCGTTCCTGGATGACCTCTTCCTTTCCTGCTCCCATTATGGCCAAAGAGACTTCGACTGAGACTGACCCTTCGGCTGCCCATGCCATCTGCGGCGCCATGTACCGTCAGCTGTTTCCACCTCATCTTCAACTGAATGCCATGACATCATTTTTCCCCAAACTTTCAGCACCTGAATTTCTACCCTTTTATTGCTGCCGATCTATCGTCTGCACCTCACAGAGAACTCCTGGCTATTCTTCGATCCTTCCGCTCCTCGTTTGATTGCGTTCAACCATCTCTGGATTGTACAACACGCGTCGCTCACCACATTTACACCGGTTGTCATGCACACTTACCCCAACGACCATATCGAGTTTCAGCGGAAGAACGGTGTATAATTAATGAAGAGGTGGATCATATTCTTAAGCGTGGTGTCATTCAACTGTCCCAGGGCCCCTGGTCTTCGTACACCACCAAAAGCGCATGGAAATCTGAGCTACCTTGTACACCAACCCGAGAAGCGGCCACGCCAACGCTTGCAAGACCTACAACCACCTGCGTCAGCGACACTAGTGGTGGGGAATGTATACATTTGTGTGCAAATACATACGTGCTTGCACTGCCTGTTAGTGGCGCGAGGCTACACCTGAACGCCTGGCCGGTATACTTCAGCCTCTACCTTGCCCGGTCCGTCCGTTTGACCGCATCGGTATCACTTATACGGGCCGCTTCCCTCGATCTATTCAGGGAATAGGTGGATGATTGTCGGCCTGGACCGCCTCACGGGTTACGTAGAGACTACAGCTTTGCCCACAGCCACAGCGAGAGACATTGGAGAGTTTTAGAAAATAAATAGCGCCGATGCCACTGCACACGCGCAAGATGCGAGACGTTTGGGTTTTGCGTCGGGCACGCTATTTCACTCATTTAGTGGGAGAACAGGGAACCGCCTCAAAAGATTTGCGTCAATAAACATGGTGGCAGCGGTCGAAGCGACAGCTCTTACCTAGCACCAAACTGGGCTCGATTCGTGGTAACGCGTGACGTTCGCAAGCTAGGAGAAGTGGCTGTCGTTATCGCTTTCTCTCAACTAGCGTGTTTTATGAAGACGGATCCATTAGACGCCGCTGATTCCGCATTCGATTGTCAATTTCATGGCTCTAAGGCACAACTCAGTTTAGCTTGGCTGGTGAAGGCTCGTAAAAATGTTTACTCAGAATTCTGCCCAATTAAATGCTCGCTGCTAATAGAATAACCTCTAACTTACAATTTAACGCGAAAGCACGAAACTCAAAATTAATGTTCTTAGCATAAGATGGCACATTTTATGATAAGAAGACGATTATGATTTTTGACGCCGTAGTGGCGCTGTCGGCGCAAGACGCTATCCGGAAACGCAAACCCTATTCTAAAGCTCCTCACTCCTGCGTGCTCCGACGCTAACACCCGCAAAGCTCTTTGGGACCCCAAACTTTCGGGGAAACTGCTTTAAAACTCTCTATTGTGTTTTTCATCTTACGCAACTTCGACCTGGGCCACGGTGCTCCATGTGAACTTTCGAGTGACCGAGGACGTGTTTTCCTGTCTGACACTATTCAAGCCTTGCGCGTTCAGTGCAAAATCGTTCGTCGCATGAGATCTGCACATCATGCGCAAATGAATGACCTAACTGAACGTTTTAATCGCACTCTCCGTGATATGTTGACAACGTACACCGCATCGGACCATAGCAATTTGGACCCCGTTCCTTCATTAATCACATATGCGTAGAACAGTGCTAGGCACACGACCACAGGAGTCTCGGCTTCCTTTTTTTTATTCACGCTGGACACTGTGCCTCCCTACACAATTGACTCAGCTGAATACATTCCCATTTCTGATGTTGGCAGGTAGACC
The DNA here is from genome assembly GCF_050947875.1 of Dermacentor variabilis. Taxonomy (NCBI): domain Eukaryota; kingdom Metazoa; phylum Arthropoda; class Arachnida; order Ixodida; family Ixodidae; genus Dermacentor; species Dermacentor variabilis. Next base: position 85,698,907 of record NC_134574.1, on the reverse strand, counting down.
GAATATTTTCGACAATTGGCCCGTTCATTGACAACGAAAGAGCAAGGTCACCAGCAGCTAAGGTACGACACCGACCGACATCTCCCTATTTTCGCGATTGCTGCCCTCGTTTGGCTTTGGATACCTTCGAGTGCACCCGGACTTCCGTCTAAATTACTGACCCGATATGATGGGCCCTACCGTATCCTCAGTAGGACATCTCCAGTAAGTTATGAGGTTGAGCCTTTAACACCGTCCCAAGACTTACGTCGTCGTGGCCAAAAAGTCGTCCATGTTAGTCGCCTCAAGTCCTATTATCACCCCGCTATACTGTCAACGCCTTAAGTCGCCAGGATGGCTACACCCTTCACCGAAGGTCAATGTAATGAAGTCGACGATGAGGAAGCAGCCAAGCAAGGAAGCCCCAGTGTTGGTGGTAGCCATGCGACCTGTGGTTTCGCTGGTCCAGATTTTTGGCCGCTTGACGCCCGATGCTTCTAGGCGCTCGCCTTTGAGACGTTCCTCGTCATTCTTTGACTTTACACGTCAATAAATCATGCGGCAGAAGAAACACTTCGACGCCGACATGGAGCACTAGACATGTGTGACTTGGGCTACGATAATCTCCAATCATTGTATTTGATACCAACTTGGCTCATTGTGTATCTCGCAATAGGTGTGGGCCACTATTCGACTAGCGTCTCTGACACCAGCGTGCGTATTTAGGTTTGTGCTGCAAGGAATGGTGCCTCTCCACAACGACGTAAATTATCCGTTAAAATCCACCGATGCTGGGCGTTAAGGACAAGCCTTCCGCATATGGGTGGCGAAAGTTGTGGCCATATCAGTTGTTGTGATCGTATTTGTGCCAGGCTATCTCGTTTTTCAAAGTGCTTTTGGAGAATGAGCTTACAGTTTGTACTAGACGTTGCCCCACGCATATTCCAAATAGCAGTAGCAACTATGCAACAGACAGAATAAGGATCGTGCCCTCACGAGCTTCTTTCCTATGTCAAAAAGTATCAATTTATTTTCGGTCTCAGCTGTGCGAGCATGCACACTGAATACGCATAGTAACCTACAATCCTGACATGATTTATGGCACAAAGGCGAAGCCCTACTGCGATGTGAAGAAAGGCGAAAACAGAGCAAAAACGACGCGAGACGAAGGAACACACATGACAGGCGCTGACTGACAACTGAAGGTTTATTGCGGTGGAGCAATATAAGAAAAGCGGGGGGCGGGAAAAGAACTGACACGTCATCAGCTAGCTATTGTCGCATGGCTTTCCTGCGTCGCCAAGCAGATAAAACGAAGCTGTCTAAAGTGTGCAGGCAACTGTGCGCTGCCGAAAACCAGAGCAAACTCTACTATCGACCACATAAAGAGAGATCCCGAAAGCGTGTGTAGCAACTTCTATAGGCGAGGTTCGTGTGGAAAAAGTGCGATGACTTGGGTCAAACTATTGCTTCTATTTTGTGGTAAGTTCAGCCCCGCTATTTGATTAGTAACTTCTCGTTGTTTGCATGGACAAGATAAGTCTCCTTTCAAGGCGGCCTAAGCAGCACACAGATACGTATCTGCGAGAGAATTTTGGACATACTAGTGAAGGACAGAATACGTCGAACGTAAGGTCAGTCCCTAATATATATATATATATATATAATCCTTCCGTCCTTTTTATCTTGTGCTATTCCAAGGCCTTTATGTGCCGCCCTATCCTCTCTACATTGATTATATAGATGTTGTTTCTCCAAGCGTTTCAATGACTCCTCGTTAAAGATATCGCACTCAACTCATTGAATTACTGGCACACAAATGATGCATCTGAGGAAATGTGGGGAACTATAGATGGCGCAACTTGGCCTCCACCAAGCATGATAATTCAAATTTGCACTTGTTCAGTTTATTTAGGCTCTCTACAATAAACTTCTTGTCCGGTAAATTCACATCTCAGCATTTGGCCTAAGTCCTGCATGAATTCACAGTTTTGACTAAGAAATCGATATTCTGGCGATACTTATAGCTGAGCGACTTAAAGTTATGCTAAACAAATGTACCGGAAGCAGAAATGCAATATTTTTTGAACGCATTCAAATACTTAGGAGTTTTATCTTTGTGCAAGAAATTTCATTCCCCAAGTGGATAAGGCTTATAAATGCTAAGACTTACAAGTGTTTTCATGGGGAATCTCCACGAGCTACCTTATTCGAAAGTTGGCAATTATTTCACGTTATTGTTTTGTTTTCAGTGTACTGTCAAGGCTTATCTGGTGATCCCATCGCGCAAAACAGAGCCAAGCGTGACGTGTCCTCTGAGCTGAAGCCACGGGTAAATACGGTCGTAACAGCAACAGTTTTTTGACACACGACTGGCAAGCATATTATTTGCTTTTTAGCGATAAGTATTCCGTAACGTGCGGCTTACATTACTTACTTGCTGTTCAGTTCAGGTTTCTATAGGTTTTATCCTAATGATTTGTTATATGGAGGCTTGAAATTCCATTATACTCTTGTCAAAATGAGGCCATACATTTGGAAGCGATATCCGACTTGATGTGTTAAGTTTCTCGGTAAATATTTGCGCAAAAAGTCTCTTTATGAGGGGAGGCTCCTAATACAAGGTATTTTCTTTTCAATAGGAGACATCTCTAAATGTGACAAAATTGAAATGATCAACAATATGCAGCTGCCGCCCTTCATTAGTCGGCGTACAGTAACCTCTGGAACAACACAAACGTAGCGCTGTTGCTCAAGATACCCTTACCACATCGCAACATAAACATGAGTGAGCACTCACCTCATAACGCGCTCCAAATTGTGTCATGGCGAGCTAACTGCTTTCTCGCGTAAATGGCCGATGGCACGACAACTTGTAGCTAGTGCCCAGAGCTGCATCGTCTGCACAGGGCGGTTTTGACGTGGCGTGTAAATTGGCGCATTGGGCCTTTCGTTGCGTGACTAATTTCTTTGTTGATGCATTACGGCTGTGCCCCGCGTGCACACGTGCGTGCGCTGGCGCTAACAAGGACCGCTTATTCCGTGCAGAATCTCGAGGGATACTTCGCTGCTCTTAAATGTATAAAGCTTGCTACTGTAACAGCCTATTTCATCGTAGTAAAGAACACGATTATGTACGTTGATACTCGTCTAAAGAAGTTAACTTTACTAACGAAAGCTTAGATTAAAAGCTGTAGACTGCCTCACGCCTGTGCGCATTCAGACTGTCACTGAGAGCATATCTGATCCACAGACTTGCTTATTTGAGTCTGCTTACCAATCTTGTCTGTGTTTTCCAGCACGCAGGCACTTTTGCTTATGCGGGCTGGATATGCAACTGTGAAGAGAATAGGTGAAATAATAATAACAACAATAATAATAATAATAATAATAATAACAACAATAATAGTAATAATAATAATAATAATAATAATAATAATAATAATAATAATAATAATAATAATAATAATAATAATAATAATAATAATAATAATAATACTAATAATAATAATAATAATAATAATAATAATAATAATAATAATAATAATAATAATAATCTTCCGGCCACTGTCGTCGTGTGCTTCAGCTGTCATGTCATAATTGCATATGAGTCCTGCCCCCAGGTGCAGGACAATAAATCGTGCACCTACAGTACAAGCTTTGACGTGCGTTTGCCGTACACTATACTACTTAATTCGGCAACTGGTCGCCGCAGCGCCAAATTTATGAGGGAGAACGGCTAGCTCTTTTGTAGTATGCTGAAACTTTGCTTAAAACAAATAAAATTTTATTCACGCCATGCTCGAGAATGTAGTAGCAGACTGGCACTCACGGGGCTCAAGCATTTCATGTTGTTTTCAACTCAGATTAGCGTAGCACCAGCAAGCTCCAGCCAAGCCGATATGTCGCTACAGCTTCGCTCAAATGGCGTGCTGTTATCGCCGTTATCTCACCTAACAAAACAGCAATGGAAACTTCAGCGGCACAGTACTTTTTTGATTTTCGGAAACTGGCTGATCGCGTGATTACCCGTTGCAGTGACTGTCCAAGAACACTCCAAAATAGTGTACCACTCAAGCGATTACAAGAGCGAAAGCGCATCATGTAGCCACTTAATATTTTTATAGCCCGAAAGAGGCCCTCGATATGTTTATTTCTTGACTTGACCACCACAGGGCGCAAGCATTTGGCGCCCACAACTAGGGAGGAAAGTAAGAAAGGGAGGAAAGCACCTTTGAAACCGATCCAGATGGAAGGAGGTGAACGGAGCCAGATAGTGCGGTAGTTGCTGGGACATAACTTGCAGTTACTCGGCGCTAGTTGTTGCGGGGACATTAGTTTGCTGGGTGACAAGCATTGCAACATAGGCGTGTTGGCGCTCTGGTATGTTTTACTCAATGGTCCTCACATAAAGGAATTTCTTTCGGACACATTCGTCCATAAGCGGTAGTTGGATTGTTGTTTTGTAAAATTCTCCCTGTAACTTTTAGTAGTGCCACATACCAAGAACCACTCGACGCTGACGTTGCTCATGCTCATACATAAGTTTTTAATGTAGGAGTTCAATTAAATTGTGTCTTCTTTTGCATCCAGGCCGATAATCGATGTGGGTCTGAACTCAAGGACAAGGACAAATGCGAGGTAAAGATGACTTCAATCTTATCCATAGGTTTATAATGTTCCTCTATATAAGCCTTAATGAACTTGCGTCAAATATTATGCACTGCTGTGCCGCCACCACCTAATAATGTACTCATCTATGCCAATTTTAACCGTGCACAGAGGACCGTTACTTGCAGTTTTATACGAAAAAAAAGAGATTATCATCCGGTTTTGGTATTAAGTACGACATTTCTGTCTAATGGTCTTGAGCCAACACTGAATGACAGTGTAAACGATATTTGTTTGATTAGAGCAGGAACACGTGACTAGGAACCAGTTCAGAGGGTACGGACTCATGTAAGATCTCCACATACAGTGATGCCGTACACGTGATGCAAAGCAAACGAAATGGCCAACTATACTTCACATATTGACTCGAAATAAGTTTGCATGTGATGACACGGGACCCTTAAGGTGAGAACGACGAAGTTCTTGGTTGCGCGCGCGCTCTTCGAGGACCAGCCATCGCTAAAGGCAGACGTTTTTTTTTTGCCAATCTGCCGGTGGTAAACTCTTTTAGTTGTAATAGCTGGGTGGCATTTCTGGTGGAGGTGCGGTGTACGGTCGATGTTAAGATCTCTTGAGCATACCCCAGACCTAAGCCCGGCGAGTAGTTCAGCCGAGCTTACCCCTGTGCACGTACGTGTCAGCCAACGTCTTCAGGGACTCCAGCCACAGCACGGTCTGCTACCCGAACGAACTAGAATGACAAACCAACCACCTCCTGCCACTCCTGCAGCATCGCACGTTGTCGTCAATCACATCCGGACGCCGAATCTGTTCCACGGAAGTGCTTCAGAGGACGCCGACGACTGGCTTGGCCATTTTGACCGGGTTGCCAACCTCAACGACTGGAACCACGAGCGTAAGCTACGCTACGTGTACTTCGCTCTTGAGGATTCCGCGAAAACATGGTTTAAGAACCACGAGGCGACGTCATGGGATGAATTTCGTAGGCAGTTCCTCAATGCCTTCGCCAGGGCGGACAGGAAGGAGAGGGTGGAGTTAGCGTTGGAGGCAAGAATTCAAGGCCCGAATGAGCGAGTAACGGCGTATGTAGAAGACATGAATCGGCAGACGTGCGGACTTTTCTATGACTGAAACATAGAAGGTGCGCCATCTCATGCGCGGGTCAGAGGAAATCTTTGCTGGCCTGATTCGAAATCCGCCGCCGACACTTCAAGAGTTCCATGACGAAGCCACTACTATGGAAAAGGCCCTTCAAAAGCGGGCCAGGCAAAACAACCGCGATGCCTTGATTTGAAGGGTGCTCTCAGCCGTTACCCTCGGTAACGACGTTGGCGTCTTGCGAGAACTCATCAGGGCTGTCGTCAAGGAGGAAATGCAGAAGATGCAGACGACCACTGCCCCTGTGGGACAACTTTCCATTGCGGAAATGGTGCGCGCCGAGGTCCGACAGGCCGTCCATATCCCTAGACAGTACGAGGCACCACAGCAGGGATCGCACGCCGAAATGAGTTACGCTGAGGCAGTACGCCGTCAGTCACCCTCAAGTGCGTGCAGCATGGTACGCCCCGCGCAACAAATGGACGTAAGCTTCAGGCCGCCTCGCAGCCCACCGCACATCGCTGAAGCAAGGACTAGGAAGAGCGACGTCTGGCGCAGCACAGACAACAAGCCCCTTTGTTTTCATTGTGGCGAAGCCGGACACATCTACAGAATGTGTCCTTATCGTCATGTGGGGCTCCGTGGATTCTCGCCGAATGCACCTCGTCCGCGACCTGGTGAGTGGCCGCCGGAAATAGAGAGTTTCGTCGCGAATCGTCGCAATGTTGATCAGCGATGGCAGGAGCCCCGTTCGTTGTCTCCTGCTCGTTACAGGCTACCATCACCAAGCCAAGCCTTTACTCTCGGCGCTCTGAGACGCCGCTCGCCTAGCCCGGCGGGTCGAGAAAACTGAGTTCAGCGACCTCCGGAGGTCAGGCCGCTGACGACGACCGTACGCAAGATCCTCTGCTATGGCGACAACGACGAAAACATAACGACGCAGACGTACAGACGGAGTCAAACACCTTACGAGAGGTACTAAAGTCGAACATTCTCGTCACCATAGACGACGAAGAACTAACGGCGTTAATCGACACTGGAGCGGACACGTCAGTTATGAGCATGGACCTTGCCTGCAAGCTGAAGAAAGTTTCTACCGAGTGGACTGGGTCGCAGATACGCACTGCAAGAGGCCATCTGCTAACCCCGGTAGGAAGATGCACAGCGCCAGTGAGCATTCGTGGGTTTACGTACCTCGGAGATTTCGTTATCCTCCCAAGCTGTTCGAGGGACCTAATTCTGCAAATGGACTTTCTGCAGGCTAATGGAGCTGTAATTAACTTACAAAAGGCGCGGGTAACGTTTTTGACGGCGCAGGACTTAGCAGGGAGCAGCACTGACGACATGTATGTCAACGCCTTGAGGATTGTTGACGAGAACATCACGGTGCTGGACAGGAGCAGCGTAATGACCCTCGTCACCTGCGACGCATTCGACGGCTATGAGGCTATTGCCGAGGCAAATGTCCCGCTGCTGCTCGAAAGACACATCTGCATCGCCCGGGGCCTTGTTCGAATACAGCATAAGTGCTCGCAAGTTTTGTTGACCAACTTCAGCCATGAGTATCAGCACGTCTCTCAAGGTACAGTTGTGGCATTCCTGAACGACATTGCTGACTTCTCCGATATCGGCACGTTACAAGTGACTTCACCGGATGCAACAACTCGCGCCAGCCTGAACATCAGCGTCCATATTATGCTGACTTAGCAGATGTACAGAAAGCTCAGCTGCTGGGCCTACTGACTGAATTCTCCGGCTGTTTTTCTACAGAATCCAAAGTCCAGCGCACTTCCGTTACGCAGCACCGGATCGTTACCGAGGAGTCAGCGCGTCCTGTTCGTCTGCATCCGTATCGCGTGTCACCTATGGAGCGGGAGGCAATAAGGCGTCAAGTTCAAGAAATGCTAAATGATGACGTCATCCAGTCATCGACAAGTCCGTGGGCATCGCCTGTTGTACTAGTAAAAAAGAAAGACAACACACTCCGCTTCTGCGTTGACTACAGACGGCTTAACCGAGTCACCAAACGCGACGTTTATCCCCTGCCACGGATCGATGACGCTTTGGACCATCTGCGTCATGCTCAGTTCTTTACTTCGTTAGACCTAAAGTCAGGCTACTGGCAAATCGAAGTGGACGAGCGTGACCGTGAAAAAACCGCCTTCGTGACTCCCGAAGTGCTGTACGAATTTAAAGTGCTACCTTTCGGTCTCTGTTCCGCTCCTGCTACGTTCTAACAAATGATGGACATTGTACTCGTTGGACTAAAGTCGCAGAGGTGTCTAGTGTACCTAGACGACGTTGTTGTGTTTTCCAGCACGTTCGATGAACATCTCGCCCGGCTACGAAGTGTCCTTACCGCAATACGCAAGGCCAACCTCACCATCAAGCCTGAAAAATGTTACTTTGGCTTCAAGGAACTCGTTTCTAGGCCACGTGGTCAGCTCCCAAGGTGTACGACCAGACCCAGAAAAACTCACTGCCGTTGCCGAGTTTCCTCGTCCTAAAGACAAAAAGGCTGTTCAGCGGTTCCTGGGCCTCTGCGCTTACTATCGTCGTTTTGTTGAAGGCTTCTCAAGGATTGCTGAACCGCTCACGAGACTGACGCGACAAGATGTGCCCTTTACGTGGACGGAAAACCAAGATCAGGCCTTCACCGAATTGCGTAAACGCCTTCAATGCGCCCCAGTGCTGGCGCATTTTGATTACACTGCGACAACTGAAATACACACCGACGCCCGCAACGTAGAACTCGGGGCCATTCTGGTTCAATGGCAAGATGGCGCAGAACGTGTAATTGCGTACGCGAGTCGTAGTCTGACAAGAGCAGCAGCTTATTATTCAACGACCGAAAAAGAATGCTTAGCAGTCGTGTGGGCCATCAGCATGTTGCGGCCCTACTTATACGGCCGGCCATTTTGAGCGATCAGCGATCACCACTCGCTCTGCTGGCTTGCCAATCTACAAGACCCGTCAGGTCGCCTCGCTCGTTGGAGCCTCCGCCTCCAGGAATACGACATAACAGTTGTCTACAGATCCGTCCATAAGCATAGCGACGCTGACTGCTTGTCACGTTCTCCTATTCCCTTGATGTCCTCCGATTTGGAGCTAGAGTTGCCGTTTCTTGGTGTCGTCGACGTGGAGCGCATGGCTGAATATCAACGTGCAGACTCTGAGCTGCTTCCAGTCATCCGATATCTCAAGGGAGCTGACGTTGTTGTCCCACGTCCACTTTCACGAGGATTGATGTCGTACTGCCTGCGAAACGATGTCCTGTACAAAAAATAATTTCGATAACAGCCAGGAAACGTTCCTTCCCGTCGTTCCGATGGCGCTGCGCGAGGAAGTTTTACAGGCGTGTCACGACGATCCCTGTGCCGGCCACTTAGGCTCCGCGAGGACATTAGCGCGCATACGGCAAAAATACTATTGGCCACACCTATCTTCGTCGGTTCAGCGCTATGTGCGAACGTGCCGTGACTGTCAGAGGCGTATAGTTCCACCCGTGAAGCCTGCCGTCTCCTGCAGCCTTTGGATCCGCCTCCGGAGCCGTTCCAGCAATTGGGAATGGACCTTCTTGGGCCGTTCCCCACGTCATCCTTGCAAAATAAGTGGATAATCGTGACAACTGACTATTTAACTTGCTTTGCGGACACGAAAGCTGTGCCGCGGCGAACTGCTGCTGAAGTCGCCAGCTTCTTCGTCCACAACATCGTGCTTCGCCACGGTGCACTCGCTGTACTCATTACTTACCGCAGTGCAGCGTTTACAGCGGAGTTATTGCAACAAGTCGTCACACTGACGCACACCGACCCCCGAAAGACCACAGCCTACCATCCCCACACTAACGGCTTAACAGAGCGCCTAAACAGAACATTAGCCGACATGCTGTCCATGTACATTGATGTGGAACACAAAACGTGGGATGAAATTTTGCCATACGTCACGTTCGCTTACAATACCGCTGAGCTGGAGACCACCGAGTTTACACCATTTGAGTTTGTTTACGGACGTCGCGTTACAACCCCCTTATACGCCATGCTCCCGGTAGACCACAGAACCTCCTGGAATGACACCACTGAAGATTTCGTCGAGAAAGCCGAGGAAGCTCGCTAGCTTGCTCGGAATCGCATCCGCACCCAGCAGAATACCGACGCCTACCATTACAACCGGACCCTACGGAATGTCCAGTACTTACCAGGCGACCGCGTGTGGGTGTGGACACCTATCCGACACCGTGGGCTCTCAGAGAAATTGTTGCGCCGCTGTTTTGGGCCCCTATGAATTTGTACGCCGCCTCAGTGATGTGCACTACGAGGTCGTGCCTCAAAGCTCTGATCCTGGTTAGAACCGACGCCGTCCCCGTGCTGAAGTCGTCCACGTAGTACGGATGAAGCCGTACTACGCACGCGAGGGATAAGCAACCCTCACAAACTGCTTCAGCATTGTGTACATTCCTGTATGTTTTTTTTTGTCTTTTCATGCTGGCACTCTTGCCCCTAGTGCGCGCCCACTGCCCTTGAAGCGACCGCGCCGGTCGCGTTTGAGAGGGGAGCAATGACGCGAAATAAGTTTGCACCTGATGACACGGGACCCTTAAGGCGAGAACGACGAAGTTTGTGGTTGCGCTTGCGCTCTCCGAGGACCAGCCATCGCTAAAGGCAGACGTTTTTTTTTTGCCAATCTGTCGGTGGTAAACTGTTTTAGTTGTAGTAGCTGGGTGACAATATGACCATAGCTGTCTGCACAAATGTCAAAACGAAGCCATAGGTGATTTGGTGGGAAGACGTCCTCCAGTATTCTGCCTTGTGGTTTTTACCTATTGCCGAAAATGTTCCCCCAAAATAGTTTTTCCGCCTAATGGATTACGCTTACTACAATGTGTTTTCGTCACTTAAATATGAAATAAATGTTTTCTTTTAGGTATTTATGTACCTTGTCATTCAAGAATTTCATTATAACATTCGTCATATAAAAATAATTTTCTCAAGGACGCTAGATATCATCAGCTTTATTTATTTGCATTGCACGACGAAGGCCTCTTTCAGCGATTTCACTTGCCAGTGTCTTGCGCCAGCTGACCGCATGTTATGCCTGCAAGGTTCCTAATTTCATCACAACACAGTTCTCTGTGGTGCTTAGCTTTGCTTTCCTTCCATTGGCTCCCAACCTGTAACTATGTAGAGCACTGTTTTATGTGCCCTAGGCATTGCATGGAAAGCCCAAAACCATTTCTCTCTTCTAATGTGAACTAGAACACTGGCTTCCCAAATTTGCTGCCTCATTAACACCACTGTCTTTATATCTTTTAACGCTAGAAGTGTGTTTTCTCATTCCATAGTTTGCTGCGTTGTCTTTAAGTTCTTGTCAAGCTTCATTGATAACCTCGAAGTTTCCGCCACATATGTACGTACCCGTAGAATGAAATGGCTTAACCATATCTAGTCAAAGATAGCGGTAAGCCTCCACTTACCACGTTCTAACACATACCATACCAATATCGTTGATATACCATCGTTTTGTAGTTTTCCGATCTTACTACCACTCAATGTAGTTAAAGTCAGTGATGATAGTGATGATGGTATATTAGGCGCGCGGAGCCACAGACGCCAGCCATAGGGTGATTGTTTATGCAGATGAAGTCCGAAAAGGATGAAAATTAGGATCGCTAGTCCTTATAATTTGTGGCCCCACGCCACGTGTGCACCTCGACAATGCAGAGCAGCCGAAAATGTACGCCTGCTGCCGCACCAGGCGATGCGAGAAGGAAGAGAGCATCGCTGCGACGGCGCGTCACCCTCACTCTCGGAAACCTGTGTCATCCGCACGTTCCGTGTGTGCGCAAGCTCTCATCTGCGTTCTAGGTTCGCCTGTGTAATCGCTATGAAGAAATGTATAAAACAGAATACATTCGAAAGGAAAAACGTTGGGGCCAGCGAGTTTAGAACTTAAGACCCTACTCAGAAGCCGATTATCTTACCCAGTGGACTAAACCAGCGCCTTCTAGCGTTGGCGAAGCGTCTCAACGCGCTCGCTTGCCCGTGAGGAGTTCCCAACTTGTAGGACCACTCAGCGGCGGAATATTGGACAATAATGCTTTCGCATTCACAACTCATAGGTAGAGTTTAGGTGTCCTCGAATATATTATAGTGCGTTTAAGTTAGTGAATCGTGGGGTTGACACTGTCATGTTATTGTGAAGAGGAATGCTCAAGCTGTGGCACACAACTGAATGGTAAGGAATCTAACTACATATTGAGCGAACATGCGTCCACACGAACCAGTTACACTCAGACACACTGACAGGGGGGCGACAACGGGCGTCGATCGTCGAAATCTTATCTGCGAGTCAAGCGCGTTGGCTATCTATAGATGCTTCGTCGCCGATTCCCGCGCAGTCGCTGGTGCTCGCGTGCCTTCGAGACTGTGCATCACTATTTACCTCGCGCATGCAATCTGATTACACAAGGTTTGGTGACAACATAGACAAGTGAAGCAATCGGCTACATCTTGCAATAATGTTCCAACACCTGCAGGCGAATGTTTGAGCGCGGCGATAAAATTAACAGTTTCAACATTCGTAAATCAATGGCGACAACGTGCAACAAGATAATAATAATAATAATGAATAAAGAAATGCGTATCATAAATTAGAAATTCATAGATTAAGTTATATATTTAGGTTACCTGAAAGCGAAATAGTGCCAATATTGCTTTTTGGTAGTTTCTGCATTGCTATTGAGTATTCAAGGTTGCGATAAAAGTGGACATCTGGCGGCGCCTGGTTGCGGTTTCTTTCAGAATGCGCCTTCTGAAGTGCTTGTACAGTCAACAGCAAAAGTTTACGGGATGCGGTTTCCCCTTCACATGTGAATTCCTGCACTGTTAAGGCATGACAATACGCATTTAATGAATCACTGTGTAGGTGCCGAAGGCTACTACATGCTGGAACATATATATCGAGGCTGTGTGACCACGCTTCGCGAGAATTCAGCTTCTTGGCAGATCCTGCGTCCCGTAAACTTTTGCGTTTGACTGTACGTTTCGGTCGAGGTGTTCAGCATGATTACAATTACCCGCAGTGTGGCTGCCCATGATTGAGCGAGTGTCCAGCATCATTGGTGGCAGAGGACGCGGTTGTGTTGTAATGAGCTAGTAGACGAGGTCCACAATTGTTTAACCGATGCACTTAATTTGCACACACTTATCTTTGCCAAGGCTGGTGGTGGATATCAACAACGAGTGCAATAAGCATGGAATGATTCAGGTTTGAAAAGAGATTAGCCGTCGTCTCCTTCTGCTATGAGTCACGCACCCTAACAGCTCAATTTATAGTGCCGTTGTAGATCGGAAGATATTTTTAATCCTCAATTTTTTTTACTGCCGGGGACATTTTCATGGCGCAGTATTGCTGAGCACTAGATGGTGCCGTATAAGTGCTAAGTACCATTGCTGTAACTTCAGCGGGTAGAAGTTGTAGACACAGTGGCATGCCGAAGTGCTCAAAGAAATTGGCGCGGGATCCCTCGTGCCGGTAAAGAAATCGTAGTAGAGTAAAAAGCAAAAAAAAAAAAGAAAGTGTATCGATGTTGCTTTTCTTGCAGCATGAGATAACAAAGAATGTTGAACTATTTGGAAATCGTTCTCTCTAGCGCCATTCTGCTTCGGGCAAGGAAAATATTTTTGCGCCCACAATAATCTCTACACACAAAAATACTGAGTGAAGATAGTAGAAGCTCTAATTTACATAGGCTCTTTTCTGTAATTTGAGTACTACGTTCGGCAATTTCTTACTCGCTATGAATAAATTTCAAGCTACACATATCCACCCACGACAGCGGGTCATTATGATTTCCGTTTTCCCACTAATTATGCCTTTTTTCTTTCAATGCAACTCGACGCCAGCTGGTAGGGTGGTGTCCTGGAGGCCGTGGCAGGTGCTGTCGGAACGAGTGCATCTGCAATGTACTGCTAAGCCCATGCGAAACCTCCGCAATGAGTGGGCCGGTGCCTGGACACGAAGGGGAATGCGCTCTTGAGTGCATGAAGAAATGCTACAAAACGTGCCGGAGTGAAAATAAGACGAATGACGAATGCACAGCGCATTGCGCATCCGTATGTTACAGTCAGTGTACTGTCCGATGAACGCAGCAGCGAGAAAAAATAACCTGGCCGTCGACTACTCGTGCAATAAAGATTTGCGTCGGAGCGACACCAATAGGGCTTCAGCTTTTCGGGGGTACATGCAATGAAATTTCGACGAAACAATGGGTTCAGCGTTTTCGTCCAACATGCGTGTCGTCTGTGAGATATGCAGTTAAGTTAGGAAAAAGAAAAACACATCAAAAGGCACGTCTTCTTCGCGGGGGTGCAATAAAATATGAAGTGCTATGGTAATTAAGAATGAAGTCTTTGTTAAGAGACGCTCGAACGACATCCCTTGGCACGCTTCGGCCATCCCAGACCATTGTGCCAATAAAATGCATATCTTATCCCAGCACACCCCAAACTACGTTTGCATGTTAACGACTTACTAAGCAATGCTCTATAGTTTCGGGCACATCGCGAAGGCGACCATTTAGATTATTTACAAAATATCTTTCTCACTCAACCAAATTTTCAGAGGTAGCGTTTCGCTGTGTAAGTTGAAATAAAAAGCACGTTTTCATACATGGGAATGGGGACATTTTGCGTACACGCTGAAGCACGTCATGCCGTGGCAGACTGGCGAATGTAGCGCGGCAAGTAGGAGGTGGGAAAACTCATTAATTTTATATCATGATACACTTGTGTTCTCGACGCTCTGTAGATATATTTAGTCGAAAAGCAAAACAAGACGATTATAGTTCGCACAGCGAAATATACTTCATACCTAAAACATCAAACACAAGGTCGCTCAGAATACGGGCATGAAGCTACTAGTTTGAGTAACGCATTGGCTAAATTAACTTCGATGACTAATCGTAGTACTGGGTTTGAAATATGGCGCGTGCTATTTGGTATGCGGCAATAAATAAAACACACATTTATTTGTCTATATACATAGACAACAAAGCCATAGGGTACAGAAGTAGCAAGCGCAGAGAATGGTATCTCCAGATCAATTATATTATTCATAACCACCATCTTCTATCGAACCTAACATGCCCCACATTAAGTAGCTGCCACCTGGGGTTGAGTCTCTTTAATGTGCTATGGTGTTGGTCTGCTGAGCACGAGATCGCGGGATCGAATCCCGGCCACGGCGGCCGCATTTCGATGGGGGCGAAATGCGAAAACACCCGTGTGCTTAGATTTAGGTGCACGTTAAAGAACCCCAGGTGGTCAAAATTTCCGGAGTCCTCCACTACGGCGTGCCTCATAATTAGAAAGTGGTGGTTTTGGCACGTAAAACCCCAAATATTATTATTATTATCTCTTTAATGTGTTAAATGTACAAATAAGCCCCATGACGCATAAAAAGTCTGCGCCAGTTAAGATCCACGCTTCATAAGAAAATTGTTTGAACTCTCACTTTTACGTTTCGCCCTGTCTTTGGAGGAGCTCTTGCGCCGGATAGATGAGTCTGTGTCTGTCAGACGTTTCCCTCTTGCGGGGTAAAGGCAAATCAAAGCGTCTGCTCACGCCAATGACGTTTTCTCTTTCCTTATAGACAAAATTGGCTGTGCCCCTTAAATCACGAATTATGATATTCCGCAGGGAAAATCCCAAAACTTACAGGTAATAATTTTTTAAATGTCCTTAGTGCAAAGAAAACCTCAGTAGGACAGTTGTTATGTAAATGCGGTCGCGTCCTCATATGGAGACCATCGTGACCTATTACTAATTAATTTATTTTGCAAGTAAGCTTTGACAGATTATTGAATGGAGACAAATTATGTATTCAAGATTCTGCGAGTGGTGCGTCCACAGGTTCACAGGTCATGACGTTAGAAGAAACAGTCCTTCTCAGCTGCGACGCACAGGAAAACATCGCATTTCCGGCAGCGGACCCTTGTTTTCGACGCACACTTGTCTTGCTTCTTCAGCTGCGAAAACGGTTACTGGGCTTGCCGAGGCCAGTGGGCCTTCGCATCGCACCTCACACATAAATGATCGCAACACGTTTAGAGCAAGTACGGTGACTGAAGATGGGCTATTGGCCAAAGGCATTAAAAGGAACAATGCTAAATTGCAGCGCAGACAACATTCCGAAATACAGTATCAGTTCAGGCGGGTTCAGTGTGTCTCCTTCGCAGGAACAAGATTCTATTGCTGTGGCATCAAACTAGGGTCCCTGATATTCAGGCAACCGCTGGAGGACGTGACAGAACTGCCTGACTGATGTCATTCCCTCGACAGTAGCGAAAGGGGATCATCTACCATCTTCACGAAGAAGCCAGTGCACAACATGATCCTTCTGTTAGATTGAAATGCTGCCGCTACTCAAAAACGAAAAATGAATACTCGAAAAACAAATTCAAAGTTATGCTTTGATAGTTAACTAAATGTCCAAACAAGTCTATTAAAGCGTCGGTAGTTCTAAATTTTCGCGCGGTTCGTATGGGCCCCCGGCTTGGAAAAGAAAGAATTAGTAAGTCAGGGTGTCTCCGTATGAAGAGGCCAATCAAAAGCGGGCCAAAACTACTTAGCAACAGAACCCTTATTATTGAGTAACTGTTTTTCATAAGGCATTGCTCTTTCTTTACACAAAATAGGAGTTTTTAAATGTTCTGTATGATTGAGGCTGCAGTAAAAGAGAAATTTGAAGAGCTACTCACCACAACTCCGGCAAAACGGGAATGCGTCTATCATGATACATATTTTTCTTGAGCAGTGATTCGCCGCTTTCTATTAGAGAGCACTCGTTACATTTATTTGTCGCTGGAATATTGGTCGTGCCAGTGCTCCGCATGACTTTCGCTGTTCGATGAAAAAGGCAATGAAGAAAGTTGTGTCTCCACATGGAGAAGACTTAAGGGGTACGATTTATGCGTCGAGTACAGCTGTCTCTCGATTGCCAGTGTTAACGCAGAGAAAACCAAGGCAGTGCGTTTCGAACGGTTCACTGAAGATCTCCACAGGGAGAAGTCGAGACTTAAGGGGTACGACTTATGCGTCGAGTACAGCTGTCTCTCGATTGCCAGTGTTAACGCAGGGAAAACCAAGGCAGTGCATTTCGACTAGTTCACTGAAGATCTCCCTGGGGAGAGCTGAATGGGCTCGCGACGTCAAGTTATGGCGTGTCACGTTCTTGCCCACTGGTTACGTACCAAGAGGAACGTGGTGCGATGTACTCAAAACATCAGAGCTGTGGCTTGATACTGCCTTGAATTTCCAATTATCTATGTCTAGAAAGGGCTTCATAATTCGTTCTAGTGTTTATGTGGCTGTATAATCATAGCTCGTGTTCCACACCAACCCGTATGGTTTTTCAGCAGGTTGGTGGCAGCCTATGGAGACTTCTTCTTGACTGGAAAAACATAGTCGATAGCGGGGAAGTTTCTTCGCCTGCTGACAAACAAGGGTGGTTTCGGAATATCGGGGCTTGCAACTTCCTGTTGCCGTACGCTTACCTAGCATGCTTTTCTAGACTTGCCTCAGAGCCCAGACTATACGGGTGGGCGCATCGTACTCTGCTTCCCGTCGCGCCGTCGTTTCCTAAATGAACTCTTTGTTCTATAATTGACATGTCCCTTGGCTTCTGTTGTTTCTGTAACATTGCAGGGACTTAGCAATGCACTCCCCGATGTTCAAGCCCAAGAAGCACTAGTGTCTCGAGAGTGCGAAATGCTGCAAGTCCATTTAGTCTCCGAGAGGGTCCGAGGTAGAACGGGTTAGTGGAGTACACTCACGTTATTCAAGCTGCCAGTAGAGTTCCGAAGCTTCGGGTGGCTCTGCAGGTAGCGAGCGCAACCTGTTAACGACCAACTAGAGAATTAACACGCTCTCTCTTCCGTCCAATACGCTGAGAGTGTTGTCATATAAAAGCGATAAAACGCGCGCTTTACCCGCCGTGGTTGCTCAGTGGCTATGGTGTTAGGCTGCTGAGCACGAGGTCGCGGGATCGAATCCCGGCCACGGCGCCGCATTTCGATGGGGGCGAAATGCGAAAACACCCGTGTACTTAGATTTATGTGCACGTTAAAGAACCCCAGATGGCCGAAATTTCCGGAGTCCCCCACTACGGCGTGCCTCATAATCAGAAAGTGGTTTTGGCACGTAAAACCCCATAACTTAATTTTTTTAAACGCGCGCTCTTTTATTGTGCGGCTTCGCGAATTTTCTGGTGGCTAGTATCACGCACGGACTCAGATTACTATATATAAAGTATAGCTTCGCCCTGTTAGGGAAACTGTGCGCAGAGAAGGAAGCTAAGTATGCCTTGCCATGGATGATTTGCCCGCTAAGATGCATTGTTTGTTAGGTGTCTCTTTAACAATTATCCGTAATAGCAGCTAACCTTCAAATGATGTCACCTCCTTAGCCGGTACCTGTCCGAGAATGTCTTGAGTACTTCGGTTTCCCGAACAAGGTAATTCACCATTTGGTAATTACCTTGAGCATTCATAGCAGTTCGCTTGCGAGGGTGATAGCATTAAAGGGATACAGAATAAAAATAAAAGAATATAGAGAAACCCCACAATTGTATTCCTAAGACACGATTGCTATAGTATATAATCATAATTCGGGTTACTTTTGAGCGGATGGCACTATTTTTGACGCTGTATGAACGGCCACCGCGTCACTCGCAAAGCGCTCCCGACAACAAGCCGGCGGATCTGATGTCACACATACCGTCAGCAGCCGCGGGGCGAACTGACTGGCAGCGCAGTTTTGTTTTCCTCGCGTTGCGCAGTGCAAAATGTAAAGTTCTAGTGAGAGTGATGTAAACGCGGAGGAATAAGGTTTCGGAGCTCTAGGATCGCTAAACGCTCAGCCGCCTCCGTTCGGCACTGTGTGTTGCGTATGCGGTCGCCTACGGTTGAAATAAGACAGCAGCTGCCCTCAAAAATTGCCTTACCAAGAAGCATAATCGCAGGCCGATTTTTTAGGCACAGCCTGTAGTATTGCCACCAACAAAGAACCCAAGTAGTGAGTAGGTAACATGCACCTCAGCACACTTGCGCTAGCTAACGCGCCCGCTCCCGTTGTTTCATCGCAGCCGAGAACATCTTCCTTTGGTGCAAACGAGATGGCGCCACCTGTCTCATGTCGGCGAATTTAAATTGTTTCGTCAGCCGTCCTTTCAGACGATGCGGCTTCGATTCGTTCCGGCAGAATTGGCCAAACATCTAGCTCAGAACGTCGTACAAGCAACAAATTACGGTCAAACGGCACCTGTGCGCAAAACTACAGCGTCAACAAGCCAGCGGTTCACGGGAGAAGCATTCATGAGAAGCACGCGAGAAAAAGACTACCGCCGCCTGCCGTTTTCACATGCGCATGCAGCTCGACGGCATCCACGGTGGGCACTATGGTTGCACTGCTCGAGTCCACGCTCTGCGCAGCTTCTCATCTTTCGGAAAAGAGTGGCACGGCGTGTCTCTGTTATGGCGGCTGCATGTGCCCGACAATACTATTTCGGCACCCTTGCGCGCAGCAGACCCTCGGCTTTCTGCGGCGTTGACACGGCAGCTCCACACATCGATACACAAAACCACGAGATGAAATACGAGGTTTCCGAACAGCTCACACGAGGAAGCGGTGCGAATAGGACGGTCGAACAAAGAAAGCGCGTCGCTGCAAACGTCAACTCGCCCCTTCGCGCGCTCAGTGCGGGCGATCGCTAGCAATGGGGCTCGAGGAGGGTAAGCGTGACGCGATATCCGGCTTTGCCGGAGCTTCCGGAGGAAGCCGGTAGGTGCTGTGATTTGAGAAATATTTACTAAAATAATTACTTTTCGCTCACTTCTCCTCAGAAAGAGTGTTGTTTTGGTCGCTCTCGGTGCGACAGCTATCACTGGAGACAGAAATCTAGGCGGCAAATACTTTGTTCACTACCCCTTCAAGCTTTCAGGTGAGGCTCCAAGCAAATAGGCATTCTCGGTTTGCTTTTGTGTCCATCTTTTTCTGCATTGGGTCATCGGTACTATAGAAGAAGCAAGACATTGGTCTTTGACGAGGTCGGCCACAGGCAGTTTCCTGCCCCACTGCCACTGTACTTGCGGTGTGTATTATTAGAACGTTTGAGCTAAAGATAATTTTGTATGGGGACGTCAGCTGGTGACGTCAGTTGGGGAGCAATGTGGGGATAGTTTGTGCGTACTCCTGACTTCTGAAATTGTATTGAACTCAAGCTTCGTGTCCTGTGTCCTTGGTCAGACCCCAGGGTTAAATAGCTCTAGTTAAGGACGTTTGAAGCTTGGCGAGAGAGCGCTCCTCCGGCGATGGTTCGGACACTTCATTCACGCAGAAGGAAATAAGTTGCCGGTTTATATTGCGCCATACTACATCAAAGTGTGTTATAAATTAGAATTTAACTGTGTAATGTAACGGTTCCCAATGCGGTAGGTATGCCGCCCTTTCGAACACTTGGCGGTTTTTGCATGCGCATCACTGAGTGAATCGCTTTTACTTTGCTGGTACATAATGCTCCTGAATTGGGAAGCATTGTTTGAAAGCAGGGATACTGTGCTCCTTAACGGAACACCATAGCAGACGACGTTCAGATTGGAGAGAACTCACCGTGCATGCCCGTAGTTTTACAAATTTGGGCGAATTTCAGACTTGATAAGGTTTTAATATGCCGTACTGTGCGGCATCGCATGAGGGCTCACTAGAGCTGTCGATGCTAGATCGCTGTCGCTGAAAATTGGGAACCATGTAAAGTAAAAAAAAATAATTTTCGTGATAACTGAAATAGCGCACATAGCGCTGTGAATATCAGGACATTGAACACAACAGAACCACATCGAAAGATGGGACACTATATTTTCCCGAGAACTATCGATCAAACACTGAAAGAAAAATACTTACAAATGTAATTTTTAAAGCTTCTGCCATATATGCAGCAAAATATTTATCTGCAAGGCAATTTTCAACTTCTCCATTCAATCTGTTTTTCAAGTCCCCGTAAATACTTAGGAATGTCCCATGGTACACAGAGAGAACAGCTATTCTTCTAAAGGAATCTTACGGCGGTTGCATATGCGGGCCAATTAACTGCGGCATAGCTCTGTCTAAAAATGCGAGATAGCCTTCCTGGATTATATTATGCGAGAAAGCTGAAAGATAATTCCGTTAAAGTAAAGAAAAGAAAATAAACCAAATAATGTAGACAAAATTTGGAAGCCCTCAGAGAATAAACAGTCTAATCACGCTCTTTGTGTTTCAGGCACAGTGCAGTTCCTGGCCTTTTCTGCACTTGCCGTTACCTCACTAGCAACGGCACAAAGGGCAGAGCCTTCGATACACGAGGCCACATGCGATTGCACATCCGTTGGTGTTTTCTGCTGCACTCATTGCTGCAACGGTCTTCGCACGTTGACTTGCAGTTGCTGCGGCGAAATCTCTCTATGCAGATGACCAGAAGGCAGTCGTTCCAGCACGACAGCAAGCAGCGATTCCAGTCGGGCGGGTAGGTGGGCTTCCTGATTTTACTATGACGGAGTTGCGCCTCTTCCCCTCTGTTTCGGATGCATGGATTGGGCGTTGACTCGCAGACGCACTTGCCCTGGCAGCACACGCTTAGCCTAGAAGGACACCGACGCATCTTCCTTCGTCGTAGCTAAGGTGCAAAATGAAACAATAACTGTCAGAAAATGACCCCAGCAATTTGCGCCGAATTTACTAGCGACCGTATGTGTCGTTAGTGTCTCATGCTTGGCTGATATTTTTATTGTTCTTTTCTAGATTTGCCACTCATACAGGCATAAATTACATGCTTGAAATGGCCAAAAACTTCGTTACATTGAAACCATGTCACGGAAGTACTTCGTTAAATCGCGAAACAAAATAAGCTTTATTTCATGAAACTAAGATCGAGAAATGAGAATACTTTGTTACATCGCGAATTTCCTCACGTCAGTGTTCGTTATATCGAGGTTTGACTGTATTAACTTTGTTTACAGGCAACTCCATTATAGATTTAATGTCAATCACAGCGTTTTTGACGTGTTTTCACGTCTTCCGTGGTCGGCCATTTTGGCACGACATTTCGGCCACGCTGACTAAGACGTAAATTCGCGTAATGGCACATTAATGCGCTCGCATTGAAAATACCGTGCCATGAAACTACCTTATAGGCATATAGCCCCAGCTTTCTGCACAGCCTTTGAACAACGCAAAATTTGTAGAACCACTTTGTATCATTAGCGAATTTATTTATTCCAACTTTTCGAATTTGTATGCAGTTGGAAGGCGCCTAATTTGCCCAGGACTGAACGTTTACTGGAGCCATAGCCAAAAACGCATGCAACTGGCCGCGGCCTAAAGGTCGCCAATTTCTTGTCCCCATAATCTCATCGGGGAGCTTCGTCTAGGTGTTTTTCTGACCACCCAGAAACCTCAGCGGAGCGTTACAGTAAACTAGAACATACGGGCACTGTACCTACCGACGCGCGCGTCACGTAAAGTGTTGCTCATAGCTGTGACGTTGCAGTCACTAACTATTGAACGCCTCTATGAAACCATACCTATACGTACGGCAGGTCAGGAACGCGCGTACGGTAAGACGCGTGAGGCCCGTGCCAGACCAGCCGCGGGGCAGCGCTAGCAGCATGCTTGCTCATTGCCGATTGCTGTTGAAGAAAATTTTAATTGCGCTACTAACATGACACAATCCTCAAAATACAGAATACAGAAATTATAACTTAGTGGCGGGTGTATTATGCGTCATGCGTTTTCTTTCTTGATGCTTTATGCTTTCTATTTAGCGAATAGAATATTTAGCGTTTCCTCTGTTTCAGTTTAAACAAGCAGCACCTTCTGTTTTGCTGCTGCGCTTCGTGAAAAAGAAAAAAAAAAGGTAAAGGAGGCCACGCGAGATCTCTATTTCTTAAGGCGTCCTTCCTCGCTAAGTAAAGGGGCTTACTGCAAAGTAATTTGGTTCGCCAGTGGGGCATATTAGATGTTCCTAAGATAAAGGCAACCTAAATAGTACAAAGCCCGTGCACTCTGATCCATGGAGTCATGCTACCTCCCCTTACTACCAAAGAATCTAATGGGGATGCTGCCGAGTAAGCTGCGCTGATTTTGACGTCACAGCTTTCGTCACGTCAGATTTGGCAACGAAAATTTCCGGGCTATTAACATGACACCATACCATCAAGTGCATAGGCAACTGAGAAATCTGGGTGGCGTTGCTAAAATACCCTGAACAAATGAAAAGTTTGACATTGGTCAAAACCGCTCACGCCTTATTAAAATGTCGATGGAGGCACGTCGAATGTTTCTTAGTCTCTAACGATATACATACCCCGTGTCCTGGAAAGTTCAGAGTTGTCCACCGTTTTTCTACACAATTACCGCACCTGCCACATGATGGCTTGCTTTAGTGAGTACGAAGGGCCATAAGTTCACCTTGAATTTCTTCATGCAAAACTATCTTTTTTTATAGTGGGGCTGGCGTGAGAGAACGAAACTTGCGATGCTTTGTTGCCAGCATTATTTTAAAAGTGGTTGTGCACCATTACTGCCCAAGCACTGGGAAGGGTGCTCACTCAGACATGTTTTCGTGAGAAAACTATTCTCACTAAATTGACTTGTAATACCAAAGCCGTCCCGAACACCACGCTTTGGTGTTCTGTGAGCGTAGAGAGGGATCGGGCTCGAGAGAATTCTCCGTTGCTGAGAACGTTCAGATTTTCTACTGTCGAGAGAGCACAATCGCAATAGATTTGCAACAGAAAACTCGTGGTTAGTAATTATAATTGCTTTCGACGCACTTCTGCAGTGCACTGACATTGCTTCTGGAGTCCCTTGTGGCTAAGGCCCTAGAAAAGTGAGAAGCGCAGGTTTGAATGCTCCAATTATAACAGTGAATCTCAATTTACGTTCTTGTACAACCAGGGAAAGGGCCGATTGTTAGATTGAGCTACCCAGACTCCATCTCTCAAGCACTATGAACTATATTTTATTTATTTTCCATTGAGAGATAATCATTCGGATATTCAGTTTACATTAGGCGTAATAAATTATTTCCTACAATTCCAACTGAAGTAACCTTCCATCGAAACTACGTCTCGCGGCTTCAGCCACATTATTTCCATTTTTAAGGTGCACAAGTACCAGTCGCTCTCCATATGGCATGAAAGGTAGAACGGTAAGAAATAGTCATGAGCTAGCTCTTGTTTACTCGCGTTTATATTCAGTACAACGGCACTGGTAGAACGCAGTGACATTAAAGCAAAAACAATCAAACGGGTTCAACATTTTTGAATGGCGGTACGCAGTGATGCAATAAAAAGCACACTGACTTCCTACCTTGCACGACATACAGTCATCGCTGCCGGGACGACAGACCTTGAGTGGATTCTGCGTCGAATTTGGATTCAGGAAACATGATAGCGAAAACCATTAAGCCTGAAACTCCTGCTTACAGAGTGATGAACAGGACAACAGAATGTGGGCTTAACTGAGTATGCATGTTTTTTATTTCTATTGCTACAAGGGTAAGCTACTTTCTTTTTTGTGAGCGGCAGCGCGTCTCAATCGTTAAAGAAAGCAGCTAGAGCAATTATTTCTGGCGTATAATTACATATGATTGTCTTCTGAATTCGCATAATGTTCTTGTTTTTTTGCATGCAACTCAAAAAATATATCCCGCGCCCAAGAAAGGACAATAAAGGACAAAAATTGGTCAGTCGGTAGCCTTTATGAGACAAAACGATTCCACAAAACCTTAAGGTTTCGTGATACAGAAATATCAACGCGAGTTGTAGCTGCCAACAATTCGTAGCTCTCTGTGTGCAATGAATATGAGATGATTACGCAGAATACATGTTGGTTCAATGCGAAGTGGAAGGTGTAGATTTCACGCCAGGACCAAATGACAGAAAACAAGAATACCGCATGCCTAAATATATTGATTGGCTGCGCATGTGTGCCACCAGGCTCTCTGTATCGGCGCAGTGATCACGCCAAGGACAGCTTCAACAGGCACAAATGAATTCATATATCGCATGTTGCGCACCATAGGTATATCTTCAGTTTCAGCGCACCCTTAATTACAAAGGGCACTTGATATTCGCGGCCACGAATGAAAAGACGAGATAGCCTCAATTATTGCGCACAAAACACGCAGTCAGTGTTTCATATTTTAGGAAATAGAACTGAAATTTTTGAGCTTGTTCGCTAACCAGTTTGTCCTAATAACAGTGAAAAAGTAATCAGGATTCGTTCTCAATTGAAGAAAGAAAATTTATGGCGTCGTAGCTACAACAGACTGCACACCACTAATTCGCTGCACACCACTAATTCACCACTCTTCGCTGTCAGCGGCCTCCTTAGAACCATCAAGAACACAGAGTATCTGATGTTCGGATCTGTAAATGACAATTGAGATAGCGAATTTTGGGAACCTAATGAGCAAGCCTAATCTAACCGCAGCTCCGACCGCTACAGTGACGTGTGGATTAGGTTGCAAATTTTTTTTGGCAATGATAATCTTCCCCTATCATACTTTTGATTTCGTACTCCAATGAAACGCGCACGCCAATCGTAAGTAAATTGCTGTGAAAGTTGGAATTTAATAAATAATACGGCAATTACGGCGGCATGATCGCGTGGTGAAAAAAAATTTTGCCACGAAAGATAACGTTTCTTAGAGCCAAGTCAACGAAATATAACAGTAAAGTGTGATTTCATTGCTGTTTCGTTCATCTCACGGCAATCACAAAATGCTGCATCTTTTGCTTTGAGTGGACAGAAATCCGTTAAATGTACAAATCAAACGTGCGTTTGGCGAAGTAGCAAACGCCTCGGCTTTTGTGCACCGGTTCTGCTGTTGTCTTCTTGCAGTCCTTCTTCCTCCGTCCGTTTTTCTTTTCTTTCGACACTTAAGTGCTTCCCGCTGCACAAATTTTACACCATGCACCTTCTTAAGCAGGCTCACGTTAGCCTCAGATAATTGCAGGTAAGATGTGTAATAGGTTCCACGGGAGTAATTTAGCGTGACAAGAATACATATATCAAAATAAATCTGCTGTCTACGGGTCTATACCTCTCTGGCTTTCCGAGAGTTGAGTGGCATTGCGGGAAAACCGACACTCACGGAATGCTAGAGATTACCAACTAATCACAGTAATATTGCAAGCCATCTATGATATTCATGAAATGTTCAACGACTGAGGTACAACGCATACCGTCAGGTCTGGGAGCTTCGCTGTCCGGCGTCTTGCGAATGCGCCTTCCTCATCAGGATGTGCCTGGGCAAGGAAAAATCCTGTTGAAAGTATTTTACGAAAACTTTAATTTATTTGTCATTAAAAGAAAACAACATACGCGAGAAAGCAGGGCAGAACCAAACTGACAGATGTTCATTATAAAATATGAAGAGGCCAAATAAACGGACATACACGTGAGAAGAGAACGGGACAGGGCTCCCTGTCCCGTTTTCTTCTCACGTGAATGTCCGTTTATTTGGCGTCCTCATATTTTATAATGAACAGCTACCAATTAGCCCAACAAGAAGTGCTTTTGTGACAGATGTTGTTGCATTTGTCATGTGTCTCTTTAAGTATTCTCATAAGTTAACCCTTGCCAACATGGATTCTATATATATAATAATATTTTATAAGGTTATTGTGTAGAAATCGGAACTCTACACTGTTTCAGTTTTGATTCGTTGTAGTCAATAGAAGATTAAACGGCGTGGCATTGAATAGACTTGATACGCTTCTAATTAGCTGCGTTGAATAGAATTTCCATACAAGTGTTATTAGGAACTCATTTCTGAAAAATTGAAAAAAGTCTGCTCCAAAATTAACACAGAGGATTTAATTTACGAAATCTTCTTTTTGTCTACGCTAAATACAGTTTTGCATGGTTAAGAAAATTGGTTAACTTTAAATAAAGCGGTAATATTGTTATTGTTACTCTGTGTGCCTTAAGCTTTGCGCGTTTTCTTTTACTATGCTCAAAAAATACTTGTGTACGTCTGCACGACCAATGTATATGTAGGCAGGCAGATTTCACTTGCAACAGTCATAAGACTTCATTTCTGATAAACATTGCAGCTGCTTAACGGATCACTCATGTTAGTGGAGCATATGGCTATATCTCCTAAGGCAGCGGATTCTTAAATGTGTGGCAATGTGGCACTTCAATTGCCTTTTTGATGTGCTCTGTGGAGCGTGGTTGTCTAGTACTGTATATATTGTCGCGTTGGTGGTGACGGTGAAGAGCAAGTTAGTCGCAATACTGGCTTTTGCGGCTCTACTTCTTTATTAGCTTAGCTTTTACCCAGAAAGGCAAGTAGCGATAAAACACGACGAGAGCGGTGATAATTTAAGCTTGTTTACGAGCCTTACTGTCGAAATACGTCGTCCATGTACATAATTAGCTTTGCTTTCCAGCGGAATTGTTGATGGTCGCGTATGTTCCAGAATGTGCATTACTATGAGCTTCGAAAAAACCATCAAAGTATAAATTTCGGCCCACATACGGGGAGTGCTTAATGCCGGCTTCAGCTCCGCCGCAGGACGGCCTGGCATTGCACTACATTAGAGATCGGCCCTCGTATGGGGAGTGCACAACACCTGATTCACCTCCGCCGCGGGTAGGCCCAGCATTGTACTATCTTCTGGATCGGCCCATGTATGGGGAGTGCTTAACGCTTGCTTAAGCTCCGCCGCGGGTCGGGACGGCATTGCACTATCTTGGGGTTCGGCCCACGTATGGCGAGTGCTTAACGCCTCGTTAACCTCCACCGCGGGTCGGGCCAACATTGCACTATCTTCGGGATAGGCCCACGCATAACGAGTGCATAACGCCTGCTTAACCTGCGCCGCGGGTGGGGCCGACATTGCACTATCTTCGGGATAGGCCCACGTAAATGGAGTTTTTTGCTTACCATAACGATACGAAAATTTCCTTGTACGGTAGAGGCATACAGCTTCGCTGTAAAAACCTGCAAGACCCATGTGAAGAATACCGCTTGCGGTAATTCACGTATCACTCAAGCAATATAGCGGCACAACGCATTGCAACTGGAGAAACATCTTATGCATGACGCGTATACAGCAGCGGGACTCCTCTCTCTCTCTCTCTCTCTCTCTCTCTCTCTCTCTCTCTCTCTCTCTCTCTCTCTCTCTCGGGCTTTCCTATAAAGAATCTGTGCCATTTAGCGCCGCAACCACGAAGCCTACATTTGCCTACGACTTGCAATGCACGTCCGTGCATGCAAAGGAAAACGCATATTGCTGCAGCGCGGCTTCTCTTTCGCGCTTTTTGTTTGGACACCCTGCGCCATATAGTGGCGCGCTGTTGAGGAGCCCATGCGCAGTCTCTCATAGGAGATGCGTGGTGCGCTGGTCCGTGTGAACGCCGAGAATCGCTCATGTACTGGCTGCACGCTTAGTGGCACAGACTCAGCGACCCAAGTTGACGAGACATATATTGTCTTGTCTCGTCTCTCGTCTACATTTTGCGCTGTTAACAGCGGGATGGAAAACCAACAAGCCCCAGCTGCTATTCTAGTGAAATATATTGAAGAGCGGAGCATGGCCACTCCATTTATGGCATCGGTCGCTAAAGAGTTGGGTTGCTGTCATTAAAGAGAACATGTGAAGTGAACTCGATCCTGCCCCCAGCACGGGAAAACTTCCGAATTTTGTCGCATGGTACATTCGCCTGGTCGAAATCATCGATCGCGAAATTGGGTGGCCGTAATGACGCCGGGCTTCTGTGCCGCTACGCTGCTGCTACTACATGCTGCTTCACACTGTCCATGCTGCACCGTTTAACGGTGATGTCCGTGGAGAGTATGACTCTACCGAGCATGAGAGGAATTGAAATCATTGTTTTGGTGATTCTACAGTGGCACATTCTCAGTGGCAATTAACTAGCAACTGAAGTCAGCATCAAAGATGTACGTTGAAACAGCACACGTCTACTGGCTATGTGAGACGACTATTGGAGCCACCACGCGCAATAATACATTTATGGTAACTAGTGCCCCTGTACGCAAAGGGAATGGAGTAACGCGTGCCTTTTCCTTTCACAGCTCGGGATGATGATGGTTTATTGGCATCCCCTTCCAAACGGGGCTTACACAAATAGTCATCTAGCCAGCTTTATTTATTCTGGTATACTGAGCATGTTTTGCATTCCAGCATCTTTGTATAGATCTCTGTAATCGTTTCTTTAATGCCTATCTATTTTCCTTGTATGGCTACCTATGCCGCGAATGAATCCGGTCGTATCAATTTCTTCCTTGCATTTTCCTCCAATATGCTTAACGTCTCTTGCTTATCTAGTCTGCTACCGACTGGTACGCGTGGAGCGCAATAACGTGCTCTAAAATTACGTAAATGTTCCGCCACCCTGCACTGAATCCTAAACACCTTCAGTGCCTCTCACATCACATCGCCATGTACCGCTTCATTAATATGCGTGGCATGATGTAAAAACAATAATGCCATGATTAGCATGACATGACTGGCATGCATGTCCTGACATAAATGACATGACAAGACATTATCAATGACATGCATGACTTCACCAATGTCATGGCGTGAATCACATTAATGAATGCCATCACATGACACGCGTAACATGGCAAAAGTGGCATGAAATATAAATATGTCATGTATAAAATATTCCATGGCATCTCACTATTGTCATTAGATGTCATGACATGTATCACATGACAGGCAAGGACATTTCTGGACATGGATGGGTGACATGAATTACATCACTTGTCATGAGATGACAAGGGTAACGTGCGTGCACGCCATGAGGAAGACATGCATGTGTGGTGTTGCATGCGTGACATGTAGGTGATATGAATGACATGGAATGTCATGAACGTGCGTGATATGTGTCGCATGCATGCATGAGATAAGATGAATGACATGTCTTGACATGATGTCCATAGGCTGTGTAACCCAAACTATCATGTATATCATTATATCATGACGTGGCGCAAATATGACGACGAAGCGCATGTGATGTCGTTCACGTAATCATTCATGCAGGTCATATCATGGCATGCATACCGTCTGATTCATGCCATTTAATGCTTGTTCGTTCATGCGTGCACAGCATAACATACATGCAGGTCCTCCTTGTAGTGGCATGCCAATCATATTATAATTGCGTGTAATACATATCCAGTGCAGGCTGACAGACAGTCAGACAGACAGACAAAGTGCCTACAGTAGGCAAAAACGCTTCGCAATTATGGAGCATGACGGTAAAAGCGTCTAGGCGTTCTTGCAAGTTGTCTCCTGCTCCCGCGTTAAGGGAGAAAGAGAAAAATCTTTAGTGCAATAAAGACTCTGCTTGGTTACTGCAGTTGGAGCCCCTCTTCCAGGGCCCCACTGGTTATATTTTATTCTAGCTTTTTATTTTTGAATATATGACACCTCAGCCTGATGCCGAGATGAGTCTTGTAATGAAACTTAGAAGTCTTCTGGAAGCTGAAACCAGTTTACAACCAGTCGACCCCTCTGATCTTCCCGAGGGCTGCAGCTCTGCCTGAAAAAGACAAATTTGTTACATCAACGCAAATTCTTTTATAGAGAAGCTGTCTATGGCTGAAATCCCGGGATTTTCCCGTCTTCATCGAAAGAAAAAAATAATTCGATCAATTTAGAAGCGAGAAATGTCTGCATCCTTTATAAACTCGTTATAAACAGATACACGTACAACATATAGCATGTCATTTCTTTCAGCAAGAAAAAGCGCACGACACACATGAGTGACGATAGCGCGTGCAAACAATGCAAAGTACGTAGCTCACCCTCGCATGAGTTTCAAGTAAGACTGCTGCTACGTAAGCTGCCGCGGCCACAGCAGAGTACGAAGTAGGAAGAGACGTCACTAGCCTTGTAACAATGGGTAGCAAGTAGAGCTCCTCGCATACGTTTCTCGATTGTGGGTGCACACACTGCCACGGCACCGGCAGCCTAAGAAGTCTTTCAAATATAAAATATAACAATCAGCTTGCACGTTGCTTTCCACAGCTTCGCTAATAAACCACCTACATAGAGCGCCAAAATCATAAAAGGGGCTGACAGATGAAATAGCACACTGTGGTACAAAGGTTATGAACAGGGATAAGGTGCCTCAGAAGGGCTGGCCAACGTTTAGATAGGAGCACCTATCTTCGTCAAAGGCGGCCTCGTCACCTTCGGCATGTTAGTTTTAGAGGGTCTATGTAGCGACGTCCCGTGCGGTTGTCGGTGGGGGCTGGTTGTACAGGGAGAGACTTCAAAGAGAATGAGTGCTGTCGCCTGACGTCTGTGAGCGTGGTTCCCAAGACGAGGGACCAGAGCGGGAGAGTGGGAAGGCGGGGGGAAAAGAAAAGAAAGAAAAGGGGAGAGATAAAGTGGGGACACAAAAAAAAAAGAAAAGAAAGAAAGAACAAGAAAAGAAAAAGAGGGGCATGGGAGGTCTTGGGGTTGAGAGAGGTTAGGGAGCATTCAAGGGTGTCGTTGGCGGCATGTTTTTGTGGCTTTAGAAAAGCCGGTCAGGCGGTCAGTGCGCGAGTAACAAAAAGACCCAAAAAGACATCAATTGAAAGAGTAACTTTAGTAGTCCAGCAGTAACGTATCGAGCAATACTGAAAGAATTAAGATGGCGACAAGGAGTCTGGGGTAGAGTGCATGGGGCAACTGGATGTCAGCGCAATGGTCTTTCAAGGGACGTTAGCTCCAGTAGCTCAACGTAGGTGTCATTACCGTGGCATAGAGAAATGGCGATATGCTGTGTGGCGGAAGCGCCGGAAAAGGTATACTGGCGTCTGGGACTTTGCAATATGTTGGTGAGGGTGTTTCAAAAATATAAAAAGAGCAGACAAAATCAAAGAAAGGGGTGCACCGAAACCGGAATAACAAACTCGGAGGGTGACGTGCTCAGAAGCGGGCGGAGGCAGGTGTATTTGTGAAAAGGGGCTCGTGCATTTGATTTAAACTTAAAAACATAAAGTAGTATGATAAATTGAGTAGTAAGCAGGAAAAAAGAATTTTTGAAAAGGAGGAATAGGTGAGGTTAAGAATTAAGGTGAGCTGGTGGCATAATGTCTTTTGTGCCTTGGTTCTTGATATGAGAATTTCTTATTTAAGTTACCGCTTTTAAAGATTCTAAGTTGCCACGTGCCACAATAATTCCCGTCGGGTGTAGGCATATAAACTTGCGTATGGAGTATGATTCCGTACACTTCCTTTCGCGAGGTGAACGGAAATTTGTTTGTAGTATATAGAGCCTTGCTTTGTCGAATATATGACCATGTTCATTAAAATGACTGGTTACTGCTTTAAATAAATTGTGTTTTGTATCCGCGCAGTGACCGTTTAGTATTGTATGAATTTGTTGTGCACTCTCACCTATGTATTGTTTGCTACAAGCGGCTCATTCTAGACAGTAGACTACGTTGCTTGATGTGCATGTTACCTTGTACCCCAATGTACCCCAAGTTATCTTGTGCGAGTAATTCGACGGTGTACTTTTTACTGCAGTAGCGGATTGAATATGTTTGCTTGTAGAGCACCTGGGGCGTCCACAGGGACCAGTTCACAACATCGTCTTTGTCCTTAGTTTGGCATGCACTAGAATATCTTTAAAATTAAGGTTGCGTCGGTAGGCTAATCTGGGCGGGTCGGGAAAAATCTTATTAAGTTTCTGGTTGCTGGTGAGAATTGGGCAGTATTTACTACTGATGTTGTTCATGTTTGGGAGTGCGTTTGAGAATTTAGTAGTGAGAATATGGGTTGTTCTTCTTATAATCTTCGGGCGGGGATTCAGGACCTCGGCTTGATCAAGTTTGGTTGCAGCGGTGTAGGCTTCTTGAAGGTCAATGTTTGGGTGGTTCCTGTTGGATAGGGTTTCTTTAAGGTTATCGAGTCTATCTATGTAGTCTTGGTCTTCAACGCAAATGCGATGTAGCCGTGTGGCTTGGCCCTTAAAGATGCCTTGTTTGCAATGTTTGGCAATGTGGCTGGTATATTCTAGGTACTGTTGTTTGTCGAAAGGTTTTGTCGAAAGACGTCACGGCCCTGTAAACCAACATTACAATCCCCGATGATTTATCTTCGATAAAAAACGCTGTCGACACACATTGCACAACAATCTACTGAAATCCACTTTTCGCTCCTTGAAGTAGTTCTAACAGATTACTACTTCGAATTTGTGGAGAGTTACTACCTACAGATACATGGCACAAGCATGGGTACACCTTTTGCATTAACCTACGCGAACATATTTATGGGAATTCTAGAACCAGATTTCGTATCGCGCTACACTGACAAGCCCCACACATACGTACGATACATAGACGACATATTCATAATATGGGGACATGGTCAAGACAGTCTAGAAAAATATGTAGCATCTCTAAACTCTTTTCATCCAACAATAAAATTCACATCAAGATCTTCAACTGAGTGCATAAACTTTCTGGACACAACAACATACATTGGCAATTGGGCGCTAAAGACAACGCTGTACGAAAAAGCTTTCAAGAAGCATCAGCAGCTAGAATATACGAGCAACTATCCTAGACATTGCATACAAGGAACCTTTAATGGCCAAGTCACACGACTACGTCGCATTTGCGTTGAAAACCAAGACTAAATATATAGACTCGATCACCTTGAAGAAACCATATCCAACATCATCATCATCATCATCATCAGCCTGGTTACGCCCACTGCAGGGCCAAGGCCTCTCCCACATTTCTCCAACAGCCCCGGTCATGTACTAATTGTGGCCATGCCGTCCCTGCAAACTTCTTAACCTCATCCGCCCACCTAACTTTCTGCCGCCCCCTGCTACGCTTCCCTTCCCTTGGAATCCAGTCCGTAACCCTTAATGACCAACGGTTATCTTCCCTCCTCATTACATGTCCTGCCCATGCCCATTTCTTTTTCTTGATTTCAACTAAGATGTCGTTAACTCGCGTTTGTTCCCTCACCCAATCTGCTCTTTTCTTATCCCTTAACGTTACACCTATCATTCTTCTTTCCATAGCTCGTTGCTTCGTCCTCAATTTGAGTAGGACCCTTTTTGTAAGCCTCCAGGTTTCTGCCCCGTAGGTGAATACCGGTAAGACACAGCTGTTATATACTTTTCTCTTGAGGGATAATGGCAACCTGCTGTTCATGATCTGAGAATGCCTGCCAAACGCATATCCAACAGGAACAACCCAAACAGTGACCTCCAAGAAG
This sequence comes from Dermacentor variabilis, assembly GCF_050947875.1. NCBI lineage: Eukaryota > Metazoa > Arthropoda > Arachnida > Ixodida > Ixodidae > Dermacentor > Dermacentor variabilis. The sequence continues at coordinate 85,664,889 of NC_134574.1, read as the reverse complement.
CCTACACCGCTGCAACCAAACTTGATCAAGCCAAGGTCCACAAGCGACGCCCGAGGATCACAAAAACCACAACCCCTATTTTAACTACTAAATTCTCAAACGTACTCCCAAACGTGAACAACATCCTTAGTAAATACTTCCCAATTCTCACCAGCAACCTGAAACTTAATAAGATTTTTCCCGACCTGCCCTGATTAGCCTACAGACACAGTCAGTCAGTCAGTCAACAAACCTTATTAAAGTCCTAAGGAACTACTAAGTCGTAGTTGCGGGCCGCTCCCACGTTGGGGCCGGAAGACCATGGTCCTCCGCCCGTTCGCGGGCCCTTTGGACAGCCCTTAGTTGGTCCTGAGGATCGCCGCTTTTAAGGGCCTCTTCCTAGTCCTCTTGTTTATTAAAAGATGCGTTTTGTAACGCAGAGCATTGCCAGAGCATGTGTGCTAACGAGCAATACTCTTCATTGCACTCGGGGCAGCAAAGCGGCTAAACTTTCCTCTCGAAGGGAAAGATCCCGTTTGTAACATTCTCATAGTGGAAGATTGAGGTCTAGTTAGCTGTGGGTGTGGCAGCGGGAATTGCCTGCGCCCAAGCTGAGAGTGTTTAACTATTTCATTAAAAGAGAGTAGAGGATCAGAGTTATGCTCACAATCCCGACTGCTTAGCGTATCAGGACCATTGCGGAATGTTAGACCTCGCGCCTGGTCATGAAATAGCTCATTCGGGTTGGGTTTGCTGGGATGTACATTGGTTCCCATGTGCGCCGGGAACCACGCGATAGTGTGAACAGCATCATGCGGTCTTTGCTTGATTATAGCCGCCGCCTCTTTCGAGATTAGGCCAGATAGAAAAGCTCGTATGGCTGATCTCGAGTCAGTGTAGATGTGAGGCCTCGAGGGGTCATTCATTGCTAGCGCGATGGCAGCCTGTTCAGCAGCCGCTACCGTGGTGTGTCTTACCGAAGCTGCATTGAGAATTTTCCCGTGAGGATCAGCTACAACAGCTACAAATGAATCTGTGCGCCCATACTGTGCAGCATCTACATAGGTAGTTAATTGCAGGCTTTTGTGCGTAAAGTCAATGAGAGAGCGGGCTCGTGCCTTGCGTCTAGCTGCATTATATTGGGGGTGTACATTCCGAGGGAAAGGGATAACTTGAAAGCTTGCCCTAACGGTGCGAGAGAGCATGATGGCATTTTCGTCGACCGCCAAGGGGGCTAGACCTGCGGACATTAATATGCTTCTGCCTGCCTTCGAAGACGAAAGGCGGACGGTTTATGCCGTTCTTTGAGCCTCGATTACCTCCGTCAGGGTATTGTGAACCCCTAATTGTAGGAGCTTCTCCGTGCTGGTGCTAGACGCAACACTAAATTTAAGGATATTCCTGTGCATGCCAAACTAAGGACAAAGACGATGTTGTGAACTGGTCCCTGTGGACGCCCCAGGTGCTCTACAAGCAAACATATTCAATCCGCTACTGCAGTAAAAAGTACACCGTCGAATTACTCGCACAAGATAACTTGGGGTACATTGGGGTACAAGGTAACATGCACATCAAGCAACGTAGTCTACTGTCTAGAATGAGCCGCTTGTAGCAAACAATACATAGGTGAGAGTGCACAACAAATTCATACAATACTAAGCGGTCACCGCGCGGATACAAAACACAATTTACTTGAAGGAGTAACCAGCCACTTTAAAGGACATGGTCATATATTCGACAGTGCAAGGCTCTATATATTACAAACAAATTTCCGTCCACCTCGCGAAAAGAAATATACGGAATCATACCTCATGCACAAGTTTATTGCCTGCACGCGACGGGAATATATTGTGGCACGTGGCAACATGGAATCATTACAAGCGGTAACTTAAACCAGAAATTCTGATATCATCCACCAAGGCACAAAACACATTATGCCACCAGCTCACCTTAATTCTTAACCTCACCTATTCCTCCTTTTCAAAAATTGTTTTCCTGCTTACTACTCAATTTATCATACTACTTTATGTTTTTAAGTTCAAATCTCGCACGATCCCCTTTTCACAATTACACCTGCCTCCGCCCGCTTCTGAGCACGTCACCCTCCGAATTTGTTATTCCGGTTTCGGTGCAACCCTTTTTTTATTTGGTCTGTTCTTGTTATATTTTTTGGAACACCCTCACCAACATATTGCAAAGTCCCAGACGCCAGTAAACATTTTTCTGCACCTCAGTCACACAGGGTATCGCCATTTCTGTATACCGCCCTAACGACACCTACGTGGAGCTACTGGGGCGAACGTCCCTTGAAAGACCACGCCGCTGCCTTCCAGTTAGCCCGTGCATTGGTGCCCATACTCCTCGTCGCCATCTTAACTCCTTCGAAATTTCTCGATAGACTGCTGCTAGGCTACTAAAGTCACTCTTTCAATTGATGTGTTTTTGGGTCTTTTTTGTTACTCGCGAACTGACAGCCTGACCGGCTCTTCTAAAGCCACAAAAACATGCCGCCAACGACACCCTTGAATGCTCCCTAACCTCTCGCAACCCCAACACCTCCCATGCCCCTCTTTTTCTTTTCTTGTTCTTTCTTTTTTTCTTTGTGGTGTAGCCCTTTTCTCTCTCCTTTTCTTTCTTTCCTTTTCTCTCCGCCTTCACACTCCCCCGCTCTGGTCCCCTCGTCTTGTGAACCACGCTCACAGACGTCAGGCGACAGTTCTCATTCTGTTTGAAGTCTCTTCCTTTACAACCAGCCGCCACCGACAACAATCGAACGTGACGTCACTGCACTAATCCTTTAAAACTAACATGCCGAGGATGACGAGGCCACCTTTGGCGAAGATAGATCCTCTTATCTAAACGTTCGCCAGCCTTTCTGAGGTACCTTAACCCTGTTTATATCCTTTAAACTTCATAGAGTGCGTTGGCCTGCAGTTATTGTTCCTGACAACAATAATTTTTTCTGGGTAATAAGGCTACCTTATTACCAGTTTTAGGTAATTAACTCAAGGATAATATGTTGCGAGGCTAGTTGGTAGATATATTTTTGTTATCTTAATGTGCGCTGTCTTCTACATCGGCGTTACGTCTGTAGCAAAGTTGAAGTTCACAAAAAACATGTCATTAAGTGCTAACAGCCAAAAGAAGTCTGTCTAAATGTGCAATAAACGTAACCGAAAAGAGCAGGTAGGTCCAGTGGCATTAGTGCAAGGGCTGCAAACAAAATTATATGGCGTACCTCTGTTTGAAAGTAATTTTTAAAGGCTAAAGAAGAAACACATACACAGTTTCCTTGAGCTCAAGTAGAGTATTTCAGCAAGTGCAGAAAGAAGTACAGGTTGTGCCAGCCAACCAGAGAACTCTGCTATTATGTGTATCTGATCACACTGTGAGCAATGCTGATAGCCAAAATACCACTTGCATATCAACAACACTTGACTTGGTGCCATGAGGCTATCGACAGAAACCATAAATACTGAAGTACACGAACTTGGACATCATAAGGAGCACAAAAGGTTGCAAATACAAATAAGAGACGCATAGACTGGGTGGGTAACAGACATCAACTGAAGGGTTTATTGACGAAAAAAGAGCACTGCACATGCTCGCGCAGAAGCAGACGAAAAGGTGAAGATGCGGTTGTCACGTAAAAGTGTTTCAGTCCCACTTGAGAGACCCTATTTCTTTGGCATGCAAGGCTAGGGAAGAAGTGCACACACATTTGTCAGTTTCGTTGCTAATGCACAAGGCATCGAAAATTTTCTAGCTTGTTCATTGTAAAGCTGTGCAGGACGCGGGTGCCCTGAAGCCATGCATGCACGCGCACTGCCGGCAGGGATCTGCCAAATGTCCGCCCCCTGTCAATAACTTAACAGCCGCGCAATGCGCTCTAAATCTTTCACTGGCGTATGGGCCGGTCTTGCAAAGATGACATTTTTCACATAAAAGTCAGATCCCGTACACCACACCCATTCTGCTCTCCTCGAAACGTGTAGTGTGCTGTGTTGTGCAGCCGGTTTTAGTAGCATCACTTATGATATTGCGTATACGTAGAAGCTTACCAGGCACAAAAAAAAAAAAGACGAGAGGACGCCGCATTTTCCAGCCACCTTTTTGCTACTGTGTGACAGGTCATGAACGTCTGACACAAGCACAGGCCCTGCCTTTTTCGTTTCAAGCTGATTGTCGCATATCTGGTTCCGTGAATTCACTCATTTAATGAGGCTTCCTACTATAGAAGCGAATAATTTTGCGGTAGTAGCGAGCATTGCGCAGGCGCAGCACATGGAAGCTGAAGGCTGCCGCAACATGATGGTCACAAGAGTTTCCGCGAGTTTTTGCTATACCCGGTTTCAAAATTTTGGAATGGGCCAAATTATAACTGAGGACTTGTTTTTTAACACCGTGGGTGGTGTCTTCAGCACGGCTGACCATTATGAAAAATGAAAAGGCATCCCTTTCAGGTGAATTTAAACACTTTTCCAAAAGGATGAAAAACAAGCGGTTGGTTCACAGGTTCTACAAAATGCTCAGGCCGCTCATCCTTTAGGATAACTAAGTAATCATCAACATATCTGAATATGTGCAAAGCCTTAGCTGCGCATGCTTTGTGAAGACATGTGGAAGTATGTGTCACAAAAGTACAAACATCACTCAAAACAGGAGAAATAAATCATCGAGTACATATCCCCTCCTTTTGAAGGACAGGGGTGTGTTTAAAAGGTACTGCTGTAGAGCACACGTAAAATCTTCAAGTTTCCATAAAGTTGTCAATGTTCAAATCAGTGGAATTTCGAAAAGCAACAGTACGAAAGTCACTGATGATTTCTCAGACAGTGGAAAAATGTTTGCTTTGGAAATACAATAAACAAATCTACCATATGGACAGAAAAGGTGTATTGTGGCTGCTGAGGACACTCATACTTGGAAAGATAACCGAAGACGCTCCCAGAATTGAGCACGAGGTAAAGGTCATACACTTGAAGCAATCTGAGATAATTTTGCAACAATCTAGACAAGGCGCCTTGCCATGAATCTTTCTCAGTCACATACAGCCGCTAATGTTATCCCCTTTTTGTCCGTTTTTTATGGAGAAAAACACCCTGGATCTGCTTACTTGCAACACATATGGTCTTCTTAAGGCTTTGCTAGTTAAACTCATCGGAAAGACGGAAAGCTTTCTGTCCTAATTCTTTCCATGAGCACTTGAAGGGCATAAAATTATTCGATGTGGCTTGTGGAGCGTTTCCGTGAAGACAGCCTTAGGAATCGTTATGAAACCACCCTATTTAGCACACACAAATAGCTCTAAGCTCCTTTTCTTCAAAAAGTTATTGGTGTCCCAAACCTGAAAGCTGACATTACTATGGAGTCATCTGGACATAAGACAGTTAACCTTCTCACAGACCTCTTCGTCATTACTCTGTGTTGAAAAACAAAATCTAACTTAGCTCTATTGGCGTCGCATAAAGGGGGTGAATTCGTGGTGACTCCCAGGGTAGTCTTCTCGGAAACAGCTTAACAAGTGATATAAAAAAAAACGTCCTGCCCGTCAACTGTTCATAGATAGAATTAGGGAAGAAAGGTTTGGCTTTATGTGATGAGCTGGCTTGCAAAGCCTCAACAAGACCACAAGTGGTGCAAAAAAGATCTTCTGGATATGTTTTTCGCTGTAAAAATGGACAAACGGGAGAGAGCATTCAGGGTGATTATGACTGAAAAGGATTCGGGCTAAGGCACCTGCTCTAGATTCTCGCCAAAGCATCTCAATTTGTTTAAGTGTATGACCTTTATCTCATGCCCAGTTCGGAGAGTGTCTTCTATTATCTTACCAATTATGCGTATCCTGTCCAGCCACTATAAACCTTTTCTACTGATGCACTAGAGCTTTTTGGTTCTAGTCTGCAATGCCAACGCTATTACGAAATCTGTGAAAAGATCAAAGACTTTGGTCCTGTTGCCTTTGAAAATTGTACTTGATTGAGCATTGTCAACTTCATAAAAATTCTAATAATTTACCTGCGCTCTGCAGCAGCCGCTTGTAATCACAACCCCGTCCTTCAAAAGCAGGGAAGTTGTATTGGATCATGTGCACCCCTGTCTACGTGATCCGCTCTTGTTATTTTGTGCAAAAATACTTCCGTTTCCCTTGACACAGCTTGTGCAGCTAAGATATGACAGATTTTCAGGTGTGTTGATGATTACTGAGCTATTCTAAGGGATGGGCGGCCTGAGCATTTTTAGCGCTTGTGAACCAAGTGCCGGGTGCTTTCGATTTTTGGGCAAAAGGCTCAGATTCACGTCTCAGTTACCAGAAAGGGGATGACTTGAGTTTCTCGATATTAGTATCAGTTTTCATGACGGTCAGGTGTGCTATTGATACCATACACGGTCCAAAAAAGAAAAAAAAACAGTCCTTAGCTACGATGCAGCCCATTACATGAATGTGAAAAGGGGTATTCAGAAAAACTACACGCACACTACTCTCAAAAGTCTTCTTCTGTCCATCATGTTCCATGCAGCCTTCAGGTCAAAGTGTTACACCTGCAGAGCGCTGGCTTTCCTGCCAAATTGTTGGCTTCCAAAGCAGGAATTCTGATTACACAAGTGAATTGAGAGGCTCAGACATGCCACAATGAGCTTGAAACCAAAAAGTCACGGTCTGTTGTTGTACCACATGACCTGACTCAACGCGTCAAGAAAGTGGCTGGGGAAAGCGGCATCTTGGTCGTGCTTTCGGTGCCTGGCAAGCTTGGACGCATGTGCTATATCGTGAATGGTGTTATCAAGGAAGACTGTCGAACTAACCACACTACACGTTTGGAGAAGTGAAGAGTGGGTGCGGCGTACTGGATCCCACTTTAGTGCGGAAAATGTTACGCCGGCCGATGTTACCCACCGATGACTCAATGAAACATTGAGAGCATCACGCTGCTGTTTAGTCGGTAGCAGGGGTGGACATATGGCAGATCATAAAAGGCGGTGCTCGTCCAAGGCAGACTTTCAGGGCACCCATGTCTTGCGCTGCTTTGCGAAGCAAGCTAGAACAATCTGCGGGTTAGAAATGTGTGATCACTGCTTCCCTGGCCTTGCATGACAAGGAAAACGCATGTCTCAAACGGGACTGGAATTCTGTCGATTAACAACTGCGAATTCTTCATCTCTTTGAAGGTTTCTGCTCAATTTGTGTGTTGCTGTTTTTGTCCATAAACCCTTAAGTTGATGTATAGCGCCTGTCCAGTCTGCGGCTCTTGTGTGTGTTCTTTTTCACTTATCATGATGTCTAAGTTCAGCAATCACTAACAAGCCCTAGGTTATGCATTGATCAGAAGTATTTATTAGCACGCTTTATAAAAAGCCAGAGTATTACTATACTGACCGCAAGTTACACATGGTGAGGATGTTCTAGCTCAAAGCAACATTTTAAGTTTATCTACACTGATTTGCAAGTAACCGAGAAATATTTTTGATCGCGAACGAACTGAGTACTCGTGTGTTATGAAAACACGGCGAGCATTTACGAGTACATCTTCATCAGTGGTCATCCAAGTGGCCTGCGCCTGCTATAGCATTTCGAATGGCCCGTTGCTCTCGAAGTAGGTCATTTATTGACCTGTCCGCTTGTTCAATATAGCGCTTTCTACAGGGAAGTGGAATCTTCTATAACACATTGCAGTCAATAAAGCGGGTGACATGCTCCTTAGTGCATGTACCTGCACTCTTTGTGCTGTTTACCAACCGGTACATTCTTGCGAGCTTTAGTGGTGGTGAAAGAACAGCACCTACACCGCACTTGTGCGCCACGTTTTTTTAGATGGCGGGACACCCCGTGTACGTATGGCACTGTCACAGGGCGCCCTATGGGACGTGCGTTATTGAACGTCCAGTGGGCGTGCAGTGGGCGTGCGTGTATTGAGGGGAGTGTAGTTGCTATTGAAAACGTTAAAGGCGTTTTTGAGAAATGCGCAGTAGGACTATAGTTCACAAATGAATTGCCACTAGATGATCACCCGTAATTCTTCGATATTCGTACGATTCTAAATGTAGTTGCCTTTGTTGGATGTACTATCTTTTGAGCAAGAAGCCCTTGCTTGACTACCATTTGGCGCACTCCAAGTTTAAAGATGCATAGCTCCTAACTGCCCGAGAGCTGTTGTGGTTAAATCTTGAGCAGCAGGTTTCCTGCAGCGTTCAGCAACAAGCGAGCCGTTCATGTAGTGCCGGATCTCCCGATGACACCTTGGTGTCAGTCACTGACAGCCTCATTAAAGAGGTAAAACTGAACTGGCAGCCACTGAGTGCAATAATGCACGTCCCGGTAGGCGCCGGATGGCTGTGCCATACATAGACGCTGCGTCCCACCGCCAAATAGAAAGGTGGCGAACAACTGCGGTGTAGGTGTTTTTTCAGCGCCACTCAAGTTCGCAAGAATGAGCAGGCTGGTAAACAACGCCGGAAGTCAATTAAGTACATGCACTGAGGAGCGCGCCACTTGCTTTATTTATTTATTTATTTTCGAGGCCCGAAGGCAATACAGAAAGTAGTGGGTGGGGGTGGTATACACGATTCCACGTCCCTGTAGAAAGTTCTATATTGGACAAACAAGCAGGTGCCTGAATGACCGGTTTAGGGAGCACCGGAATGCTGTAAACGCTCTAGCAGGCGCTGCCCACTTGGTTGAGCGCTGCCGAAAATGTACTCGTGAATGCTCCCCGTATTTTCAAAACACCCAAGTGCTCAAATGGTTCTCCAGGCAGTTGGATAACAAATATTTGAGGCGTTTCGCTTTGCAAAAAACTGCTGATGAATGTTTAAGCGCTCTATCACTGGAACTCACTGATACAGAAGTGTTGTGCCTTGAGAAGGACCTGATGAATGATTTCTGATGGCTTCTCGTGGCCGCTTATCGGCTTTGTTGCACATTTGATTGTCTCCTACGTGGCTCATTCCTTTATGATCTGTCTGCGCATTTATTTCAGCGTACGGTGGTATCTTTCAAAGTTTTTTTTCTGAATAAAGTTTGTCAGTTGAGGTAGTGCACTCTGTCATATCCCACCTTTTTCTTCCGTCAGTCTTGTTCGTGTTAATATTTACGTCAAGAAATTGTGAATATCAATGTTAAATGGTGAGCGCGCCGCGTGCTTAGAGGTCTGATATATTTGGCCCATTACACTTTGATTCCTTAAATATGCAGAAAGTGTACGAGCGCGCAGCATAAGGGGGAAAATGTGGAAATAAAGGGTATCACGTAGGAAAGTTCCAAAGCAATAAAACGTATTACCAAGTGGTAAATTTACTGTGTACTAAGCAAAAATAAATTGTAGCTTGCAGCCGAGCGATTGATGCAAGAAAAAAATGAAGCTATTAAGGAATGTCAGATCTAGCTTTATAGTGAACGAGATAATCTGTGCATAATGTCTACAATCACAAATAAGGAACAAGTTGAATAAAGTTGAACGAATATTTAGCATATTTAGTAAGCTCTGCGAAGTAATATGTCCATAAACTTATTCACAAATGATAGAGAGATCCTACCTTTGCGAACTCATACACTTTAGAGAAACCTGACCCGCTCACTGGATTACACGTCGTATTGCTGCAGCAATAGCCGTGAGGTCCCTGCTTTTCTATGTGCTCCTCCCTGACGTGGACCCGGTTGTGGGTCATGGCCTCATACTACCAAGTCCTGTGTTAACCTTTAGCCGTGGGACTTTAAAGCTGTCACATTGTGATCACATGCAAGGAGCAGCAAAAATAGTCAGGAAAACAATGTTTGCACCACTGACGCATGGGAACAGCACTACGTCGAAGTCACTGATGAATGTCGTGATAATAGGGACCCCTTCCTGACAGTGAACTTTGTGACAGGCAGCAACACTACAATACGAAGAAATGTTTTTTTTTGTATAATAATTCCTTTTTTTCATGACTTAGATTAAGAAACACGGTCTTTCTTGTTACTCGCGCACTGACCGGCTCTTCTAAAGCCGCAAAAGCATGCCGCCAACGACAGCCCTAAAAGCGCCCTCACCTCTCGCTCCCCTATGCACTTATTTTTTTTGCTTATATTTTCCCTCTTGGTCTCTTTAATGTCTTGATTTTTATCCCCGCCTTCCCATTCTCCCGTTCATGTCCCATACTCTTAAAAATCATGCTTGAAGACGTCAGGCGAAAGTACAAACTTTTTTTTGAGTCTATCCCTTTACACCCAGCCGCCACCGACAACAATCGCACGTGATGTCACTCCACTAACCCGTCAAAACTAATATGCCGACGATGACGAGGCCGGCTTTGACAAAATAGGTGCTTCTATCGAAGCGTTGGCCAGCCTTTCTGAGGCACTGAACCCCTGTTTATAACCTTTATACCGCAGTGTGCTATTCCATCTGTCAGCGCCATTCTTGATGTTGCATTTCCCGGGTCATGTTTAGTTACGTCAAAGTTGTGTCAACCAACCTTGTCTAGACTTCTAGAATTCTTATAAGTGCTATGAGCGGGCGTCTAATTAGTAGGGCGAAGCCGTAACTGGATGTAAATTGGTCAAGTACTACCGATTGTCACACGGAACGAGCAAACGACCATTTTGATACTTGCTAGGATAAGAACCTACTGCAAGAAATAAAAAAAAATATTTTACACTGCTCCTTGCAGCAATGCGCGTCAAATTAAGATAATTAAGCACCAGTCACGCCACTTTCGGCGTGTATTTCCTGCCCTCATACCGGCAGCACCGAGGAGACGCCGCTCAATGTCGTCGCTCCCATGGGGTACGACTTCTAGTCGACGAGCAAGCGTGACAGCCATCTAAATTGCATCGCTTGTGGCTGTATCGTGGAAGATCGCTTCCATAGGGTTTATATATTTCGCTATACCTGCTCGTAAACCAAAACCGCGTAACCAGAGATTATTTACAGCCTCGAAGCCAACGTAAGAGAGGAAACGCCATTGCAGTAAGAATCAGTGAAGAGGCAGATGAGTCGTTATTAGGCGAATTCAGCAGAAAAGCGGCAGCTAGCACACATGATGAGCACAATTGTTGCGGAACCTAATCACTTTCATCGGAAAGAAACGATCATCAAGATTTTTCATTTAGCACTAAGCAAATAAATTTTGTGCAACCAAATTCTTTTAACCAGCGCTCCGCAAGGATCAAAACAGGTTTCACTGTCGTCGTGGGAGTTCTATTTCTTACTTCCGTAAGGCGCTCTAAACACACAAGAAGCATCCACAATACACATGTAGTTAGCAAGCACAATTACTTACCTTTCACATGGTACGACTTGGTGTAAGAGGGCCCTCCAAGTGGTCGGTGGAGCAAAATTTCTCCCAGCAAAAATGCCGTTGTGCAGTGGACGAGATGAGGCACACTAATAATAAACATTATATCTTTGCGACGTCCACCGAACCCTCCCGAACAACTAGGGATAAAGCGAACGCATTCCACGGCATGAAAATCGTTCGTTCACATTTGCCTGCCACGCCACACATACAGAGAGTTTACAGCGAGACACAAGCTACCTTCTGGTACTTTTGTACATGCGAACTAAGTGACATTTTATTACAACGAGCATAAAGACAAGAAGAAGCAAACACATCGTAGCAGTTCGCACGACCAACCGCAGGTTGAAAACGGAAGAACACGATTGATGGATGGATGCTATGAGCGAAGCTTTTGAAATGGAGTGGCGGGTGGCGCCACCTGTAGACTCGTGAGGCTGTGAGGCCTCCGTCATGCCTAAAATAACCAGCACACTCTCGTTTTGTGCCCTGTTGCGCCCAACAACAGGCAGGTGCTGAAACGCAAAAACAACGATCGCAGAGTCTTTATTTTCTACTGTACTTTAGCAAACAAGGAAATTCTATGATGTGTTTTCGATTTACAGTAGCCTCCGCCGCATGCAGGCAGCCAAAACACGGCCTTCGTAACTTAGTTATGGTATTCTCAGGAGGCCGTCGCTGCAGTCTGATTGGAACAACTTGGATTTCGCTTAGCTGTTTTGAAGCCCATCCATGACGCGTTGCGGTACTGCCCGTGCCACCTGCGCCATCACTTCGTTTTAAATAACTTGCTGCTGTCATCAGCCGGTACTTTAGCGTTAGAAATTGTTGACACGATCTCCGAGAAATACAGGTGCCGTGGGTGATGATTCCGTGCGCGTTGTAACTGTTTTAGTCGGAAAACATCAAATGCACGAAGATTCATCGTTCTTGTGGCGCAGGTTACACTCGTGCCATCCTCATTGCTTTCGTGCAGCTTTGCTGAATGTGAGCGGGTTGCGCTCCTGTAGTCCATGCCTTCTGTGTTTATCGTGTGACCCACGAAGATTTTTAAAAAAGAAAGCACACCTCTGCAGCCTGAATTTGTCTTATCTGGTGTGTGCCAGAATTATGCGGCGGTGTACAATGTGTTTGCGTCTAAGGGCTACCTTGCATTCCAGTGAATAGACGAGGCTGCTTACGCGCGGTTTCCTTTAGTTTCTTCATTATCTTTCTGATTTGCCTGCACCTGTGATAGAACCCAGAATGCGTTTCCATGATGTTACATTGTGAGTGTGTAATTTTGTGTCTTGTTTGCCTTCTTCATTGAGTGTTCTTTTAAAGATGTTCTCGCTTGACAGTAAAACGCCTGTAGTGGTGTTGAAATGACAATGCAATCCTGCTTTAGAAATCGATCTATAACGTAAAATTATCGAAACTTGTTACACTACGTCAATCTCACCATGATGTACCAAAACATCAGCATGCTATCAGTGCTCAGGGCATTGCACCATTTTAAATGCAAATGTAGTTGTCTACTTCTTATCTGAAGTAGTCTATATCATTTGTTCATATCATTACTTCCAGTCACAAGATTTTCGTCTGTGCAGTTGCCTTCTTGAATGTAAGATGTCATTTTGAGATATAATTCAACAGTAGTCGTTGCATTGTTTAGCAATAAGTTCAGGAGTATTATATATTGTGCCGTGTATAGTTACTACGTTCAAGTATTTATATCCATGCGCAAAAGCTTATTCCTCATTCGCCTGTAGTTTGTATGTCTTGAAGCAAGAAAATCATTTCAGCTTGCGCTGAAGGACTAATAATTCACACTAATTTGTTAGTTTGATAATTTGCTTCGCCACGAAATTATTGTGTATGTGCGATATTTATAAGCATTTGTCTAGACAATGGTACAGAACATGATGTGAGCTACAATCTACTCACTAAAAAATAAGATCCTATGTCACACTAGTGCTGAAATGACACATTTGCTGAGCGATCGCGTGTGTGCTTTTCTAAGTTACGCAACTTCCAAGCCGTCTGTAAGCAGAGTGTTTGTATTTATTAAATGCCCTTTCTTCCCTTGATATTGTGGAATTCTTATCAAGTTCTCACACGATGTTTAGTATGTTCTAACGGAAGCAAAATCAAGCATTATCAAACACAAATCTCAGGCAGGAGTGCCGGCTTTCAGTACATAGCTCAAAATTGTTTTTATGAAAGCTAGAAGCAGGAGCTTTCATTATCCTAACCGCTTTGTTTCATGCCTTTCTATGAAGTGCACGAATGGCACTAATTCATTAGTCATTTCAGTAATATATTTTAAAAGTATTTGTTTTCTAAAGCTTCATATTAGGCAACCACGTGACAGTGGGACACTAAGATAAAACAAGCACAATATACACACAGTCGTTTGTCCACAATTGCTTTAGTATTTCCCAAGGAACTTCTTCTCGTGTCAAGTCAAACATGCAGTAATAATTGAAGTGTCCGTTCTTGTCGTAAAAGTAGAATTGTAAGGAACTCAAGGAAGAAAATTTAATTGTAATTTGATACATCCTGAAAACATATATTATACACAGAATGTATCATCAAGTCAGATTTGTCATGTATTCTGTAATTTTGCAAGCAAATGCGTTTCTCATGGTCATTGAAACTTTTGTGCTAATGTTAATGTACGCGATATCAGAATTCAGCTCATGGATTGTGCCATAAGTAGCAGAAAAAGTTGCAATGGAATAGTTTACAGTGTAATAACACCTTCCGTTGAAATATTCAGCTCGCCACTCTCTCTACCTTTCGCCACGATGAATCATTAAAGCTTTTCCATGCTGTGTACCTCTCCACAATTTACATTATTCAGCAGGTTCATCAAAACTGCTTAACACCATCCTGTCTGAATATATCTTTTTTTAATCACTGCACCAAGAAATTTAAATGTTTTTTTTTGTCCACACCATATAACTGTAGAATCGTTGACTGTGTCATGTTCATTCTTTGTCACCTGATGAATTCCTCTGTTATATTTTGTCCTGTGGTTTCGCATTGCATCTTTCGCTTTCGCTTTAATTGTTCGCTAAATTTGTATTCTATACTCTCCATTCATACAGTAGCCCTCTGGGGTTACACTATGTTGAAATAAATAAAAGAAATAAATTTAAGTCTGTTGGCTGTGCTAATCTGAAAGGAGGCGAATTAGCATGAAAAAATTGGCAGCGGCTTAGCTTAAGTAACCCTAGATGTGCAAAGCGAGAGCTTGGTGTAACGTGGTTAAGTCTTGGTTTCATCTAGTTAGCCTTTTATTTAGCTGTAATTACTATACTTAGTTATAGAATCATTGTTAAGGCAGTTAAGACGGCTGTGCCTTGGTTGGTGCCTAGACGTGACTGTGATTAGGCTTGGGTAGATACACATCGTTCGATGGTGCGACGCCTGTTGCATTCCGGACCCTCTCCAATGAAGCAGTTCGCCGGACGATATCCGCGCAGTGGGCAGACGCCGCTTAACAACGAAGGCTCAAAGCAACCAGCTCCCGCGCAAGGCTCAGAGAAGACGGCATGGCCTCGCTCCCATCCATGGCCAAGCTCGTATTGACTAGGCGAGCGCGGCGCTCCTCTTAGCCAGGTGCGCGGTGAGTCACGTGGTCAGGCGGCTTCCCAGCTGCTGAGAGCGCATGGGCCAAGCCGGCGGCTGCGGCTAGCGCACGAAGCTGCGCCAGAGCTCGGTACAGTGAGTCACATAACGCGTTGACAAGGCTACGGCACAGCTGCGGTCAAACGAAGGTCAAATTCGCGGCGATGGCGAAATACGGTTCGACGAGGTTACTCGAGCTTTCGCTTTAAGACATACATACACAAACCAGAGAGGTCGTCTATATACCAAGAAACTAGTTGGTGTGCAAAAGCTAAGTTTTCACCACAACACACTGGCTCGCACGCACGACAAGCACCAGTCATATTTAAAACAGGGCCAAAAAACACGGGCAAGGGAGGACACTGGACGAGCACAGTCCTGTGTCAGCGCTCGTCCTGTGTCCTGCCTTGTCCGTGTTCTTGGCGCTCTTTTAAATATGAATGATCCTTACCAACTAGCTCGCACCCAAACCCTTCTGAGACAAACACAAGACCCCAGTGATGCGCACGCCAAATAACACTAACATACTGCAGCATACTCACCAGGTATCACTACACCCTCCTGGTGGGCACACTAGATGACGCCAGACCACTCTGGTATGCCAGCCAGGAAGCTTTAGACTGTGCTGGTGTTTACACTAGAAAACGCTGGAATACATCAAACTGGTCTGCTGTATACTTAAATTGGGCGCATCTTGAAACTACACAGAGATGTAGAGGCCCAGTCAGCGCAGTGAAAAAAGCATTCTAAACAACCTAAATTACCCTATTTTTGCGGATCATGTTCAGCCTGCCGAGCGATTGTGCAACAGCGCACATTACTATAGTGGCTGCCTCAAAGAACATGGTCCTTCAGTTATTCTATAAATTTAGTTGGGCGTTTTGTCTTATCACTCTAGAAACTCATTCAATATCGCAATCTCTCTTTATGTGCCCCATGTATGATTGTCATTTGTACCCATTACACATATCAAATTATATTAGAAAAATTCCCAGTTTACCACTTCATGCAATTGGTCTCCCAACAACCATTGAGAGAGAGCGTGTGGTGCTTTCCACATGTTGATGGGCATGCAGTTTACCATATGCAGTGCAGTGTAGTAGCACATACATGTCTAGCACGCTCCACGATCATAGCAGTGTTCCAAAGTTGAACTCATTATAAATTTTTACGCACTGCACACAAAAAAATGGTGGTAGCAAAAGCACAAGTGAAGCCAATTTGCCAGCTCCCGCTGCCTAGAAAGGGTAGCAAAGTAGTGACATCTGATTGTCAACAAAAAAACCAACAAGAAATACTGAAATCATTTCAATAATAAAGAACATTACTACTACAAAAAATTTAGCAGGGCATAAGTTATTACTCAGATGTCACCAAATAATTGAAAAAAATGTTAGAAAAGTACCTGTGCGCGTGGGTTTATGTAAGTAAAAATGAAACTACAGTGATACTATATGGGAAACCAGTGAATCACGTCACATTAAGGACCCGCCACCATCACTGTGTCACTTCTATTCCATAAGCCACCTTTATGTTCTCGCTGTCGTATACATTCATCTATTGTCCTCCCACTGTGTATCTCACCATACACCCAGTACACCCACCATTCACCCAGCATGCACACTATTCACCCACAATTTACACGTCACCCAGTATGTATCCCACCAACCGCCAGCACACCCACCATACACCCAGCTCATTTTTAATTCACCCATCATTTAGTCGTGTCACACAGTATGTGTCCAACCACCCACCCAGCACACCCACCATTCACTCAGAATGCCCACCATTGAGACTTGCCAAGCATTATGTATCCCACCAATACATCTCATCATCTACCACTGAACCCCCCTCCACCCAGTATACCAACGATGAATTCCATCATACCCACTATGTTTGCCATCATTACCAGTGTAAAATTCATGGTGGGCAATGCTGGGATGTTCAACCGGTTTCCTACTGAGTATCCCAGTGCGAAAGGAAATTCATATATATAGCAAAAATTCGCTTATTAACTTATTCATTATTTTGGAGACATGCGCAATCAAACTCACGCTGAAAATACACTGTTGTTGCTCCTACATGTTTTTTTATCAAAGCCTCCCTTTATGCAACGAAGCACAAAAGTAACTGGAATGCCTTCTATTTCGTCATACACTTTGGGAAAGAATATCTAGAAGCTGGCATAATTCTGGAAATTATTTCCAAGTCGAGGGGCATTGCAATATGACTGCATACAGTTCGTAAATTGCAATATGTGCCGTTAAGTAATTACTTCGGTAGTTCATTTGTTACTTTTTATTTAGGTGAATATTCGTTTCGATTTCGCGAGCAAGTAATGTCGGCCTCTATAAATATTCCAGCTGAAGGACAAGAGTTGTGTCCTCTGCAACATGCACTTTTTGAAAATTCCAAAAAACTTAAAGATGATCACCACGTGGGATAAAACATTTTCTTCCTTTTTCGCATCAATTTAATAGGAAAAGTCGACTTGGTTCCAAGATAAAGCTTCCTACTAACCATAAAATTTTTATTTGAGGCGTGCTCTGTTCACGTGTAGTCTTCGAAAGAGTCCCATATAGTGCTTTGTCGGAGCGGCTGTTGCGGAGAGCGGAAACCGTAATAACAAGTTTATTATAGAAAATGCGCGCATAATATTTCATGTTATGCTTACGGATAGCGCACGCCTATGACAATAACATATAACCATGTTATTACAAGGTCGACAGAAACTTTACAGGCAGAGTCCGCCTTTTACGCGCTTTTGCTATATTTAGACAATATAGCAACGTTCTGTGCCACGTAAAATGCACTGTCTGCCATAAGCAAGTTACAGAGGGAAGCTTAAAGTTCTGGGGCAAAATGTTTGACAATTTGATATAGTCCTGATATTTCCGGCATTGTTTTAGAACGAGAGTGACCGACTTAGACAGAAAACGCCTGCATTTCGAGAGTGCTAGACTCCTTTAACTCTACGATGCTTCCAATATCTAAAGCTCAAATTATTACGACACGCTCGGTTGCATGAAAAATCAAATTTCACTTCAAGATTGAGATCAGCCAGTGGCCGAAACATATTTCATAAAGCATGGCTTGCGCTTGTGTGGCTTCTAGCATACACGAAACGAACCAGCACGCATGAAATTCGAGCGAGCCGGATCGTGCGACGCCATGGCCTCAGCGTCACTCCCGAGACAGGGCCACTCAAACTTCTCGCTGCTAATAGATGTATCGTAGATAGCTGCGCCGGTATTCTCGGTGAATTAACGAATTTATCGCATTTGATTTGATGAAAATAATCAGTACATGCAGGTGAGATATAGGGAAAGTTCAATGTGTTTGCAAATAATACATGTTTGCAAGTGCTCTCAAGCATCATGAGTATGTCTGGCGAGCTGCGAAAAATTTATCCCATTGTCTTGGAAAACTAAAAATCATTAAAAATATATAATATAAAACTTGAACAATAGCATAGAAAGTGTGTGCGAAATTAAGTGCATGTGGATAAATACAGCATTTGTGAGTGAAATTTCTTTAGCAACGGCTTCATAATAACAAGTCACTTTCTTGAGTATAATTTTCAAAGTTGCGAGAAAACTATGTTACACCAAGTTTATACTCGGTTAATATGAAGGGTATCTTACGTATAATGTGTAGCGAAAATATTACGTTATTGGCCTAATTAGAGGCATTGCAAATAATTACTTAATGCTCGCTTTGTATGTTCGTATACACGTTACACGTAGCTCATGGCGGGTATTTCCACTCTTTCTCGTGAACTAAACAAGCTGTCTTGCACATATTTGTTTAAAATTAGAAGTCTGGTATTGGAAATAATATGTAGAAGTGTAAAGTGGCGACAAGTACAAGATTTGTAGTACATTACGAGTATATGTGCAAATGATCCTGACTGTTACAGATATGTTACACGAACAACGAGCAATTTAGGCCTCTGCCTTGGAACAACCAAGAACGCTGCCGAGATCAAACTTAGGGAAGATGAGGGGAGGGGATGAACATTTTGCCCAACATTCTCACGGAATCAACAGTGTGCGGATGTGAGCACCTTGGTAAAAGATTTAGTGAACAGTACTCGTCAATGGTATAAATGAAAGCGACTTTTCAAACGAGCTCGTGATATGGTGGTAGCGTTTTAAATCATGTGGTTTATTCACAGGCAACAGGCATACTTATTTGAATTGCTAGAAAGAAATGCCCTCGCTAGCAATTGGATTGTGATCCTAGGAGGTAGCATAGGAGCAATTAATTTTTTTTTCTAGTATTTCGACATATATTTAAGCAAATCAGTCGCGGTGGCTCAGTGACTATGCGCTATGCTACTGACCGCAATCTCGA
This sequence comes from Dermacentor variabilis, assembly GCF_050947875.1. NCBI lineage: Eukaryota > Metazoa > Arthropoda > Arachnida > Ixodida > Ixodidae > Dermacentor > Dermacentor variabilis. Next base: position 85,645,662 of record NC_134574.1, on the reverse strand, counting down.
GGCCTCAATAACCAGCCGTTGCGGTCGCTATCCGATTAGTGCCTAATAAAAAGTTTGTGTACTGTCCTATGGGCAAAAGGTAAGGAATCCCTTGGGACAAAAAGTGACAAAGTGCCCCCATTCACACTAAGTGTAAGCTCGGCTTAACGTACTGTTTTCCAGGAACAATGGGGCACATAGCGTAACTTAAATGTGAACCCTTTCGAGCATGTCGTAAAGACATTTATTTGAAAAGACTGCATGTAAGGACTACTCATTTACTTTCTCACACAGATATGCCATAAGCGCCCCCCCTCCTTTCCTGGCCGGGCCTTTTTGCTGAATGTCATCTCGACGACATTGATAGTTATGCCATGGCAGCGGTCTAAACGGTGTATAACCGTAAGACCCATTCACAGCGTTTCGAGAATTTGCGTGCGTTATTTATCGCAAAGGTTGCATAAAGCTTTCACACTCTAGAATTTGCCTAAACATGACCGGGGCGCTGTGATCCTGACAGTCAGCACTGGCTGGTAGGGAGGGCCAGCGCAGCAGCAATAACCAGTGAACTACCGGACTAGGAGGCCCACCAACGAGTTCTACAAATATTCTGCAAATAAAGATGTTTTCAATCAATCAATCACTGCCTAAAGATCCACCATAACCTGGCTCTTTCACCGAATAAAACAAGGTGACTTATTGAGGTTAAGTGAGCGCACCGGGGAAGCGTACCATGAGCTTTGCAAAACACACCTTAATACCTAAAGGTTATAGCACGTTAGTTATTTCCAAAACTACTAATTGAGCAGTAAACAAACTACCGATATGCATTACACTTGAGGCACCCTCCCCGCCACCTCCAACTTTCATCAAAAATATACTTGTTGTAATGCATAGCTACACCACGACAGTCGGAAATGTAGTATATAAAGGTGATATGAAGCTGTCTAGGCCTCCTTAAGAAATTTGTCTTACAAAGGCTGTATTTCATCCACATGCACTTAACCACACTAACCAATTTTCACTAGTGCTCTCTCCATCCTTACTAAGTTGATTTTGGTGCATATTTTCTTGCTATTTTAGGGCAGCCGACTTAAATTAGGGCTGCTCGTAAATCAGACACTCATCGCCTGGCAGCACTTGTATAAGCAACTTAATATTCAACCAGTACACTTCGAAGTTTGCAAATTCTTAACGTAGATCATGTCGCCCAGTTTCTTGAAAACTGAATTTCTTGAAAACTGAGTTTCTTGAAAAGCGAAGTTCAGCGAGGATACAGAAGAAACCAATTACGAACCTGGTACAGCGCATAAAAGTAGAAAAAACATGATGGTTTAATAATTATGTGCGGCACTTTCATATAAACCATAAAAGTCAGCATTTCGCTGCTGGTGAGGCTTGACATGCGCCCCTATTTCGTGAAAAATAACTTTAATCTCACTTAGAGTCATCTTGGTATATTGAAGAAGGCAGCGCATACCAGATATAGGACGTTTTTTATCGCTAACTCCAACTTTTATTGCAGAAAGTGCAATCAAGTGGAAGTTTTTAAACATTGGAATATTGTCATGAACAAAATTGCTATTCACTCATACTTTCAACTTTTTTACACATTGAGTTGTTTGTATTTTGAGAGAACCTCCTAGGCGGTTAGTAATATACGAGCAAGATAGTTAGGTAACAAAGTTGCACAAGGTGCCGTCAAACTATCAAACTTCCGCCAAACTTCAAGCATAACATGATGCCCATTCTGGGTAAATATAACATTGCTAACGTTTTTGGTTGCGTCAGAGCTATGGAAAAACTTCGTAGGAGTTTCATATACCACCTCTAAACGGCACAATATGGGGTTTAGCAATCTTTATTTAATCCCTTGTTTACCCTAAACATTATTCTACTTTGCCTGCGTATTACTGTAAACATGCCCTGCCTCTTTCTCTAAATATGAATTTGGTGAAAGATGCAGTGCTTTCGTAGCATCGGGAAAACTGGTATATATTGTTTTTGAGCACTTAAAGTCGCCCTAAAATTCGCTATAAAGTAAGCCAGGTGCTCCTTTATATTGCAATGTCAGTCAGAAATCAAAAACTTGCAGATTAGGGCAGATAATGTGTACGTTTTGGATAACGTGTATGTTTTCGTACACAAGCAAGCCTAAGAATAAAACAAATAGAGAACCCAGGAGGACGTGCAGAAAAGCTAGTTCTTTCACCATTCAGTATGATTTCTTTATGCGCACATATTATCGAGATTATCACGGTTTTGCCAGAATTCAATCAGAATATATCAGCGTCGAACTTCACAAATGCAGTTCGCCGATATCGTTGCCAACTTGTATTGATTATGAATAGCTTCTATTTGAAGAAATGTTTAAATACTCTGAATTGCACAATGCGTAGCGTATGGAGAAGTAGCACTGCCGTTCCCCTTAAACATACTGGAAGAATATTTTCATTTGAAACGAGATATGTATCGAATACTACAGCATGCAGCAATCAGAGTACGTGCATCAAACTTTGAGACTTTAGCCCCAATTGTTGTTTTCCTGAAATGCAAAACATTTTTCGATGGCTGTGTCAGAGCTTTCACCAAACAAATAGTACTAAATTTTAGCAACCTGCGTGAAAAAACGCATGGTAATGATCGGTATTGTCGCTTACCGACAAGAACGAGTAACGTCGTTGCTCGCTTCATCATCGCTCGATCAGCTTGCTTGCTTACGTCTAAACGTGCACCTAAAGAGATGAAACAGGCTTTTAAGCGCATCCTTCCAGAAACCACCTGCGCACGTCGACGAAGCTAGACTTTCTACATACGCTGATAGGGTTGTTGCTGGCCGGCGTGGTTGCTTGTCAGCCCCTTTAAATACGTGAATTTTTTTTGACGGTGGTACTGACGTGTCCCGCTAAATAAAAGTAACATTTTCTGAAGATTATTGAGCAATACATGACTATTTAAGAAGATGCGCGCGGCTTCAGGATGAAGAGATGTTCCAGGTCTTTCCCGTATTCACAAGACTGAGAGGCCTGAAATTCCTACAGCAGGCCGACCTTAAAAAATACGCCTGTTCTATTTCGGTGGATCACTGACAGTAAACGAATGTCTCAAGGGGTGAGACAATAAGTGAGATCCGAGGTGGCAGATTGCTTTTTACGTTATGAAACACGTGTGCATTACACGCTCATGAACTGGAAGCAGATTGTCACTCATAAACCGTGCTACGCCACTAGTGTAGCACGACAAATACGTCCCGATTACATCGTCATGCATACATTTTGCTGTTGTCTGTAGACAGCACTTACACCTATGTGTTCTACAAGAATCAGTCGATCATTTAGGAATGATCAATGTATATGGATACTGCATTTATGTGTAGACAGAGGGACATCCCATAGCCCGATGTAGTGAGGGGACTTCTGATGAGTAAAATTATCGCAACGGAAAGATAACGTGCACAGGAAGGCAAGACAAAGATAGGTGCTTCCTCCGTGCGTTGCCTTTTGGTTGCGCTAACTTTCGTGATCTAAAAGGCAAGGCGAAGTAGCGCAACAATTTATTCTTCTTGAGTGTCAGCAGCAGTGCGACGTAAAGTGTCGTGTGGCAGATGGCGCATGGTCAGTAGGGTATAGAAGTGGCATAACGAAATACACGCTTTAGAACACTTGCATGCCTAAGCTACGTTAGAGCTAGAGTGGGGTCTTATCCTCTAATTTTATAATTGAGCTCGCTGCTTATTCGCAGTGGGCCCGTTTATTTTGCAGAGAGTCAAGAAAGACTCCTCCTACTGTAGGCGCCCGCCACTTCCCTGAGTCGCCTAAGGCCGCTGTACTCACACATGCTAGGGGATCCTGCGGTGGCACTCTCTGTGGAAGCGAATATGTTCATTGGTGATCAGAGTGGTTGCATAGCCCTGCGAGAAGAAGAATGAAGAAGAATAATGAATGAGCAAGAATGCCTGAGTCTCTCCACGCCGTTTCCGGGCTGCACGTGTCGAACGCCGGGTAGCTTAGCCGAGCAAGCATAAAATTGATGCCAGACATATGAGACTTGTACGTCCAATTACTCCTGATGAGCGCCAGCTTTAGTTTGACAATTTATACCTACCATGGCTCGGTGTAAATCTCAAACGCGACCACTCCCGCTCGGACGGATAAAGGTCATCATCATCATCATCAGCCTGGCTACGCCCAATGCAGGGAAAAGCCTCTCCCATACTTCTGCAACTACCCCAGTCATGTGCTAATTGTGGCCATGTTGTCCCTGCAAATTCCTTAATCTTATCCGCCCACCTAACTTTCTGCCGCCCCCTGCTACGCTTCCATTCTTTTAGAATCCAGTCCATAACCCTTAATGACCGTCGGTTATCTGGCCTCCTCATTACATGTGCTGCACATGCCCCATTTCCTTTTCTTGAATTCAACTAAGATGTAATAACCTCACGTTTGTTTCCTCACCCAATCTGCTCTTCTCTTGTCCCTTAAAGTTACACTCATCATTCTTCTTAGCTCCTTGCGTTGTCCTCAATTTAAGTAGAACCCTTTTCGTAAGCCTCCAGCTTTCAGCCCCGTAGGTGATTACTGGTAAGGCACAGCTGTTATACACTTTTCTCTTGAGGGATAATAGCAACCTGCTCTTCATGATCTGAGAATGCCTGCCAAAAGCACTCCAGCCATTTTTATTCTTCTGATTATTTTGGTCACATGATCCGGATCCGCGGTCACTACCTGCCCTAAGTAGAGATATTCCCTTACCACTACCAGTGCCTCGCTACTTATCGTAAGCTGCTGTTATCTTCCGAGGCTGTTAAAGATTACTTTACTTTTCTTCAGAATAATTTTTAGACCTACCCTTCTGCGTTGCCTGTCCTGGTCAGTCAGCATGCCTTGCTATTGTTCCCCTGAGTTGCTTAGCAAGGCAATATCATCAGCGAGTCGCAAGTTACTGAAGTATTCTCCATTAACTCTTATCCCCAATTCTTCCCCATCCAGGTCTCTGCATACCTCCAGTAGACAAGCTGTGAATAGCATTGGAGAGATCGTATCTCCCTGCCTGACACCCTTCTTTGTTCGGATTTTGTTGCTTTCTTTATGGAGGACTACGGTGGCTGTGGGGCCGCTATAGATATCTTTCAGTATTTTTACGTACAGCTCATCTACACCCTGATTCCGTAAAATGCCTGCATGATATCTGAGGTTTCGTCTGAATCAAACGCGTTCGCGTAATCAATGAAAACTATATATGGGGGTTGGTTATATTCCGCACAGTTCTCTATCACCCGATTGATAGTGTGAATATGGTCTACTGTTGAGTAGCCTTTACGAAATCCTGCGTGGTCCTTTGCGTCTCTGAACTCCGAGCGAGAGGCTAGATTTAGCTGTGATCGTATCATGCGGAGCGAAACAATGACATTGTGCGCGCAACATATGTTTGATGGAGTAATAGTTTTTTTTCCTCTACAGCAACATAGCAAAGTAAGGTGCTTATATTTCGATTAGAAATATTTAAGCTATACTGCTATACCATATTTTCGCTAATTGCGGTTTGATCAAGCGACCCCCTTGGACACATTCCATGAAGTTGCACGTTAAACCCACGAAATTCTACAGATATATCAAAGGTGCGGCGGTCATATATTTTGGGATGTTACAGAACTGAATGAACGAAAATGTATCGGTACGTTTTTCATACTATGTACCGATGGTAAAAGAAAATTTTTGTTGAATGCGAACATGGTTGGTTTGGAATTATATATATTACTTACTTTCAACGCACCAAAGCTGACCATGTAATTCAGTGATTTGTAACGCAGTATTCTAAGTATGTACCTGGAGAAACAGGGTAGAGGTAGTATCTGAGGTTTTCTAATATAATGGAAGTGTGTTTTTTAGGGTTGGTCTTGATGTTAGGATGAGAATATCTTGGTTCGGCACATGATGTAATGGTGAAGTGTGAGTAAGCTGTGTATTAACCAATTATATTATACAGTACGAGATTTAGCTGTGGAGGAAAGCGTAGTACTTGGTAAATAAAACATGTGTGCTGAAACATGATTATCTAATTGCGCTATAATCCCCTAAGCAGCATTTTCTTACAAATAGGAATTGTCATTAGATAATAAGTATGTGTGAAGCATAATTCCATAGCATCTGCAGTGTGACCCTTTTAGTGATGCTGTTCATATTACCTACAGCAAAGATAAAAAGTGAGGAGCATATCGACTGTATGCAAGACCATTTACTGCCTTTCGCTCGCATTCGTTTTTCGGCCATATTGTGTGCACCTGTTTCGTGTCTTAAATTAGCACTTTAGATATTGATTACACAATATAGTCACTTGCAAATAGCAACTATAGTATTGTATTGCCTACCTTGCGCAGTATTTGTGCTCAGGTAGCCCGAATGAAATTTTCCGCTGGTCAGTGTTCTTCAATTTTTTGCAGAAATTATATGCGAACCATATGTTTTGCTGACGTGTGAAGGGCACGCGGCGCTGGTTACTCAATTGTTTTGCAAATGATGTTGGACCGTATAAAAAACACCAGCAGCGAGTGCTCGTTTTCATGTTCCCACCGTCAGAATGTTGTACCGCGCGGGTTAGTTTCTTCGAACATCACTGGAAAATAAACGCTGCTCTCTCCCTGAACCACTCTACTAACTACGGACATTAAAACACAGCTCGTGTGCTAGCATCAACAAAAAAAGATAGAACAGCAAACCAACGTAAAAAAATCTTCAACGAAGGGCCGAAACCGCCAGCGACCACCAGCGAAAATTTCTTGCGAAGGCGGAGCTCTCAGCGTGATGCATTAGCGCCACAAGGCAAGGTTGCCGAATGCATCACATGGGCTAGAATTTGGTACTTTGTCCATCCTGGTGGACACGCTGCGCAAACGTGATATTTTTTGTATAACTGCCGTGGCTAGCATTTTAAAAAGCTGTTTCTGTAAATCGTAGCTCTCAGTGAGCTTCCCTCGTGTATTGTTCCTTCTTTTATACAAGGTGTATTTTTCGTTTACAATGGTGCTTTGAACTAAACTCATAAAACAATGGCAGCCTTTAATCATCATAATCATCATCATCAGCCTATCTTTCGTGGACTGCGAACGAAGCCCACTCCCTGCGATGTCCAATTACCCCTGTCTTGTGCGAACCGATTGCAACTGGCGCCCGCGAATTTCCTAATTTCATCGCCCCACCTAGCCTTCCACCGTCCTCGACGGCGCTTTCCTTCTCTTGAAACCAATTCTGTAACCCTAATTGTCCACCGGTTATCTAACCTACCCATTACATGAACTGCCCAGCTCCATTTTGTTCTCTTAATGTCAAATAGAATATCGCCTATACACCCGTTTCCTCTCTGATCTCTCCTACAACAAGATTCCCCATCTACCTTGCCTGCGTTTCCTACCGTGAAAACGCTGCGCTCGCTACATTCCTGCGGAGAATGATATGTCACGCTGATAACGCGCATACCATTCGTGACTTGGAGGTAACGTGCTCGCAGCGGTAAAGAAAGGAAACGCAGGCAAGACAGATAACAATTATCGCTGTGGGACAAGATTCGCCGCAATGGGTGGAACCATTTTTAAGAGTGTAGTGTCCCTAAATATGGTCGCACGAACAGGAATTTTTTTACCCAGCGGTAATGGCAGTGACAGCGCTACCGGTTTCATTCTGGAGGCAGATTTGTACCTCTCGCTGTACTCAGGCAAGCATGTACAACATTTCGTGCACTTTTGATTAATGTGTTACAGCAAAGCTTGTTATAGATACGGTTCCGTCCATTTATCTTGGCCGTCAAAAAAGTCTGTGCAAGTAAAAACGGTCATCATCAGTAATGGCTCATGTCATTGCTCGCGCGTTGTCTTCGTTGCCTTCTTCTACAGCTGTCTCCGATACTGCTCATCATACGCTAGTATGATCAGTCTCAAATTATTTGCCTCGATTTATCGCGAAATGAAAACACCAATGTAAGTATACACCGAATGTATAACACGAATGATTGTGGATGCATAAAATTGATGTGTGTACGTATGCTCCGTCACCATCACCATCGATCAAAACAATAAATGTGTTCGTAACTTCGCTTCAGATTCTGTGTCACCGCTTTGTCGTGTCCTACAGTGCTTCGCTGGTCACATACCATCGAAGAAGGGAATAGCTCATGATTTTATTTGATGAGATTTGTTGCTTTATACAAAACATAATCAAGAGTGACTAAGTATTTTTCATTAAGGACGCGCTTTCTTACTGCTGTAAAAGCAGTAACTTGCTAAACAGGGGCAAGTGGCAACAGCGTAATTTACGTATATCTGCATAAAACATAGTGTAATTACCTGTGGTGGTATTCCAGTGCGATGTGTTGTTTAATTGTCATAACAATTGTGCAGACGCTGCTAGAAGCACAGCCGTTGGAGTGCTTTCCTTCCACCGACAGCACGTGCGCTACGCACGTGGATGGTTAAGCCTAACTAAGGTGGACCTAAATATCGGCGTCCAAGCGAAGAAAATCATCAGCCGGCCGTCACCAGACGTCGTCTATACATTTTCGTCGGCGTTCACCGGCGAAGCAAGGGCCCTATGCGCAGCGGTCAATTAAGCTTGTAGCGCCGCTTCGGGTCCTGGCCACCGGCCAGAACTCACTCCACGTACAGCGCCCGTCAAGGAGGCAGAAGTTAGTTCCCGGCCGCGCAGCTTGTGCAGCACGATATAAAAATAAAACTAAAAGTTCAAAACCCAAAGCTGTCGGAGCTGGGTCTTAGTACCGACAAGCCAATCTGATGGCAGGTTTGCTCCTGCTGACTTGCCGTAGTTTCAGGTTGTCTGCTTCCATTGACAGACAACTTGTATGCACACACAAACCGAAAATCATCAATACCACGTTGATATAGGGGTCGTATGGTGTCTACTGTAGCGTATTCGAGAAAGTGTATCCTTGTCCAGGGATGGTGTAAATATATTCGGATGTAGTGTAGGAGCTACAGTGACGTTCCACTTCGTGAACTCGGCTTACGTGCAAGCGTATGGGTGCTATTCTCATACGCTTCCGCGTGATCGTCGTTGAGGTCGGTCGAATTGCGCTCGCCGTGCCACGGCTGGCGTGGCTACTCCGTTCTTCTAGACCAGTGCTCAGCCGTTCGATCGCGACACGAAGCCGGTACGTCCACTGCACATACATGGCATGTAAGAACTGTCACAAGAGGCTAACCCAGTATACCGGCGCCTTAATTTATTTTTCTAACCCAATACATAAGTAGGAACAAAGAGGTTTAAGTTGGCTATAATATAAAGGAGAACAAAATTTCTTCGATAATGACGATGATACGTATCCCAGGTATGCATGATATCATTTTTTGTATATTATTTGTATTTTGTGGCAGTGATGGAAAGTTAAGTGGGGCCCACATGAGGAATCATTTTTAAAATCTTCAAGCAGGCCTCTTGTAGCCCTGGTTTTCGTATAAAATGTAAAGTAGACAAAATGAATAATTCCCCTGGTATGGAATGACCTGTTCAGGAATCTAGCAATAATGGCAGAAAACACAAATAGGTCACCCAACATGTAATGTAACACAATAAACTGCTACTATGCCATCACTTATTACAATTATCATGTTTAGTGAAATTTGCACATGCCATCCAACCAATACATCATAGAATTACATGGTGTAGTAATTTTTCATCTTTACTAAATTATTGAATATCGGTTGTTGGTAAACAGCTTCCTTCTCGTTCTTGAGCTCAATTATTCAATCGTGTCGACATTACTACCACGAAAGATTGAAACACGTTCAAGTTTTAGCATAATTAAAATGAAATAAAGGAAATCATTGTGGAATTTTATTGCTTTATATTCAGATGTATGAAGAAGGAGGACAATGGAAATGAAAGTGGATGAAAAGATAACTTCTGATTGGTGGGAGACGGACCCACAACCTTCAAAATATGCTTGGGTTGCTGTACTAATGGACCTGCAGCAATGGCTATATATCTTCAAACTTTCTTGAGCTTATATGTGCATGTACTAGATGCCGCCCTGGTAGGGCTAGCCAGTGCTACTCGTGCAAGAACACTCCCAGAGCCTCATCTAGTACACATAAATATCCTAGTAAATTGATGGACATATAGCGTCCACTCTAGCTCAATTGGTCTAGGGTTTAGCTCCCACGAGTGGGTATTTGTCTTTTTGTGCACTTTAATTTCCCGTCCCCTTGCAACGTCGACATTACAAATAAAACGACAGTTGCTTTCCCGTAGGCTTTACTTCGTTTCCTGGTCGGTTTCATATCAAAGCACCTCATTTCATCCTTTTTTTGTTTTACATTGTGTTGTATGTTTATTTTCCTGCATAATTATTCAATAATGGCAGAAAGTTGACATATGTGCGCCTTGCTGGTTAGCCATTGCTACCGTATAAATGTGTGAACATTTCTTTGCAACCATCCTGCGAGAAAAAAAAAAAACATGAGCACTGGCATGCGATATAGGTCCTGTGTTGAAAGACAGGTGTTTATTTCTTTGATATGCCCAGCCTCACTGAACTTGTCTTGCAGCAGTGAACCTTCTTGAATGCACCACTTGTGCATGCCCAAGTTTGTGTATGCATCTACTGGTGCCTGTACATGTCTGAAAAGAAAAAAAAAACAATGTAATGGACATTTAAGCAGACCCCATTCGAAACTTCATTTATATGTTGCAAGTTATGAAGCGTTGTCTCGGAGGCATTCTAACACAGGAAGCATTTTGCGAATTCTCTTTATATTAGAGGAAACAGCAGAAAGTGAATGTCCTTGCCACCGTTTAACCAGGGAACGATGTTTACTGCAAACATAGACAACCTCTCCTTCTGCGACGATTAACATCCACAAACCATATTCCTTGTCTGCCCCCTACCATGAAGCTGAGCCTACTTGCATCACAAGCCCCGCGTCCTTCTTTATTTCTTTTTTTTTGTTACATGGTTCACTTGCAGAGTTCGTTTTGTGTGTTCTGCAAAGAATGTTTGGCCAGAGTCGCTGACCGTAATCAGTGATATCGAAGGCAGTGCGCAAATGAGGTATTTGTGCATATGACTCTTCTCTGGCAGGAAGCAGGGCTACCTGAGAGGAGCCCTGACTGCTTGTGGGCTTGAAAATCGCTGTGCAGCTGGAATGACATGTCCCCAATGAAGGGGCAATGCGCAATGGTGGCCGTTGTTTCAGGAAGTGAAGCATAAGCAGGCAAATAGATGCGTTCTTGTTGGAAGGCTTTTGCAAATAAGAAGTTCTGGAAAACACCGCCGTAGCGATTATTGCCTCCTGGTCCAAAATCTATCAGCATGAACTTCTAGATGCTGTTGACAACAGCCACCAGTACAACTGAAAAGGTGCCCTGAAAATTGCCGTTCAAGAGTTACACCAGACGTCCAAGTGTCAAGCTCTAAAGATGTTCAGGCTATTTGTGCGGTTTGTTTAATTGCACTCGTTTTTGAAGATGATCTTAATTAAGCCTGGTAGTCGACTTATTTTTTCGCTAGGGAGTATGAGTGCCGATGTCAAATTATATCAAAATAAATATTGCTGTGCTAAATATATGCCTCTGCATTTGACTAATCGATATTCGATACACATCTGAAAAAGTTGACATTCACTTACCTCTAATAATTTGTGCAAGTAATATGCGTAATTAAGAGTTAAGATTATAACTTGTTTATGTAGTCATTGGAACAAAGTGGAAACATAGGAAAAGTAATGAAATAAGTGGCAGGCATACATTCACAACAGTACCTTAACATGTGTGCCAGCAATGTCCCTCATAGCTATGTGACTTTACATTCATGTAGTGGTCTTTCAGCCCTGTCCAGATTGCTCTACAGGCCACATGAATGCAGAATCTAGCTGTCTCAATCCCCACTCGCTAAGACAAGGTAACATCTTTTATGTCTTGCCCGGACATGCCAAGTAGCTGAAATGCATATTAGTACGCATTTCTGAATCGTTCGCACAATAACTATGATGAAATGATTTTTCTTTGCAATGATTTCCGTGGTTATGGGGGCACTTTTTGAGTGACATATGATGAAAATTTAATTTGTGCGGGTGAACTACTCCCTTTAATACTATATGTGCAAGCATTCCCCAGTGCATATTTTACAAGTGGCGCACGCATTGTCAGTTTCTTGTTATTGTTTTTCACACGCATTGTCAGTTGCTTCGTGACTTGTTCTCTAGTTTTGTATCAGCGTTTTGTGAGCCATTCTGCATTGGCTTAGGCGTTTTGCTTAGTTTTGTTTAATGAACCAGCTTGTGTAATCGTATTTTTTTCACTCACATTGTCGGTTGCTTCGTTCTTTCTTGTGTTTTTCTTCAATGTACCGTGGGCCCTCCCTTCTTTGGCTGCTGAAATGAGCTGGAAGTATTATGTAATTAAATAAAATGAAATAAATCATGCTATCAATGACAAAGAGATGCTGTTTCATGTTGAGGCCGCACATTATGTATTCTTCCAATCGCGTATTATTTCTGCAGGTGCAACTAGCCTTGGTTAACTTCAATGCCATAGCATGTCGTTCTCCCTGCTCCAAGGGTTCTAGAATGCGGTAGTTCCGTGGGAGGTCCTTTCCGCGATAGCTGAATAGCTTCTCAGTGATCTGCGGCGTCATGGGAAAGAACCTATAGAAAAATCTGTGGTCACCCTGACGCATCCGTTGCAGCTGTAAAAAATGGTGCATTATTACCTGACGGAAGGCGCGTGCTCTACCCACATACACGCGCAAGTATCAGGATCTGTACACCTTTAACGGACCCACATGTACCGCCACCAGCCATGAATACTTTACTCTCTGCATTGTTTGTATGATTGAACACAAACAATGTATCGGCAAAATAGGACAACCAATGAATATTAGACAAAAAAATCGCCTGGCCACTGCCACGAAACTTCATTAAGCTCTGGTGCGCTGTTTTAACCTGCCGAGTAACAATTTAGTTACATTACACTTCGTATTGTACAGTCACACTTGTGAGAGACAGAAGGTATAGGGTATCACATCTCATGCACAAGTTTATTATATAACCAACACGTAAAATGTTTCAAAAGGTGCTCTTGATACCATGTGTTGTACTAATGGTACAAATATAATTATAAGTCCTAAACATTTTTGTAGGGCTGCGCAAATATCGAATAGTAGATTTAGAATCGAATATCAAATGAACTGAAAAAAAAGAGAGGATGAATATCGAATAAAATAGCTGATAGCAGAAAATTTATTACAAAACATAACCATTACAATTTTTTTTTTGCAAGAAGAAGGCGTGCGACACAAGCTCTGTATATGCAGCATGGTCAACTGTTAATAACTGGAGCTCCAAATTAGTATTCCAGCACTGGTTACACCTTAATTCTGGTATATGAAAGTCTGGAAAATACTTATTTCATTATTAGATTGTCCGTTGAATAGAATTAAGTTCTTCTCCCCTCGAAGCTGAAGAACTAGTGAAGGTATGTGATACTGCACACGCCTGCACGTATTACACAGACGGCTGTTGAAACGGCGTTAAGTATCGTCCCCGCGTATCTGATATATGATCTGCGTGCATCCAGTGGCTTATCAACCCTATCTTCGCCCATACTTCCGCGCTTTCCGAAATACGTTCTGCTCTTCTGGCTCCCTCTGTTCGCGTACGTTACTTTATGGTGTAGATCGGTGCTCTCAACCTGGACGAACCTTTTACCAATGACGCGGTGCCGTTATGAAAATTGTGACGTTTGCGCGCTGCGTGTGCGATCCTCGCTCTACTATTTTAACCCGTATACTCATGTATTCTATGTTCGCACTTAAAAACGGTGATAGGGAAAGTAATTGCTGTCGTGACGAATACAAGTCCCCGTGTCCAAACATTGGCTTCTTGTTCTACCACTGTAGATCATCGAAAGGAAAGAGGTTGCTCACACCTGTATGGTAAAGTCCTTCTTTACGTCATTGAAAGAGGAGCCGCACCCAACGACGTCCATGCGGACGCTTGCTACGCTGCCGCCGCCTTTGCAAGAGCAGCTGCAGCATAAGCTTCTGCGCAAGAAGCAAAAGCTTCATTTTCGTGCGGTAGATTGCGGGCGGAAAACGCTGAAGCTGGCGAAGCAAGTGGATACGCAAAATCTCGACACCAACGTCATGCAACGCAGATTGTAAACTGCAGCCGTGGGTGAGCAGATTCTATGGCCTGTCCGGATATATCCGTGGCGATGTTGATAATCGACCTACTTTTGCTTACAGTAGCGATGTGTAGATAAAAACGGCGTACATTTCTCAATATAAAAACTGTGTAGTAGCTCTAACACTGTTAAAATAAATAGAAAAGGTTAGTCAAAACGACAATATAGATAAATTTTCCCAAACCCGCGCATGAACTCAGAGTATGGGAGGGCTATATGTGTAGCATGCTTTTACGCTCATTAAACAGTGGAAATAGGCACTCGTGCTGTCTCCTTTCTCGTGTGTGCTGTTGTGACACAAAACTCGTTCATTATGCCAAACGCAAAAATTTCCGCCGACGCTGGTCTGGCAGCCCTGTGCTGCACGAAATGAACCGCGCAGGTCTGTACGTATCGTGGGGCTGGCCGCCCTTCATCACCCGCGTACGCGCTCGGTGATTGATCTCGCCACGCGTACGCGTATCCCGTGCTCCGTGTGGTTGGGCCTTAACGCGTTTGCGTGGTTGGCGCCTAGGATTTTTACAGCGAAGCTGTATATGCTCAGGGGAAACGTTCACGGTCCCACCACAGAAACCGTCCGGTGGTAGGTGTGGTGCGCCATTGGCTACGCCGGTAGTAACATCATTTCTCGCTCGCTGCAGAAGGCGCGCGCAGTAGTCTCTCAGGGACTTCGCAATGGGACGGCCACGCATCGTTCGTTCTCCCGATGAGTAGCTGGCCTGGGAGCAACAGTACCAAGAGAAGGAGAGGGAGACATCTCTTCGGCGTCGCGTCAACACCCCGGCAGAAGATCGGGCTCGTGATGCAAAGCGCAAGCGGCAATGTCGATCCGATCCGGCGGCTCGTGCGGCCGAGGAGTTCGCGAAGCCTAGCTAAAGCGGCAACCTTACGCCACTGACGCCGCGACCGAGCGAGATTGCCAGCGGCGACGTCGGGCCCAGGATCTGGCTGTTCGGGCCGTCAGGTAGAGCAGCGACAACGTCGACGTAACCATTAACACCAGGGCCGCGCATTTCAGCTTCGCTGGTTTGTCATCCATACGGGGTGCATGGGCGGTGTTGTTTTTTTCTATTTACCGCATAGGGAAATATGTTTTCCTTTAGGGACACGCAGGATGGTGAGACTTTTTGTTTGTCAGTATTCAATCGTGGAATGGTGTCACGCTGCAGGCAGTTTGTCTTTTGCAATACTTTTTAAGGCGTTTATGGTCTTCTCAAGCTACAAGTGGTTGTACATTTACACCAATATTTGGTTATAACACTTCACCTAAAATAAGTCTTATACGTCCGCATCAATTTTGCACCGTTGATTTCGTGAAGGAGCACTAAGTGGCATAAAGGTTTTGATGCAAAATGTTTATAACAGTCTATGTTGAGCATGCTTTTGGGCCCAGGGTGAACAAGGCCTGCAATAAAAACGCGCCTGTACTTAAGTTTGCCGATGCCATCTGATATGCAAGGACTTCATCAATGTGACTTCGAACGTAATGCAATGTGGCACAACATAGCTCCATGTTTTTGAAAAAAAGTGCAGTTTTCGTCACTGCTCGTTATAACATTTGAGCATATTTCAATCGGCTTCAACCTCATCTCACTGACGAGATTCAACATAGCTCCAAGAATATTTAAATGGGCTTTCAGTTTGACACACAACACATTTCAGCAATATTTCAATGGATTTTCATCGTTTACATGTGACACATCTTCAACAATGTTTCAATGATTCAGTATGACAATCAATATTGTTGCAGTACACATATTACTCCTCAAATTTAAATGCCTGAATAATATTTCGACGGAATGTCGCGGGCCAATTACAAACATTTGTCAACAATTGATCAAAGATCTTTCAACATTACCTGAAAGTATTTTCAGTCATTTGTTGACCCTGACAACTGACCTTTCAATAACTTTTCAATAAATATTTGTGAAGGAAAATGAACATGCATTGTTATGATGCCGCCTTCGTCATTTTGTCACCTTCATACCATGGTCATCATTGCTTCCTTGTCATGTTGTATCGCGAAAGCACTTATTGGACACTCCAGACGCATTTCTGCCGCTGGTGACGGCATTCCTGTGAGGTTCCGTATAAATTCCAAGGGATATAAAAGTGTCGCCAGGCGCAGTATGCTGTATGTGCGAGTGAAAGCAGGCGAGGGTGAGCCGGCAGTTGCAGGTCAATCTCACGTACGCAACGCCAGAAAGCGAGGAGGAGGCGCGCCACGTTCCCTCGCGCAGAAGTCTTCGGGCGGGATGTACTGAGGGGGGCCACGTTCTTCATCAACATCAGTGTGGTTGGTGCCAGAAAAAGTTCCTGGGTCGCGGGGTTGTGCTAGAATGACGGTGGGCGTGAGTGCCGAAGGGGCCGAAGCATCCTCGCCTTGTGCTGGCATTGTAGATGCAGCCAAGGAGCGCCTGCTGCGTAAATCCGTCTTAATAATAATCCCGCAACCTCCACCAAAAATGTTACCGGATTAAAAACAGTCAAACGTGCATTTAAAGAATATTTACAATAACGATAGCAGCTGACAAGATGGTCGACAGCGCGCGAAGACCAGAACATCGTCTTCTTCCGACGATGATTAAAACATCTTCTTCGACAGCGTGTCACAATATCATAACGCCGTTTCAATTTGGTTTTATTAAAAAACGTTCCACGGAATCCACGTTATTTCTTTAAAAAGAAATCAGATGGTTTCGAGCGTCAACTTTACATGCTTGGAATATTTTAGACTATTCGAAGGCCTTTGATCGGATTAATCATACCACACTTTTAAAAAAGCTAGAGCATTACGGATTTCGTGGGGCATTTTACACACTTATCCAAAGCTACTTGAGTGATCTCCAGTAGCAGATACAATTTAATAACTATAAATCAAGCTTTCAATCCCTAAACAACGGAATACCGCAGGGAAGCATCCTAGGGCCTCTACTTTTTAATGTATATAATGATGACGCAGTGACAATAGATGAAAATACCCAACTTATATTTCATGCTGACGATAATAACTTACTTTTTTAAGGTTCAGATTTATTGGAAATTCAATCCAGAGCAAACAACGTACTCGCCAAACTGCACACCTGGACTGTGAACAACTCGCTAACCGTAAATAGGTCAAAAACAAAAGCGATCTTATTTAGAGCTAAAAACAAGAAAGTCAACTTTGATTTGGCGCTTTCTCTTGGTACATGAAAAATTTGAGGTGGTTCCTGCTGTGAAATGTCTTGGAGTACTCTTTAATGAAAACATTTCATGGGTGTTTGTTCCAGCCTTTCTCGCTCGGTTGGTATATTATCCCGCACACGTTGTCTTTTACCTGAGAAAGTAAAACTGTTGTTGTATAATTCACTTTTCCTTTCAAAACTACGCTATTGCTACCTTGTCTCAGGAACCACCACAATTTCCAACATTCTGAGGCTTTCTAGATTACAGAAAAAGTCTGCCCGTTCGATTGTCAATGCTCCATATACCGCACACAGAAGGCTCATCTGTAAAAACCTAAACGTAATACTTGTTGTCGACTTGTACGATTCTTTACTAATGACACGCTACAAACAAGGCATTAAAACACACAATCTGTGCTTGAAAGAACTCGCTAATTTGACTGAAAGAATGCATGTTTATGACACGCGCGAAATCACTTTTTGGTTTACACCACGAGCCCGTAGTATGGCCAACAAATCATCGCATATGCATTGCCCAATCTTTTAAACAACCAGCATTGTTTTCTGTAATGCTGCTGCTGTTAAGTTTTGATTTTGCGCTGAAATGTTTCTCCAAGTTTTCATAAATTTTGATGTCGTGCGTAAAAGTAAAGTATTTCCGTTTTAATGTTAACTTCAACACTATTAGTTCCATTTTTCAAACGTATAGTTTTGGCATTATAAGCTTGTCGCATACGAACATTTGGTGTTGCCCCTGTGAAAGTGCAACTATAGGGTGCAGACCCCGTCAAGCTTCTTGCTTTTAGTCTGCGCCCCCAGCATTTCTGTACATGCTGTAATGTACCGTAATGCTGAAATAAAATGAATGAATGAATGAATGAATGAATGAATGAATGAATGAATGAATGAATGAATGAATGAATGAATACTGCATGGCAACGATGAAACGAAGACGAGATAATGACAGTGATGACACGAAGCTAATGGACACGACGACAATTAAATCACTTGAAAACGGTGACGCTGGAAGATGTGATGACGAGGGCATGACGACCATAAGAGTACAATGCTCGAGTGACGATGATGGCTTGAGGAGAATGACAAGGTGACCACGGCATGAGATCAAGTGTTGCCATGTTATAGAGACGGCGACAGGGAGAGGCGAAGAGAATGATGGAGTTAGAATGACGACAACAGGTTGACTACACGCCGCTGTGGCTTGGCGGCTACGGTGCTGCGCTGCTAAGCACGAGGTCGCGGGATCAAATCGCGGTGCCGCATTTGGATGAGAACCAAGTGCGGAAATGCCGGCATCGTGTGCATTTCGGGTCTTTAAGGATCTCCTGGTGGCCAAAATTAGTCCGGAGTTCCACATTACGGCGTGCCTCATAATAAATTCGTATTTTTGGCATGCAAAATTCATTATTCATTCACAATAGGTCGTCAATTGTGAAATAATTACAGTGGTATGGCGATGTTGGATTCACAGTTGCATGGCAACGACAAGGGTCGAGGTCTACATGATGGTAATGCACGGACGAAGGTAAAAACATGATGGTGGTGTTGCAAGAACGGCATGATGATAATAAGATGGAAGCGTTGGAATCACTAGGACAAAATGACGACTATGGAACGACCACAATGGCATAAGGGCAAATCTTTAATGACGACTTAATGACGACAATGGCATTACGACGAGAGACTGATGTGGTGGAACGACGATGACGGTATAAAAATGGTGACTCGTAGATGACGGACTGACCAGGACAATATGGCAACTCAGTGATGGTGACAGAGTGACAACTATGAAAGAATGATGATGACATGAGAACGAAGGAATGATCACAATGTCACAGGATGACAACAGCGGTGTGTTGGTTTTATAGTGCATGTCCGTGCTTACGTGGGTTACCCGCTGTCGTCGGGTGCCTCCATTTGCACCATATCCGGTAATTGTTAGCACTAGGCCCGTTAATGGGCAAACTTCTACGACTGTAGGAAGCGGCCAGCAGAGATGATAATTGTACGAAATCGATGTTGGGACGGGTACGTTACGCTCAATTTGACCCATGCATTCATCAAGATCTATTCTTGCAAGACAGCAGTCGTCAGGAAAACGTAAGTGAAAGAAACAGGCAAAGGACGCTTTCCTTCAATATAAGCCGCATTCAAATTTTTTAGCACAACCAGAAATCTCATTAGTCAAATATAGAAATACAGAGGAATGGTTTAGCATTAATCTTCAATACCTATTCTTGGGCATTCATACACACTTGACAGTATCAACTAATGGTGTGCCTAAATATTATTTATTCTCGGAAAGAGTACGAGGAGGGGGGGCTGCCACCTTTTTATCGCAGTGATAATCGGCACACACGCGAATCTGTGGGCAGGCGAACAGGCATCCTTTTAGTCACGATAACTTTAACTTTACCCAACCATTGAGTAACGCGGAATACTAAACTCAGAGTAGCACATGGTCCTAGAAGAGAATAACTGCTGTCAACGCTTCAGCTATGTTGTTCATTTTTATTTGCAGACTTATATGAAGCATGCTTAACACCAGACAGGGTTCTCAGCCTGTCATTCACCGTGTCTGTGTTTACACTCCAGGACGCAAAGTGCCAAGCATTCCGGCTGGCACCGGCTGCGGCTAGTTCCCGGCAAACAGTGTGGTATGCGGCAATGGTCAGTGCAGGACTGCACGCATCTATGTGGATCACGGGTATGGCTCTGTTCGAAAACCGCACGCTTCCGGCGCCTCGCCAAGTACGGACCGCCGTCTAGGATGCACGGGTTGGGATAGGAGTTGCAGACACAAGATCCCCTGCAGCAGGTTCCTTTCAATTGGAAACAGTCTGGTGCCAAGGGTGACACCTGCGTGGATTTGAAAAAGCATAGGTCAATGGTGAGCTGAGCAATTTTATCATGATCGTTGCAGATTACTTCCCGCATGAACGAATCACATTCGATAAATGGAATTCTTGTTCGGTGTGAGGCTAAAGTAATATAACGGATACCCCGTTTTGTTCTGAGAAAATCAAATGGGGCGACAGGTAGCGCGGCGTCAATAAATGAGCTTACCGTTTGTCGCACGTGCATGAGGCGGTGATGCCAGTACCAGGCTGCGCGCGCAAAGGGTGACGCAGGGTTAAATAAAGATGGTAGGTCCAGGTGCTAGTGTCGCAGCAGTATTCACAGCCCCCCAAAACAAGTTGTGAAAATGTGCCGGAGGGTACACGCGCATCTACCTCCATAAGTGTGTTGTAAGATAAATCTTTCTAACAGACATGAAACCTCTATAGGCTGCACTGTTTCAACGATGCTTCTTGCGACTACTTCATCGGCAAATGTATTGGACAATAGATCTGCGAGTTCATGTCAATACCTTCCCAATCGGAGACACGTAGCGGGTGTCCATGTATCGGTTCAGCGATGTGTCGTGATGAACGTAGCCCCAAGATTTACCAAGCTAAAGCCGGTCACTGCAGAGGTCCATATTGCATTACATTGATGTCAGTAAGCATGACCAGTGCAGAATTACGCTATTTGTGTCACTGATCCCGATCGCCAATGGTTTCTTATCAACGCAGAAGGTTGGGCTAGTTGGTGTTGATGCATTTGCTGAGACGTGGTTACCAGCGCTGAGAAGACTAACGGGAAAAAAAGGTGGGAGAGGGCAGAGCGCTCCTTCCTGTGCCACATTTTGTTACGTTAGCCTTGTTAACGCTAGTAAGTATGTCGCAGCACATGTTTCTTATCAACTCCCCAACGCCCCTACACAGGCGTTAGTTATCCTTTAATAGCTGATGAAGCACAAATAGGTTGTGGCGGCCTCAAGGTCGTGCAGCAGTTGCCAGACGCCCTTATCCCTTGTGACTCGATAAAGTATTATCGCGGTGTGTGCGGGAAAGGGAAGTGGTGCGAGGGTGTGCAACCGAGCCGTAGAGGCTGAACGAACACAAAATTAAAGTTAATTGTTGCTTGTTCTTCAGGGACGCATCACTCGCTTCTTTCTGCTGATTTCCAGCCGCGCTCGCGTCCCGCACTAAATTAGTGACCCGGACGAGCATCAAGCGCTGTGGACACACCTCAAGGAACCGAAATTCCGACACTCTCAGGCGTCGACGTCAAACTGCCTCCGCTTTGAACTGCGGACCCTACATTATGGTTCATTCAGGTAGAATCACAATTCGCGGCACGACGCATCACAGCAGATTCCGCGAAATACCATTAGGTGGTGAGCAGTCTGCCCCCATCAACCGCTAGCGAAATTCGAGACCTGCTGCTTTCCCCACCAGCAGACAACGTTTACGAGGCGTTGAAGGCAACACTCATTCGCAGGATCACGCCCCTCGAAAGCCAAAGGCTACAACAGCTTCTCCACGAAGCGAACCTCGGCGACAGGTAGCCAAGGCAGCTGCTGCGTCATAAGCAGCAATGATTGGGCAGCAAAGTGGATGGTCTTGACAGCCTGCTGCTCTGAGAAATATTTCTACAGAAAATCCCCCCGAACATCAGAATGGTCATGAATGCCTCAAATGAGAACGACCTATCGAAGCTGGCCGAGTTAGCTGACAAGCTTGGCGGTAGCTCCCACATCTGTCGCGGCCGTTGTAAGGGAACTGTCTCCACATGAGCAGCTTCAAGGGATGAAGAACGAAATCTCCCGTCTCGTGGATTCTGTGGGCACCCTCCATACTGCGTCACGGTCAACCAGTCAGAGTGCTCCGCAGTCGTCTATGAAACGCCAAAAACTATGTTGGTACCATCGCAAGTTCGGCAATGCTGCACGCAAATCCGTACCACCCTGCGAGCTCTCGGTAAACGCCCCGGGAAGGCGCTGAGGGCGACCAGCGTTTCTGCCATGCAAGAACGTCACTCATCAGTCTTTTTCCTAACCGACCGCAACAACGGTTTCCAGTTCCTCGTCGACATAGGCGCTGAAGTGAGCGTACTTCCAGCATCGCCTGCAGACCGAAAGGACCCGAACACATCGCCTTTGCAAGCAGTCACCAACACGGACATCGCCACGTATGGAAACTGCTCCTTAACCGTAAGTCTTGGCCTGCAGAGAACGCTACGATGGATTTTCATAGTAGCCGACGTGAAATTCGCCATTCTCGGGGCGAATTTTCTGTGCTGCTTCGGACTGGTATTCGACATGCGTAACCGGAGATTACAGGACCCTGTGTGACAAAGCGATGTAAAAGGCAAGCCTTCAAGACATACGCCGCTCAGCCCTAGGCTGATCAAGCCAGCAGGCCCTGTTCGTTTCACCTATACTGAGCGAATTTTCTGACCTGACACACCAGCGCCAATTGAGATCCCCAGTAAAACACGACGTTTTCACCACATTACTACTACTGGACCACCGGTTCACGCTCGACCACGTCAACTGTCGTCTGAGAAACTGGTGGTGGCACGACAGGAATTCGACCATATGCTGGAGTTGGGTATCATCCAACCTTCTTCCAGTCATTGGGCGTCTCCCCTTGACATGGTTCCTAAGCGATCATCGGGTGACTGGTGTCCTTGCGGGGACTATCGAGCGGTGAAGAGTGTCACAACGCCCGACAGGTACCCTTTGCCACATATTCACGACATACTGGCAGGTATGCTTGGGGCCGAACGTTTTTCAAAGATTGATCTCGTGTGGGCATACCGCCACAATACCTGTGTCACCGGAAGACGTCCCCAAGACTGCTATCACTACAACCTTTGGTCTATTCAAATTCCTGTGCATGCCAAGTGGCCTTCGGAACGCAGGTCAAACGTTCCAGAGGTTTATCGACGGTGTTCTGCCGGGCCTGAATTTATATCACGCCTACGTGGACGACTTGCTTATCGCGATCACCACCCCAGAGGAACACGAAGAGCACCTGCGGATTGTTTTTGGGCGCCTATCTTAGCACGGCGTTGTCGTCAATGCAACCAAGAGTGAACTCGGCGTGTCTGACTTATCATTTTTGGGCCACATCATTTTAAGCTCGGGAGTACGGCCACACCCATCTAAAGTGCAGGCCATACAAGATGTTCCACTGCCAACCACGAAGCGCCAACTACGTGAATTTCAGCGATTGCTAAACCTCTACCGCCGCTTCGTGCCTAAATGCGCCCATATCATACAACCATATCATACAACCATGAACCAGGCAACGTAATGATCTTCGAATAACCTGCCTTGGTGCGAAAAAGCGAAAAGGGCTTTCAACCAAAGCAAGGAGGCCCTGGAAGTTGCGGCTCTCCTGGAAAACCCACGGCCAGGCACTCCCCAGTATTTAATGCTCGATGCCTCAGACATAGCCATCGGCACCGTGTTGCAACAGCTGAGTGACGGCACCATAGCAGCCAACTGCATTCTTCTCAAGGAAGCTGACACCTACTGAGGGCCGCTACAGCACCTTCTGACGCGAACTGCTGGCCGTCTACTCGCGTATACGCAACTTCCGTCATTTCTTGGAAGGCATCAAGTTCTTCATTTTAACCGACCATAAGCCGCTGATCTATGCTCTACGCTCTATGCGTACGGACGGTGGCACGCACACTGACCGTGAACTTCGGCAACTGGCATACATCTCCCAATTCAGGACAGACATCCGCCACGTAAAAGGAAGCGACAACGTCGTTGCCGATGCCCTGTTGCGGAGCGCTACAAACGTCGTCAACGCTCCAGATGGAGTTACCTTCGACGAACTGGCGACAGCCCAGAGAGAAGACGAAGAGCGCTAAAAAATCCTCGTAACAACAAAAAACGACTCTCAAGCTACAGTGGAGGCAGATTCCGGGATCAGGCGACCAGATTTGCTGCGACACCTCCATGGGCAACCCATGCCTCTTCGTGCATGCCAATCTACGTCGCCACATTATTCCTTTCTGTTCACAAGCTATCGGATCCTGGAATCAAAGCTATGCAAAACGTTGCTCACAGCAAGGTTCATCTGGCCAGGTATCAACCGATACATGCGTTACTGGGCCAGAGGATGCATGCCGTGTGAGCGTGCCAGAATTCATCGACATATTGTGACCCCGTTGGCAACGTTCGCTTCTCCAGACACGCGTTTCGACCACGTACACCTCGACATTGTCGGACCTCTGCCGCCTTCCCAAGAGAATGCCTATTTACTGACGTGCATTGAGATTCATGCGCTGGGTGGAGGCCGTAGCTATAGCGGATATCACAGCTGACACGGTTGCCCGCGCCTTCTTGCACCACTGGGCTGCTCGTTTCGGTACACCATCTATAATAACAACAAACCATGGAAGGCAGTTCAAATCATCACTTTTCGCCAGCATTACGCGCTTATATGGTGCTTCTCGCATAACGCCTACCACCCGATTAGCAACGGCATGGTGGAGCGATTCCACCGCCAACTCGTGTCTGCGCTCGCCGCAACAGAAGAGCGCAGCTGGATGGATGCAATACCTCTCATCCTCTTTGGAATCCGTACAGCTGTCAAGACAGACATCGGCGGCAGCGCCGGCGAACTGGTCTACGGAACGACATTGCGCATTCCAGGAGAAGTGTTCACGGGCAGCCCGCAAGACGGTTGTACAGCCACCGCAGCCTACGCACTTAGGCTTCGAGACATAATGGATAAGCTTCGCACAACGCCACTGCGACGGGCAGCGCCACGCGCGGTGTACGTACCATCAGAACTCGCTTCGTGCACACACGTGTTTATGCGCCACGACGCCGTTCAGCGGCCACTCCAACCACCGCATAACGGGTCATTCCGAGTGCTGCGTCGAGGTGAGAAGCAGTTCACTATCGACGTGCGCGATCGTCACGAAGTGGTATCACTCGATCGGCTGAAGCCAGCGCACACTGAAGAAGCAGACACCGTTTCACATGCGCCGTCATCTCTGACACTACTCTCCAAGGCTCTACGTGTCCACACACGCCAAGTCACAAGGACACGCAGTGGACGAGTACCCAGGGCGCCGCGTCGTATGGGCTTGTGAACAATTTAAATCGTCCTATGAACGTTCGCTAACTCACTAGGAGGGGAAGTGATGTGGCGGCCTCACGGTCCCACAGCAGCAGCCAGACACCCTTTCCCCTTTTGACTCGATAAACTATTATCGCGGGGTGTGCGGGAAATGGAAGTGGTCCGAGGGTGTGCAAGCGAGCCGGCTGAACAAAAAAAAATTGTTAGTTGTTGCTTGTTCTTCAGAGACGCATCACTGGCTTCGCTCCGCTGATTTCCAGCCGCGCTAGCATCCCGCACTACAGTTTATTTTTATCGTCCTCTTTTCTAATTAACGCACTATTTTGTGTCTTTAGCGTTCGCGTAACAAATGTGTTTAGTCGCGTTTTTTCTTTCTTTTTTCAAAGTAGGCTGTTTCCGTTGCCCTGCTTTTTGATCCCGAAAGTGTAGGAAGAAACTCATGTTCAGACGTTATAGCATGTGCAGGAGACTTCGTACTAATTTTTTAAGTCATCAGCATGCAATAAGGTTTCATTACTCATTACCTACCACAAATTGTAAACATAATGAGACCCTAGGGTTTTACCAGCGAAAACAACTGTCATGTGAAGAGGCACGCGAGGGTGTAAAACTCCGCAATAATTCTGTCCACGTAGAGTTCTTTAAGGTGCACCTAAGTCTATCTAAATGTGATCTCTCCATTCTTCTTCTTTTTTTTTGCATTTCGTCCCCATCGAAGTGCGGTCAAGGCGGCATCGATCGAGCCCCCTACCGTATCGATAGCAGAGCAATGCCAAAGCCCAAAAGTAACCGCGGCACGTATCGCGAAAGTTTTACACCCGCAGCAAAAAAAAAGCATTAAAAAAAGAAAACGTGTTGTGAGCTCTTGTTCACCAGTGACAATTTGTTTCTGTCTACTGCTGTTTTTATCATTAGCTCCGCGTTATTGCTGCTACGAAATACGAAAACACCAACAAATCAGTTTTCTGAGAAGGCCACTTATTCGTTTATTCTATTCACCGTTTATTCTAACTTGAAAACTGGATAACCCTTGTGATTGGTTTCACTGCCTGGTTTATTGCTTAATAGTATACAAAATTTCTGATACCCGTATCTTTGTTTTTCTGTACTTGAAACGAACATCTTCAAATCACTGTACTCCATGACGCGAGCATCGAAAAAAGCAACAAATTCCATTAAGAGTAGGTTAACACTGTACGTGGTTTTATGTAGCTAGCTTTCAAAAGCCATGCGCAAGGCGGAAGCTGTAGTCCGTGCAGCTGTTATTGACGTCCACAAATATATGGGAGCTTCAGCTAATGAAAGCGGAAAGCGCGCTAGCCAGACTGAAACAACCATCAAAATTGTCTTCTATGCAGAGTATCGTTTCAGCAACCTGTCGGCTCAATTCGCCCCCATACCTGTCATTACCCCAGATGAGACATACCTTCAGTGTTCACAAGTGGTGAAAATACTGCATGTCCAATGCAAGTTGCACAGTACGCGAAAAAGATAAAATCACCCCGATTGCGGTACTTCCTAATGCGAAATTTGAGCGCGTTTCTATACGTATTTCCGTGTCGAGATATATTGGCTGGCGCGGACTGTCTGTCTTGCGCGGCACGTTCCGAACCGCGCCAAGTGTGGCGCGTCTGCCTCGCCAACCGCGAGATAGGGAGAGGCAGCGCGTGCGTAACGCGTGGGTGTGATTCACAGCAGCAGCCGCAGAGAGACCTCCGCTCATGCAGCGCTTTGTATCCATCGAGACGAAGCGCGCTATTCTGGCGCCATATCGTAGCCATCGTCGCCGGACAACCTGTCTTGCATAGCATTACGCTTTTCTTTTTCGGATTTCGTACCACCAACGACGAGAGCGGCCCTTCGTTGCGGGGAAGTCGTGCCACCATGAAGTGTCAGCTGCGGCAGCACCCGGGGGAGCGTCACATCCAGTTTGCATCGTAGCCGTTAGCCATCGCACTTTGCACGAGCATCGATTCCCGTCACACACACTGGTACCGCGCACTGACGTTAGAAGCTGACGGAGAGGACCAGTGCAGCCCTCGCCACGTCATGGCACCCTTCCCCCCTACCCCTTGGAAGCGCAGACGAGATCGCCCACGTGGCTGCGATTGCCTAGGCCACTGGCAACTCTGCACATGCGCACGCCGTCTCTCCTCCACTCCTCCTCTTTCTGCCTCATGATTCCGCTGCACCCTCCTCGTGCGCTATCACCTTTCTTTCATCTTTCGCTGCGCTTCACGTTCGCTTTCATTCTGCGTAGTGCTCGTTCGCTCGGTTATGCCAGCGCGGTCCACGCCAGCGCCAGCGCGGTCCACTCGATCCACGGCCCTGTTGATGTCAATGACTGAAAGGTGAATTGCTATATAGGATCCATATCACATTGTTTACTCCAAGCACTCCCCCTTCAATTTAGATGCCCTTTCTTTTCAACGTCTGGCACCACGTACACTGACATTTGCACATCCTAAGAAACTTTTCTTAGTTTTTTTAACCGCATCAGCTATTAGCTTCGAAATCCCCGCCTGCCGTCGCTGCAGTGCGTCAACTACTCTTCGCGTACTAACCAAAAGGTGCCACTCCGCCATTGTGACCCCTAAGCGGCCCCCTCTTATTATGTTCCCCATTCTCTCTAATCACCGTTTCCGCCCTGCGCATACTCAACCCCCCCCAACAACGACAACTGGACACTGTTTCTCGTCCTCGCATTTGGAATTTCCACTCGGCCACATTACCCTATCTGGCAGAAGGCACAACAGTTCAGCTTGATGGCACTTGGCGCCGGCACGGAATAGCGTAAGGCGATACCGACAGCGGTAACGCCTTATAGACTTAAGTAGCACATCGCACCACGCTTTAGGGGAAATATTCTCATTTTCGATTATATTTTGATTACACCTTTAGTTTCCAATTATTCCTGCATATTCTCAGCATGTAGATGCATCATGTCATACAATTTTGATATTTATAGAACGTTTATATTTCACTTAACAAGCAGTCGTTTTTGTATGGAAGTGACTACAGCTCCGAAGTTTAATTCAATCACAATCCGAAATACGTCAAGCCCGTTGCAGCGAGTTAAAAAGACCTTGTCCTGAACAGCGCATTTGTACGTTCAAGAACATTTGGATTTGGATATGTTTCTCCTGTTTGCAAAAGAAAGGAAGCAGAAGCTAAAGGCCTCGTGGCCTGACAATGGCTTCTGCTCCTACAATGATTCGGCATGCGGGCCGTACGCAGCATACAAATCCTGCAGATATACCGAAATCAATTGGAGTCTATGGATACAAAATAATATTTTCTTAAAAAAAGTTAACGAAAAATAATGAACATGGCTTCAAGAAATACACTTAAGGTAAATTTTCAGGTATTTTGTTTCAATCTATAACAGGAAAACAAATGAAAGAAAAGACTGGCAATTTATATCACGGTTCTGCTCAGACGAACTCTATATTGTTCACATTGAGAAAGGTTTCATATGATTTAGTTGACCCTTCCATAATTTCATTATGAAAATGACGTAGGTGATTTAGCATTGCAGGCGCCTTGTAACTAACTAGTTCTTTTCCGTAATTGTTTCTTATTTTAAGTGTTCTCATATTATGTTGCCGTAAGCTGTAATGCACATTGGTAGGTACATTCAGGATATGCTTTGATTTGTTTCTTTTTTAATGTATTGCATCAACTTTTAGTACTATACCTGGTTTGCTTCTAACATAGAATGTTTTGTAAAAGATGACTTGGTTCTAAAGTTTTCTACAAGGCCACGATATCCCTCGACGGCACGTATGACATTTTTGCACTAATATCAATTTATTATTTTTTGCGAAGTAGTGCCCCAAATTAATATGCAATAAGTTAAGCGAGAACAAAAAAGTGCGCAGTACAAGTAATGTTGCAGCCACGGAGTAACCAGGGAGCTTATACCCCTGTTACAAGGGAAGATTTAATGCCATTCGAATCGAATGGCATTCGCATGTAATCCCACTAATCGGGATCTACACGGGAAAATTTAATGTCATTCGAATGGAATGACATTTGCCATCGAATGAGTTCGGGGAACTCATTCGCATTCGATTTCGAACCGAATGTGTACTCTTGACCCCAGATAGACAGCAGCGACATGCAACGCGAAAAAATAATGCGTGCATCAGCAAAGTCAGAAAATATTTTTTAGGCTTCTAAAAAGTAATAATTATGTTTGCAGTGATGATATTTTCACCACGGGTTGTGCTCAAGCGCTATTACTCTTTGCATCAGGAGTCTGTCGCGGCGGTCGGCCATTTTGGATGTGTTGATCGAAGTGCTTTTAGTTGTGAATAATTGGCGAAAAAAATTGTTTTCGTTCATTTTAAAAGTACTCGCAAAAGTTCTTAAACGCGTTTAATAGGCACAAAATTTCGTTGAATTTCAAAAATTTTGTTCCAAATCGTCATTGGTATCATTTGCTAATGCCGTTATATTTTACTGTGTAGCACCGCAAGAGACCGTATGACATTTGATGCATCGAATGCCATTCGATTAGAATGCCATTAGATCTGCCCTTGTGACAGGGGTATTAGTCTATAGAAGAAACGGCCAGGTCTACTTAGTTCCATAGCAATTTGGTCGACGTGCATGTTCCTGGCCAAATCTTCCTGGAACCAGACTCCGAGACTCCGAGACCACTTCTATCGTCCTATTTTCGAAAGGATAGCTATATTGCAATTACGTAGGTTATTAGTAGTAGCAAATATTATATATTTTGTTTGAGAAGAATTCATTTGCACCTTATTTTGTTGTAACCTGCAAGACAGTTGCATCAGGTAATCGTTAACTTTTAGTTCGAGCTCTGTAATAGGAGCAGCTTTAAATATTATGTTAGTATTATCTGCATGCATAACTAATTGATGGGACTCGAGCATGTCACACAGGTCATTAATGTAATTATAAACAAAAAAAAAACGTCCAACTATTGATCCTTGTGGAACACCCTGTGATTTCTGGCTACGATTAAACATCATTATTTACTGCTCACATTGAAACGTGATTCCAGAAAACAAAGGAAATAAAAAAATATATATGAGTCAAGACAGAGAAAGAAGCAGGAAGAGATAACCGTTATGGTTCAGCACCCTTCCTGTTCCTTTCTGCGTCGTTCCTGAGATTTAAGTTTTTATTTTGTTCTTTTCGTCTACTAGTGCGCAATTGTTATGCAATATCATGTGCTAACTTTCCTGACAAGCCGCTTTTACAAAAACCTCCAAGAACTAAGAAAATGCAGACTGGTATATCAGCCCTATGGCATTTCGCAAGTGCAAAAGCACTAAAGAACAGGTAAACTTACTGTGCAGGGAGCCAGATCGTTCATGTTAGCCTGGCACATCGTGAATGGTATGCGAATCTGAAGAAAACGACAAGATCATTAGTAAAAATAAAAGAAAGGATGAAAAGAAGTTGAAAACCTTCATGCGGAGTCAACTCGTTGATCAAAGGAGGCGCAGATTTGCGAGAAGCGCTTTTATCGCATGGCGAGCATTTCCTAAACCACACAACAAAGCTTCAGACGTCTTGACTCGTAAACACTGAGGTAAACGTAAGCGTGTGGCACACCAACAGCGCATTTAGGAGTCTATCGCGTACTTGAGGCCGAGTCGAACTCCTCGTACACGAGCTATCGCTCAAAATAATGTTTTTGCACCCGTAAAATTAACGTTCACATCTTACTGTTTTTTACATCCTTGCCGGTCACACTACCCGACTCCGTCTTTAAGGGTGAAATGTTCACCGCACTATCAGATGCTAATCGCCATGTCGACCACTCAAGACGACGGAGACTTCACTAAAACATGAAGACCTCTATTAGCCGCTGAAAGCTGTAAATAGAGCAATAAAGTTTTTCCTTCCTTCCTTGTTTAAACAACTGTCTTGAACGGAGCCCTCATGCACACCGCCACGCTTAGGTGGCGCTGAAGACAATTCCAGCCCGAAATTGGTGGCCCGTCGCGCGAAACAGTAGCGAGCATCGAGAACTCGCGAAATTAGAGACAGGGGTAAAGAAATGCTTCGGCCGAGAGAAGAGAAAGGCAACGAGGAAGAAAGAGTGCAATAGATTCGCCCATGAAGCATGAGTCAGTCGCACTCCGAGACGTAAGGTTGTTAAAATATATTTTGCTGGGAGTTTTCTTTCTGTTTAATAATAGTTACAATATGTGAGACTTGATGCAACTTTATGAGGCATGTGTGACAATAGTTTGAAGAGCGTAAGGTAAATACGGGCTTTGTGAAATAAAAAATTATCACGTAAGTTCAGGAAAGCATAAAACCGATGTTATGAGTAATATTTTTCTATGTCTCGAGAGAAATCTACCTCACGGCAATTTTATAGTTCGTCAGCATGGTGGCTGCGCTATATGCACCGCGCGACAAAACTTTATCATATGTCGCCTCATTATGAGCTCTGCCAAAGTTTACTGGAGCGTTGTTTTCTGTACATTTTGAAGCGTAATGTGTTGCATGTGAGGATTGTACCATGCCTTGGTGAACTAATGGAGGCGCCTTATCTATATTCGATAAAAATAATGGGCAGGTCCAAAGTGCGTGGTTAAAAGAAAATTCATGTTCATTTAGGACTTTTGCAACAAATTCAATAATTGTGTGCTTCGGGACTCAATAGGGGAGCTTTGAGTACCACATTGAACTGGCATAGCTGCTCTGCAGTAATTGTAAGAGCCGTATAGATCAAATTTGGTGCAAAAAAAATGGGAGGCGGTATTGTTCTTCATGTGGATGTGGATCGTGTGGATCGTGGATGCGTGGTCGATGAAATACTGAACGCATTATTCAAGTTTTATGCTTTATTAGACTAATTGAATATCCTACAGTCCACTTTGATTTGTTCTGCATCCATTGCTCTAAGAGCAACTAGCGCTTTCGGTAGCCCTTTAGGCATTTGTTTCAGTGGGGCACCATAATCGTTATTAATCAGCTTCAAAAGAATGGTACTTACTGCAGTGTTCGGAACTACTTCGGGTCCGACGACTTGTCTCTTACTTCTATCCTCGGCATGTCCCCGCGCTCCGAGAAAAGCGACTGAAATAAAGGCCACGACAAAGTCCTTCCGAATAAGTGAATATATCTCAAGCAAGATACCTTAGTACGCGGCACTGTTTCATAATTATCACCAGCGAATTATGTCCACTGCAGGACGAAGACCTCTCCCTGCGACTTTCCAATTTCCCCTGGTTTCGTTAGCTGATCCCAACTTGCGCTTTCAATTCATGATCAATATTATTTGCGCACCATTGGAATGAGGGCTGGTGGACGACAGACACAGTTCTCATTCCAAGTAGTGCGCAAATAACATTGGTCATGAATTGTAACCAATTATCCCAAACCAATACCACTGAACCTGCAAATTTCCCAATTTCATCACCCCACCTAATATTGTGCCGTCTTCGACTGCACTTCCCTTTTCTTGGCAACCGTTCAATACCTCTAATGGTCAAGCACTTATCTACCCTATGCATCACAGGGCTTGCCCAGCTCCACCGTTTCCTAATCTCAACTAGAATATCAGCCATCTCCGTTTGCTTTCTGATCCATACCACTCTTTTCGTGTGTCTCAACGTTACACCTAACATTATTCGTTCTATCGCTCTTTGCGTTGCCCTTAAAGGCCAACTTTAGTGAAATTTGACTTGGGCTAAACTGAATATAAACGCCTAGTGTATTCTCTCAAAGTAATCTTGGTAAAGCAGTAGGGATGGTAATTTCCTAATTTTGTTATTATCACCTAATAAATAGTATCTATGCATACGACGTGTGCGCCTGGCGGAAAAGCGATAGAGTTGGGGATATGGTGAACATTGAAGAACCGTGCGCAACTATTATTCCCTCAATTGCGCCACGTCGCGCCTAGGCAGCTTGGCGCATCGTTCGCTCAACATTTGCTAGTTGAAGGCCGTATCTCTCGGCGAGCGTTCTCGCTGTTGCCCTCGTGATTTGAGCTGTTGCAACAATGCCGATGAGCTGCGTGGCCATCTGGCGCTCGAATACGTACTCGAGCACGAGCAGTTACTGCGCAGTACAGAACGCTCAGTAGAGGAAAGCCAAATATGTCTTTCCTGTCCCAGCTTTCAGAGCGCAAGCTTGCACCGTGGCGGAGAACGCAAGTGCGACTAGGACCAGCCAACCGCAGAAAGCCTGTAAACTGCAGTTCTCCAAGCTGCACAAGCTAGATTTAAACAGCCCAGTTACCTAGCACAGTCATAGCACAGTCATAGTCACCCCAAGAAAGTGTTTGCCATGCAGATCATGATGGGTAGATCATCTTATGCTTGGAAAACGCTTTCTTGGCGTGACTATAATTACTATATGCCACGATGGCGCACGAAAACAAGAAATAACATTCGAAGGGAAGTTGTGTTCAAGCGCGATATTCTCGAGCGATCACTTCTGGTAGTGCATCACCTTGAAGTTGTTCCGTGCGTCTCTACATCGGACGTGTCGAAGTAGACGAACGAAATCCACAGCACCAGAAACGAGCCGGAACCTCATGGTGCACTTTCACGAAGGAGAACGCGACGCGGCGGCCTGAGTGTAGATGCGGCGGCAAACGACGTAAGAAACATTGCCGCCAGAGCGAAATTGGTGAAGTTTTATCACGACGGCAGTCGGCCCTGACTGGCTGCGCGTTCAGTAGTAGCACTACAGAACACCTATACAAACTTAGAGAAGGAAAACTGTGCCTTCCACAGTGCAACGGAAATAAAAGTACCGGTGGCGTTGTGAACTAAAGTATGCGGCCGAGAGATGGCGCTGGCAAAATCAGAACTAATATCATCATCATTACGTAGTGAACAATAAGGTCGCTATGGCAGAAGTTAGTGGTATTCGTTGTGCTGCTCACTCGCTGGTTTTGGGCGTTTTGCTGCCGCTTTCGGAGCGGTGTTCGTGTGTACGATACTCTAAAATGACTACCGATGCATTTATTATATTGCCAGGTGACCGAGAGGCCTCAAGTGGCAAAAATACACGTCAGAGAAGTAAGCTTACATTGTTTATTGTCAATCGTGAATGAAGCAGTACATGCCCACAATTTTCGTACAGGTCAGGCGGAGCTAACGCTGTCAGTCACTAAGTTTACAGCATACAGAGACACAGATAGTAATCTACTTAACGGAATTGAAAGCTGAAATCGAGTTTTCTCATCGCGCTTGGCGTACCCCTAAAGCAAGGACAACGATACTGTGCTCGCCTCTGCACTCGTACTTGTGTTGCATACGGGGCTCTTTGACGTGTTCCATACTGTACGTATGTTGTCTGCCTTCGACGACTTCAGCTAGATTAAAAAACGAAACATAAGAAGTGCTTAGCAAAGGTGTACTGTCAGTAAGGTAAGCTCAAACTGCAATGTCGCACTATTTTTTAACACATTGGTGATAGGCACGAAGTGTAGAAAGAAAAAAAATATCGTTATGCTAAATTTTAGATCACATATGGTGTTTTCTTGATATGTCTGCGGCACATTCAGTGTTCAGGTGCCGTAGTAAAGGGTTTCACAGAAGTGGAGTACTCGTAGAAAGGCGAGGAACGTTATGGAGACGACAGCGCTTACAAGGACTTTTGCAAATATTGTGTATAAACAAGAACACTAAATAAACATATAAGTATGCCCAATTAATGTTCGCTGATTCTTGTAAAATGCAATTTACGGTTTCATGTTGAACAAGCATCTCGGTTTGCATGTTCAAACAATGCAAAAAGTTACAAGGAGATGAACACGTCAGTTGAGTAACAGAGCTGAGCAAGGGAAGCCTCGGTCTGTAGCCAACGTTTCAACAATCAAACATATTTGTGAGGGCGGTGACGAAGATAAGTTCCCATGCTGAGGGGCTTCCCTTGCTCGTCCACAGCTGATTGGTTGAATATTAAGACAAATTTCGAGTATATTTCAAAAAAGGTTTTGTGAACGCACTGTCCTCAGGTGTGTCATCTGCTGTTGAAGAGAAAGAAAAGTTGATTTTATTGGTTTGTCATGTTTGAGAAGTCTGGAGTAGGCCAGTTGTGTGAAGTTGCCTGTTCTAGCCATCTCTTACGGTGCAGGGTCGCTTACGGTGCAGGGCTAGCCTAGTTACTGATTTTATGCAAAGTGTACGTGAACCTTTTGTAGTTAACAAATGAAAAATGCAATATCCAGATCTAATTCTAATCCTATCAATTATCTTTTTAACAATGTTCCCTTAGATTTGATCATGTCCTATAGATATATTGGTGTACACAACACAAATAATATAAATTGGACAAATATAGAGTATGTCATTAACAATGCTATTCACCTGCTTCGGTACTTACACTGTAACTTTTCCAAAGCACAGTCTACATTAAAACACCTTTACAAGATGCTAATAAGCTCGAAGCTTGAATATGCATCTTCATTATGGTATCCCAGTCTCGTTAGTCTTATTACGTCGCCTGAACTAGTACAAAGTAACTCTGCTCGTTTCATTCTTTCTAGAATGAAACTAACCAGCACTTATTCCCCTAGCTATTCGCCATGTTTCGCTATTTCATAAAATTTTCCGTCATACCACACTTCACGACGACTTCATACCGCGGCCTCAAGTGCATTTCAAACTGCATCGATCATCGCAGAAACGCAGGGATTGATTCTTGCGACACAAAGTCTTTCTTTCAATCTTTCATCCCCCGTACCTCTCAGGAATGGAACCACGTTCGATCAAGGATCGTAGCCATCACCGATAACAAACTTTTTTTGCAAAACATTAGCTAAAATTTTATAATCAGGAGAATCATTGTGTTACCAAAACTCACTGCTCTTGTTTGTTTGTTTCACTCTAGTGCTTTGTAGCCACTCCCTTCTTTATTGGCATATGGCCCTGAGCGTACTTGAAATAAAAAATGGAATAATAAAGTGTAGAGTGACTGCCAGAGTTTAAGTGAACATGAAGCATCATTTGTTCAAAATTGCATTGAGCGGTTTTGAAGGCTTTAAAATTCTTTGGAGTTTCACCTAACAAATTAACGCAAAGAAGGAGCATGTGATACTTGTTGGTAATGCCTGTCAATCTGATTTGCAAATAGCAGATGACGGAATTTGTGCATTACCAAGTAGGAGCTTGCTACATGACGAGAAAAGAAACAAGTTAGAACTCAACTTGTTACTTCTCCGATTGTCATAAAACGCCCTAAAAATCAAGCAAGCTTGTATGTGAAATTTTAGCTTTCCCGCTCGGTACGATACAAAACTATAGACTGCTGCTTTCGTGATAGGGCTCACAGCCCTCTATCTGGTAAACTTGCAAACATTGCATGGTGAGGGACGTAGTTCAAGAGGACCGGTTGTCGTTATGGTGACCGTTGAGCTTCTTATGGCTTGGCGTGGGCAGTTTGCAAACTAATAATCTCTCTTTTGTCCTTCTTCCTGAAAAGAAATCGTGAAGCCATGACAAACATGCAAGCAAAGAATGGGGAAACAAAAGCTTGTCGACTAGATGAACAAATCACAGTTCCAGCTGAAGTGTTCAGAAACACACCTTGCGAAGATTCTGGCTCTGTGGTGACACTTCACTTTTGACTTGTATGTCCAGAGACAATAGTCCAAAGTGGTGATCAAATATGAGCAGCATCTTCGAGGCTGGAGGCAAAAGAAGAAAGAGCCTCAATTACTATGGTGGAGGCGTGGGAGAGCTTGTGATTCATGTATGACTAAGAACAGTGCACAAAACACTTGATGACAGAAAAGCACACAGACAACACTGTTTTGAGTGTTAATTTCTTTCAATGGTGTCCTTGCGTGGCTTGTGCTTAGTGAATACTTGATTAAATTTTTTGCCAGCTACTAGGTAATAAACACTAATTTTATTATGTATGTAATGATATTAATCCAACTGTATCACCGGAAGTAGACTTGCACTAATGTGCTTTGAATTTATCATGCAGACACAGCCAAAACTACTTATTTTACTGTACTCCGTGTTAGGAATTTTAACAACGTGGAAAAATAACAAGAGCCTCGTTTGAATTGCCTTCGAAGAGCAATAGCTTTATTGTGATTTTCCACTTTGAAATGAAAAATTACTGCAGGAATCTGTTTTACCCGCCTCGCACCCGAAGAAACTGAAAGTTGAAAATGCGAAGCCGTGTTTTTTGACTTACCGATGCATACACCCAGAGGCTGCAAGTTTAATCCGCTTTCTTGGGTAGTTTCCAGGCAGACTGTGCTCGGTTCCAGCAACCAGTTTTCACGTTAGCTAGCAAATTTCTTTTCAAAGAAACCGTTATTACGCGGCTAGACATGGCAAATCACTGACGACGGAAGCCGTACATGTAGCCATTACGCCAGTGAAACGCCGCAACTGATAACATTCACCGTCTTTAGACACGATCGCCTGGTAGCGGCTATCGAACGTCGGACGCTTAAACTGGCTGAGATATTATTGTTGGCTAATTAAAACGAACTTGCGTGATGTTGCACAAAGGAAACGACCACCCCGTTCGCAAAT
The DNA here is from genome assembly GCF_050947875.1 of Dermacentor variabilis. Taxonomy (NCBI): domain Eukaryota; kingdom Metazoa; phylum Arthropoda; class Arachnida; order Ixodida; family Ixodidae; genus Dermacentor; species Dermacentor variabilis. Next base: position 85,607,872 of record NC_134574.1, on the reverse strand, counting down.
ATAATCGCCGTTCAATTTGAATTGACAAACAGCACGAACTGCAATCGAAACCAGTGGGCCGCTGCTTATCGCACGTCAGTGAGGTCTCAAAACCTTTATTCGTGTAATAAAGCGCAGGCTTTCATAACGTAAGTTTAATAAAAACAATTGTCTGCTTATTTTGCAAAACGTTACAGATTAACAATATTTGACGGTAATTATGTGTACATTTATAGATCAAATATTTAGCCTCGTTGAGCGCCCCTACCAGAAATAATACAAATTAAGGTATGCGACAATATTACAGTACCTCCACTTAAGCGCTTATGCTGGAACGCGGCGTGGTTGATTTCTCGGCCTCTGTGGCGATCGGTAGAACTTGAGAGTGTGCGGGGCCCGGTATAGCACGCTCAGCAGGTCAGCCTCAGGTACTTATCATCCTTTACTACAGATGGCTGTAGTTGTCTCAACGGCCGACGACTCCGGGACTTCGAGCTTGCCAGACAGCGGCTGGTGAAGTCGGGTACGCCATGCTGGAGGCGTTAATATAACTAAAACTTTACACTGCGCTTTAAACATGGCGCGCAGCAGTGTGGCGATCAGCTGTTGACACAGTGATAACGGACAAGTGCGCGGCTAGCGGGAGCTTGTGCTCCTGGTAAACATCGTGCTCCTGGCAAGCAAAGCTAGCGCCCGATGCACCCTCTTCCAGCTGCTTCGTCGTGCGATAGCACAAGTTCCATTCCCGCAACAGCCACGCCATATTGTAGAGCGCCCAATTTTCGTCGATGTAGCGCTACTGCGTCATGCGTGGATCGTCTCCGCGTTAAGCCGCACTATACCGCACCCTTAGCTCGGCCAGGCCGAAATGCGCACTTCTAGCGGAGGCGGAACGAGTCGAGCCCCTGTTCTTGAACGTAGAGAAACATACAGAGAAAACCGGCTGGGCTCTGACAATACTTCGCATGCAAGGAATGCCGTGGTCGCGCAACGGCGTATCACAGCGCACGAAGCAGCTAAGAAAGTGCAATAACTGTATGGCTGGAAGACGGGCGGGCCCTGTTGATTGATACACCGGAACGCAATACAAGCAAGGACAGTAGACAGCACTGGCGCTGGCACTCCACATTCTTCATTGTACATCACTTCCCCCAAGTGATCATGGCGGCGTTTCGTTTCAGTGTTGGTAGGAAAAACATTGATTACAAGAGCGCTTCGTGACGCATTGACCTATATTGCAAGCGTAAGACTCTACACAAAGGCTACTTTATTTCTAAATTATCTGAAATTGCGCTTGTGACGCGTTCGAAAATTTCGTTGTAGTTGCCCTTTAACTTGTTCTCTAACTTATTTGCTAACCTCCAAGTTTCTGTCGCATGCGTTAGCATTGGTAGAATGCAATGATTGTACACTGTTCTTTTTAACAACAGTGGTAAGGTCGCAGTGAAGATTTAGTAATGCCTGCCGTATGTACCCAAACCCATTTTTATTCTTCTGTGAATTTCCTTCTCGTGATAAGTATCCCGTGTGGATAATTTATGTAGATAAACGTACTGCTGTGCAAATTCTAGAGGCTGGCTGGCGATCCTGAATTATTGTTCCCTTGCAAGGCTATATTACATTACCGTGTCTTCTGTGTATTATTATTCAAACGCTCTAGTACATTTTCTTGGTGACGGTAGTAAATCATGTGCTGTAATTCGTCCGCAGTGTTGCTCAATAGGACAATGTAATCTGCAAAGCGTAAGTTGCTGAGATATTCCCCGTTGATTCTCACTCCCAAGCCTTTCAACTGTGATTGCCGGATTACTTCTAAGCATACAGTGAATAGCATTGGCAGTGAATAGCACTGAATAAATTGCCACAGCACTTCCTTGATACTTTTCTTGTGAAGAATTAAGATACCTGAGGAATCTGTAGATATTTCCCAAGATATTCACGTATGCCTCCAGTACTCCTTGATTACGCAATGCCTCTACGATTGGTTTTATCGCTAATGAATCAACTGCCTTTTTTCTAATCTATAAATGCCATATACACAAGTTGATTGTAATCTGCAGATTTATCAGTTAACTGATTGATCACGTGGATGTGATTCCATGTAGAATATTCATTCCTGAAGGCAGCCTGTTAGCTTGGTTGGCTGAAATCAAGCCTTGCTTTGATACTACTGGAAAATTCTGGTGAAAAATCTTGGTGAAAATTTTATGTGATATTGAAAGCAAGCTTATGTGTGTATAATTGCTCCATTCTTTACCGTCTTGCTTATTATGAACTAAGTATAATGTTGGCATTCTTCCAGCTATCTGTTACACTTGAAGTCGTCAGGCATTGCCTATAAAGGGTCGCATTCTTTCCAAGCATGATATCCCCTCCACATTTCAATAAGTACACTGTTATTCCGTCCTCTACTGCCAGTCATATCTTGCAAGGCCCTTGTAACTACATCGCTAGTTATAGAAGGAGCCCATCCATTCTGTTCATCACTACTTCGAATGAAGGTAGCGTGGCTGCTCTCGGCACTGTACTGGCTAGAATAGAATTATTGAGGTGCTTTTACTATATAACCGAAATTGCTGAAGAGGTTACTCTGCTTATCTTTCGGCGCACACATCCTTCCTTGTTGGATGCTAAGTTTTCTTCTCACTGATTTCATGCTGCGGTCATTTTTACTGCTTCTTGGAGCCTTCCCACGTTTACTGTGGCTAGATGGGTACGTGTGCCGACGGCGTAGTTCATTGCTTCTCCGTGTCATGACAGCAGGATTAGCGCTGCGGTCAGAAGCCAGTCGCGAAACACGCATCGTTGTTAGTGTGTCCGTTTTATTGCGTGTCTATTACGTCAAAATCTTCTGGTTTTCGCAATAAAAGCTCGAAAAAAGGTTAAATTATGTTGAGAGAGTGCCTAAACGTACGATGTTTCTTATTCCCAACGAGTTATTCTCAAAAGTGGCCATATATATTGCCAGTTAACGCGCTTACAGCACGGTGCGCTAAGCTTGCAGTCGCGCAAGTTCTCAGAATTCTCGTAGTTTACTCAGAAGTTCAAGGATTGAATTTTGAATACTGTGGCTGATGGTCGGGAACACGACGCCTTTTAGGCGGCGAGACAGATGAAAGTGTTCGTGCAAAGAGGAAAACTAGCCGGAGAGGCACTACTTGCTTTGCATACACTCTAAACAAAGTAGGCTTTGCAAAGGTGCACATTTTCACATTTTTGTGCACCTTTAACATAAAGGTTACAACAATGCAGCCTTTACATTTTTAACCTTTGCAAAGGTTACAAATGAAAAGTTTACTTTTTTGTTTACATAGGTTATATACTTTTTTTTAAATGTAACCTTTACGAAGGAATAAAACCTTCAGACAAACATAGATTACTTGCTAGAGCACCTGTAACCTTTGGATGGCGCAGTGCTTCTGATAAAATCCCGTATTAAAAATGTCCTTGGTGTTTGGTCAGGGTCACGAAATACAGAACTCCCGTGGACTGCGATTTGACGTGCCCGAATAATACCCATCGAAAACAGAGGTCTACAGACTAGACAGACAAAGATATCCAAAAATGCTCACTGCCTTTAATATCTCTCATGACATACATAAATACATAATGTACCCTAACCACAATACCAACGCATACCTCCTACAACGACGCTTACTATTACACAATGTAGCCTGACTTCCTCAGTCTAGGCAATATTAAAGAAAACTTACGTTATACAGGTGATGCATATATGGTCAAGGCACTATATCTGTAAAGTAGTTTTCTTATGTAGTGAACAGGTACTATAGAGCAAATGTCTATCATAATAAGTTCTGCATAGAATTCACTATAAGTCTGAGCTCATCTGATATAACTGTTTGCAGTGCAAAAAGAGGAACCAGGATGAAGGCACCGTATCATAAAGCAAAGTTCTCACATGAAATCACAATTTCCAGAAATTCCACAACAAATTGCTCCCCTCACAATATAAATAAAAGTAGACACTGCTATCATGATGCAAAAATATTCACACAATAAAAAGCCATGCTTTAAAATGAAATATTAAGTCAGATTGACTTCTTTGTGAATGCCGCAGTAAACACACAACGGGTAAAAAAGAGGCAATGTAATATTGTGACTATAGACTTTATCACATTTCTGAGGAGACATTAAACCAGCCAGATGTTGAAAGCTCAAAAATGGTGCTATAAGCACAGAAAACACAAAGACCATCAAAGCTTGTAGCCAAATACAAAATAAATGGAAGAGGGCCGTGATTTTAAACAACTATGCTAACTTATATGTAAGTCAGGTGCATGCGCCTGCAGTTTTTGGAGTATCAGTTTAGGAAATGCAGCACAAATCGCCAAGGCTATACCAACATATACGTGCACCTTAAAAACCATAGTAAAATCTAACATCTCATATCACCTCGAGCAAACATGAGATCAACTTGTAACACAAATAGCATTTTAAGTTTGACAACAGTCAATGCAACAAATGAAACAAATACACTGAAGTTCAGAAAAATACTGAAGCCATCCGTTGAGAACATACTTCAGCATCTTGGGACGTACCCTGTCTTAGCACATTTGTTTCTTGAACTTAAGACAAGTTCTTCTTTTTCAAGAGCATGAGAAGATTCTTCAGGTGGTTTGTGAGGAGTCCACGAGGCACTGTTGTGTCCGGCAGGGTAATTTTTTGCAGCAGCACAAGCGTCGATGAGAATGCAGGCGCGTACTCAAGGTTTTTGATGCAGTAGATAAGCAGGCAGAACATGAGGGCCCGCTCTATGTTTCCATTTGTGATCCATATAATTTCATCAGCACTTCCAGGATAAACACAAGTGTGAGAAAAGGAGACATACACATGAAGTGCCATGATTTGCAGCTCATTAGGCACTGCAGCATGTGGAATGTCACATTAGAGACATGAGCAAACATGCATCCAAATACCATAGAAAAAAGCTCACCAGGGTGAAATAAAGTCATAGGAAATGCTACGTTAATTTCAGAACATTCATATATTAACTGAAAATAAATTTTAAAACGTGACAGAGCACATGTTGCCACAGCAACTGATAGATACATGCAAAATTGTCCCACAAACCTTGTTAATGAGTACGGGCTTTAAATGGCCTTGTAGATGCTTGCCAATGTCGATGAATGTGCACTCACGTTGCTCTTTGTATTAGAACGCTTCTGCTACTGCTTTTAGTTTTTTCTCCAGGTCACCAATCTTGCATGGAAACTTGAGTTCGACTTCGATGCAGAGCTGGAAAAAGGAGGTATGATGAAGCAAAAATTGACAATAATATTATGCAAAATCAAACTTTTGATACCCTTCGTGCCATCAGGGTTGACAGCAACAGAAATTTTAATTTCAATCAATTCACTAAAAGTTGACTTGATGGCAAGTATTCTTTCCACAGTTGATTTTATCAGTGACCTTCCATTCCCTACAGTAGAGAATTAGACAAGGCTGTATTTCTCTGCTCTTCTAACACTGAGACATAGACATGCACTCACAATGTTTTCAAACAAGAAATACTGAGGCAAATATTCACTCGTTACGCAACGAGCATTCTTGAATAGCACATGGTGACCTATATGTACGAATGTCCTACACATCGTTACAGCAAATGAAACAATCTAGAAACAAAAATTCTGTGTCTATGATGCGTTTGCGTTCAGAAATCACTAAAAAACATGCACCACTAAACATGCAACGTGATCGGCGGGTAAGGTGCAGAGCTTTAAAAAAAAACTACAACATTTGCATTTGTGTTCAGACCACTAACCTTTCGGGCAACCTGGCTGTGGGCCCTGCTGGGGTACTTCGGCCATTCCAGTATTTTTCTCTGTGTGACCAAGGCAGAATACAGTGTAAGAAACGGGGCAATTTCACAACAAAGCGCGATATTATGCCATGCTATCCAGAGTCGCCGCCGTGGTGCAAGGAAGTGAACTGCTACGACGGTACGGCTACCCGGTGGGGAGAGCGCGGTACTTAAAGGGACACTGAGGAAAATATAACCCATTTTCGTAGTTACATCATATTGAGCCTTTCATAGCTTTTTTTTTCGCTTGTCCGAAGCCGAAATACGCACTTATTCCTGAGAGATATTGAAGTTTTTCCCTCCGCTCTGATTCAACCCCGGACTCACTGGTGAATATCAACTGGAAGAGTGACGTACACCATGACGTAAACGCGTTAATTAACACTAACGGCCCGCACCTTGCACAGCCGTCGTATAACTTCCGTCTTCCCCCGTGGTCATACCGTTCATGCGGCGCTGGCGCCTCAGTCGAGCAGTCTTGATTTTGTTTTGCATAAAGAATGGAGTGTGCCTACACCGGTTAGGTGTACAGCCACGCGAACACGAGTCCAGAGTGTGGCGCTGAAAGCTTGCGGAACAGAAATCAATACACAAGGTGCGCACATACGTGCAGAGGTCTATAAAACAGGTCGACTAATACCAATACAGTAGCCGTACATTGAAAACGTGCGCGTTCGTGAATATACAAAAGCATAAACATCACCAGCAGCGCACACGCATGCAATCAGGCAATACCGGCAGGTGAGGGGCAGTGGTTTCAAGAAAGTGCAAGGGGTTCTTTTTTTTTTCACAGAAGTTGAAAATTATCAGGTGTGCTGAACCCAATAATCTTTCGAGCTGCCAAGCTGAGAACGCTGATGCGGCACTGCGGCAACTCCACTCTCTTGTTCTGAACCACCTAGGTAGAATACAAAAAAAAAAACACATGATGGAATTTCTTCACAGCATAACGAGAAATTCTGTTAGGCTATCCATGTTCGCCGAACGCCGTCTATGTTACGGAAGCCTCAGTCGAGCACGTTTGCTTACGTGCTGCATAAAGCTTGTACGATGGTTCTGTAGTGTCACATATATTTTGAATCGTACCCGGTGCACAAACCAATTCAGAAGCAGCGAAATTACGCGCAGAGTTCTAGAAATCAGGTTTAAAACACTAGTACTGCAATCGTGTGGTGGAAGCGTGCGCATTTATCACTGCACGAAATCTAGCACACCACCACCACGTGCGCACACAGGAAATGTATAAATAACTGTGGATTACCACCATATTGTTCAGAGAACGCACGCGACGACACTAGGCACCTGAGGCAGTACGTGGCTAAAAGAAGTTTATCACAGATAAGTAGATATATCGACCCAATGTGTCGCGAGCTAGGTTAGTCATGCACTCGATAAACAGAGTAAACCTCATCTATGTTCGAAGTGCACTCACAAAAAGAGCTCTGCAAACAAGCCCGCCTTGGAAAGCAATGCGTACACTCGATTTGAGAAGCATTAAACCAATGAAGACCTTGCACGCCGTAAATGCTGCTCTGAAACAAAGGTCACTTACCCATGTCCGAAATTCTGCCATGGGCACCTGGACAGTGGTTGCAATAGTCGCAACGGCTGGAGTTCTCTGCTGAGTCGTCCGACGAACAGACAACGATGTACCGCCGCCAGTCGCAAAATGGTTCTTTGCAGCTGCCGCGCAGCACACCCCAGAAGTCCCTGCTGCTTAGCGCCATTACACATTTTGTCGCACCCACCGTGGTTTCTCAGTGGCTATGGTGTTGGGCTGCTGAGCACGAGGTCGCGGAACCGAATCCCGGCTACGGCGGGCGCATTTTCGATGGGGGCGAAATGCGAAAACACCCGTGTACTTAGATTTAGGAGCACGTTAAAGAGCCGCAGGTGGTCTAAATTTCCGGAGTCCCTCACTATGGCGTGCCTCATAATCAGAAAGTGGTTCTGGCACGTAAAACCCCATAATTAAAGAAAAAAGATTTTGTCGCGCGCACACACAAACCAAAAGACTTCAAAATGGCAAACAAAGCAGAGAAGAAACGCCGCCAGAAAGCGGCGCGTCTCAGCCGAGCGGTGTGAACCGTTCAAACGACGCGTACGAAGCAGCGCGGTTGGCGCCTGCGCCGTGGCGCCTTCCCGCCGTCTAGACTTCCGTGGTTTCTTTGCGTATGCGTGTCTAGCGCGTATCGGAGCGACCGTCGCGCGATATTTTGAGCCCCTCTCCTTACAGTTACCCGTTTCTCGCGTGCTTGCTGTTCTCATTTTAGTCTAATACCGAGTCGCTATGTCGACTGAAATATTGGAAGCCCCGGATGAATGTAACAAAACAGCTCGTCGAGTTGCGCACTCGGCCTCGCACATCCAGTTGCATTTTCTGCCGCCCTCTCAGCTGCTGCCTTTCTCCGTCTGTGATATTAGAACGTTAACTGCGACGGTGTTTAACGCATTTTGGCTTACATGGCGAAGAAGACAAAAGCTGCATTGTATGATGCCAGGATATTACGTGTGTATTAATGAATTGCGATTTTACGTCAATGAAAGTGGAGAGCAGGAGGAGTTGGTGCATATTTGTAGAAATTTAAACCAGCGCCGAGGATGGAGACGCAGTATAGCAAAACAGAGAACGACGGTTTGTTTTAATCGTCGTCTTTTGTATCTACTGTGTCTCTGCCCTCTGCGCTCATTTTTCTTCCTGCAAAAAACGAAATTTATTCGCGAGGTAAATCATCTCGCCTCGCAGTGAGAGCGGGCTTAGAATAAATAGCACATGGACCTCGCTTTCCAACTCACTTATGGACCGAATAATCCAGCTGTGCCGTAGCATACTGAGCCGAACTGCCATCCAAAACGACAGCACTGAGCACATGCGGCAGACTGTCACAAAGTGTTTGCAGTGTTTATGTTGTAAGTGTATGTAGTTTGTAGCAATAACATTTATCCTGTGGCCAAAACCACACCCGCGCTGCCTCTGAAATATGTTTGCGCACTTCAAGCAACAAACGTCTTCTCTACGTATGCGCAGCTCCTTGCTTCTAAAAACATAAGTTACTGTGCTGCTCATAGGTTACGGCGCAAAGGGTACATGGCGTCATTTGTGATGGTAACCGATAGATTGCTTGCATGTTGGATATTGTAACCTTTATAAGGCACAAAAATATAAAAAAGCAAGAAAACAAAGCACTTGTAACATTTATCTCATAAGTTACTCGTGCCCAAAAGTTACATTATAGGTTACTGTGTTTAGAGTGTAGAAACGTAATCTCGGCTACAAACATGCGAGCGATGGCTAAAATATAACTGATTTTGGCGGCACGACACCGAAAACTTTCCGAGAAACGTGAGCTTTCAGATTTCTCTGCTGAGAAAATGTTTCTACCACACTAGCCATGTGTCAGCGCCACTTCGAGGAGCAGTTCATTCAGCGTATTATGCAGACTTCACAGCTACATCTGCGGCTAACGCGTGACACTGTTCCTTCGATGCTGCTCGATGCTACAGCTAAAGAATCTTCCAGCAGAAGGAACAAGCAGGACTCTGACCAGATGCCGGTCTCTAAAATAATCCTGACTACACGGTGAGTCAAACTTGCACACGCGCTTCAAGCAAAGAGGATGAGAGTGAAAAGGACGCGCGTGTTTAACGAATGAAGGATCACTATTTGTACACAAGTGAAGAAGTTAACCTGTCCAAAGGCGGTCGACAAAATTATTCTATGCGATAAGATAGGATATGTTTGGAGAATTAGGACGACAACTGTCCACGTGCGGCATAGCAGAATAGAATTCGAATACAAGTGCGCGGCCTCAGTTCACAAGCAAACGACTACTGTGCGTGAACAGAGTGGCAGAGTTTTGTTCCCCTTTCCAGCTCAGACCTTCTGAATTGCTCGCTTGTAAGCAGCAGAAACCTGGACTTACGAACAGCATCATCAAGCTAATGCATTGCACTCCTGCTTTCCGTTTTGACGAGCAAGAACCTAATTGGCTCCTGAGCGTACTCAGAAAAGAAAAGGGAGCTTGCGCTACGCTTCATGCACTGTGAAACGTTGTGTTGGAGGGCCATGTGTTTACTTTAAGGTTATATTTTGATGTAAAAGCTGGACGTCACTGGTTTACGCGTGCGGGCTAAGAATTGCCTAATTACATTCACCTCTAGGTATACGACCATAAGAGTCCAGACTATTTTTTGCATGCTACAAGCTCCTACTCTCATTATATGTCGTTAAGTTAATCATAGGTCATCGAACAAGGTAAGACAGCTTTAGTTTTTTTCAGACAAACGAATTTAGCTTTACTGAGGAAAAAGGGTATTGGATATATATATATATATATATATATATATATATATATATATATATATATATATATATATATATATATATATATATATATAGACATACATATATGTATATACTGAATATGCGTACAGCTCGACAGAGATAATCATACATCTAGTTTATATATAACAGCACCCATACGTGCAATTCCAAAGGGTTGGTTGTGCGACTATCAATATTTATTATATTGTATTTTACATTCCTTTAGACCAATACGTTTGCATTAAGCATTTTGTAGCATGAGAATACTCCCTTTGCGAATTACGTTCCCATGCAGCACCTACGTACTGATTCGTAAAACAAATTTCGACTCTGTCTCTCACTTTATAAGCACTGATGAAGGGATATTTCATCCGTGGAGAAATTGTGCAGATCTTCGTTTACTCAATTTGATCATTTTTACCGTACAAAACAGCGTTAAGAGATCGGTATTTTTGCCTCTGAAACAGAAAAATAAACTGCAGACGGACACGTCAAGTATGTTACCATCGCACGTGACACAGCTCCGCTGCATACAGACACCTATAACAATCGATGGTGTGACTGTGAAGACGTTTTCCAGTTTAGATAAAATGAGAACTTCGCCGCATTTTGACCGTAATACGAGCACAGCAGCCAAAGACGCTCGCTGCTTCTGTCAGGCCTGTGACCACAGCGCCATGTTTGTCGTCGCGGAGCGGAGAAGCGCTTAACTACGCTGGCAGATGGTGCACCTACCCAACTAGCGACCGAACCATGTTATAATCTAGAGTATCCCATACTTTCTTCTTGTTGATCAGTTTGGCAGTTCAACGAATTCTGTCTGATATTATGAGTTAGACATTTCCAAGCTTGGTCCTTTCTTGATTAGGTTCTTTGTTGATTGGAAGAGCTTACCTACAGGTTGCCTTGGTGCTTTCCTCCTACTTCAATTGCTGCTTCTGAAATCAACCTTGCTATGTTTTCAAATATAGCCTATATGATAACTTGATCTTCCTGTTCTAAAGCTGCATATTTGTTTGCGAGTACCAGCCTCAATTTGTCTAACAATACTTCATTCTGTACTATGCTGGGATCGGCCGAGAGTATGAAATCTGTCATTCTTTTTTCTTCATTAGGACTTCCCCGGGTAAGTTTCCTCTTTCTACGCTTCCTGAAGAAGCTATTAATTATTCGGAGTCTGTTGCTTGCCGTGAATTCTGTCATTATCTCCCCTCTAGTGTTTAGAGAATCTATGCCGTAGTTGCTAATTGCTTGTTCCCCGGCCTGTTTTTTCCAGCTTTTGCATTGAAGACGCCTCATGAATACAGTATACTTGCACTTGTCTCATTGATGATTCAGCATCTTCATAAAACTTTCATTTCTGCATCATCTACGGTAGGCTCCTACTACGTTTATTCTTTTCCTCCTATTCAACTTTTTTACGATGACTGCTACACTCTCACTAACGCTGCAGAGTTCGTCAATGTTGCCCCCGAGGTCCTTATCCATTAAAATCCTGCCCCGTATTTTCCCTTGTTTGGATGACTTGTAATGCAGTGGAAGCTGGCCCTTAGACAGCACCGTATAAGCGTCACAATCTCTTCTAATCTCGCTAAGGCTACGAATATCCCAGGCAATGCCTTTTAATTCCTGAAAGAGCCACGCTAAACTATCCTTATACGAAACGGTCCGCGCGTTAAATATTGCTAATATAAGTCTCCAGTGGAGGCCTGTCCGTATCTAGAAATGCATAGCACCTTCTACCGCCTCGCAGGTCTGGCTGTCGCTTCGGTCAGGTGCTCCGCAATCGCTGGGGACTGAGGGTCATAGATTAATTGCAGAAGTCATGAGTGAGGTAGTGGTCGAATACTGTACCAGGGAAGCCAATTTCTGTTCAGGTAAAGGATTGCCTTTGATGAAGCTTAGAAGGCCTTCCTAATGTGGCAGCGCCTGGACCCAATGAATCACGGTAATTTCGTTTTCTGGTGTCAGGCGCCACTCCAAGCTCGAAAATGTAATGTGCAGGAACATTCGAACATACGACCTTCACATTAAAAGCCCGGTGTTGTGCTTCTGTACCAGGGAAGCCAATTTCTGTTCAGGTAAAGGATTGCCTTTGATGAAGCTTAGAAGGCCTTCCTAATGTGGCAGCGCCTGGACCCAATGAATCACGGTAATTTCGTTTTCTGGTGTCAGGCGCCACTCCAAGCTCGAAAATGTAATGTGCAGGAACATTCGAACATACGACCTTCACATTAAAAGCCCGGTGTTGTGCTTCTGCTCCACGGCACCACGGTGCACATAAACAGCAATGTTCATTCACACCATACCGATGCGCAATTATTCCCGAAGACTACTTTTGTTATCTGCTCCAACTAATGATTGGACGGCTAGTATTCGGATTTCCTACGAGTAATACATTGTTCTATTCAAATACAACAACCGCTTAAATTTTACCCCACTGCTAAAAGGAACGATTAGGTGTGGTACGCATTGACGTTGTCTGAACGGATGTGTTCTGTTGGAAGCCCTTAGCACTTATCAAATACCTGCCCGGCAATTACTCGCGAAGTAATTTTGTTTGTCTAATGAGCCTTACGTCAATAAAGCGCCTTATGAAAGCGTGCCTGAGTAAAGAAATAAAACAGTAAACCGCGAACCTTGGCGCTTAAAAAAGGTATGTTCCAAGCCGCAGTAATACGAGTACAGTAAAAGCGTTATGCAATTCATAAGAAGACATTCAATGGTGTTGGGCAATTTTTGAGAAAAAAAAAAGAATTGAAAGAATTTTACCTATCTTCTTGCCGGCGGATTGACCTCGGCAAATAGAAGTGTATAGAACGCACCGATAATCCCGCGGTGCTGCTGGGGCCTCAGAAACTTAGGCCAAATTTCTAGAAAACTAAATCACGGAGAACGGTTTGAAAGGTAATTTAGCTTCTGTCGCCTGCACTTTCCCTTTACGCATTGTCTACCTGCACTCCACATAAGGAATAAAGATCTAAGAGGAACGGAGTTCTCGGACATCCTAAAATACTCAGGTGGTCATGCATGCCACGCATGTTTCCGTTAAACTACCTACTACAAGAATGAATCTGCAAATGAGTAAATCCACGGCTTGTCATATGCCTCTTGAATATAACATTAGTACGTTAATGTTTAGTCAATAGCGTACTCGTCTGAGACGCTCCCCGTCGTATTACTGCTAGTGCGAAATTGTTTCTCCTTGATTAATTTAGAGCCACGCATTCTGCAAAATGAGCATTTGTAGCTGCCCGTTTGTCTATACCAACAACATACACGCTTGATAATCGAGGTATAGCCCTTCAAAGGGCCCGCGTAACGGCGACATATGTTGGAAAATTATTTACCGCGAAGAAAGGAGACGTGCTGAAGGTAGCCGTATATTCTCTAGGTGGAGATATAATGCGTTCGCAAGAAAAAAAAAGAACATCTGAATACGAATCGTGTTTTTATTAAAATGTATGCAAGAAGACATTGGTGCTTTATAAAGGCAATAGCTGCCGTCGTGCTCCTTCGTGCACTCAAAATAAAGATATACAAACACGGTGATTCATCAAGTACTGCAGAACCCGTTACCTCAAACAGTTTACGATTTGTCATAGGCAGTCAAGAAATTAAAATTCGAAGTGCACAAGTTAGACTCGAAGATCAACGCAGTCCATGTGAGAAAACAGAACGAAAAAAAATTAAATAAATGGGGAAACATCGCACCATACATAGCCATAGGAGAGCATACAACGAAAAATTAGCGTAGAAGAAGACATCCAAGGAAACTTGTAGTCTTGGAACCGCAAGTGTCGTTAACGTCGAAACTCATACTGTCGATGAGAAAAGTGGGCGGCCTGAAAGTGCAAAGCCGAGAAGCTAAAAGAACTTCAGCCAAACCGAACGGCTCAGCCCTTCTATTTCATCTATTCGTTTGCACGCTTTACCGGACTGTGCCATTGAGAAGTTGAGTGTGACAAAAATTGAACAAAAGTAGGAAAAGGGGAGTCATTACAACGCGACATTTTGCTGGTTTGCCACATCGTTCCTATACAACACGCTTCCCAAGCCACCCTAAATTTTAAAATGCTGCTGTGTACGGCTAATATGAAATTGCTGAGAAGAAATTCTAACTTTGAGAAGAATAGTGATAACCGCGCTGCTATCTGGGTGCACGAATTGATCAAGTTTGTTGCACAGCGTATATTATAGAGCAGTTTCTTGAATCGCTTACCTAAAAGGGCAGGTAGTACAGTGAGGGCCGCCATTGGTGTCGCGTGTTTCGCCTGCGAGGCTCACGTTTCGTTTCTCGAGTGCCCAAATTGCGCTCTTCTTCGCCGAGCGCAAAGCGGCTTTAAACGTGTCGGCCGAGGGTTTTGCTTACGGAGCGGATCGGCGTTCATGCCGGACAGCTATGCGATGTGGCTTTAGGCAGTGACGCGTTGTCCCGCGCGAACACGCGTTCGTGTCAAATTTACGCGCTTTCGTGTCGCTTAAAGGTGAGAGGCAAACAGAAACCAGGACACGAAACTTGTCGGCCCTCGCAGGACTTTTAAGAAGACTTGAAAAGACGAAACCTTCGCTGCGCATCAAAGCACGAAGCTTCTAAATCCCGCGCTTTTCCCGTCGCAGCTCGGCTACATTCTCAGCACGGTCGCGAGCATCTGGAAGGCCTTTGAACGCGTCTTCTGCTCATACGTGTCTGTCTCCGTCCCGCTAGACGCTCTTAAAGAAGGAGCTTCAAGATAATTTGCGACTTGTGGAGACAAAACGCGACTGGCGTTTCAGTACGCAGAATAATAAATTATGCTTTTATGTACTATGCTTGCACAGCCAGTAACAGAGGAGTCCACAGTGTATACAGATGTACAAATGTCGCGCTACCATATCTCGCCATTCATGTTGCATTCACTTTTGCATTTAGGAACATAGACATAATTTATAGCATGCAGGGTTATCGACAACGTAATAAATTTATTTAAGGCCCTATGTTTGTCTTCACCGACATAAACATTACAGAGTAAGTCACATCTTACCAATATTGCCTTAAATACACATAAGCGTCCCCTGGAAAAACTACCTTAGTCCGTCATGAAAGCTTTCTTTGGAGTAAAATCAGTAATATGCCCGCATGACAGCACTCTTGTTGTACAGACAGACTATAGCTTCTTACACTAGTTCCATAAAATTGATAGTAAAACAGAGCAATATAGCTGATGTTTTTATATATAAGTGAAAACTGATAACCATTGTGTTTGTCTCCTCTCATTACCGATCCATGTGCAAGCAATACGGGAGTCACCCCTCTACAGCCTACACGGATGTGTGCTCTTACCCAGGCGAGCAGCCACAACAGCAAACGTAATCAAGAATGAACATCGGAGCAGCCCTCCACTTCCCCCAAACAATTCCCTCCAAGCTGAGGAAGCGGGTGCCGTTCGCGCTATCCCAAACAGAGGTTGACGTCATAGAGACCAATTCTGAGCAGGTATTTCGCAGCTTTGCTGGCGCCAGAATTCATGCCAATACGCTCAAAATCATCAATCAAGAGCCGCCAACAAGATCAGTCAAGATCATCTGGTCACCAGCTCATCACGACATTCCTGGCGATGAGGTTGCCAACCACGTGACTCGAGGGTTGACCCACCGAGTGGACGCCGAGGAATCCGAACCCCAGCGCATGCACCGTCTATTCTCTTGCCAAGACATCGCGCAACATCACAAACTTACCCGCAGAACATAAGCACCGCCACACAAAGCACTATCCAGAAATCAGTAGTGATTCCTCCGAGCTCTACAAGTTAATACATTCCCCCACCCAGTCAGATATGACCTTATAGCCCCTAGACGATTCTCTCCACGATGCCGCTTCTGCACAGAACTCGGGTTCCTCAGGCACATGGTAGAGGGTTGAAGAGAGGCACCATTACATATTCCGAACCTTTATCAAACCAACGAGCTATGGTAGAGAGCCTTGGCGACCTCTCACCTCGCGGATCACCAACGGCTGATTGACAAAGCCAGGACTCAGCCTGAGCTCAAGGCGTTCAGAAATAAAGGCGCCTCTCCAAAGCTTTATATATGTAATAAACATGTTAATTCTCTCTCTGCGGACCATCCCATTTTTAGCTCTTTCCTTGAAGTTCACTCAAATGTCCTTATCTGTAATACAATGAAACACTTTGTACAAGTAACAATTACAACATTTTTGTTGAGCATTATTGCCGCACACCGAACAGTAATAAACGCATGACGTTAGCTCAACTTTAGACATGTGCCCGGTTATTACGCGGTTGAGTGCTATACAATGGAGCGACGACGTTAAACATCTTACAAAGGTGACATGGGCGCGGAGGTGAAACTCATTTTTCCTCTTTAGTCAGTGGCTCTTACAAATTTACGGTGTGTGACATATATCTTTGCGCAAATAGATATCACACCCCATTTTTTTAAAGGAAGCCAGTTATAGATCACTAGGTATGGAAATTACTGCTGCAGTGTATGCTTAATATGAGAATGTCTGTAGCTTTTAGTCATTTTGCCATAACTTTTCTATCCCTTAGATAATATACTTGGTTACAGGCTTCAAGCATGCCAAATACTACTTCAGCCTTTCTTAGCATACTTTGGGTGCATAATGCCCTGGTATTTTGGTTGAGAGTTAGCCCTGTTCTAAAGTGAGTACCGCTGAAACTGTAGCCCACATTTAAGGCATTTTCTTAGAAAGAGCCTGATGCCGTAATTTCGATTACCTATGTTTCATTCTGAGAGCATAGTAAAGGTTGTTTTTTCCTGTGATTAACACAGACGTGTCTAGCTGATATGCTGTGAAACCGATCTTAGATCTGTCACATGAAGAAGGTAGACGTTGCTGCAACCTGTTGGCGAGTAAAACTTCGGCTAGAGCGGCTAAATAAGAAGAGGCCTAGTTTGGCCGTAGCGCCGTGGGGTGCGCGGTTGACAGCTGCTAAAGAAAGTTGTCTCCCACCACAGACGCGAGACGCAGGCCGCTTCCCCAGCCTCATCTCGGCGACCTCTTATTCATGTATGTGGCCAGTTGTGAATCCATGAAAAAAAAATCTTAATGTAGCGGTAGTGCCTAAACAGTTGGCATAGCGGTCGTTCTGCAAAACTTCGCCATTTCTACATTTTATACAACGCAAGCAAGAATTTTATAATGCTTTTCTATTTATTGAGACTATTCGATGATAGCACTGAACCGTTCCTAAGCTCGCACTCGATCACTGGCTTTTGGGCACACTAATACAAATTTTATACAGTATAATTCATTTTACGGAGTTACAGAATTATACAGATTTATTCCGAAGCCATACCAGGCAGTAATGCCTCTGTCGACAAAGCTGATATCTCATATTGCCACTAGGAATTAAGTTCACCACAGCAAGATTTAGCTTTCTCTTCACTGATATTTCGTAGCAGCTTAGAATTGCTTTAGGAGGTAATTTTGGTTCCCAAATTTCAGAGGCCTATTCGATAAAATATTGCTAATACAGAAATTTTATAAATCTATAAATGTATTACATGCAGTCGTCTCATACGACCGCACGTGGATATATTATAGGCGGGTTTAGGTACATGTCATTTTCAACACAGTAATGTGATAAAAGACATTGTAGCGCCTCCTCTTTTGTGCTATCTTCAGCTATGCAAAGCTCGGGGATGTGTGGAATTGTCAGCTGCCAGGTTATTTCATTTCAGGTGATTAATTTTTGAAAGCGCTGGAGAACAGCCCTACACCTTAGTATTGGTGCACTTGTGTTACACAAAGAAAACAGAAAACACAGACAATTTGAAATAACTGTGGTACAAGGTCCAACAAAAGTTAAATTGAATCCAGGAAGGACAGGAATCAGATAAAGAGCACGTACAATAGCTGAAACTATCAAGATCATAACGAGAACATAGTTTTGCGATTCGGATAGGACCTGTCATTCTCGCTGACATTCCTATCACATCTAAGCTAGGCGAGTGCGCCTTGTCCATCGAGTCAACTTCACTGTAGCGGGTAAACGCTTGCGTAGCCCCCAAGTACAAATCACGACAGCCACCCTCAATCACTACAAGGACTACGGCCTGGAAAATGTTGGCCCCATAAATACAGCTTCAACACCTGTGGTTGCTAGTCAACATGCGGCGGCGCTGTTGGAGATGAAACACACTTTATCTTACTGTCATAGCTCCATTCCGTAAATTCATATATTAGTTTGTCGTGGCAGTGTTTCAGATGATGCTTAAACAGGACGCCGTCCTACAGGCACTTGCTTGGCACCAAAAGCAGCTTGAGGTAAATTTAGGACTACGTTCATATAAAATGATATTAATACGGTTCGAGACACTATTGAACACGCCTAATCATGAAACAACAAAAACATGTTCCTACCACTTTCCACGTTTATTAAAACTGAGTGCTGCAGAACAAGGGCAACAGTATTCGTGATATTGGTCGAGGCCCGGTACTTGCTTATGCGGTTCGTAGATCTACCCTTTCCAGAATCGGAAGAAACGTGAAGACAGAAAACCTGGAAAGCTGCATACCTAAAGAAAGCGCAAAGACTGATTCTGCCAAACGCTTGACAGTCTCAAAACAGGGAATCTCATAGCGTGGCCTGCATACCCTGCAAAGGAAAATTGAAGCTATTCAAACCATCGCGGACTGTGACGAAGAACGGCGTTGGTTTCCTTAGATATCCGTATACTTAAGCTTGCCCAGGGCTGGCTCGCTTGGTGAGTGGCATATTTCTGGTTGGTTGCATTTATTGTGTTATGCCAAGGCCTACTTATGCACCAAGTTCCCTTCAGCGAAACATTGCACCATCGTTTTCATTATTCGGCATAAGCTTCTTGGAGGTTACAATTGTTGATAAGATTTAAAGGATCAGTTTTAAATGCAGAAAATTATGCTATAGAAAAAGTCGCTGAGCTCGTGCGCAGACGATTCCTGCACTTGCACGAAATCCTTAACCAAGTCGCAGATGTCGTATGAGTCAATGAGCGTAAAGACTTTTGCCCTAAAACTGAGGATACCCAAACAGAGACTTTCCTTCAAGAATCAACTTCACTGAGCTTATGTACCTGCGTATTGTGCCTAAGGAGGCAACACCATAAGCCTAAAGCCATGTTTTGCCAAAGTGTATATGTGAATGTTTTGCGGCGCTCTACGGAAAAAAAAAGATTTAGAAATGTTCCAAAGGGAAAGGAAAGTTGTTTTTCTCCTGAAGGTGAAGCGCTCCCTTGCAAGGTTCGTCATTGAAACTTTTCTATTCCGAGTGCAAGCGTTTACCTTTCCGAAGTAAGTGGTTTCGAAATAAATGAAATCTTTGAAAATTGATAACCATTGTTGTATTTACCACCATTCAGCGTTATGTGGCTGTGAGCCCTCTGTCGTTCAAGTCTCCATGGCCTGATCGAGCCATGCATGCACCACGACAAGACCAATTCCATAGCTTAGCGATACTCTAAAACGTGAACAGCTTGTATGTCCCTCTTACCTTAGTAAGCATGTCATGCAAATAGACTGAAAAAAAAGCAAGTATCATCTACGATAGGAACATATTGTGCTGACTGAAACAGAAAAAAAACGAGCACACACTTATTTGTGGTTTTAGTAGTTATTTGAGACTCCTCACCTTTGTTACCGTTGACAATGGAATGTATGTTCCGCCTAACCTTGTAGCATGTTGTCTTTTGTTCTTGGTAAGATAATGATATATAGAAACCATTCATATTCCTTCGGAGAGTGCTAAAAAGGTTATTTCTCAGTCGCGTGTTGGCGCCGCACACAAATGTAGTAAGCTGGCCGCTGGCTATTACAAAAAATATATATATAGGAAACATCCAGGCCTATCTTGAAAAATTAAAACGAACATTAGTAACCTTGGCCGGTGTGACAAACTGACGGATTTTTTCAGGTACAACGTTCACCAGAAACTCCAATGCGGCATTCGGAAGAATCAGAAAAACTGAATAAAATGAAGCAGTTCGAAAATTTAATTTTGTTTTATTAAAGATGCAAATCTGATAACTTCTGCCCATTGCAATTCAAGAAGGCTTCAAGCCCGTCTTTCGGCACTCATCGTAGCACACGCTCCAACAATACTTGCTACACACGGTCTGATCCCCTTCCTGAATAGAAGAACATTTGCTTCGAGTACAAAAGGTTCTTTCGCAGGCGCAGATGCATGGCTGGTCGCACACCAGAAATCGGATAACTTTTGGCGGTGGGCTACTGGCAAGGGTGCTTGAGCTAATGGTGACCGGCGAAGTTCTTTTGGTTGACTTGGTTGTCATTGGAGTAGCTGCGCGCGTCGTAGACTCAGTGTTCTTCTTGTGACCAGTTGTCAGCACAGGTGCAGTGGGCTCTTTCGGTGGAGGATTTGCAGCCACTTCTTTCGTTACCTTTGTATTAACCGGCGTGAAAGAGTCATTCTTATTCTCGAGCAACCTTCGCAATATTGGGCCGTGAAGCTGAACTGCTTCGGAAGGGTGCTCTATGTGGCGTGTCTTGGCGCTGTCGTGTACGCGCCTGCTCCTTTCCGAGCGCTTCCTTAGATTCTTGGCATTACCTTTGTTCGCGTTCGGTTTTAGGTTGGCTTCCGAGCACTCATGTGCACACACACTGCGGCAGTATGCTGTGCAAGTACTCGAGTCCGTCATCGGGAACGATGAGCACGCCCTTCGCTTGCAGAAATTCTTCTCGCACCCGCAGATGCA
Organism: Dermacentor variabilis; assembly: GCF_050947875.1. Lineage (NCBI taxonomy): Eukaryota > Metazoa > Arthropoda > Arachnida > Ixodida > Ixodidae > Dermacentor > Dermacentor variabilis. The sequence continues at coordinate 85,587,029 of NC_134574.1, read as the reverse complement.
GGTCTTAATGCAGACGGATTGTCTAAGCATTCCTTTTTGGGGATTGAGATGAGGAGGCTGCACCACGGTGTCGGGCATGTATGTTCGTTCAGGTTGTGTTCGCGTATGGTTTGAAGGATGATAGACAGCGTTGCTCTGCGTGAGCCGAGTACTGATCAAATGTGTGGTGCCGGATGACGCCGGTTCCCTGGTATCTTGGCGAGCGGTTGACGCGGTTGACGGGGTCGCCTCCCATCCAGCTAGGGAGTTGGCTTGTGGTGAAACTTTCGTATTGCGCAATCCTTGGTAGGGATTTAGCTTCTGAATAGCCATTCCAAATCTTTTATCGCCGGTGTCTCCAACGTTTGCGTATTTGTGTGGTAAAATGGGGTGAACTGCCCATGCTGTCTTATCTGGATGATCTCCTGCAAGCCTGGGGTTAGTGCGCGATCGGACCACTGCGGAGCTCGTCTCCGAGGCTGTTGTGCCCCCGTGAACGCACCCAAAGCAGATCAGGATGAAAACTGCGATACATATAAAGCAGGAAAGAGGAAATAATAGTGCGGCACTTTGCGTTGCACGAATTTCGCAGATACGAGAAAAAAGCAGGATAGTTTCTGCGTTTCCGTATGGCTTAGTTATTTATATATAAGAGGGCGAAAGCGGGTACGATCTAAGTGTGTGTTCATAGATACATTATGCAAATGTGCACATATAGCGCACTATTTTCTATCAACACTTTATTTGTGTCAGTTACAAGGAACGAGAAAAAAAATTACACTCAATCAGTGTTTTGCAGTAGGCAAATCGTACTAATTAGTAATTTACTTGAGATTCTAAAACGTATGTCTGTTTTAAACGAACTTATTGTAGCCAACTGAAAGGGGAGCCCGTGAGATACAATTATTTTTGTCCGTAATCTGACCAAAACGCCACTAATGACCTAAACACAACAAAACACTGTTTTCGAGAAGAGTATAAACCGCTAAACCTTTAACAAAATTATAATAAGCGACAACGCGAGATTGACCTTATTATTTGCTACATTTGCATATTTGATTTACCGCATTCTTATGGAGGAAGTGCCCTCAAAATTTATGCAAATGCGAAGCAGACAATTAGGTATATGATAAAAAGTAGTCTTCATTACGCCACTTAAGCATGGCAACGAGTTGGGGAATAAAGGCAATTGGTTCGTACAATAATTGTTAGAGTACAAAATAGGAAAATTTTTTCTTCCGGTTAAAATAACGTCCACAGACATAAAGGTAGTTCGACAGTAGGTCCAAAATGGTGCGAGGAGACGTCTCCATAAAAGTGAGGTCTCGAATTTCGACAGAATATGCCTGCATAGCTGAACCCTTCAGCATAAAATATTATTACACGCATTTTCAGGACCACTTGAACTGGCCAATAGAAGAGAAATGAGATATTGCCACTCATTTAGTAATTGGTTAGCTTAATGACAATCACAAATTGAAAGTATTTATTTGCTTGAGATTTCCGGAAGTTTGATGTTTAAGAACTCATGCAACTCTGTAACGATGTTGCTTGACATGTAAGCCGTAGCAAGTGTAGCTGTGTATACCAGTCTAGCGTTGCTATGTAAGATAGCCACCATTCATAAGCCTTATTTCTCCGACGCGGATAAACGAGCTCGACTTTTCACGTTTTCCTTCATGAGTAGCCGTATCTAAAGTAAGTTTTCGCAGCTGTGTGACTTGGATGATGATTGTCATAGTGTTATAGAATGTAGTAATGTTACCAAGCAACAAGTGGTCTGCAGTAAACGATCTGTTACAGATAATAGTTGGCTTTCTAAACATTATTCCGGTAACAACTTCCAAACTAAAGCTACATGAATATTAAGCATAGACCTATGTCTGCAATACATCCGAGGAGATTCCATGCCTATTTTTAACGCTTGTCTAAAGTATATTTGCAAAACAGAACTCGCCTGATCCGCCAGTCATAGCTCAATGATTGGCTAACGATCTTGATGATTTGAAAGAAAGCCTGTTAAAAAACAAAATACGAATTATACTATTTTAAAAAACTCGACTGCTTGAACTATGCATCCTAAGCAAGATTGCCGCAACAGCTAAAAGTGGCCACTGAAGAATGTTTCGAAATATAAATGCGACGTAAATTACTGAGTACGGGCCTGTGTGCCACATCACTGTAGCCGTTCGCCGTAGGTAAGTTTAACACTCTATATCACCCTGAAAATAGCATTCAGTTGCTGTGCCCCAGTCTTTGTGAAACTGACTGTGAATTCAAAAGCCGAACGGTTACAGTCTATCTGCAAGACAGTAACATTGAGAGCTTTTCTCGAAGTAACCGCACATAATAGCTCATGTAATCAACGCAGACACATTATTGTTCATTTAGCGTTTAGAAGAAGGAAATGCAACTTATAGTGATATTGCAGTAAACGGAGAGAGCTAAGGCATCTTTGTTACATGTTACTTTACGACATCACGAAATGCATTTGCGCTTAGCCTAAAACTAGGATTGAGTAAAGCGTTTCAGACATGCAGGCATACCACAACAAGTGTGTGACAGTGGGGGAAAGGCAACTAAACCTATTCTTAAATGCCTACAAATGATGTATTCTCGTGAGCGAGTCGTAAAACAGGTTGGTGTTGAGAAAGTATGGCTCGGTACAAAAAATCTTACTGAATTGTGACCCAGGGAGCGACAGAAACGTTGAAATTAGTGAAGCTGAAAACTGAACTTACCTGCGATCTGCAGTGAAAGGGCGCTTAGCACCGCGTAACTCTTTTTATGCATTCTAAGAAGGACGTCTGAGCAAGAGCAGCCGGTTGTAAGGACACCAGATTAAATAGGAGCTTTCCGCTGGCAGAATGAAGCCTTCAGAGAATGAAGCCGTCAGAGTGGTAAGGGCGACATGCGTGAATACTTGCGCTCCAGCATTAGGGTCGGCAAACTATTCAAGTCCGGGCATCGGATGTTCTTATACGGGCGTTAAACTCGATAACCTTTGGCCATATGGCGACGAGCTGCGCTCATTCGACCCGTCGCGACAGGTGCATGCAGCACTTGGTTAGCGTCCAATTTCATTTATTTACGGAGTGCAGCATAAGCAATGAGCTGCCGGGGTCGGACATTCAAGAGTGGGGGGAAATAATTCAAGAGGTTCTATGCGAGTTGAGCCGAGACGGCGTTTTTGTTTACACAGCGCGCTTTTATGCCAGGTGTGAGCCAGGCCGAAGTCAGATAACCGGAAACAACGTGTAAGAGATTCTACACTTGTTTGCACTCGTGCGGATCGTTTTCCTTTGGCAAGTAAATTCTTAGGTAGGGGAATGGTTGACAACAGGCTGCCAACACATTTCAGTCAATGAGTCGCTGAGTAAGATCATTGCTTGCGCGCAGTTTAGCCCTGACAAGTTTGTTTACTACAACTTCAAGGCTACCTGGTGCTTTCGACGAACTGACAGTGCATATTCCATGGCATGCAGAGTTGTCGTTGGTTATCAGCATATTTCTCGTTCATCTTCCATTCCTTCTCAGCGGTGTTTTTTCTTGTTTTTGAATAGCCCACAGAAGACCAACAGTCGGGCACCACCATTTTATACTTGCCTAGAATAGCATGGTTAAGTCCTGGGGTGAATCTACGCGGTAGCATGTTCCTTGACATAGCGTCATGTGTACATATAGGTTTAATTACATAGATAGTTCTTTAGTTAGTCTCTAGTTAGCGAGTCAGTCACTAAGTCAGTTACTTCCAGAGTCTTGAGTATTTGCAGGAAAAAGTGGGTTAACGCTGTAGCAATACAAAATACAGGGACATCGATAAATAGAGTGATTAGAAGAGAGCGGTAGACGCACTTGATTTCTTCTATGCCCGCCATGTATATGATGACGGAGGGGATAGTGGTTTCAGACTTAGCTAGTCTTTTAAACAAATGGCACCAGAACTGAGAAATTCTTCTACTTGGAGGGCCAACGTTTACACGGGGTTCGAAATCCTTAGATTAATATGAACCTAAAAGAACACTTCGCTTATTCGTCATGCTAATAAAATAAATCTTGTGGAAAACACAAGAACTACTCATAAAACCGCATTTAGAACCATTAAAGAAAGTAAATGTTTTTTTCGTACCTCTTACATTGCACGAGGGAAAACGGTCAGCAGAAATAAAGTGCATAGGTTTGCGGCGGATTGCTTCATTGGAATTAAGAAGTGCTTTAATATGCGTGTCCGCTGTTTACTAAAGTTTTAGGTGGCCAAGTCTTCTTATAGCGGCAAAATGCAATGGCTTAGGCACAACAAAAATTTGAGACGATGATATTGTGACACGCTGACGAAGATGCTTTAATCATCGCCGGAAGAAGACGACGTTCTGCTCTTCACGCGCTGTCTACCATCTTGTCAGCTGCTATAATTATTGTAAATATTCTGCAAGTACACATCTGACTGTTTTTAACCACGTAACATTTTTGGTTCAGGTTACGGGATCATTATCACGACGGATTTACGCTCCTTGGCTCCTTGCGCTCCTTGGCTGCATCTACAATGCCAGCTCAAGGCGAGGATGCTTCGGGCCCGTCGCCACCCACGCCAAACGTCATTCTAGCACAATCCCGCGACCCAGGAACCTTCTCTGGCACCGACGACACTGATGTTGAGGACTGGCTTCAACTATATGAGCGGGTGAGCGCCAGCAACCACTGAGACCAGATCATCATGCTCGCTAATTTGATATTTTACCTCGTGGACACGGCACACGTCTTGTTTCATACCCACGAGGGGAAACTTACCAGCTGGGACCTTTGTAAACAAAAACTCAAAGATTTGTTTTGCAAGCCTGTTGGACGTCAACGCGCCGCCCGAAAAGACCTCGCTTCGCGTGTGCAGACGTGCACTGAGTCCTATCTCACGTACATCCAGGACGTGCTCGCTCTGTGCCGCAAAGTAGATCCGAAGAAGTCCGAACCTGATAAGGTTGCACCTGTCCTTAAGGGCATAAAAGATGATGCGTTCCATCATCTTGTCTTCAAGAATTCTCCCACTGTGCAAGCCATCATTACCGAATGCCGGCTGTTTGAAGAAACCAAGAGTCGCCGCATTGCCCAGCCATTTCCCCGCCTTCCCAACACGGCTGCTACGTCCACGCGCGAAGACCTCCGCAGTGCGCGCGCACCCAATCGCCATGATGACATCCTCCAAGTCATCCGACGTGAAATAGAAGCCGCATCTCTAGTCACGACCCCAACCCATGGCCCCGACATTTGCCAGGCGACCGTTTCATTGAGACCGTCCGCCGTGCGCCAAGAATTGACCAACGTTGGCTCGACCAACGTCTCCTCAGCTAATCGGCCTGACGCTCCGTACAGCACTGTCATACGCACCCACACCCTGAATGCGCCAACGCGGTATCGCAACCCGGCCGAATGGCGTACTCCAGACGACAGGCCTATATGCTACACTTGTGGCCGTATCGGCCATATTTCACATGACTGAGTCTTCGTGGAATTCGACCGCTTGGTCGTCCCATCCATCCCACGGCCCTCATGCTGCTCCTCGGTTCGCCCCGCAAACGCAGCCAGCAAATTCTGGCGACACTTCTCTTCCTACCCGCTCTAGCCGCTCTCCTTCGCCACGTCGCCGCTTCTTCCGATCACCGCCATCTCGCCGATCACCGTCCCCTAGCAACTTCTGGCGCACCCTTCCGGAAAGCTAAAGGGTGCAGCACCTGGAGGTGATGCTGCCAAATCGACCCGACGCAAAAATCCTCTTTCGCACTTGCTCACACATCAAACCTCATTAACGTGAACGTGGATGGTGTATCTGTTACGGCTCTGATTGACACTGGCGCGCACGTATCTGTGATGAATGCTCAGCTCCGGAATCGTCTCGAGAATGTCCTCACTCCTGCCCTTTCGCCTGAGGTCCAAGTCACCGACGGTGGAACACCAGCCGTTATTGGCATGCGTCCGGCTCGCGTGAGTGTCGCCGGACATCATACTTCTGTTTTATTTTATGTACTAGAGCACTGACCTCACGACCTCATCCTGGGCATTGACTTTCTGTCTACATATTCCGCTTTGATAGACTGTTCTGCTGGTGTTGTGCAACTAGCTCTACCTGCGGCTATTGACCTTCCCGACGGTGCTCCGATACGGCTATGTTCCACAGAGCATATTTGCCTCCCTCACAGTGCCATTACCTACATAGGTGTCTCCCCCGTTCCAATCTGTACCAGACGTTGACTACATCGTATCTCCTAAGGCGGATGTCCTGCTCTCGCATAACGTCGCTTTTCCTCACACCGTCGTTACCATTTCGGACAACACATCCTGCCTTCCGCTTGTGAACTTTGGACTCTGTACACAAGTACTCCCGCGCGGAATATCCCTGGCGCAAATAATGCCAGCCAGAGACTACCACATTGCGGCTTTAACTTGTGACAACTCCTTGTGTTCAACTCTTGCTTCGTCCCCTGTCCCTTCAGAATTGAAGGCCCTAACAAAAATGATTGCTCCCGACCTTCCTCCCCAGCGTGCTCAAGAACTACGTTGCCTCCTTGCCTCATACTGCTACATAATGTACATTGGAGAACGCCCTCTATGACAAACATCTGTCGTAAAACATCGAATAAACACTAGAGATGCAAGCCCGATTCATCGATGACCCTACCGCATCTCGCCTACTGAGCGACATATCATCCAACACGAAGTTGACAAGATGCTTTCTCGAAACATCATCGAACCTTCTTGCAGACCATGGGCATCCCCCGTTGTACTAGTTAAAAAGAAGGACAACAGTTGTCGATTTTGCATCGATTATCGACACGTCAACAAGGTAACAAAGAAAGACGTCTATCCGCTACCACGCATTGACGATGCCCTGGATAGCCTGCATGGAGCACAATATTTTTCGTCCATCTACCTTCGTTCCGGCTACTGGCAAATTGCCGTCGATGACATGGACCATGAGAAGACAGCTTTTATTATTCCTGGTGGCCTGTATCAGTTCAAAGTGATGCCTTTCGGTTTATTTAATGCCCCGGCCACATTTCAAAGAATGATGGACGCCCTCCTACACGGTTTCAAGTGGCCTATCTGCCTCTGTTACCTGGACGTCGTGATCGTTTGTTCTCGGACTTTTGCGACACATCTAGAACGCCTGTCGACGACCCTATCTGTTTTCAGTCAGCAGGGGCTAGAACTAAATTCGTACAAGTGCCACTTCGGTCATCGTGAAATTTCTGTGCTCAGGCATCTCGTCGATTCTTCTGGTGTATGCCCTGATCACTATAAAATACAGGCAGTCAAAGACTTTCCCGTGCCAACATGTGCCAAGGATGTTCGCAGCTTCTTGGGCCTTTGCTCCGCCGGTTTGTCCGAAATTTCGCGAACGTCGCGCGCCCTCTAAATCAGCTCCTCAAGACAGACGCTGCATTCATTCGGGGCCCTGAGCAAGCTTGTGCTTTCACCGAGCTGATTGGACTGCTTACATCCCCGCCCATTCTCGCTCACTTTGATGCGTCAGCTCCAACAGAAGTCCGTAGCGATGTATGTGGCCACAGTATTGGAGCGATCTTGTCACAGAAACAACAAGGGCCAGAACGTGTTATAGCGTACGCCAGCCGCCTTCTTTCCTCTGCGGAGAGCAATTATTCTATCACCGAACGCGAGTGTCTGGCTCTCGTTTGGGCAGTGGGTAAATTCCGCCCTTATTTGTACGGCCGCCAATTCACAGTCATCACTGGTCACCATGCTCTGTGTTGGCTTTCGTCCCTCAAAGATCCTTAAGGGCGCCTTGGCCGCGGGGCTCTGCGCCTCCAAGAATACAACTATTCAGTTGTATACAAGACCGGCCGGTTACATCAAGATGCGGACTGCTTGTCGCTCCATCCTGTCGACCCCCCTAATGTTTCTGTGACCGGCATACCTGTCACTGTTCTCTCTCTAGCTGCTTTTCGCGACAATGGAGCCGAACAACGTCGGGACGCCTCCTTGCAACACCTTATTCAACGGCTCACTTCGACGCCCGTTCCTTCCCTGCGCATGTTTGAACTTCAACATGGTATACTGTACCGCTCTATCATGTGCCCGGACGGCCCTGCCCGACTTTTCGTTGCACCTGAGCATCTGCGTCAGACTGTTCTCGCCCAGCTTCATGATGTACCGACTGCAGGTCACCTTGGCGTGTCACGGACTTATGAGCGCGTTCGTCAGCGCTTCTTTTGGCCTGGTCTATACCATGACGTCTGCCGTTATGTCGCTACGTGTGATCTTTGTCAACGACGCAAAAAGCCGACCACATTCCCTGCTGGTCCCCTTCAACCACTTGAGGTACCATCAGAACCATTCTTTCGTGTAGATGGTGACCTTTTATGCCCTTTTCCTACGTCTGCTTCGGGAAACAAGTGGATTGCTGTAGCAACAGACTGCGCCACCCGATATGCAATCACACGGGCTCTTCCGACAAGCTGTGCAACCGATGCCGTCGACTTGCTCCTAGAAAGCGTCATCCTTCACCACGGCGCCCCTTGACTGCTCCTCACCGACCGAGGCCGCTACTTTCTTTCTAAAGTTGTCAATGACATCTACACTCGTGCGCGACTAAACACAAACTTGCTACTGCTTACCATCCACAAACGAACGGTCTAACCGGGCGCCTTAACCGCACCCTTACTGACATGCTGTCCATGTATTTCTCCGATGACAATCGCGACTGGGACTTTACGCTGCCGTTCGTTACTTTCGCCTATAATTCGTCTCGCCATGATACCGCAACTTCTCTCCATTCTTCCTCTTGTTTGGCTGCGACCCTACGTTACCTTTCGACACCGTTCTGCCTGTTAGTCTGAATTCCACATCCCACTACGCCCGTGAAGCCATCCTCAAAGTACAAGAAGCACGCCATATTGCCTGACGTCGACTTGTGGAGTCGCAGGACAATCAGCGGCGCCCGACATCATGACGTCCATTACACACCAGGCGCCCTGGTTCTCCTTTGGTCGCCGTCGCGACGCGTTGGCCTCTCGGAGAATTTACTTTCATGTTATTCCGGCCCTTACTCTGTCTTCCGTCAAGTAACTGACGTCACGTAAGAAATCGCCCATCTTGAGCCAACCGTGGATCAGCATCGCTCCGACGTGGTCCACATCGCGCGTCTTAAGTTGTAACACTGGCCCGCCTCCTAACTAGTACCGAGCCAGTGCTTCAGCCGCCGGGGGTCATGTGACACGCTGACGAAGATGTTTTAATCATAGTCGGAAAAAGACGATGTTCTGGTCTTCGCGCGCTGTCTACCATCTCGTCAGCTACTATATTTATTCTAAATATTCTGTTAATACACGTCTGACTGTTTTTAGCCCCGAAACAATATTGTAGTATTTTCGTGGTAAAATTAAACACCGTTCCTCACTTTTTAGATCTGGAATTTTAGATTCTAGAAACCATGCGATTTTGTTGACTAAGATTTATGATTATTGGATAAGATGGACAGGATATGACTTAAATGGCAGTCATTTACAAGACTGGTAACAGTGCGTATCAATTACCAACTGGAAGTCTCAGAAATTAAAGATATTACTAGGTGCCCCACAAAGCTCCATACTTGGGCCTTTGTTATTTAAACTACGCATGAATAATCTTTCTTACATTCCATGTTCTCAAAGTGCAATCATGCTGATGGCAAAAAATAGGTTTTTCGCAGGCAAGTCATTGAAAACGTTGCAGGTTTCTAGAAATAAATACTTAAATGTGCTGTTATCCTGGTTACACAGCAACAAACTGCAACAAAGGGGGAAAAAACTAAATATGTGATATTCACGCTAATTAACAAATCGATTAATTTTAAGGTAACAATTTGGTGCCGGGATGTGTAAATAGAAGGACTAGAAACTAATAACTCTCTGGGTATCCGGTTCAAAGGTGATATCTCCTGGAAAACGCGCGTGCGAAAATTGTCTGTCGAAGATTACGGGATGTTTTACCAGAATTAGGGGTGTGATTCCACTTTGGCTTTAAAAAATGTATTATATTACTCCATTAATGAAGGGAAAATCAGACATCTGCCCGTTCGTAGCAACTGCTACAAAGGAAACCTATACCGGTTCCTCGAAAAGAAAGCGTCGCAGTTGAAGAAAAGTTCTTCCTGGTCCGGGACTCGAATCCGGGACCACTGCCTTTCCGGGGTAGCCGCTCTACGATCTGAGCTAACCAGGCGGCCAGCAGATGGTAGGGAGAATCCGAATTTGTCAACAACTCCAAGCAAAGGCAAGAGTTTTACGTAATAGTTCTTCGGAAACCCGCAAGGTTTGTTCCTACTCCATGTTTCATTCACAAGTTACAGATTGTTTTGTGCTTGTATGATGTACAACTTATTCAAAATACTTCGGAAACTAGAAAGGTAGGCTTCAAGATTTGAAAACGCATACTCTATTCGTTCAACAAACTGTTATCAAAGCCAACCGGACATACTATTATACCTTTTTGCAAAATGTAAAAACTAACAAATGGTATACATCTCACCCATCTTAATCAAAATTTCACTATTGTCTACGCGAAGTAACTAGGGAAATTCCAAAGTCTTGAGTAATTTATGGCAGACAGCATTTCAATTTCGCGATTCTAAAGTTGCCATAACCCCGAAATTTATCTTATTAGAGTAAGTTATCTAAGAAATACATGAACATATGCGTTATATAGCATGAAATGCATAATAAATATAGACATTTTATCATTTTACGTTGTAACACAATGTTACGGTTATTTTGGAATCACGTAATACAATTCATTTTCATTTACCGTGTCCTTCATTTCCCTTACTCAGGAAATTGCATATACAGATTTGTTGTCAATCGCTATTATTATTGTGTAATGTATATATTCCTTTTGTATATCATGCTACTCATCTGTCCAATTTTATTTGGGTAAAATGTTTACCTCCATAATGCACATGCAACATTGATTTATGATGTGATCACTGTATTTTATTTGATGTCTGTATATCTAACATAGTGCTGAATGCCAACAAGAGCCTGTGCCCTATGTCAAGCCTTTGTATATGTTTGATCCTGCTCCCGTTTCGATTATAAAAGGAAAAAGTAAACTTTCCTCATTACCTTCATTGTGTAGCGCGCTCCAGTGACTGTGCATCCCGACTTGATCAGGCGCATAGCGCTCTTCTGACTTTTCTAAAGGTAACTAACTTAGTATTACGCATATAGCCTATTTCTGGTTTCGCGTTACGGGACTTCAGACACGATTTCTTCAATTTCAACATTCTTTAGTAGGCGTGACCTGCTTTCGTGCGTACTCAAATTACAATCCCCAAGTTTTCCTGCGTAGTATAGCCTGATAAATTCCATTAGTTCAGTAGTTTCCTCGCGCCACAAGGAGTGCCTGGGTATGTGTGTTTCGAAGTCATTTTTGCCAAAAGGACGTGTGGCGATGGAAGCTGGACGCGGGACGCTGACTCCGGGTCTTTTTTTTTTTAACATGGGGCCCTTAACCCTATTGCATTCTGATAGAAATGAAAGCGCTTGGATATAAGCAAAGATATGTCACAATAGATGTACATACAGTAGCTTCACGAAGGCAAGCGTGGCCTGCAGACTGCATACATTTGCCTTGAATTATACACTCGCACTGGAGTAGCCTAGTATCAAAATTTAGTAAATAATTGATGGACTGGCACTTGATACCACGTATCGCTTAAGGTTGATTAGAAATGGAAGCTGATGAAGCATTCAAAATAGGTATTTCTCTCAAATTCTTCGAATAAAATAGAGGACGTATGCAAATTAGTGATGCATAAGGCTGCACACAAGTGTTCACAAATATTGTGGGAAAAGCCATATAAAAATTACAAAGGATCGTTCCAAAGCCTCACAGCATTTTAATTGGTAGAAAATATACTAAATAATAAATAATGTGATTTTTGCAGCGCGATGCACTGAAATGCGGAAAGAAAAAAAAAAGAACGTTGCGTTTGTCCTTTTTTTTTTCCTGACCCTTCGTTCTTTTTGTTTCTGTTTTTCGCACTGCAGTTCTCAGCGCTGCAAAAGTCACGTCGTGTTTTCGTGATATTTACCTGAAACAAGAAAAGTCGCTATTTTCTTGTGACAAACAGTGATCCTCTCTATATTGAAAATAATGCTACAGACATACCCGCAATACTATAAAGCGCCTTCTCCGCTGCTGTTGTACAAGAAATATATGAGATCGTTGAATGATGTTAAAACACTTACAGAACGAAGGTTAGGGTGCTAAGCAGATGAGGACGAAGTGAGACACAAACGTCTTATACGGGCCCATATATATCGTTTGTCTCTCACTTCGTCCTCATCTGCTTAGCGCGGTAACCTTTGCTTTTAGGTCATGAACCAACTAACTCAGCAACAAGTTTTGTTGAGAAGACCTGCACTTCCGTCCATTGTGAAAAAGTCTTGCAGAAATATCGGCATATAAGTCTGCATGTTTTTGATTCTTCAGACACGAGCAACTTATAATAAGTATGTCATATCATTAGGAGCCAAGAAACACTGACACCAAGGACAACATAGGGGGAAATTACTTGTGCTAAATAATGAAATAAAGAAACGATAAATAAATAGAAATTAAAGTGGATGAAAAGACAACTTGCCGCAGTTGGGAACCGAAGCCACAACCTTCGCATTTCGCGTGCGATGCTCTACCAATTGAGCTACCGCGGCGCCGTTTCCCCGTAGACTTTCTTGTGTATTTATGTGTCCTAGTAGAACCCTGGTAGTGTTAACCAGCGCCACCACTCACAGACCTTGGTGGCGGACGTGGAACGTACTTTTTGCCGCAGGCATCACGAGAACGTGGTCTTTTTCGGTGAAGGGAACTGGTCAATAAACCCACATATGCTACCTGAAGGCATCAATGTAGCCGGATTCGAGACCGTCGTTATGTAATAAACAAAAAGAAAGAGGGTTAACCGAGGGGCCCGGTTCTTATTAGTCCAATAAGAAGCCAACATACACTGAGACCAAGGAAAACATAGGGGAAATTACTTGTGCCCAATTAATAAAATAAATTTTTCATCCAGTATAATTTCCATTATTTATGGTTTTTTATGCTCTATTTTGGCACTCTGATCTATTTCTGGCACTCTTGATGAAAAAGTATTACGAAAATCATCATTCTTCCCATGCCGTTCATAGCATTAACCAACAGCATCTTTAGCACCAAGTACAGGGTTGTCCACTTGGCCTCTCAATGGCGCGAGAGCTATGGTTTTGCCCGTGATTTCCAGCCACTATAGACTTCGCGTAGAACAGAAGGACAGAGTTTATTACAGGCATGCATCGCTAACAGTAGTCTGCAGCAATATAAAAGAAGGAACAGCTTTAGCAGTGGTTTTTCAAGGCGGGCATCCGGTTATTTTTTCGGAATCATCTATCAGAGTAATATCTTCTTCAGTGCACGCTTCCGCATTTTCTTGGTTGTTGTAGCAGCGGTCGTCTTCGTTGTAACCGCGTGGAGGCACACACATTCCCCTTTTACGCATTTTCCGAGGTGCTTGTTTGGGCAGGTGTCCTTCTGCGACAAAAATAAGGCACGCAACTAGTGCTACCTCGTAGAGCACAGATGGACACTTTTACCAATAGTGCCAGTAAATATTCCTTATTATCTTTGAGGCATCTCCTTCTGCATAGGCACTACTTAGTGTAAGCGAGAAACGCTGCTGTGAATGCAGTATTTAATTTTATTGGTCTAAATAACCAACTTTATATCCGCAAATATTGTGATAACGTAACATGAACTCACAAACACTTATTAGAATTTACACTTTATTCGAGTTGATCCGTAATAAACTCATGAAATAAATTTCGTTCCTTTGTATCAGTTATATCTAAGTCACAGAGGTCCAAAAATATATGCACCTTTTAATTCTGCGAGGTATGCCTTCACACAGCGCAATATATTACACTGTATGTAATTCTACTTTGCGTGTTCGTTATACTTGTAGCACGCAGGTACGAAAAAAAAATTACGGAGTTGAAGAAGAATTCGTGAACTATGTCCTAGCTATTGCCGGGTGGACGTGAATTTTCTCTCATGAAACTTTGCCTGCCTTGGAGATTTCCGCAGGTCTGCATCGGCTTTGACGAAAAGCTTTATATCCTTAGTTCTGCCACGGTTACCTGGAATGATAACGACACCGCGTGTGCACCCAAAATATGTGCAAGGGCTCAGTGGACGCATGTTCTCCCGTTTAAATAAATAGATTCCACTTTATTGGCCAATAAGCGCAGATCATCATCATCAGGCTGGTTACGCCCACTGCAGGGCAAAGGCCTCTCCCATACTTCTCCAACAACCCCGGTCATGTACTAAGGGTGCTAAGCGCAGATGCTATATAATTAAGGGGTGAGGGCCGCTATCCTGTGTTCACCGCAACCCACCAGCTCTCGCTAGCTCAAGGTTGCTGCTATGTAATGTCTTCTATTATCCAGGCTTGCCTATCTTAAAGGAATGCCTCATAAAACGCCTCGTTTGTCAATGGGATGAATTATGCATTTTTTCCTACACGCGTAGCCTGAGAAGCAACACTCCCTGTGCACTTCATTTTAACTATCAAGCTCTAGTGTTATCGCTGTTGCCTATGAATTCAGAATACGATAACGTTCCCTTCACTTTTGGTTCTCACCTTGCAGAAGTGACCATGTTGGTAGTGCATGTGCCCACATCCAAGAATTCGCTGTAACAGGAGCAAAAAACGCAGTGTTAAGAACGGACAATGTACGAAATTTTAAGATAAATTACCGTATTATCAAACCTGCATGTTTCACAAGGCATGCTCGTCGAAGTATTAGTAACATATTGCAGCTTTCTTGCAACGACACTAAATTTCCTCGACATCATATTGTGACAAAAGTTACACAAGTGAAGCTTTTCAACATCTATGATGATTGAGCGCCTTTTACCGTGATGCGCATTTTATTTTTCGCATAAAGATGTATCCTTACTGCACGTGGTGGTATTAAAAAAATCCGGCTGTTGTCTAATTTTCTTTTGGAAATTGGATTTTCCGGACGAGCTCACTAAAGCTAGACAAAACTGAGTGCGGTGTGCTTAGTTGGTCAGATACCCTTGTTTCGCCGCCTCTATTCGCGGTATAACAGCAAACTATGACATCTTCAGCAACTGCGCTACTATATACTTTTGTTTGGTTTGTTGAATCGCTGTACAACGACTAGGCTCATCGTAAACGCAGCTCTAAAACGTACGTGCATTCAAAGATTCCGATTTCTAATGAGATCAAGAAATTGCTTCTTCTGATTAAACCACCATTAAGAATACCTAATATTCGTTATAAATACTTAAATTCAAATGAACGGCTACATACAGGTTATTCTTTCATTACCAGGGTTAAATAATTTAAAATAGATGAAAAGTTTCTGTTGGGCACCACTATAATTAGCGTTTAGTTGCCGACACTATAGTCGGTGCTTTCAGGCAACTTGATATAAAACGTGTGAAAGACAGGCGCTCAGGAACTGTCGAGCCATATCGGCTTGGTGCATGGTATTTGGGTTGAACAAGAAAAGACAGGTCAGGAAATCTGAATTGGAACTACTAAATTACAGATGACCCAGCTCTTAGCAGTATGTTTTACTTATAATGACATAAATCCGAATGAGCTTGTCTGAGAGCTCATTCGGGGCAAGTTGGTAATGCATTACTCAAATGATATTGCGCAACAAAAACCGACACGGACGTGAGAGGGCGCCCCCCCCCCCCACACACACATCAAGCTAAAACTTTCAACTAAGTTTATTGTACCACGGAAACCGATTTTATACATTTGAAGCAGTGTAGACCGCGCATGCGCTTTTATGAAAATGAACTGCGCGTTCATGTAACATAGTTACGAGTCAGTTACGCGAACTGCCTGCTTCAAATGTATAAAATAGGTTTCAGTGGTACAATAAACTTAGATGAAAGTTTGCGCTTGTTGTGACATCCTCTCACGTCCGTGCGGTTTTTTGTTGCGCAATATCATTTGAACTTGTGCGACTTTCGAGCAAAAAAAGACAGACAAAAGAATGAAGTGGCAAAATACTGTCTTTTTGTTGTTTTTGTGTCATTTCTCAGCATGTTTACATCGCAGTCCTGTGATAAACTGACTATGAGGTATGATTAGTTTGTCGATTGATAAATTTACAGCCTGAGTGTTAAAGGGATAAAGGTTGGCGCATGCAGCGAATGGAATTTGTTCTACACTGACGCGATAATATGCTGAATACTGCGAAGAGGTTGGTGCCGAACAAACCAAAGTGCGCAAGAAGGAGCAACGGCGAATGGAAGCCAGAGCTAAATATTCATGATTCTAGACATATTAAGAAAAATAACATGAAAAACGCCGTAATCTGCACAGGGTAAATTCTTCTTTAACTTGCAAGATGCGTAAGATATTATCCAGAATTTTGATTAGGCGTCTTTCTTCTCACATCGCACAAATATATACCAAATAAATTATGAAAATTTCTAAGAAACTAAGAGAGATGCAGTAGGTCGGCAATAAAATTGAACTGCTATTTAAAGGTAAAAGTATTATTCAAAACTAATGCACCGGGAAGTACTCACTAATAAAAGGAAGAAGTGCATCGTTTTTAGAGTTGTTCTAATGATAAACTGCAGCTAAAAGGCTTGCTTGTAGTGTTAAAACTCCTAAACACATCCAATCGGTAAAACTCGAAACGAGAAACACCTCTGTGTCAAATACAACAGTAGCCTTTCTGGTAAATACCGTTCCGACTAGAAGGAATCTGGAAGATTACTTTCTCGCCACAGCTGGGTATCCTTCCACATGCTTTTCAAGTTTGTTTTTGGGCATGTTGAAGCATCTTGATTTAGAAACTCTTTCTTCCTTTCGTATTCTAGATTGTGTAATTTTGAACTGCCTGTTTTCTTTGTAGCACTTTTCGGCTTATCACCAGTTAAGGGAGTCATTACAAAATGTTTGCTCTTCGGCGCTATAAAAAAAAAGCCCTACAGGATTGATTATAGACAATGGAGTAGATCCGCCCGAGAAGTAAGCGGAAAGACATTTTGGCTGCCAGTTGATTACTTTGACGCCAAGGAGCGAAAATAGAATAATCCATATTTTGATTATACCATTTTCGCCCCTTGAATAAAGCTCTAAGTAGCTGAGAAAGAGTTTAGTTTTCCTACTGTCTCGCTGCCCTCTTCATATGCGGCAGAATAGCATTTCGTCTCATCGAGATAGACGCAACCATATTGGAGTTACTAGAAGCTCGGAAATCAACGTTTTTTGGGAAAACTATGTGTCCGCTGCGAAAGGCATACATTTTATTTCGCACAAGACGACAGTTCATATGTGCGACTGACATTTGCTATTTTGTGTAAGTACAATATTTACTATTTAATATTAGCCCCGAATTCATACTGGCCATGGAAGACGGTACGTCTGGTGCACCACATGAAAAGTCTACCTTAAAAACATTTACTGGCCGCACAACAATTTTGTTGAGTGTCATCGTGCACCACCTAGAGCATAACTATTTGCCAAACAACCTTGAAAATGGGAATGTGTGTTTCTGGGAGCCCACTGAAAGCGAATAATACATAAGAGCCTGCCTAAACAAAATGAACAATTCTTTTTCAGCGGCGAGAATATGACCAACACATGCACCAAAAAGAAAACTACGGGGTGGGCAGGTGCAGGCACCATAATACTTTTTAGGGATCACGCTCTACAACTTTTGGAATGGCATTGTTCAGCAGGTAACTAATTACTTGCAAACTTAAAGCCACAGGCTTATCTTTTTATTTGCCTTGTTTTTACAGTTAATTTTTTGTGTCAACAATGTCGTCCAGCTGCCAGCTAAAGGGCTGATATTAACGGAAACAGGGAGTAAGAAAACATAATCACGACTTGCTTTGTGATGCACAGAAAACACGTCTGATCAGAAGCTCCTTTGCACTGCTATTGACTAGTTCTTTTATAAGACCTAATGATATTCTGGAAATATTTCCGCCTGGTTTATATAGGAAATTCTTAAAAATTGCCCTCCGCTAAATGCTGTCTTGTAAGCAGCCGGCCACCATAATTTTTACCAACTGTGGTGGAAATAGCTTCGTGACAAGTAATTACTTCAAATGATAGTAGACATTGGTAGCCTTATGTTTCTCCCATATAAGTGCCATAAAAAAGTTGGGCTGTTTACTTATCATATATTCAAACTGCAATTGCTTTTATTTGCTTGCTTACGAATGAGAGGTAGGCATTTATGTTTCCAAATTTACAATAAACAGTTATTAGTTGGTGTTTCAAAAATTAAAAGAAAATGAAACTACCATCGCAGCGGGCAAATCTATACGAGTCTCTCTGTAATGAGGTGTATTGCAGAAAATTTCAACAGTTTTTTCATAAACCCCAGAAGATTGTATTGTCATATTGAAACCTGCGTAGCACAGGAAAATTACACGGTGTACCATCTACTCTCTGCATTCAATCGCTTGTGCAATCCACCGGCCTAATCCGAGCATGGTTTCTATACCGAAGACTAGGCCCACATGAGTGTTGTCAGGAAAGTATTAAATGTAACGGCAAACTTTACTATTCACCTGGAATTTGTGAGTAGCTTTGGGGCGGAGGGCTACATCCGAAGCCAGTTCACCTTGTGCGTCGTTATATTGGATGATCAGTGCCAAGAGAACTGGCAAAACAGAAAAAAAGTACATGTCACGTTCTCAAGCAACTTTTACTAATCATTGAATAGTAAATAGTTGTGCAAGTCTAACTTAAGGAGCTTGTTTTTCAGCTAACGATACTACGAGGGAATTTTACAAATGGAAAGAGACATCTTTAAGAGATGTATAGAATGAGGTGCTTCGGTTAGTTAAAATGCAGTATTTTTGTTACTGGCCAGTTGCAGGAGCAGTGGACTGCAATCGACACTTTAGTAAATCTACAAAACTGTGACCCTAGACAAAATTACATATCGGTATTATATACGGATTTATTCGCATTCTCACCATTCTTTATTATTTCCTCTCGTTTGGTTCTTGTAGTCTTCGCATTGGACGGCTGAAGCACAACAGATCAGCCTGACGCTTTCTTTCCTATAAGAATTTTCTACTCTGCTTTAGTTTGTGAATGGAACAGCAAAATTATGACCATATGTGCTCCCTGCAAGGCACTTACTAAGGATGAGGTTTTATCTACTTATTTTGTTTTCTGATTCAACTGCATGCGCCCCTCACAGCGTGCTTAACATCAGCTCCTACTATGATACCAATATGTTTCTATCAGGGCTTTCTTTGAATGGCATACAGTAACATCACAATCAGACACCATGCGAAGTGCAAGATGCACGCGTGAAGAGCGTGAACTCTCAATTACGCTTTAATCAAACCGATTAAGTTAATACACAGACCAAACCGAATCAAAATGCAGAAAAACGGAATCACATGTCTCTATTAATGCCCTTCGTACAACGAGTTGTTAATGTACGCCATTTCTTTTTGTGGCAGTGTAATCAAAAAGTGACTAACGCAGTCGGCACCTTTGCGTTTCAGCTGCGCAGTTTCAACTACTAGCCTAGTGGATGGACACCTACGATTAAACATGACACGTTTTCGCGGACAAAGGCGAGCACTTGCAAACCGCGCGCTGCTTGGACACATGCAGGGAATCATTTTTAATAAGCTACAGGACACGCTCCCATGACCGCACTTGATACATAGATCCTCCAGGCCTATGTATATTCGGCAACAAGAAAGAAGAAAGGCACACGCATCAGATTTGTCTAGACACTACTTAAAATGCTTTACCTTACACACAACGGCACCATATATACATATATATATATATATATACCATTCACTTTCCTTTCACAGGTAGAACAAATTGAGCTTAATTTGCCAGTGAAATGGAAAACATTGCATGCACGCGAATATGGCATGAAGCTAAAAAGGAAAACCATACCGGTTTCTTAGAAAGAACGCTTCGCAGTTGAGGGAAAATTCCGAATTTCTCGGGATTAGCCAGTAGTCGCATAAGTCCTTTTTATGGCCACCCGAAAATTTATTCATGCAAAGCATGACAACTATGCGTGTCTTCTCACCTTTCTTCAATGCCTCTTTTGTTTCTCCGATTTGCCGCAATGTGACCACGCCTGATATTTCCTCGTAACACCCGTTCTGAACACTCTTCATCATGAAACTTGTTCAGCTGTCGCGTGACGGCGTCATCAGTACCATGTGGACAGGAATTCTACTGAGCCGACCGCAAACTAAATAAAGAGGCGGCATTTGAAACTACTTTCGAATAGCTGTAGTTCAGAAAAATCACAGCTGAACGAGACGAGTAGTCTCAGAATACGTGACCTTCTAAAAAACAGCAGCCTTAAGTAAAGTTACAACAGGTCATCATAATTTATGAAATAGAAAGCAGAATGTAGCAACAGTCAACGGGGTCAAAAAGACCGGTGTGGCCAAGTGTACTTGAACACCCCTGTTTTTTCTGCGAACGTTACTCGATGTTTAGGAGGGCACATGCGGCTTATTTCTCAAAGCTGAAAACATGTGGCGCCTGTTTTTTTTTTTTACTAACATTCTAGACCTCCATGAACTGGTATAGCTAAGAGTCTCTACGTGGGTACGTTTCTATATTTGTTCTTGTGTAAGTTCATTTTATAATATATCGAGGTGTTTATACGCATTTTATCGTTTTAAAAGGAGTGTATTCTATCGGTGCTAGGTGTACCTATGCGATTATCATCTCCAGAGCTAGCGAAGAAGAAAGCAGCTCACAAAAATGTAGCGTGAGAATAAAAGAATAAAAACGCTAGCGCGGTCAACCTGAGCGGCTGCGGTACCGGCCGCTCCTGATATCCCGCGGTAACAAAGCTGGCCGGCCTAAAAAAATCACGGCTACGGCGGCGACCTCTCCACGCCGCTTCCAACAAATTGGTGACACCGGACTACCGAGCCCAGCCATGCCTGAGTCAGCGCACCGACTCTACAAAAGTGAGTGCCGTGGCCTGGCGTACTCCTCCAGACGTGGTCCAGGCGTTCTACATCGACATGCCGGACATCTCGTTCACCCAGTTGGACAGCCACTTCCTTCTCAACAAGGTTCCAGGCTGGGACTGTCGGCCCGCGGCCCCCATTGTACGCGGATTAGCGGGTAGCCGCGCCTGCTCACTGCGTCACCTCGAGTACTTACTGACAACAGCTCTCGCCATTGGTCTGCCTTCCGACTTCCATGAGCTGATATTTAATGGCTCAAGCTATCCGACCACTTGTGCCACTTGGTCGGTGCAGTAGGCGTGACGACGAAGGCATGGCGTGAGTATGAAGATGCGACGACAACATGGAAATAACCACGAGGACATCATAACTAGGAACACTGCATAGTGAGCCAAGCAGTTGAATAATTTGGGCCAATGGTTCGGCGGAAAAGGATAGATAGATCGATAGATAGATAGATAGATAGATAGATAGATAGATAGATAGATAGATAGATAGATAGATAGATAGATAGATAGATAGATAGATAGATAGATAGATAGATAGATAGGCTGCGAACGGCTGGAGTAAGCAAAGAATGCTATTGACAATAAAACACGGAATAATTAGTTACACTTATGCGCGCAGGAAGACCTTGTCTTGCTTTGATATCGACTGCTGTTGACTCACCTTTTTTCTTTATCCGTGTTTCACAATCAGTGTAAAATGTTGAATTTGGACGCCAGATGTAGTGCTCCAAAGATTGTCTTTATGATAGAATATTTGATACAATATTGTCGAAATAGGGAACCAGAAGTACTTTAATGTTTTTAGTCGTCCTATATACCAAAGTTCATGCTCAGAGAGAATAAAAGGCTGAGCGAGCTTGCCCTGCAGGGCAGTCTCCTGCCAGGTATCATGAGTGACGAGATTTACTCACCCATGGCGGAATAAAAACACAAAAGTTGCTCCATGCGTCCGGATGGTGTGTGCCGCTGTATCACGATGAGCCGTACGGGGTGAGTTGGCACAGAGACAATTCCTGGATTCGCTTTCACCTATGACTGAACGCTCATATCGAATACCGGTACACGGCTAAGCAGCTGGAAGAGACTGCCTGTACTAAAGCTGCGCCTGAAGACGTGAAAACGCAGAAACTCTCTAGAAAGTGGGCAAGGAGGCTTGAAATCTGATCCACTATAACTTATGCTGCATTGGTTCAACTAGCAGTTTGTGCGTGGCTTTTTATAACGAAAGTGTTTCTGGTTCAGTAGAGCAGAATATGCACTTGTCATCACTGTCTACATGAGCGACTCCCACGGCACCGCGTTCAGTGATGTGGCGAGAATAAAAAAAATGAGCTTACTCTTCAGTCACGAAATAGGGTAGCATTGCATGCGGCAGACGTGAACGCCCCGCGCTCTCCTTCAAATGTAGGGCACATCACAGCAAAATCGGGGCTGTCTTTTACACGGGCGTCGTTGTTCTTTGATAAAGATAGGGTTATTCTAGGTCGATCTGACAACAGGCTCCGTTATTTATGTTAAGAGTGAGATGAAGTTCTAAAGCCTCACGCATAAGAAATGGGCTACGGCGCTTGCGAAAAGTATGTGGTTGAGTTCCAGAGTGTAGTTGCCCCTTTACGCTCCATAAAAATGTGGGATCGACTTTTGCAGGATGCCATTTTTTCAGTATGTTTTCAGGTACCGCGTGCTGTGCCTACGACTGATGTGAAAATGAAAATAATAGTTCTTATCAAATAATAAGTGTAGAGGCGCGTACGATGCTACCAAACCCTCTGAAGAAAATTGAGTGAATCCTAAAAAAAATACTATGCCCTCTTTACCCTCGCATTCTACATGTCCGAGAGTACTGTAGTAAATATTGATAAATAACCTGCAGCTAAAGCATTCGCTCTTATGAAGCTTCAAGTTACCCGCCTGCTGAATTAATATATCTCAAGTGAGACCACGGGGAGATGTTCCTTCTGCTACGAATATGCAGATGATAATAAAGAAAATGAAGAGTCTCTTTTCGGGCCTTCACATTTGCGGAAAAGCTTGTCAGGAGCTCCCACAATATGTGGTTGCCAGAATACAAAACGAAACAACAAAGAGGAGGGTGTCAGCAGAAAAAGCATGGAAGGGGGCACGGTGTACATTGGAACAGAGCTAGTGTGGTTGACATACTATTTAAAGCGTGTTTGACAATAATAAATTGAATGGTATGGGAGAGGCATGGAAGAGCTGCACACAGAGGAATAGGTGAACTTAAAAGTTGAGGTAGTCTGGTTGCGTAACGATTTCTGTACCTTTGTTAATGACACGAGAATTACAGCTCTAAGTTACAGCTTTTAGTGTCTCTAAGCTACCACATGTGAAATTGATTCCTGTGTGGTGTAGGCAATCGAACTTATGTCTGAGGTATGATTCCGTATATTTGTTCTCATGGGCATGGCTATTAAAATGGGCATTCTCTTTTATACTTTCTTGTGCTTTAACCTGTTGCTTATCGTTTAAAGGCTAGCAATAATCTTCATTTCTACTATGAGAAAAACTTCATGTCTTCACTTTGCAAGTTACGCTTTTTGTGCAGATACAAGGCATTGCACTTTTCACGTAATAGGGCCGGGGAACTGGCCTAAGAAAGCTGATGCTTTAAAAGTTTCTTTTTGGTCAATTTTATATTAGAATACATCCTGGTCCCCCACGTATGTCATTGCGCAATATTGTAAATATTTTGTATTGTTTATTCAAGGTTTACTGTCTACTAGTCCTTTCGTTATTACCCTTATTACGCATATAATATTGCGAATTGGCTAGAACCAAAGAAAACGAACATGTGCTTTATTGATTTATATAAGGAAATTCGCTATACTCTGCGGCCGTGTGCGAAGGGGAAATTTTATTACCAAATTATTCGAAAGTTCTTGAGCTTTTTTGTTTTTTGGTGCTGTGGTGTGATGAGTTTCATACCGAGAACCGTAAAAAAAGCTACTGGATGCCTCTCACATATTCACGTAAAATCAAGGTGCCAATGTTAGCTTTTCATCTGAAGCTGATATCTTTCTTGTCGGTCTTCCTTTGTGATGATCCTTCAAGTCGCATTTACTACGCGAATTGCAGAAATATGAATCGATTTTGAGCGCTACAATAGTGGCGGCTTTACCGGTACTAGCCATGTTACATATCAAAACTGCACAAATGCTATAGGAATATTTGAACACTTGTGTCAATATTAAATTTGTTGATTGCTTTTTGTTATTGTTCACTCAAAAATCACATGGCTAGAACATACACGGTACGTTGCGCTAAACGAATAAACGATAAACGAAAAGCAGGTAGCGCTTAGTCACGAAGCGCTTATCGCTTATGCATGGTTTTGGACATCGCCCTCATTCTTGTTCCGATTGAAGGTTCGTTTTAACTTTAGATATTCATGGGAGAACCTCGGCTATCGAAGCATTTTTCTTTCGATGTAAAAGGTTTTATGTTACCATAGGTTGCAGTAAACATCGGAAGAGAAGCAGCAGTATTCCCCCCCCCCACCAAAAAAAAAACACACAATGCCGTTTTTTTAGAAACAGTAGGCCACACATGAAATAAGATATAAAGGGTAAACAGATCCTCTTTAAAATAAATGCTTGCTACCATGCCAATAATATACCGACCTGCTTTTCTCAGGTCCATATAGAGCTGCCAAACCAAGTGCCTCAGAATTTGGTCGAGGATTCGATTACGAGAGATAAACTGAGACTAGGAATACGTCGGCCCCAGATATTCGGAAATTGGCTCATCGACCAATAGTCCTACCTTCCCACACATCATTACTCTTGCCGTAATGAACTAGTACCAGGCCAGATTTTTATCTTCACAGGCTACGCCTGCCATTTTAATTTCAGTGCATTATGACACAACTATTGGTGGTAGAGCCAGTTTATTTTATTTATTTATTTATTTATACAAGTACCTGCAGCGCCACAAGGGCATTATTGCAGGGGGGGACAAATTGAAGAAAAGTGAACATGTGACAAAAACTTGATACAGCCGAGCACAGGTGGTAAAAGTAACAAAATACGCCAGTTGTGCCATGGTGTTCGATATCTTAAAGCACACGACAGTTTCCAGATGCAGAGCTTCATCCTCGTTTTCTAAAGTCAGACCAGACCTAAGAACAGTAAATGTTTTAAATTGATCAGTGAATACCTTTCAGTTAGTCATTAGCCAGACCCAATGTGTCCTGTCAACTTCGTTACTACATTGAATTATGCATTCACTTGGTTTATATGCGAAAGAGAAATCGCTTGTCCTGTGTATGAAATCAGATGGTAACTTATACATGACAGGAAGCTGAAATGTTTCCTTGCCTTTATACAGACCAAGCATGCGGGCAAACTAATTTTCGCAGTTTAGTTAGTGTTTTTATTCTGTCATGCTGGCTATAACATGTTTTTAATATAACACGTCATAAGGAAACAAGATGTAAGGTAGTCTGATCGCAAATAAAAGTAGCAGTGTTCGTTATGCGTTGTTACATGTAACCATTGAGTAGATGTAAGACAATCACACAATGTTGCCGAAACAAAACTGTAACTCTATCACATGCTCCTAGAAAGCATGCTTACTCGTCTTGAAACTACCATGTGCAACAATGATAAAAGAAAGCAATCTGCCTCAGTATGCCACCTATCCGTTGCAAATTAGGAGAGATACGTTGAACTGCTGAAGCTGGTAAAATAAGCGCAAGAAAAATAAGACTGTTTTCTTGAAAGAAAATCTTATTTTCTATCATTTTCGCTTATTCTGGGCCCATTTGTTTTGCGATGGGTGCTGGGCACCAGAGTAAAGACGTGATGTTCTATTGGTGGGCCCCGAGAACGCTCCGTACTGCTCGAGCGCGCCACACTCATCGATTGTTCGGGCTGCAGCGCTTGGCTGAAAATTCCGCCCTCGCACTCCCAATTACGATGGACATGTTCCGCCATCGCCAAGAGGGTGGGATGTCCCACTACCTAGTTGGCTGATGCTATTCACATGATCTATGGAACCTAAGCGTGCAACGCAGGGGAACTGAGCAAATGTGAAATTCCTGCAACCAATTACACACTTGCGGGACTTATATCTCTTGATAATCAACATATTGGGTTTGATAAGTTATACTTAGTGTGGCATCGTGAGCCCTATCACACAAGACCATTCCTGATCAAATGTATAAACGTACTGGTCAGCTAGGGCTTCCTGAATGGCATGTAGGAGGCTATATGTACCATCAATTGTGTCATGCTAGCGCTAACTGTGCCATCTGAACATGCGGTATATGCATGGTCAGGTGGTGGATTCTTTCCCCTACACAACGATACCAAAGCAAAGGAAATCACATTTAATCACATGTGAAAGCTCACAAGCTTAACTTATGATAGGGCTAGTGAAGTATCAAATCCCGCAATCGCTCTTGCTCCCTGTTGGTAGGGAGCCCGCCGCCCTCAATGGTGGTTGGTGTACGTAAAGATTCCTCTGTCGCACTGCCCGATTTTCTTTGAGCCATTTCTGGACCATGCGTGTCCAACTGCCGGGCACCATCCCCAAGCAAGCATGGAATTGCTGAGACAAAACTGCATGCATGTGGTCGTCATCAGTAATAATGAACAGAGCTTCCAGTTTCACAAATTGCACAGACCATGCACGATACAACAGTGGCGCCGTCGGTATTCTGAAATAATCTCTCAGGATATTCGCATGAGAAGAAAAATGTAGTTGTTTTAAAGATTAACGCCTTCAGCAATGTTCACGTATTCCTTATTCCTTTAGTTTTAAGGCTGCGAGTGTGGCCCTTACAGGTAATAGTCTCAGGCGATCACAAAATGAAGCACCCTCAATTGGGCAAAAAAATATTGCCCTGTGTGTCTTATAAGGCACGGCCTATTGGAGGGCTGCTGGTAGAGGTGAAAGAATCGAGTGGTGCAGCTTGCTCGAAAAGCAGTTATTAGGTGTTTCTAAAGGCAAAATTGCATCAGCAGGGGGACTGATATAAGCAAAGAAACATCCTTTGACAATCACCTATCCTTCCTGAAATTCGTCTGCAAGATTATGCCTTATCTGTTAAGTTTAAACCGCAGCTTCGGACGCACTATTATGCTGCTCCAATGCTATGATATTTCGTGCTACTTATTCACTCGGCACAAGCTGTCAGAGTTGACAAATATAAAGCTGCCGCAGAGTGACAAACGCAACTTCTTGGGCGATATGGAATTGACCGGTGCTGTCTAGCAAAAAAATTTCACCTTGGTTCACGCAAAATCTCATTATGCGGCAAAGGAATCCTATAAGAAATACGTTCATTATGCGAGTGAGGCCAATCAGGCCAATAAAGGGGTTATTATTCATTGCTTGCAAACGTTTGAATTCTTCTCATAACTTCAATATATTGTATGGTTTTCAAAAAGTTTGATGCACTTTAGCGCGTGCGTTTTCAACGTCAAATGGTAAACATTTTACTAGCACTCACACCAGTCCATTGTGTCTTTAGTATTCTTAGTCAGTCTGTTAGATTACAACTTTTCGAAAAGTGTTAAGGATTACGCAATAGAGCACTCACTTCTATGTCGTCAATGCAAAAATAATGCCGTCATTGGCAGAATTATCTGAATGGCTCGCCGCTTTGAACTGAGTGCAACTAAGTTTTACATCTTATCTAGCTGTGAGTTTTCGGCGCCTTGATGCTTTACTCCTCCACCTAGAAAACAAACTCATTATGTTCACTGTTACAGGCTTGATGAAAAGGCGCCACCGATTGTCATCGTTTACCCTCGCCAACAACGGTTCAAACCATGGTTCAGGGCTGTACACGCTGACTGGGATGGAGTCTTCGTAAACTTACGTGGCGTGTCACACGCCCCGGCCACATCGCAGGCAAACGAAGCGTCAAAAGAAGGCAATATGCGCAAACAAATTTCACCGAAATATAAGCTATTGTTGATGATTCCACAAAACAATTTACATTTCATTGTTCAACAGCTCGACTCTTATGGAAGCTGCATATCATTCGCCTAATTTTTAAACACAAAGAAGGTGGTTTAGTGACGCTTACTGAAGCCTAGAGGAATCAGTAAAATATTTCGAGAGAAGTGAAACACGATGCAGGTATTGTGAAAAAAAACTTGTAGCACCGCGATTTTATAATTATTATATGTAATCTCTAATATTCACATATGCAATAGCGCTCAGCCGCAAATAGTCTATGTTTAAGGCTCGAAAATATTTCTAAGAAGAGTTCAGCTTTGCCTTTCCAATCCAAATTTGCACTGTGTTAGCTAAAATCTTCAATATTTCTCAATTAATGCAAGCCCTAAAGTGAGTATGTTGAAGCGCAACAAAACAAGAAGTTACCAGCGAGCGGAAATACAGCAAGCGCCTTTCCTGCATATTGAGAGTAACTTTCATCTGCATATGTCGACCCACAAAGATGGCACAGTGGCTGCGCCGTTGCGCTGCTAAGCCCGAAGGTGAGGAATCGAATCCTAGGCGCGGCGCCCGCATTTCGATTGGTTCGAAATGCAAAAAGGCCCGTGTACGTGTAGTGGGTGTTAAGTAAAGGACCCCAGGTGGCCGAAATTATCCCGGAGTGCTTCATAATCATGTTGTGGTTTTGGCACGGAAAACCCCAGAGTTTTATTATTTTATCCTGCATAAGATGAAACGCATCGCCTATACGTCGAACGAAACCGGTGGCTCGACTGTATTGCAATATTTTGAATTTCGCGTGACATCTTGTGACAATGCTGGGAAGACAGCTCTGTTAGAACAAGTGTCTTGCTAGTTTTAAACGTGGTCTTAAGAGCAGACCACTTCAAGACCTTTTTGACGACCATCGAAAACTACAGTTGATATTGCTTCCATACAGTGATATACATAGAACCATTGTATAAATTATTAAGAGGAATTCGGCGGCAACACAAAGAAAGAAAGAAAAAGCACTCACGCAAGTACGCCATACGCACCTCAAGGGTCAGGGGTGAGACCTATTTGTTTAATTTGTGCATTAAAAAAGTCCAACAGAACGCATCTCACAATGAATCTTGACGTTAAAGCGACTTCCATTGAAGCACTGTAGCGACACCATGTTGCAGCTGCAGACACACGTTATGTATGAGTCTTCTATCTAGCCGGGTTCATTCCACTGAACGCGCTGCGAACAAGCCGCCACGTATTCCGCACGTAACGCGTATGTCAATATATATTTAGATAAGACTGTCTGAGTACGTGCGAGGCGGGTTTGATTGTGCCCAGTACCAGAAAACTCTAATGTTTATTTGGTGTCATCGTGCGGTAGCACATAAATAGTGACACAATTTGGCGTCAAAAAAATTCATAGAAATGCGGCGCATACCCAGTTACACATACCATGTGACCCAAGATGGTGTCAAGCATTGTGATTGAGGAGTGGCATATAACAACTACCACATACCCAGAAACCTATTTCAGCGTTCAAAGAGGTTCATGAAAGAGCCGCACATCCCCAGCGACCCACTCAGAAAAAACGCCTACTCTCCGGAATTTCTCTTAATGTTACAAATTTACAAGTTCTACAGATAACAATAATTCTGTTTGGAAATATATATCACCGTAGTGATAAGCACCCTAGTAACCCAGTAACCCTAGTAACTCTAGTAACCCTAGGGGTCGGCCAAGTGGTTAGTCAGAAGATTGTCCACTAGGGAGCAGCCGAACAGTGTGCTGAAGTTCTTCCATTGATACCTCTATGAAATCATGACTGACTATTAAATCAGTCCATACGAAATTTACCTGCAGCTGAGTTGGAAAGCGCCGCTCTAAAGCTTTACAAGTTTTATCCAATGATTCTAACAAATTATTTTGTGACATAACAACTGAATCATTACTTATGGGCACTGGAACGGCCTTGTGAGAGCAGAGAAACCTAAACAGTGCTTTGTTATTACCACTTTTGGATAAAAATGATAGCGTTTTTCATCATATTTTTCCTTCGCCAATTAAATTGTTCTTTGAGCAAAGCGGCAGCATACTTATATTTACTATAATTGGTTGAGCACAGATTAAGAATAAGTTTCCTGCATGCAGCTTTTCGGCGTCTATAATGTCATGCGCAATCACTATACCATCACGGACACTCAGTACTCCCTTTTGTTGGTGCTACTAGAAATTCAGGTTACTATAATGGTACCTTTCAATATTGCACAGAAGCTTCTCGCTTTAGCATATCTTTCAATACTTGTCTTAGGAGACAATGTTGACTGAACATATTTTTAAATTTGGAATATTCCACAAAAGTGTGCTCATGCTTAGTTAAAGAACTCAAGGGGTTGTTAATATCGATGACAGTCGGACAGTGGTCACTACAATTGGCGGCATCAACCTCTGGCAAAGAAAAGATAGAAAAACCTTAGGTAGCAAATGTCAAACCTAGAACAGATCGCGCCTGGCAATGCACGAAAGTTACAACTTTGCCTTTAGACACGTAAAATAGTTAACGTTAGTTCAGTCCCATAAACGCTTTCTAGATGAGTGATTGCGCAATCCCCATGACACATGGTGTGATTTGTAGTCATCCGCAAATAATTTGTCCTTTTAGCACTAGGCCACTGCGATATCAAGTGAGCGTGCTTCTTGCACGACAGCGGGAAAGTAGGAGTTAATCATAGAATGCGGAGCGCAACCCGGAATAGCTATATCTAATATTATGATTTGAGATTTGCATGATCGAGTGTGATCTGAAGTTGTTGCTTTATGACTGAATTTAGACAACACGCAGAAAGCTAATCCGCCCCCACGGGTAAATCTAGCGAATCGAAAATCTTGCAGTTCTTTAAATGAAAGTTTTCATCAGCAGACAAAACAGTTTCTTATAACAACATAACGTCGACAGATTGTTGGTAGATTAAACATAACAAATCTTTAGCTGGAGGAAGTATTCATCGGCACTTCCACTGGAGTATCCTTAGGCGCAGAATGTTCTGTTCAGGTGTGGGTCCTTGGTTTTGGACCAAGCAGCCACACCTGCCTGGTCCGGAATACTGTCTTACAGAAACCCAGTCTTGGCAAGTCTTGGAAATTATTTCGCACACATTTTCCTACACTGAACCAACAACCATTCGGGCTGTGTCCGTACCGCGAGCACTTGAGGCACTCGAGTGGTCGTGGAGCTAAGGGTTCAACTCTGTAAAAAATGGCCATGCTCTTATCTCTGATGGGTGAACCGTGCATGCAAATGTTGCAGTGATCATTTCTGTAGGGAACCCCATTATTTTCTACAAAACTGAGTACAGCGGTACGCAGAAACTACACCTGCTGCAGAAAACATATCTAGGATTTGTGACGGACATAAGCTTCTATAACCACAGCGAACTGGAACTTTGCAGGTGCGGAGTGATGAAGGAGCTCACCGGCTGTGTGTTAAAGTTAGTACATTTCAGCAGATCCTGCACACGGGCATGGTCTAGTGCACAACACAGGCTGCCCTCACGTCCGAACTATTGGACCTTGGTTATTTGCTGGAAGTTGGAGGAGATTACCTGAAGTTCTGATCTAAATGTCTTGGGATCCTTTATACGAGAGGCATACCAGAGGGTGACAAGGTCCCCGAACCTACAGCAACATGCAACATTGCGTTTGCAACATTGAGTTTGGACCCTTTGTGCAGTATCACCAGGATTGGCCCCCTTGATTTGTTTTTGTCAAATCTCGGACACATTTTTTCGCAGATCCTAGCCATAGACCACTTGGTTGTAAAAACAAGGAAGAAGGGTAACCGCCGGCAATATGTCAGCGAACCCTGATGAGGTACGGACTGGTAGGTACCAAAGCTACAGGAACGTTATTGGTTCCATTTGAAAAACCATTCCACTGGTAGACCCTCCGTGGGAATGGAAGCATACAAGAGGGTGACAAGGTCCCCGAACCTACAGGAGTATGCAACATTGAGTTTGGACCCTTTGTGCAGTATCACCAGGATTGGCCCCCTTGATTTGTTTTTGTGAAATCTCGGACACATTTTTTCGCAGATCCTAGCCATAGACCACTTGGTTGTGAAAACAAGGAAGAAGGGTAACCGCCGGCAATATGTCAGCGAACCCTGATGAGGTACGGACCAGGGTGCATCAGAGCGTCATCCTTGAGGACAAAAACGCTGGTGCTCACCACAGGAAGAGACGTCGTTGGCCGCGTTGCAGTACATACATACATACATACATATATATATATATATATATATATATATATATATATATATATATATATATATATATATATATATATATATATATATAGAGAGAGAGAGAGAGAGAGGAGGAGGAGGAGGAGGAGGAGGAGGAGGAAAAAACTTTTTTCTTGTCCTGTACAAGGTGTTGCCACCCGCCTGGCTAGTCCCATGTTGGGACCGGGAGGTCAAGCCTCCTAGCCCTATCACGGGCGTACTGGACAGCCAGGACTTGAGGGATATGATCTGGAGATCTTATCATTCCTAAAAACCGATTTCGGGAAATGCCAGGGCCGAGCGACCCACACTCCCAGAGCATATGTTCAAGCGTGCATATCTCCTTTTTGCATGCTTTGCATATAATATTCATGTCTGCAATATCATACCATTCCTTTATTTGTGCAGGTGAATAATAAGACTGTTTGTAATTGCCTAAGTGTAACTGCTTGTGCTCTGTTTAGTCTATAGTGAGGGGGTGGAAACTCCCTCCTTCCCATGTAGTAATGTTTTGTAATTTCATTGTATGTAATGAGGGTATCTCTCTGTAAGTTCTCCAATCCAGCAGAATCAAAACCATATGTAGAAGCGGCCCGGTCTGTAAGGTCGCGGGCGACGCTGTTGGCCGATTCATTTGGATTGACAGGAATACCATCAAGTGAACCAAGGTGCGCCGGGAACCAATAAATGAAACGCGTAACATTTGTTTGCCTTTTGTTAATTATTTTCGCAGCCTGTGGGGCAATTTTTCCCCTATTGAAAGCTCTAATAGCTGTTTTCGAGTCGCTATAAATTTCTGTAAATCTATCGTCTGTTAGTGCCAATGCAATGGCAACTTGTTCAGCGACTTCAGGTTTGCTAGTGTAGACCGTGGCGCAGTTGGTGCAATTGCCCTGATGATCCACTACTGCCGCCGCGAACTTAGTTCGATCGTTGTAAGCAGCCGAATCAACAAAGCAGGCTCCTCTGCCCCCTTTATCCATTTTCTTGATTAACGCCCTGGCTCGCGCAACTCTCCTGTTGATGTTATGTTTTGGGTGCATATTCCTCGGTAGCGGTGCGACAATTATGTTGTCTGCGAATTCTTGATTAACTTTAGTGTACTGTGCTGGATCCGTAATCGGGTTGATCATAATCTTGTCCAGGATTGATCTTCCCGTGCTGGTTGTAGATAGTCTGGCTATTTGTGATGTTTCTTGAGCCTCCGCGATCTCCATGGTCGTGTTGTGTATTCCTAACTTGAGCAATTTTGCAGTGCTGGTTCGAATTGGGAGCCCCAATGCGCTTTTAACAACTTTCTTGATCGCTGAGTCAAGCTTCTTCAGTTGAACCTGCGTCCAGTTGTACATGGCAGCGGCGTATGAAATATGACAGAGCACGAAAGAGTTGATTAACCTGATGAGGTTATCTTCTTTCATGCCCTTGTGTCTTCCTGCCAGGCGTCTGATCATCCTGCACGCGTTATCAGTTTTAAGGGTGATTTTCTTGACCTCCGTATGGTTTCCACCGTTTGCGTCAATGAAAAAGCCTAGTACCCTGATCACGTTAACTCTGGGTATATTGGCACCATTTTCTGTATGTAGGTGTATATTGCATTCCGATAGAGGTTTCCAGCCCTTAGGCCTGCCCCCTTTTTCACGTCTATAAAGTAGCAACTCCGATTTATGTGGGGAGCACCTGAGTCCAGTGGGTCTCAGGTATTCTTCCACCGTCTTGATCGCTTCAGTCAGTGCGTCCTGTATCTGCCCCTCACTGCCACCAGCACACCATACAGTGAGATCATCAGCATAAATGGTATGGTCAATGCCCTTAATGTTGCCCAGCTTTCTGGACAGACCAATCATGCACAGGTTGAAAAGGACGGGAGAGATCACCGATCCTTGGGGGGTTCCTCGATCTCCGAGCTGAACCACTTCCGAGTTTGTGTCTCCGACCTTTATCATCGCCGTGCGTGCTTCAAGAAAGGATTTGATGTATTTAAACATCCTCAACCCGAGTCCAATGTCTTCTATTGTTTTGAGGATGTACTCATGCTTGATGCTGTCGAACGCTTTTTCCAAGTCTAATCCCAGTATGGCCTTAGTATTTCTAGAATATCCGTCGAGTATGTGGTGTTTAATTTGCTTCATGGCATCCTGCGTGGAAAGTGCGGACCTAAAACCCAGCATGTTGTGGGTGTATATATTATTATCCTCTAAGTGGTCCTTTAGCCTGTTAAGGATTGCGTGTTCAGCGACCTTCCCCACGCATGATGTAAGTGATATTGGCCTTAAGTTGTCCAAGCTTGGAGGTTTACCCGGTTTCGGTATTAGTATAACTTGTGAAGTTTTCCATTCTTCTGGCACTTCGCCTGAGATCCATGCTTCATTGATGAAGTCTGTCAGCGATTCAATTGACGGCTCATCGAGATTGCTAAGTGATCTGTTTGTTACTCCATCAGGACCGGGGGCTGACTTTCGATTTAGTTCACTTAACACCCTCCGGATTTCGGATGTGCTGAAGGGTTGGTCGAGTTCAGGTTGAGCGGCTCCCCTGTATTCTGATTGAAGTGGCTGGTCCTGCTCATTTCTAACTGGTAGGTATTTGTCAATTAGCTGTTTGGTTACTGTTTCGATGGGCTGATCCTTAAGGGCTATGTGTATAGCTCGGGCAAGGCTGTGTCTCTGGTTGGATTTAGTGCCTTTTTGATCCAGCAGATGCTTGATCAAGTTCCACGCCTTGCCGTTCCTTATTTGCCCATCGATTGACTCACAAAACTCGTCCCACTGTTGCTGGCAGAGGGTGTTACAGTATTGTTCGATTTGTTTATTAAGTTCTGCGATTCTTTTTCTCAGTCTACGATTTAGTCTTTGGGCCCGCCACCTTCGGGTTATGGCTTCCTTGGCTTCTATTAAGTGGGCAAGTTTCGAGTCCATTGCCTCTACATTAGTGTCTGTAACAATTCTTTTGGACGCTGTTTTAATGTCCCTTCTGATGCCCTCACACCAGTCTCTGAGATTGAGTTTGGTGGTTTCTTTTCCGCTTTGGGCTCTTAACTTACGAAAAAGGTCCCAATCTACGACCTCGAATTCTCGAGTTCGGCCTTTCTCTACTTCCAGTTTGACTTCTATTACGTAATGATCGCTGCCAAAATTCATGTTTGTGTTAGTCCATGAAACATGCTCTGTGTTCTTAATGAACGTAAGGTCAGGTGTGGTGTCTCTGCAGGCAGAATTTCCAACCCTTGTAGGATGTGCCTTATCCGTGATTAAGACCAGGTCTAGCTCATCCGCGTGGTTCCACAGATTCCTGCCCTTGGCATTCGTCGTAACGTAGCCCCATAGCTCGTGGGCTGCATTGAAGTCTCCCAATATAATGAGAGGTCTACTTCCAGCTAGATTAGTAGCCTTTTCGAATAATCTCTTGAAGTGTTGTTTCTGGTGTTTCGGATTGCTGTAGATGTTGAGTACGAATAAGCTATTGTTCCTTTGATTTTTGTGTGAAGTTGGTACTACAACCTCAACCATGAGGTACTCTAGGTTTTTGTCTACGATTCCTAATTCATGTGGGATGTATGTAAGCTGCTTATTTACAAGCACGTACAGGCCCCTACCGAAGGTTTGACATTCTATGGCTCTGTATCCAGTGAGCGTGACATATCCATATCCTGTCTCTTGAAGTGCGATAAGAGAGAGCGTTTAGGGTTAGATGCGCGCTGCGTTTGCACAGAAACGGGCAGCGGCCGAGTGGAGTGAGCGCGAGCACCAACAACCACCGTCTTCTTCGTCTTCTGCTGGCACGGGTAACACTACAATCACTCCCCGGCTAAAAAGAAGCCATCCTCGCGACTTATGAAAGAGGGAGCACTGGTGGGTCGTAGTACGGTATCAGTCGGTCGACATCAACAATTTCGCCTCTGCGACGCCGCTGGTACGTAGATGGATGAATAGGCCCACTGACGTAGTTCACCGAGGACGTCTGTGTAGAACCCGGTATGGGCCGTCATACTTTTAGCTGAACTTTGAAGAAAGGCTGGGAGTAGAGGAGGGAAGGCGGAAACATAGCAGTGTTCCAGGTGAATATGGCGGAAAAGTCCAGCTTGCGTCACGACCAAGTTTTGGCTGGCCTTGTCTTGCGCGATAAGCGAGCGTGCGATCTGGCGACATTATTAGGCATAAGTGGTGGCGTCGGATTGAGTCGTAGATTCAGGAAGCGTCGGGGCGATGCAAAAGAAGCGTGTTCATACACGAGGATAGCTGGCGACCATAAAAAAGAAAGAAGGGAGAGAATCCGGTGGTAGACTGAGTGGCGCTATCGTAAGCATACGTAACAAAGGGAAGGATGCGGTTCCAGTTAGGGCTGTAAGAGGAAGCGTACATGGCGAGCATATCGCCTAGAGTAAGTTAAAAGCTTTCACTGATACCATTGTTTTGCGGATGATAGCCGTTTGTAATTCTATGGGCAATGTAGCATTCGCGAAGGAGGGCTTCTGCAGCTTCGGAGAGGAATCAACGACCACGGTCACTCAGAAGCTTATGAGGCGCACCGTGTTGAAGAACAAGGTGGAGAATCCATGATAGAGTGTATAAGCGCCATTTAACGAGGACGTAGAAGGATGATGAGCATGAAAAGTGGCACAGATGTCGGAACATAGATGTCGAGAAATCACTAGCATCCATTTACGGCCATCACGTAGGTAGTTGCGGCGGTACAGGAGCCCTTCGCGGATGGAAATGGGGCGAGCAGTGCACCGAAGCGAGTGGTCGGTGGTACGGGGTGACAGTTGAGATAAGTGCTCTACACGAGAGGCTATCCAAGGATCCCGGCGTTGCTCTGCTGGCATGTCGGTGAATGTAAGAGAGGAAGAATCGTAGCTGGGGACTAACGGAGAAACATACTCGTCGGGCAGTGGTGAGCGCGAAAGAGCGTCGGTACCCGAATTCTTACGGGCTGACCGATAGAAAACACAGATGTTATAGTCCTGTAGATGAAGCGCCTAACGACTTAGGTGACCAGATGGGTCTTTTAATGACTACCACCAGGACAGGGCGTGCTGATGAGTCATGAAGTCGAATGGATGGCCGTATACGTAAGGTCGAAATTTTCTGATTGCTCAAACGATTGCAAGACATTCTTGTTCAGTGAACAAATAGTTCGTTTCCACTTTGCTAAGAGTGCGGCTGGCATAAAAGACGACGTACTCTCCGAAGTGAGACAAGAATAGCGCCGAGCCCTACTCCACTAGCGTCCGTGTGGGTTTCTATAGGAGCAACCGAATCAAAGTGGTGTTGAAAAGGAGGTGATATCAGAAGATGGCGTAATGTAGCTAACATGTCTTCGTAACCGGTAGACCTTGTCGAGGCGCCTTGGCTCTTGGCAAGCAGCTGCGTTGAGGGGACGATTTTAAACGCGAACGTACGCGCAAATCGGCGAAAGTACCAATACAGGCCTCCAAAGCTACGGAGCTCTTTCAGCCTAGGTGGCGACGGCGCCCAGCTTTGCAGGGTTCTGAAGGACGCAGTCCTTGCTTACAACATGCCCTAAGATGGTACGCAGATGGGCGCCAAAGCGGCACTTTTTCAAATTAAGCTGCACTCCAGCGTCTGATAGGCAAATCAGGAGGCATTAGAGGCTCGTCAGATGGGAGCAAAATTATTTCGAAAAGACTACGTCGTCTTCCAGGTAGTCAAGGCGCGTGTGCCATTTCAGGCCTCTAAAATGTTGTCCGTGAGACATTGGAAGGTGGCAGGCGCATTACAAAGGCCAAACGGCATCACGTTAAACTTATACTGACCGTCTGAAGTTACAAACGCTGTCTTGGGAGGGCCAGTTTTATTCATAGGGACCTGCCAGTGCCCAGATCGAAGGTACAACAAGGAAAATACCTTTTCTCCTTGCAAGCAGCAGACAGCGATGTCGATCCTGGGCAGCGGATAATCATCTCTTCGCATGATCTTTCGGGATCAATTTGCGGGATCAGCTCCCGTATGGGGAGCGCTTATTGCCTGCTTCACCTTTGCCGCTGGTCGTCCCGCCATTACACTATCGTAAGGATGGGCCCACGTATAGGGAGGGAATAACGCCTGCTTCACCTTTGCCACGGGTATTTCGGCATTGCATTATCACTGTGATCGACCCACGTGTGATCGACCCACGTAGGGCGCGTTACATGTTTCTGTGCCCTCAGGAGTACGTGACATTGA
Organism: Dermacentor variabilis; assembly: GCF_050947875.1. Lineage (NCBI taxonomy): Eukaryota > Metazoa > Arthropoda > Arachnida > Ixodida > Ixodidae > Dermacentor > Dermacentor variabilis. Next base: position 85,548,645 of record NC_134574.1, on the reverse strand, counting down.
CTTTGGACCCTTTCTGCATTATCGCCAGGATCGGTGAAGATGACGACTTTTTTCTGGTGACGGACGCCGAAAAAGCTACGGAAGGTTAGTCATATACAGCTCTCGCTTTAAAACAGTTTCGTAAAGTGGTTAAGACAGCGTGATGCTGGGAATTCTGTTCCTTTTTGTCTTTTTCGCTTGTTCATTTTTCTTTATTTTTCAATGTAGGCAGGATATTAGGGAATATAATAAGCACATGGTGCCACTACTTACCGCTCTATTTGAAGAGGGAGGCTCAAGCATCCATACATCTGTGCATCCATAGATGGCGGTTGTGCTTGACACGTCCACGGCGCACGAGTAAGAAGGTGCGATGCGTTTTCTACGGAGCCAGGGACGAGCCCACATCGAAAGCTGCAGGAAATAGCAGCCCACGTATGGGGAAAAGTATCTCGCTGAAATGTTTCTGGCAGAATAGCAATTTACGTGCAATGATTAAGCCAAGACAGCAGTCAAACGTAGGTTCTACAGTCAGGCGGACAATTATACGAGTACTACAGGGGCATCTCAAGTTCAGTGCTGCAATAAGACAAATGTTGAAACCTGTGTGAAGAATATTTGGAAAATAGTGTAAGGTATTTAAAATAGTGTTTTTTTTTACTTACCTGTATGTACTTTTTTTAGATAAAAAGATAGGAACAAAGGCGTTCTGATTCGCCCTCGTATAGGTAGATATACAGACCTACAGATAGGTAGATTGAAAACCAGTTCTCTTTATATCAGTAATTTACAGTAGGAAGGCTAATCGCTTTAAGAGGCACATACAATAAAGCATATATGTGGGTAATACATAGAATAACAAAGGTCATCGAAGTGTGATAGATTGGAAAGAAAGTTGGCCACCAAGCCCAGAAGGGTAAAACTTGGCAGGCAAAGAACCGTTCCTGCAAAACTAACACAGAAGAAACCGGAAGTGTAACTACGATAAATGATACAACTTTAGATACCGCACCTATTTTTCACAAGCTGAAGGTGCTGTGCATGGTTGTAGAGCTTCCTCAGACCAATAACGAGAAAACGATTGACGTATTTCTTTTTGCGAGTATTTTCTACATGTAATTACGACTGTATTAGCAAATCTAGCTCCAAAAGCAACGAAAATTCTGAGAATTCTCTGCTAAAACATAAGCATTCCGAAACAGTCAACGGGCTTACATTTCGCACCCTCGACATCGCTCATGCGGAATAGGCCGCCATTGCACTGCCTGCTACCCACTATGATTAAAAAAATATCTCCAACTCGCGAGTGGCCTGTCCGAACTTCGAGCAAGGCTGAGCTGCATACTTAGCCTGCCGACTACTTCAATATTGCACGTACACAGGGGACCTCGCTCACGGGAAAATAGTATGGGCTCCGGCTCATATGGGTCTCGAAGGGAATTAGGCAACCGACGCCACCGCCCACGCGCTCGATTTCCGGGCTTCCTTTCTCGATCCCCTAAATCAGGATCTCGAATTAAATCTCGCGTATTCTTTGAAAAACATTGCCCTTCATCATCAATCTGAGCATAGCCCGTAATCTCGCCCGAGTAAATTACTATTTAAGACGGAAGGGCGGCTTCTACTCCGTCTCTATACCAACACTCTGCTGTGCCCGGCAGCATTCAAATATTTTTAGTCTTTCCTTCACGGGCAATTATCCGCACTTTGCGATAAGTCTTCGAGCATCTGCCCCATGATGTTGGCCTGCCCATCTAACTCAGCCATTGCCCCTGACCCCAACGCTACTCGGTAGGACTGGGCGGCGACTCAGCTCGGCTGACACGACCTGCACGCCTAAATGGCATTTGTCGAGTGCGCCAGGGCAGCAACCGATGCCACTATCACCTAATTTTCGTAAGGCCCAAGCCCTTAAGAACCAACTGATGCATACCTAAATGGGATTCTCTATTTAGAGCAATAAAAGTTCTTCACCACCCCTCAATGCAATCGTACCAATTCAACAGGAGCGCCAGGCACGAGCGCGCCTTGAAGGAGCACAGCGGTCTAAAAAGAACTGCTGCTGCGGTATTGCGTGAGACATGGTGTGAGAGAGGAGGGCATCGCTGCGACGCCATGTCTCCCTGGCTGTAGCTCTCTCAAGCTTGTGTTAAGCACGCATTCCTGGTCCATGCAAGCTCTCGCCTGGATCGTGCCTCTTTAAGGCCCAATGGAAACACGCCAAGCGTCTCCATGCGCTAGCTTGCCTACAAGCTGTTCATCGTTCAAAGGGCGCTCAGGAGCATTCAATTGGACTTGCGCCTGCCCAAAATCTGAAGTTGCCTTACACAAAGATTTCAAGTTGTGTTACCCCCAAGTTTCAGAAGGCCCACCCCGAAAAATAAGTTGTTCCAACCCCAGATATCAACTTGGCCCTTCATAATATTTAAGCTGCCCACCCCAAAAATTAACTTGGCTCAACCCCGATATCAAGTTGGCTCACGCGTAAGTTCACCTTTAGCCACCCAACAATTGCAAGTTGACCCACCCCCAAATTTTAGTTGGCTCATCCCCCAATTTAATTTTGCCCCCAAATTTAGGTTGCGCCGCCCTCAAACTTCAATTTGTCTTACCCCCTAATTTATGTTTTGAGAGTGCAACGAAAAGAAGCATACCACTGGATCCGCGAAGCGACGGCGAATCTACTGACACGAAGATTCGAGGTGGGGCTTGTTTTTTCACAATCTTAGGGAACGTTTTCTGCTCCTTAGTGAGGAGTAGGGCCTTTGTTGGGCCTAGTAAGCCCACCTGACCGCAGCCATGGCGGATACAAACATGGAAGATGAAGATTTTACTGGACATGAAGGAAACAATGGTCAGGACGACTACGGCTGGCAAGTAGTGGCTGGCCGAAGATCACTAGCTAGCAGAAAGGCTGTGGATCAGGACAGCACATTGCCACGTAATCAGCGAGATCATGCAGCCAACGGAACCGCCGTCGGTGGAATGGTCAAGAATCGGATTATCAAAGCTTCGAGGATGCCTCACCTGCCCGAGGAGCACAGAAAAATCATTATACGACCTCGAGGAGGGCTCAATTTGAACAAGGTGAGCACCACCACTATTGGTTCCGCAGTCATCGAGGCGTCCGTCCTAACGGAAGAGGAGGCCCGTGGAGATGTTGTCTGCCCGAACTTCACTCAAAATATCATCGTAGTCAGCACACCTAAGCCAGAACATGCTGCGAAGTACGTTAGAATCAAGTCGTTCAAGAATATGGAAGAGCAATACGAGGCAAATGCATACGAAACGGCACCACATGCCACATGCAAAGGCGTCATCCGAAGAGTGGACATCAGACACTCGCAAGCGATAATAATAAGAAACATCGTGCATGATTTGAACCCACTTGCGCTGGCTGCCAAGCGCATCAAGACGTCGGGATCGATCATTGTACTTTTCGATGGACTCATGGTGCCCAATTTTGTCAGGTGCGGATCCACACTAATGAGATGCTACCTCTACAGGAAGCAATTCGACGTCTGCTTCACCTGCGGAAGGGCCGGGCACCGCTGTGATGTGTGTCCTACACCTGACTTTGTTCAGTGCAGGGGATGTGAAACTCGCAACCCAGGAGATGAACATGTGTGTACCTAAGTGTAAGTTTTGTGAAGGCGATCACCCTACCGGCGACAAGTTTTGCAAGCAAAGATTTCAAATCCCTTACGTCGTACGACTTCGTCGAAGAGAGCGCAACGGGACTCGGTCGTCAACAAGAGTGCAGTCGGAAGCGCAACAGCTGGCGCCCAACCATCGCCCCGAGGACAGGGAGCACTCACGCTCCAGGAGTCGCACCAGATCCAGGCATCGCTCACTATCCAGGGAGAGAAGGCGCTCCAAGTCAAAGGAAGCGCAGGTGCGCTTCGTGCAAAGAGACTCAATACCTGGCGAGAAGACGACGCCTGGGCTGACAAAGTCAAAGGTATGGCGAGGGTTGTTGGGGGCGCCTCGGCGGCTGTGGGTGATGACAATGATGCCAGAATAGAGCAGTTAATTAAAGAAGTAGCTTCTTTAAGAAAAGCTGATGAGGAATTGACGAGGCAGGTAGTAGAGCTTCGTAAAAAAGACCAGTCGAGCCCTGCTAGAGTAGATAGATAAACCTGTAAGCAAAAGCAGCGATCCAGGAGAATCCAGCTCTCTTGCCCCTAAAAAGAGGGCGGTGAGTTCCGAGGATGAGTCAGTCTTCTCAGCCCTTAGTGAAATAAAAGATGCAATTAAAGCGATAAGAGAGACAGTGGAAACGACCAACCTTAAAGTGGACAAATTGTGGAAATGGAGACTAACGGCGGAGAAAAGACTTAGGATAATTGAGACGCGAGGGGATCACGACGATGAGTATCGGCCATCGGAGGCGGTTAGTATAAAGTCCATTCCTGGATTGTCGGGGGCCATCACAAAGAGGAAAGTAGTGGGTAATAGAAAGGCAGCCTCACCTAATAACAATGGACAGTAATCATAGATTTAACGTGTGGCAATGGAATTGTCGCGGGTTCCAACACAAAAAAGCAGCACTGCGACAGGTGATCAGGTCATCTGAGGCCAGGCGAAAAGTAATTATGCTGCAGGAAACCTTAGCGGACGAAATTATGCTTACTGGGTACAAAGTTATATGTAGAGACAAAAAAACGGGGAGGGGGTTGGCGACCCTCATTGACAAAAAGTTGCCATACATTGAGCATAATATTCATCTTAGACATTCCAGGTTTGAATTCATGCTAGTTGAGATAATACTTAAAAGAAACAGAGATAAGACGCAAAGCATTTTCTCTTTGAATAATTACAGCAGTCCTAACGACATGAGACAGAGGTTTAGAGCACTCTTCAACAATGTGCTTTCGGTTGTGCTCCCTGTCTCCCGGTTGTGCTCCTGCTCCCGGTTGTGCAATGTGCTCCCTATCACACATGGGGATACACTTGGAACACAAAGAAGGGAGAGGAGCTATCGAGTCTTGCCATGGATTTGTAGTTATGCTTGGTTACTGATCCGGCGTATCCCACCCGTTGTGGCACGTCCACAAGTAGGGACTCCACACCAGATCTTACTTTCTTAAACAACTGAAGAGGAGCCAATTGGGAAAAATCAAACATGGATCTCGGGAGCGATCATTAAATCATACACATAACCAAACGCATACCGAGACAGGAAACTAGAATCTTCAAATTCACTGATTGGGATCAGTTCAGAAAAATCAGGGCGAACAGAAGGAAAGTGGGGCCTCTAGATGCCGAGCAGGATCCCCTTCAGACGTGAGTCACCCAGCTCAGAGAGGACGTCAAAGAGGCAACTAAAGAAATCAGGACAGAGGAAAATATTGAGGCTATGGACAGCAGGCTGGCGCATCTGATTGAGGCCAAACAGTCTATATTACATAGATGGAAAACGCTGAGACTCAACAGAAGGCTAAGGACAAAAATTGCTCAAATAGGCAGAGAAATTGATGATCACTCGAAGACTCTCGTGAAGCAACAGTGGGATGAGATCTGTAATTCGGCTGATGGTAGACTCAAGCATGGAGGTAGCTGGAGCCTCCTCAAGCACTTGCTCAATGAGAATGAAACAAGGACAAGCAAGAGAACAGCTATATCTAAGTTCATCAGGAAAGCCAAGATAAAACACAGACGGATATCATGGATAGTCTCGCAGCCAAATATCTCCCATAACCAAACGAAGAAGACGAGAGCCCCGAATATACGGGAGGCATATATGAAGAACTTGACCGGGACTTCACTAAGAGTGAAGTGAGGGCGGCTCTTCACAATCTTAATAGTAGATTGGCGGCTGGACCTGACTAACAAGATATTAAGAAATCTGGATGATGAATCAATTTCTTATCTAACTGAACATTTCAATGAGTGTTGGAGAAAAGGGGTATACTCAGAGGAATGGAGGGAGGCCTATACTATCCTCATACCAAAGCCAGGAAAACAACTCACTCTGGACAACCTCCGTCCTATTTCCTTAACGTCCTCTCTAGGCAAAGCTATGGAACATGTCATGCTAAATCGACTCACTAAATACGTTGAGCAGAACGACATCCTCCCATACAACCTGATCGGCTTTCGACCCGGGCTGTCAACTCAGGCTGCTTTGTTGCTGATCAAACACCAACTTATACAGGCCAGCCCAGCGCATACGAAAGCTCTTTTGGGATTGGATGTGGAAAAAGCTTTTGATCGTATAAAACATGAGGCAATACTTGGTGTCCTCTCGGAGATGGGGTTAGGTAAGAGACTTTTTAACATGATTAAGGACTTTCTTAGAAGTCGAACTGCACAACTCATACTGGGTGAGCATAAATCAGAAGCTAAGAACTTGGGAAATAGGGGCACTCCACAAGGGGCTGTGCTCTCACCCATGCTATTTAATTTAGCAATGTCCAAGGTTGCAAGAAATCTGGAGAAAATTGAGGGTATACATTATGTGGTATATGCCGACGACATAACCATATGGAGTGCCAAGGGTAATGTAGGACAGACAGAGACCAGATTACAGGAAAGTTTATCTGTTGTAGAGAACACACTCAAAGACGTGGGGTTGAAATGCTCGGCAGCCAAATCAGAACTCTTGGCCATTAAACATCGCAGAAAAGGTCGCAAACCAAGAGGTTACATTCCGGAAGATGAGCCAAGAGTGTGCTTATACACTCATGAAGGATCCGCAGTCAGGCTAGTTGAAACAATCAAGGTTCTTGGGTATCACACAGACGGAAACAATGCTAACTATAGAACAATACAACATATCTCGAATAAAATAGATGAAGTCATTAGGTTACTAAGGAGAATTACCAATAGACATAGATGCTTAGGAGAGGACAACGCTTTGAGGCTAATACATGCCTTTGCTCTCTGTCACTTCACTTATGTGGCTGGATTATTCAAATCGAAGCAGGCCGAACTTAAACTTAATGTGATGCTCAGGAGGCTCGTTAAAATAGCCCTAGGGATACCCAGTAACGCTGAAACTGACAAACACATGAATCTAGGGATGCACAACACAATGGAAGAAATCGCGGAGGCCCAATAGCTAGCGCAACACGAAAGACTGACAAAATCACGAGGTGGCAGGAACATATTACAGGCAATAGGTGCAGAGCTGAATACATCAAGGAGCCCTATAGAGGTTAAAGTAGAATTAAGGACTGACGTTAGGAACAAGATCAGAACCAACGCTCTCCCCAGAAACATGCATCCAGGATATAATGTCGAAAGGAGAAAAGCAAGAGCTAAAGCACTCTTGCAGGAAATAGAACAGCAGAACCAATTGGCAGCTATAGTTGATGCAGCCTGGGTGAAAGGTAAAGAAGCATATACGGCCATTGTCTCAGATTATCAAGGGAAGGTGCAAGATGCTATCACTATTTTTACCAAGAACCCCATGGTGGCGGGACAAGTGGCAATTGCTCTAGCCATCAGGAGTACTAAGTGATTTACAGTGTTTCGAAATCCGCTGTAAAGTGTTTTGATAAAGGCTACGTAGCTGGAGTTGCAGCTAAACTTTTTGAAAGGATTGGGATTATGAGAACTGAAATCCGATGGTTTCCTGCGCGTATGGGAAAATCGGACGCGACTCGGGTAAAGCTCAATGAGGTTTCTCATGACTTGGCACGAGGACTTGCTAACCGTGATAGTCACAACCGAGCCGTTCACCATGAAGCCAGGGAATCTAGAGATCATTTAATAGCATACAATGGCATTACCAAACATTACTATTTAGGACGCAGGCAATTCCCATTGCCACATTCAAAACTGAACAGGGCTCAGGCAGTCTCACTGCGCTTATTGCAAACAGGTACATATCCCACACCGTACACCATTAATAAAATATATCCAGAGAGGGAGATTAAGATGGACTGCAACGATTGTAAAGGCATCATTGGAATCAGACATATGCTGGCGGGCTGCCCCGCGATTCTCCCCAACCTCGTTGAAGAATGGATACAGTGGGAGAAAAGGATTCAAAGCCCATTGTTTCAGGACCAACTAAGGGCCGTCCAGAGGGCCATGATGTCGCTGAAAGGCTTGGCCTGACAGTGCCAACGTGGGAGGGGCCCGCCTTGACTTAAGAAGTCGAGCCTCCGGACCTCATTCCAATAAATGTTTTCACACCCCCCCCCCCCAATTTCAGGTTGACCCATCTCCAAATTTCAAGGTGACCCATCTCCAAATTTCAAGGTGACCCGACCCCAAACTTCAAGTTTACGCACCCCATAGTTCAATTGGCGCACCCCAACTATAAGCTTCCCCGTGCATGTTCTGAGGATCCCTTTGTATCTTTATTGGTATTCTATTCGTTATGTTCTCTTTGTTTGCTTTCAATTGTTTCTTATCGATAAACGCCTATAATTAGCTACGATCCCCTTGATAAAAATTAAATGGCTTTGCAAATTATGAATTTTGTGCATATACAAGGCATTACTGTTTTCTTGTGACTGGGCTGTGGGGCTCAGTTAGAAAGTTTGTCCTTTTTGGTAAATGTAATATTAGAACAAACTCTGGAGACCTAAGTATGTCATTGTGCGATATTGTCACTGTTGACTACTACTTATTGAATGTAACTGTCTACTAGCGATTTCGTAAGTACATCTGTCAAGCATTTATTATAGCGAATGGGTTAGGCCCAAAGAAAATGAACATGCGTTTTATGCATCCATATAAAGAAATTCGCTATATTCCATATAGCCGTGTGCGAAGGCCAAACTTTATTGCCAAAGCACTCGAAAGTTCTATAGCTTTGGTTCGCTGCTGCGCTGTGCTGAGTTTCAGACGGAGGCCCCCCAAAAATTATAAAAAACGACTGGATGCTTCTGGTGTCTTTCAGTGAAAACAAAGCGCAAATGTAAGCTTTTCACCTGAAGCTAATATGATTTGCATTGGTCTTCCTTTGGGATGTCGCGTCAAGTCGCATTTATTACCGAAATACAAGAAATCTAAATCAATTTTGGGCGTTGCAATAAGGGCGGCTTTACTGATACACGCCGTAAAATATGCCAATACTTTACTCGGGCTAGAAAGGATTTGAACATTTCAGTCCATATAAAATTTGCTGGTTGCTTCTTGTTTTTATTCACTCAAAAAGCACGTGGCAGCAAAATACACGGCAATCGTTATAAACGAATAAATATTGAAGAAAACGTATATCTGCTGAGTCGACCTCTACCTCTTTTGCTACTCGTGGAATAAGTGCTGCTCAGCAAGTAGCGCTTAAGTCACGAAGCGCTGATGCATGGTGTTGGACATTGTCCTCGTTCTTGTTGCTATTGAGCGTTTGTTTTCACTTTAGATTTTCATCTGACAATTTGGGCTATCGAAGCATTTTCCTTTCGATGTAAAAGGTGTTTATGTTACCACAGGCTGGAACTAACACTGGAAGAGAAACAACACCCTTCCCCTCCTCCCCCCACCTAAAAAGAAACAGCACAACGTCGTTTCCTTTAGGAATAGCAGGCCACACATGAAATAAAATGTAGAGGGCAAGAAAAATGGTCCCAAATAAATGTTTGCTAGCAAGTCAATATTCTACCGGCGTGATGTTTTGAGAAGTATATTCACCTGCAAAAGAAAGTGTCTTAGAATTTGGCCTACAACTCGATTAGGAGGGCTAAACTGTGAGTAGAAATACGTCGGGCAGAAGGTACCTGGAAATTGTCTTAAGGACCGTTAGCCTTCCCACATGTCATAACCGTTACCATAGTGATCTATTACCAGGGACCCCTTATTAGCTTCACAAATATGCCTGCCACTATAATTTCAGTATAACACGACACAACGGCTGGTGTTAGAGCCAATTGCGCCATGGTTTTCGATATCTGAGAGCATACGAAAGTTTCCAGATACCGAGCTTCACCTTTGTTTTCTAGTCAGACCAAAAAAAGAACACTGAATGTTTTAAATTAATTAAATTGGGAAGCGAAATCCTTTCGACTAAGCATTAGCCTCACCCAAAGTGTCGTGTCTACTTTTTTGACTTCATTAAATTCAGCATTCAATCGGTCTATATGCGAAAGAGAAACCGATTTTCCTGTGCGTGAAATTTGATGGCAACTTATAGACAACAGGAAACTCAAGTCTTTCTTTCTGTTTATACATGCCGAACATGAGGGCCCTTTACTGTTCCCATTTTATGTAGTCTTTTATTTCGGTCAACCTCGCTCTCACATGTTTTAATATCACACGTACTAGGGAAACAAAAAGTACGGAAGTAATCTCGCAAATAAAAACAGCAGTCTTCCTTATTTGTTGTAACAAGCAACTGTTCAGTAGATGCAAGACCGCGACACTAAGTTGCCGAAACTAAACTGTAATTGTGTCAAAAGCTCTAAGAATACATGCGTACTCGTCTTTCTAAAACTACCACCTGCAAAGAAGAAAAAAAGAAGGCAGGTCTTTGTCGGTATGTCACCTATCCGATGCTACGTAAGAGATATACGTGGATCTGCTGGAGCAGTAAAATTAAGCACCGGAAAAAAATAAGACTGTATTCGCGGAAGGCAGTGTAATTTTTCTATCGTTCTCGTTCCTTTTCCTATTTGTTCTCGGGGTTCTCGGCCTGTTTCTTTTGCGAAGGGTGTTTCATATCCTACTGCTCAGGCCGGAGAGTGCCCTGCATAGCTCGGGCGCGCCGCACTCATCCATGTTTCAGACTCCTGCGCTTGGCTGAAGATACCGCGCTCGCACTCACAATGGAGCTGCAAGGGGGTGGGATATTCTTCTGCCTGCTTGGCTGAGCCTATTCAATTGATTTATTGACCCTAAGCGTTGGATGCAGGGGAACCGAGCAAATGTGAAATTCCTGCAACCAATTGCACACTTGTAGGCCTTACATCTCTTGTTAATCACCAGATTGCGTTTCATAAACTATAAACAGTCTTGCATCGTGAGCTCTCTCAAGCGACACCCATTGCTCCTCAAGTGGAAAACATACTATTAAGCTAGGGTTTTCTGAATATCTTCCACGAGGCTTAATTTACCACTAATTGCGTCATGCTGGCGCGAATGGTGCCATCTGCGCATGCCGCATACGCATCATTAGCTAGTGGCTTCTTTACTCTACACAACAATGCCAAAGCAAAGTGACACATTTATTTATGTATAAGAAAGCTCACAAGCTTAAGGTATGATACAGATAGGTATCTAACCTCGCAATAGGAGTGGCTCCTTGTTCGCAGTGAGCCCGCCGTGCTCAAAGGGGGTGGGTGCAAATCCCTTAGTCGAGCTGACCCGAGTTTCTTCACGTGATTTCTGGACCATGGATGTCGAACGCCATACCCGAGCAAGCGTGGAATTGATTCGACGAAACTGCACACGTGTGGTCGCCATAGCTACTTTTAAACAGAGATTCCAGTTTGATGGAATACACCGAATATGACTCAGTGCGCTCTCTCAAAAGCAGAAACTCCCATTTTTATCGAAAAGAATACTGTCGAGCTATGCCTCTCTTAACGCCGAGAGTTAGGCTAAATTTGACTCCGCTTGAGCTATGCGTTATATAACAGTGGTACCATCTGTATGCACGAATAATGTGTCAGGCTTTTCGCATCAGAAGAAAAACAGTTGTGAAGTTTAAGGCCTCCAGTAATGGTTCACATAATTTTAGTTTTTCTTTAGCTTTTAGCGTGCGAGTGTGTGCGTTTCAGGTAAGGGTGTCAGACATTAAATAAAACAAACAAGCTCAAGTGGGCGAAAATTATATTGCCTTGTGTATTGTGAGGCACACCCTATTGGAGGGCTGCTCGTAAAGGGGACACAATCCAGTTGTACAGCTTGCTCGAAAAGAAGTTATTAGGTGCTTCAAACGGCAGTATTGCATCAGAAGGAGACTAATACTTGTCAGGGGCGTCCGGTACATGAACGTAAAGCACCTCCACCAGATGTCACGTGGTGGTGACGTAGAAGAACACAGTAGCAATACTGTGAACCACAAAACTAACTTTTATTGGACGGACCTGTGCCCACAAGACAGGCTACACTTATAGCACAACGATAGCGGCGAACACGGTCGGCGATCGTCGAAAATCTGATCAGCGGGTCAAGCGCGTCGGCTTTTATAGATCAATCGTCGAATGTTCCAGACTAATCGCTGTGACCGGTGCGCCTTCCACAAAGTTCTACATTATTCGCGTCGTGCACACATGCAATCAGATTACACGAGTTTCGGTCACAGACAGTGGACAGAACCATCGATAACATCCCAGAAACTTCCCACACATGGAAGCGCGTCCTGCGCTGTGCCATAACTTTTGCTAGGCGGTGAAACGTGTCGCCCGATAAAGACAAGTACACGTGTCAATAAAACAAAGAAACATACTTTAAGATATAATCTATCATTTCTGAAATTTGTCAGCAAGAGTATGCCATATCCGCCATGTTTAAACTTCAGATTCGGGCGTGCTTTTACGCTGTGCCAGTGCTATGATGTTTCTTGCTACTTAGTCGCTCTGCACAAGCTGCCAGAGTGGACAAATACAAAGCTGCAGCAGAGTGGTAAGGATGGCTTCATAGACTATATGGAAGCGTCCTGTGATGTGTTTCAGGTAAATTTCAACTGCGCTCACGCAAAATGTAATCATGTGGTAGAGGACTCTTTTAAAATACAGACTCATAGTACGAGTGAGGAGAATGAGGCCAATGAAAGGGTTCATATTCGTTACTTGCAAATGCTGCAATTCTTCTCATAACTTCGAGATATTGTAGGCTTTTCAAAAAGCTCAATGTACCCTAATACACCTACTTCACCTTATATATCAACAAACTGTACACATTGTACTAATGTTCCACCCACTCTATTGTGTCTTAGCTATTCTTAGATAGTCTGCAATATTCCAACTTTTGCATAAGCGTTAAGCAATGCGCACTAGAGGAGCCACTTCGGTCTTGTTAATGCAAAGATAATGTCACCTCTGAGTGAATTATAAAAATCTCTCACCAATGTCCTGAGTGCAACAAAATTTTACATCACCCGTAGCTCTGAGTTTTCGGAGCCCTGATGCTTTACTCCATCCGCTTAGAAGACACACTCATTATTTTCACTGCGAAAACTTGAACAAAGGGTGCCGCCAATTGCCATCGTGTACCCTGATGACATCGGTAAAAAGCAGGGTTCAGTGCTGTGCACGCAGGCTGCGATCGAGTTTGCGAAAAATTACATGCCGTGTGACACACCCAGGCTCCATCGCAGGGAAGCCAAGAGTCGAAAGAAGACAATGAAAGCAAATCAATTTCACCGGTATATAAGCTATTATTCGGGATTTTACAACACACTTTACATTCCATGGTGCAATAGCTGGATTATTATCGGAGCTGTATAGTTTTCGCAAGATTTCGAGACGGAAAGAACACGCTTTAGTGTCATTTACTGAAGGCTAGAAGAATAAGTAAAATATCTTGAGAAAGGGAAACACTACGCAGTTACTATGAAACAAAAAAATATTGTAGCACCGCGATTTATTATTATTGTAATCTCCATTATTGAGCTAGTTTTAGTGCTGAGCCACAAAGCTCAATAATTCGAGTAAAAAAAGCGTAGCTGTGCCTTTCCAATAGATAGTTGCACTGCGTTAGTTAAAATTTTCAATATTTCGTATTTAATGCAATCCGTATAGGGCGCATGTCAAATCACAACAAAACTAGAAATTATCAGCGACTCCAATTGGAACAAGCGCCTTTCCTACATCTTCAGAGTAACTTTAATCTGCATATGCAGACCCGCAACGATGACGTGTTGGCGGCGGCATTGCGCTCCTAAGCCCGAAGGCGCAGGACCGAATCTCAGACGCGGCGCTAGCATTTCGACGGGTGCGAGATGCAAAAACGCCCGTTTACGGTGTAGTGGGTATAAAGTAAAGAACCCCGGGTGGTCGAAATTATTTCGGAGTTCCCTACTACAGAGTGCTTCAAAATCATGCAGTCATTTTTGCATGTAAAGCCCCAGAATTTAATTTATTTTACTCTACGTATGACGAAACGTATCGCCCATAGGTCGAAGGAAACCGCTGGCTCAACTGTATTGGAACATTTTGAATTTCGCGTGAGATCTTATCGCAATGCTCGGAAGACAGCTCTTTTAGAACAAGTGTCTTGTTACTTGTAAACGTTTTCTTAAGACGAGAGCACATTCAGAAACACTGGCACTGTTCCTTCTTGAAAACCTGCGTAAGCTACAGTTAATATTATTTCCATACATTGATATACACCAGATGGTAGTACAACTTATGAGAGGAATTCAGCGGCAACATGAAGAAAGAAGAAAAAAAAGCGCTCACACAAGTACGCCGTACTCGCCTCATGCGTCAACGTGTTCCGTGCGACAGTTCTGCTTCGCTGCATATTTACCTGTGATTTATGATATTCTTACGGATGGGATGGGTTTATCTGCAAGATGATAGATGGTTAACGTAGAGCAAGGGACAGGACGGTCTTGCAAGGTGAATAGCTCCTCGCGCATACCTCTGCCTTCGGTTCTTCCGGCTGTGTCGTGCAGCGTGAATATATTGTTTCATTGAGCTTAGAAGAATAAGGAGTTCTCGATAGTTGGACAGTGACAACGATGACGCATGTCAAACTATGAAGTTATTCACAGGGCGACCTCTGCGACAGACAGCAGTCTTCCAGTCTTACCTCAATGATGCTAGCTTTTCATCGTTCTTGAAGGGTGACGGCTACGGCAGCCGCATTCCGAGTCGTGCTTTCATGCAGGAAAATATTTTGCACGTTTTATTATCATAAGCTTTTGTCAAATGAGTCTCCAAGAAGGAAGGAAGGAAAAAGTGGAGAAGGAAAGGCAGGAAGGTTAACCAGTTTAGCTTAACCGGTTTGCTACCCTACACATGGGAGTGGTTTGGAGGGGATGCAAGAAGGGGAGGAGAGAGAGAGAGCGCATATCACAGCACAGACATTGTCAGTTACAGTCGGTCATTCTTGCGCGGTGCGTGACATCACTGTCACAGCCGCTTGTCCAAGCCCGTCTCTTTCAAAAACTGAAGTAGTCCCATCGTCGCCTTCAGCTGC
This sequence comes from Dermacentor variabilis, assembly GCF_050947875.1. NCBI lineage: Eukaryota > Metazoa > Arthropoda > Arachnida > Ixodida > Ixodidae > Dermacentor > Dermacentor variabilis. The sequence goes on along the minus strand of NC_134574.1, from coordinate 85,533,624 downwards.
GATGTCTTCTGTCGGCGATATATGAAAATAGTTGCAACTGACAATGGTCTATTGTCAAGGTGCCCTAGAACCAACGCCAGGGACTGTCTCTGAGCATTATATTCAGGACAGTCACACAGAATGTGTTCTAGCGTCTCCTCGCAAAGACAGGCATTGCAGAGAGCGTTGTCGGCCAGTCCAATACGAAATGAGTAAGATCTCGTGAAGGCCACCTCTAGCCATAAGCGATAAGGCACAGTAGCCTCTCTTCGGCGGTGTCCAGTTGGCATACAGAGATGCATCAAATAGGGCAGGTCGTATTGACGATTGCTGCGGTTGGTCGGGCTGCTTGGTGTGCACCATAGAGAGAGCGTTATCTCCAGTGCAAGCACTCGAAGTCTGCTGGCTGCGTCGGACCGTGAAAGTGGTATGGCCTCTTCCTGTGTGTCTTCGAGAGCTGCCCGAGCGGCATTATCGGCGTCTTCGTTTTCTATGACGCCGCAGTGACTTAGCAGCCACTGAAACGTCACGTGGTGTCCTTTCTCATATGATGTATGGAGTAGGCATCCAATATCGAATACGAGCTGTTGAAATCGCCCGCGACGCAGAGCTGATAGCTCGGATTGTAGAGCTACCTTTGAGTCACTGAAGATTGACCATTGTCGAGGTGATTCCCTATTGACGAAACAAAGTGCAGCGCGAAGAGCAGCTAGTTCCGCAGATGCCGATGTCGTTGGGTGGTCAGTCCTAAAGCTAATGGTAATAGCTCTTGCTGGGACAACCACAGCAGCGGACGAACACTGGATGTTTGTGCAACCACCAGTATAAATATGCACACTGTCCGCGTACCTCTCGTGCAGAAGAAGCAGAGACAGTTGTTTCAGCACTGGCGACGACAGCTCAGACTTTTTCCCGATTCCTGGTAGACTGAGATGAACGGTGGCGCTGATAAGACACCAAGGATGTATCAATGGTTTAGATGCAGCGGTTATGCCCGAGGGAAGTTTGTCGTTGCACTTAAAGATAGTTTTAGAGAATGATGCATGGTGCCTGTCTGAAGGTAGTGTTGCAAGGTGGTGATAGGGGGCACGTGAAAAATGTCTGATGTGCGTTCTCAGGGCTTCCACCGTAATGCGAGCTTGCATTGCATGGTCCCGAGCAATCGCAATAGTTGCCTCTGTTGACGTGCATCTGGGCAAACCAAAGTAAACTGTGAGTGCTTGAGCTTGTGCTGCCTGCCGAACACGAATATTTGTCTTGTAGGTGTTGTTCAGTACAGACAGACTATATCTTAAAATAGCCAAGAGAGCTCTATAGAGTTTCAGCATTGCGTCTTCTGACATCCCCCACGTCTTTCCTGTCAAGTATTTAAGCAACTGGGAAGTTGCGGTCAGGCGCCGTTTCATGTAGGCCACGTGCGGGCTCCAACAGAGGTCTCGGTCAATAATTACGCCAAGAAATCTGTGGGTTCTGACATAAATCCAAGATGGGCTCGAAAGCTGCAATTTTGGCTCGTGATGGCGTCTCTTAGAGGAAAACGTGAGCTCAGTCTAAACATCCATTCCGCCTATTCAAATACAAGTAAAATGCAGGAATTATTTATAAGGGCCAAGTTATTAACCAAATTATTTTCCAATCAATCAATTATATTGAATTTTGTTGCTTGAAAACAGAAAAGTAAATTTTCTTGACTGCACAAGACCAAGACTTAATTTATCGCTCGAATTTTTTATAAATGTCGTCGAAAATTGATTACAAATTCTTGCTAGTAAATTTGGTACTTTATTTAAATCAAGGATTAGCAATGAGACAAAACACAAGATATTAAGGATGGGAGGAGTAACAGAAATGCCGAAAAAAATTTTTAAGGAATCTTGATTCACAAAGTTTACAAATTCGTAGCTGTGTACCAAAACAGGTATCGCTGTTCTCTAAACTGCACGGTGATGGTATCTAAAGCGGACAAATCTGGCATGATAATTTATAGCTTAAGTCAATTCTTTACAATGTTTATAAGAATTCTGCGAAATAAAAATTCACAAATTAGCAATATACTTCGAAGAGGTTTATATTATATCAATTTAGTTCGCTTTAGGTATACTGAGTGCAGTTTACATAATTGTGAAATTGTCTGATTTTTAAAACGCCGGCTCGTAAACTGGGTGGTTCCTTTTTTTTAATTTTAGACCTTCACGAATTTTTATAAATATCGACTGCGTAAATAAAGAAAATTCGTTTCAAGCGGTTACTAAATTTCAGCTCTTTCATTAAAGTATACGAAGCATCATCAAATTCTGTGCAGCTGTTACCAAGAAAAACGATTTCTACTTTCCAGTGTAATTAAATAACAGCCCTAGAGCTAAACGTTTCTCCTAAGAGGGTACGATCTTCCACACGTTGACGCCATTGAGTGAATCCCCAACTGTGTGAATCTTTCCCGATCATTTATGAGTCGTGCAGTTTGGTGGTCACTAACTGTTCGAATCACTGTATTTTTGCGGTCTCCCTGTTGTCTGAAACCAGCCACGTATGTTATTAAGGCGCTGGTTTAGATGTAACCATTACGACAAAATTTATTCCGAAAGGAACACACTCTGTCAGTGCCTTTCAAACTCGCCCTTCGCCCTCCTTCCCGCTTCTACTCTCCGTGAACTTTTCACGCATACTTTTGTATGTTCCACTATTTCTGTCCTAATCATGTGCCATTCACAGATCTGTTTATTACAAGTCATAAAAATATAGCATAGCGATGTAGCTAACATGCTGCTTATATTTCGATGTAGTTATGTGTTGAAATTACAATGCCTTAGAAACAGGGCAGCTACATGGCGGCTATATTATATTTCGGAGCCTTCACTAGCTAGCAATCGACATATGCACAGAGACAGACAAAAGAAAGCTTTCTAAAGCTGGAACACGTATCATTATATTTTTGAGCTAGTACTTTTCCCATGCTTCCGTCCTAAACGCCCTCCCACGGCTAACAACGAGGCCCTTCATTTTTAATGTGCAAATAACTGTTTAAGTGCCTCAGCGATGCTTATTATTACATAAGACATACAAGGAAAGATTATTGCAGCAAATAAATGTAACTTAAACATGGCTCACTGTTGTCTTAGTCCTAAAAGGCGCTTATTGTGGCATTTGTAGCTTTACTTACCCTTCGGGACAAAAATGCATGACTAAAGCGCTTATGGCGCTCTGTAAAAGGAATACTGATATAGCATTTCTGACCTGACTGTTCGTTACGATATATGCTTAAAAAGACAAATGAATAAGAGCCAGGAAGCGCAAAAAGGCTCCAAGAAATTTCTTATATAAATATTTCTAAGAACAAGTTTTGGTTTTCGCACAAAGCAGCTGCATTCATTACGACGTCACCGGTAGAGATGGATGCACTGCTCAACAATGGTATCAAAGCATTCTATCCAAGACCCGTGTACACGCATAATATTTTACATTGCTGTCGCCTATCTCTGACAAGACGTGTCATTAAATTAATATGTTCACTGCTATTCACCGCCTCTGCGACAGATAGCAGTCCTCCTGTCGTGCCTCAATGATGCTAGCTTTCAGTCGTTTTTGAAGGGTGACCTCTACGGCAGTTGCATTCCGAGTCGTGCTTTCATGCAGAAAAATGTTTTCCACGTTTTTTTATCAGGAGCTCTCTTCAATGAGCCTCCAAAAGATTCGAACAGAGCTTTAGACCTCGTTTCAGAACCATTTGTTTATTTTGGGCGCTAGAAAAGCTTACAACGCATCACTCAGTGAATGTTCACACTAAAGCGACTTTGAATGAAGCAGTGTGGCGACACACCCTGTTGCAGCTGCAGACATACGTTTAGTATCAGGCTTCTATATAGCCGGGTTCATTTCTCGTGATTCCCACTGAAAGCGCCGAGAACAGGCCACCACGAAGTCCGCACATGACGCATATTGAAATATATATTTAGGCAATACTATCTGAGTGCATACGACCCAGGATTGATACCGCCCAGTACCAGAATATTCTAATATTGATTTGGTGTCATACCCAGTCACCCAAGATGGCTTGAATCGGGGTCACTGAAGAGGAGAATATAAATATTAACACATATCGCGTAACCATTCAACAAACATTAAAAAACTACCTAATCTGGGGAATTTACCTTAATGTTTACTCATTTAGGACCGTTGTACAACCACACGAACAATTCGTCAAGCATCGAATTCCTTCCATCATTTATTCGAGTTCTTAGCTGCATGCGTACGCTGATAACATATGGAACAATATCCAACAGAGTCCGTGCCCCTTCACAAATCCACAACATTGCCGCAGTGCAAGCACAAAATAAGGTGCAACACGCATTTCACGCACGCGCAGGTACTGTTGCCGGCGAAATAAACATTGACCTGGCGCACCAGGCTAGGTGCAATATTCAAGCAATTCGGTAGAGTGTTATTATAGACGGGCTTTGCACATCTCAATTCTCAATGACGATTTTGGAAGAATTCACGTTACATACGGTGTGCCGTTCTGCCCCTCATAATTTTGGCACTTGCGTCACTACAGAACTGCACAATTTTCAAAGATAAAACTGTTACTGTTACCCAAGAGCATTCTTCTTGTTTTTGCAATAGCGAGGACACATCTTTTAGCGAGTGAAATGCACCGTTCATGGAAGCAGTGCTGACAACAAGAAAATGTTGAAAACTTTCTCTCGTTGATTTTTATGTTTCATTTTAGTGCTTCATTTCGATCAAACGTCTCCTGAAAGTCCCAGACCCTACGACTGTTGCACTGCTCCCCACCGACAACATTCCCGAGACCCAGCCGTCAGAGATGGTGATGAATTATCCAGCCCCGCGCTGTAAGAAGCCCTGCAGCGCACTCAAAACAATAAGGGTGAAACGCTAGGAAACTGGCGCCTCCGCATCAAAAGACTGAATGCAAAATTTAAAGGCAGGGTTCACCATGAGGTCTATTGTTCCTGCGGGAACCTTACCTTCGAAGTCTATCGCAGGAAATTCTACCGGTGACTGAGACCGGCTGTGCAATCCTTAGAAACGATCTTATAGGCAAGGCTAAACTAACATAAAAATGGGCATAGTTTGCGATCTTTGACAAGGAATGTGCCGCAACATGAGGCGGCAGGCATGTATTTGCCGCCGAATAGATAGTCAAGCTAACCGACCACTTTTGGAAAATATACCAGAGGTGGCCGCTAAAAAAACCTTCCACCATCTTACGTCGATCTCGTCTTTACCCTGTGTAGAAATTTTTCGTTCAGCTACTCTAATGCGTAATTTCAAGTACACATGAGTTTAGACAAACCACCAAGCGTTAATTTAAGTACTTAAAGAGCGAGATAGACTATATTCAACGTATTCAGTTTTTGTGGTATTACAAATTCTGAATTATCTGTGTTCGTAAAGCTGCGTTTATGAGCTAGAATCACACCTTCATTCTTGTTCAAGCTTTGATTCTATACGTGAGAAAGCTGTACCCCCTAAAAAGATTCTACCACCTGTTTTATTCCTTCAAAAATAAAAAAATAAACGTTTAAGCTGTTTCCTATTTGAATCACTGATCCCTGAATATCACTTACAGAAGCTTCGGCTCTGTTATCTCAAGATCTAACAAGTGATTGTTAATTTTCTTCGGAAAATGTACTTCTCGCGTATTTATACGAACAGAACGCGAATGAAAAAAAACTGCTCACGCACTTTTAAAATGCAAACTAACTTCTCTGTTTGTTAAAGATTACTGTTACATATTGCCACTCAATTTTCATGGCACATCCAACTGGTACGAATTCTCTGGAGAGCACTACTTCCGAGATATTTCTGTTAAATATAACCGCTAAATTCCCACAGCGTATGCACTTGGAACGAATTCTCTCTACAGGACCACTTCCTAGATTTTTATTCTCAAGTGGCCCTAGGAAATGTATTAGCGTACAGGTATTTTTTAAAGAAGCCGCTGTTTTATGCATTGAAGCACAAACGCATCTGGATGACCAGTGGATTTAAACGGAATGCATCGGAATGCAGCCGCCAAGCAAGAGGTCTCAATCAGCGTCTACGAGCTAAGCCGCGCTACGCCAGAGCCACTGCCCTCTTTCTACTACAACAACCATTTCAAGAATTGTCGTAGTAGTGTGTACTCAGTGTTTGACCATTTGCTGCTTTAGTATAAAGAAGTTGGCAATGATAAACTTACTAACATAACTGAGCAAACAACGTAGTCACAGGTAATAATGGGTATCAGCTACCTATTCCAAACACAGAAATGCCTGATACAAAGCTTCTCAACTCTTCTGCACATATCGAACCAGCTGTGTCGTATTTCACAGTGGTTCCAATATATGCGCCACGAATGTATTAACGCCTGTATTTACTCTTCGGTGCACGTTATGGTGCCTCCTAGCAGCCTGCTAACCAGTGGTGAAAAAGCGAATCGTAGACTTGCGGGCGCGACTGCACCCAGACAACGTCGGGCCCAGCAGCCCGCTATGCCGACAGCTGCAGAAGCCGCAGCTCATGGTGGACACGTACTAGACAGTTTAGATCGTTCTAGTGAAAAGGACGCTAAAAGACTTCGCCGCGAAGACCCTCTACTACATGCTGGCGAAAATGCAGCTCCTACGGAGCCGCTCCTCCGCCTTACGCTGTGAGTCTGCTGCGTTTGCTGCGCATGCCTGCTACTTTTTATTGCATATACAGTATCAGCCTTCCATTATAGGTCAAAATGGCACCACTCCCATTTGGGTGGAACGCAAGATATTCTGACCAATCACTGAGGGATAATGGCGGATTGAGAATAAAAACAGGTTGGCATGGTTTTACCTTACTCTAGGTTTGGACTTGTCGCTAAGGTATAGTGTCGCAATAACGGCAGGAGGCTTGTACGAAATGTCGTGCTGCAATTGCAATTGCAGACAAAGGGAGATTGCTGGTCGGTGCCTTGCTACATGGCATTGGCACTCAGTGCCTAATTTGTCTATTGCTGAAACGCAGAACAATAAAGCACGAAAGAAATGCTCCACCTTACCACCGTTCCTCTATTGGTGAGCGTAAATCACTTTTGCAATCACAAAAAAGTAATGAGCCATATAAATTCAAGCGGACTGGTGTAGCGCATTTTAATCGCGACAGTATTCACTGAAAAATACTCTACTGCAATGCTACGGTTTCGTGACGGGTTGCGCAAATAGAAGAAACTTCTTAGGATCGGAAGCAGCTGACCTTAGAGACGTCTTCATCGAGGCCATAATCAGTCTTCCTAATGCAGCACAAGGAAGCATGCGAGAGCTTTGTCTCCATTTGCGGCAGAACTACATCAACAGTGGAACTATAGGACGGTCAAAAAGCTACGCTAATTGCGCTACCACTCATTTCTCTCAATGTGCCCTTCTGGTGTTATACTAGGAAATCCACCATTTACAAATGATTGTAAGCACGTTAGGTCCCACAGGCTGATTAGGCTTCTAGCACGCGGCCGTTGCTTAATGAGATGTCGCCGGCGTCACGAAAGGCTTCCTCCTTAATTTAAATGCTGTGTGAGCGCCGGTTTCATCGGAAGTGTTTTCATAAATTGCGGAGTTTAGAAACGAGATGAAGCTGCACCTGGCAACTACAATGCTCAGAACACATTCCGAGCGGTGGTTGCAAGGAGGAACAACCCTTAGAAATTTTTTTATAGAAAGTCTGTGGACAGTCTATAGACATTTCTTTAGACTAGTCTATAGGCAGTGTATAGACTTATGGCCATACACTTTTTATAGCCTAGTCTGCAAAATGTCTGTGTCTACAGACTTTCTATAGACGGTCCACAGACTCACTTTTTATGGACTAGTCTATAAAAAGTCCGAGTCCACAGACTGTCTATAGATTAATGAAAATTCATGTTTCTAGACAATTGTCTGCAGCATGTCTATAAACAAGTGTATAGGCTTATAGTTCTATTTTGTAGACTGAAGCCTATAGAATGTCTATAGACAAATGTGTATAGACTATCTATTCACTATTCCTATAGACCAGTCTATAGACTGTCTATACACTTATGGCCATACACTTTTTATAGACTAGTCTATAAAAAGTCTGAGTCTATCGACTGTCTATAGATCAATGAAAATTCACGTTTGTAGACAAATGCCCGCATAATGTTTATAGACAAAGGTGTATAGGGTTACACAGTTCTATTTTTGTAGACTCAAGTCCATAGAATGTCTATAGACAAGTGTCTATAGTCTACCTATAGAGATATGTATATAGACATTTTAAACACTTCAGCCTACAAAAGTAGAACTATGTATACAGTTCTACTTTTGCAAGACTGAAGTCTATGAAACGTCTATAGAAAAATGTCTATACATAGTCCATATACATTCTATATACTTCAGTCTACAAAAACAGAACTTTATAATCCTATACACTTTTTTTCTAGGACATTCTGCCGAGATTTGTCAACAAAAATGAATTTTCATTAATATATAGGCAATCTATCGACACAGAAATTTTATAGACAAGTCTACAAAGAGTGTATAAGGCCATATGTCCATAGCTATCTGCTACCTACAAGTTAGCTTGATTTTTGTTTACATGTGGTAGCAAAAATTTTGAATGTATTTATGTATGTGCACCTGTTGCTTTTCATCTGCACTTATGCATTAACGTTAGTAGATTAATAATCCTCCTGAACCAGCTGTACTTTCATATATGTTGCTTAAACAGAAAAAATTGAATGCTGATTCATGGAGTGCAAAAAATAAAACGAATGCACCGGCAATGAATTAACTGTTTTATTGCACGATATAAGAGATCAATTCTTTGAAATGCATGTCTTATGCTATTATGGAAACAAACTAAATATTTACACTACTTCCCCTTGGCAAGCATGGTCGCCAGGCTGGCCTTGACTTTTGTGTCATTAGTCCCAAAGGTGCTGCAGGTGTATGCTGTAAGTAAGTAGATGCAGCAATATGAGGCAAAAATAACAAGTGTGTATTCTTTGTCTGTTCATTAACCAGCTTAATATATTTCCTCAAACCATCTAAGTCAATACTTAATGCGGTTTAACTATGACTAAGGGCTGCTTGTCAGTACAAACCAGTAGCTCTAAACGAGGTTTTATTTTGGAGTGTTCACAGTATCATGCCCAAAGATTGTAATTTATTTTTCTTAATACACATTAATTTGTATTTCTCCTACTCTTAAATGAATGGGTCATGGGATATAACTTCAACAGAAGGCCGGTGGATTGATTGTATTGATATGGTGGATTGATTGTATTGATATGGTCACTTAGTTTTTTACAGGTAATGAGGTCTTTTGGGCATGCTAACAGGTTTCCAAGATAGGTATACCGCATGAGCACCTGAAATACAACGTGACCACTTTGTGTCATGGCACGACAGACATGCATCTCCTAGGAAACAGAACTGATACTATAGGTCCAATGAGTTCTATCACAGTAAACAATTTAAGGTGCTTTCAAAGATGAAAATTCTTTCTAGGATTTCGAGGTTCAGGACTTTTAGTTAACGCAAAAAAGATAAATTCAGTAAGAAGCTCCATGCCAGTATGGTTGACTTTCATTTTTTCTTCAATAAATGGGCAAATTTCTCTGAACTTTTTATGAGGTGAAACGTTTTAAAAATATATTTACTAAAGAGATTCTCTGGAAACTTCGTATGACAATAACAAGACAGCATATCTATGTGGTCATTTTAAAATTTCCCGATCTTTTTCCAAGCCTTCCCTGGCTGTTTTTATGAAAACTTCTGGCAAGCTATGACACCCGCAGCTTAAGCGCAATAAAAAATATTGTGGTTTAATGCTTGGCAAGTACTGCCAGTCCATAATATTTAGATAAAGCGAATAACATGTCAGTCCCTTGACATGCAGTATTAGATCCAACTGACTTGAATCCCTTGTTTACTAAAGCTGACAAAGGCTTGGGCAAGTTTGTAATTGATGGCCACACGAGTACAGCACAGAAGACAAGGATACTGAGACACACACGTAAAACAAATGCAACAAGGTGAGGGAAAACTATTCAATGAGTTATTTTTACCGTTCTATAGTAGTTTTCTATATAATTTGCTCTCATCACTTTTGCCTCTAGTTAACTTTGTTTACCTCTTACTAAAGACTACATGGCAATATTATTCAATACCATTATGACTTTTCGTTATATTACAGTATGATAAGCAGTTAGACAACCGTAATGGTCGCCGGTGCCAGCAACGGTACGTTTCGTTTCAAGACAGGTTCATGTGACAAACAGTGTCCTTATCAAAATAAAAGAAATGCGAGAATCCCAAACGATTCCAATAATAATAATTGTTGAAGCAAAGGTACCCGGCTGGACTGTGCACATTTCTCAGGTGTTAATGCAATATGCCCGGGCCGAACGAACATGCTCAGCATAGTGACTGCAGTTATGAAGAATGACGTTAAGAATTGCAATTTATTTCCGCTTAGAACAGTGTGCAATGTTTCTTTTCTCATACTTCGAGATGAATACATTTGCCACACTTTCAGCAGAATGCAAATGAATGGGGATGTATTGATAAGGTTACTTATCAACTAAAACATGTTACGATCTCTTAGGTGTGTTGATAAGGGTAGAACAAGTGCAATGTCCACTAAATTATTTGATTAATCTGTGCGTTATCTACTAAGAAAATACCACCAATGGATAATCTGGCTATTTTTTTTCTTTTCTACAGCGCATATATTATGCAGTCTGTCCAAGACGACGGCACTAAATGCAACAGTAATGAAAAGCGGAACGCTTATTGCGCACGACAAGGGCTTCATACCAAGCACGACTGGTACAAAGCGAACCTGCGCCAGCAGCTGCCTAGTGATTAACAGCGCGTAAACTACGTAACGCCGAAGCACCGAAAGGCCTTTAGCGCTTTTCATATAGCCCGAAAGATAGCTTCTGCAGCTAAACTGTTTATAAAAGAGGCAAAAAAACCCCTTCTAACTACCGTCAAACGCAATGCCTTCAGTTTGAAGCGTGTAAAGGTGCTTTCTAGAGCGACCAATCTACAGTGTTTTCTAATTTTTTCGGCTAAGTTGCCAAGCTGAGAGACACAGTTTATCGCAGGTTTCATGCTCCAAAATTGTTTGTAGTTGCATATATATAGATAGGGTGACTCTAGATATTTCTGCTAGATATTTCTTCAAGTCTCGCGTTTTGCTTGCGGTAACCAACCAAGATTATTTAGATTGGTTGCCAGGAAGCTTAAAAATACTACTACTTCTAAACTATACGAAAACGGCAGCGCACACACGGCTGATGCATGCCTCGCAAACACGGTCTTTTATCCGAATACGCTAGCAGTTATTCAACTATACGTCTCTGTTTGAAAGTTCATCATAATACAATTTAGAGATATATACGTAAAGCGTGTCACGAGAATATCACCACACATACGGCGCAGCATTCATCGTGGCCGGATCGAGCGCCACGAAATGCGATCTACCACACTGGCCGCTCCACACACACAATACCCTTAGTGGCAGCTCAGTATCAAGTTAAACCATGCTGTACTTCCTTTTTTACGCACATCAACTATGAGGATAAAATCAACAAGCGTGAGGGATCGCTTGCCGTAAAGCATTCCGTATAGTAGAAGTGAGAACAAGAGCTTGTTATCAAATCATGAAAATGAGAAACCGATACTATGCCCGAGTCGCCCACGCTACATGCAGCCGGTTCGCGCGACGAAATGCGCTTACCTAATTATGATCTATTCACGCAAAACCATCTTTGCTAAAGCTTACCGTTCAGTGTAGTAGACGCGTGACGCCACAAAGAAGACACGCATACACAGACACCAATCTTCAGGCAGACACCGCACACCGCTGCAAGCGTTTACGTGGCTTGCGCACTCTTTGTTAATTCAATTTGACGCAAACAGATGGCGCTACGTAATTGCGCAGGCGCAGGAGCTCCGCGAGCCAGGGCGTGCGGGCTCCGAGAAGTCCGTCCACCTTTTTCTTTTTTTTTTGTCTCTTTCTCTTTGTCTCTGCGCACCATGCGCGCCGGAACGGGTCGCTTTTCTTTTCCATTTTTCATCCTTTTTTCATGAACGAAGGAAAGGCGCTTGCAGGTTGTATTACAAACGCTGTGGGCTGTCGTATGAGACAGGAACGCCCACATGGATGAATGCGCTGTTTGTAAAAGCCGTAACAGGACCCTTCAGGCGCTTGCGTTATCGCCAGCGACGATGGGTAATACAGCGCATTTGTAGCATATCTTCCAGCGTACCGCCAAATGTGACGCCCGCACGTACGTTAGTGCTAATTTTCTGCTCCGATAATAGGTCAAAGCAATCAGTACGGCAATGAGGTACTCATATGCGTGGCCACGCAGGCATACCGCCTGCGAAATACTGGGTGGGCTCAGAGAATTGAGCACATATTTCAAGTTAATGAGAAACTTTGAGGAGTTTATAGTGCAGGATATCAGTCAACAAAAAGTCGCGCGAGGTTAGTGATGCAGCCGAGATATGAAAACAATGTCAAAAGTATCTCAGAATCGGACGACACACAACGCGCACACCACATGCGCGACATCGGTTCATCACACACTCACAAAGTTCGCGCTGCCAGCGACAAACAATACGAGTCTCTGTGTTCCTTGCTTGATGCCTGTTTGTAATCCACTTGTAGCTAAAGTTGGCGTTCATACCATCTATTATCACAATTTTATCGGCGTTTTGCTCTCTTTATTTTAGTGCCGCAAAAGTCATGCTATGACAACTGCGAAGACTGTTTTGGGATTGCCGAGAGCGACTCCGTAGATCATATTGTCACGTGGTAGGGATGTATAAAGAACACAGTAGCAATACTGTGAAAGAAACTAACTTTTATTGGGTGAACCTGTGCCCACAAAAACAGGCTACACTTAAAGAACGGCGACAACGGCGAACACAGTCGGCGATCGTCAAAATCTCATCAGTGGGTCAAGCGCATTGGCTTTGAGACAGCAGTCGTCGGATGTTCCATACTAATCGCTGGGAGCCGCGTGTTTTCCGCAAAGTTTTACGCCATTGGCGTCACGGGATGAAATCAGATAAGACAAGGTTCGGCGACAACAGACAGCGGATAGAAGCGTCGATAACATTCCAGAAACATCCGATACATGCAGGCGCGTTCCGCGCTGTGTGATAACACTTGTTAGGCGGCGAAACATCGTCGCCCGATAAAGACAAGCACACGCGTCAATACCTCCTCCTTAAAAGCATCGACCTGATACTGCAAACAAACGAAAGTAATAAAGGAAATCACTCGTAGCAAAAAAAACAACAAAAGAAGAAGTTCGTAAGCGTCAGTAAAAGGATTTGACGCACCACGTGGACCACTTCAGATCGTGCGTGGCGCCGCTGTGAGTGCGAAATGAAGTCTGGCACGCCCTCATAGTCCAGTGCGCCAATACGTCGGATGACCTTGTAGGGTCCGAAATAGCGTCGCAGTAGTTTCTCACTGAGTCCTCGTCCATGTACCGGGGTCCATACCCAAACACGGTCGCCGAGCTGGTCCTCGACGAAGCGTCGGCGCAGGTTGTAGTGCCGGCTATCGGTCCTCTGCTGTTTCTTGATCCGTAAGCAGGCGAGCTGTCGGGCTTCTTCGGCGTGCTGGAAATAGCTAGCGACGTCAAGATTCTCCTCGTCAGTGACGTGCGGCAGCAGGGCGTCGAGCGTCGTCGTCCGGTACCTGCCGTAAACAAGCTTGAACGGCGTGATCTGTGTTGCACTGCCGTGTTGTAAGCGAATGTTACGTACGGCAGGACGGCATCCCAGGTCTTGTGTTCGACGTCGACGTACATGGCTAGCATATCGGCGAGGGTCTTATTCAGTTGCTCCGTAAGGCCATTCGGCTGTGGGCGGTAGGTCGTTGTCCGTTGTCGGTAGCCGTTGACGTCGGAAAGGGTCCCAAGAAGTCCATGCCGATCTGCTGGAATGGTCGGCGAGGAGGCTCGATTGACTGTAGTAATCCCGCTGACCTTGTCGGTGGTGCCTTGCATCGCTGACAGTCTCGGCATGTTCTGACATAACGGGCGACGTCGGCGGTTAGGCGCGGTCAATAATCCTTTCCTTTCCTGTATCCTCGATAGCGTCCTGGAAAATCCGAGGTGTCCAGCGGTCGGATCGTCATGTAGGGCGTGCAATACTTCTGGACGCAGTCCTGACGGGACAACAAGAAGGTAGTTGGCGCGGACTGCTGAGTAGTTCTTTAAGAGTAGGTTGTTTTGAAGCGAGAACCAAGACAATCCTCACCTAAATGCCCTAGGAACAACGTCGGTGTGCCCTTTTAAATACTCGACGAGGTTTTTCAACTCCGGGTCAGCTCGCTGCTGTTCAGCGAAGTCTTCGGCGCATAAAATGCCAAGGAAGGCGTCGTTATCTTCGTCATCTTGCGTCTTGCGGCGGCGAGTCAATGGGGACGCGTGATAGATAGGCAGTCGGCATCAGAGTGTTTTCGTCCGGACTTATATGTTACAGTGATATTACATTCTTGCAATCTCAGGCTCCACCGCGCCAGCCGTCCTGAAGGATGCTTTGAATTCGCTAGCAAACACAAGGCGTGATGGTCGCTGACGACATTGAATGGCCTGCCATATAGGTAAGGGCGAAATTTCGCTGTAGCCCATAGGATGGCAATGCATTCCTTTTCGGTTGTAGAACAATTGCCTTCCGCTTTTGACAACTACCGGGTTGCGTAAGCTATCACGTGGTCATTTCCACTTTTTTCTCTGGACTAGGACGGCACCGAGGCTTAGGCTAATGGCGTCAATGTGGATTTCGGTATCGGCGTCCTCGTCGAAGTGCGCAAGTACGGGCGGCGACTGCATGCGGAGTTTGAGTTCTTGAAATCCGTCTGCTTGAGGTGTTTCCCACTTGAACTCGACGCCCCATTTAGTTAGCTGTGTCAGCGGCTCGGCAATGCGTGAAAAGTCCTTGACAAAGCGCCTGTAGTAGGCACACATGCCAAGGAATCTACGTAGTGCCTTCTTGTCGATGGGCTGCGGGAACTTTTTGATGGCAGCTGTCTTCTGCGGATCGGGACGGACTCCAGACTTGCTGATGACGTGGCCTAGGAACAGAAGCTCATCGTAAGCGAAGCGGCACATTTCTGGCTTCAGAGTGAGGCCTGACGACTTGATGGCCACAAGCCGCCTAAGGTGATTGTCGAAATTTCCGTGGAAGACGACGACATTATCCAAGTAAGCAAGACAGGTCTGCCACTTCAATCCTGCTAACACCGTTTCCATGACGCGCTGCAACGTTGCAGGCGCCGAGCACAGTCCGAATGGCGTGACCTTGAACTCGTAGTGGCCGTATGGAGTGATGAAGGCGGTCTTTTCGCGATCTCTCTCGTCGACGTCTATTTTCCAGTAGCCATTCTTAAGATCCATCGAGGTGAAGTACTTTGCGTTGCAGAGCCGATCTAATGCGTCGTCTATCCGTGGTAGGGGGCATACATCCTTCTTTGTGATCTTGTTCAGTCGACGATAATCGACGCAGAAACGTAAGGTTCCGTCCTTTTTCTTCACCAAGAGAACAGGGGATGGCCGTGGGCTTTTCGACGGCTGGATGATATCGTCGCGCAGCATTTCGTCGACTTGTTCTGTGATACCTTCACGTTCTCGCGGCGAAACTCGGTAAGGGCTCAGGCGGAGAGGTCGAGTGCACTCCTCGGTGATTATGCGATGCTTTGCGACTGGTGTTTGTCGAATCCTCGATGACGTCGAAAAGGGCTTTTGTATCTTCGGAGCAGACTTCTGAGCTGTTGTTGCTTAATCATTGGGAGTCTGGGATTTATGTCGTAGTCTGGTTCGGTAACCATTGTCGTCGGCGTTGATGCGGCGGAAACCGAGAGGACAAACGCATTACTGGTTTCCAGAATTTCCTCGATGTACGCGATAGTCGTGCCCTTGTTGATGTGCTTGAACTCCAGGCTGAAGTTTGTCAGCAGCATTTCAGTTTTCCCTCGGTGCAGTCGAGAGGTACCTCTTACGACGCAAATTTCACGGTCTAGCAGTACACTTTGGACACCCTCGATGATGCCTTCTACGTCGGCAGGTGTTTTGGTGCCGACGGAAATGACAATGCTGGAGCGAGGCGGGATGCTGACTTGACTTTCCAGCACGCTTAAGGCATGGTGACTACGAGAGCTCTCCGGCGGTATCGCTCGATGTTCCGACAGCGTTATCGACATCGACTTCAGGTCGATGATTGCGCCGAGTTGGTTCAGGAAGTCCATGCCGAGATTGATGTCTCGTGAACACTGTTGGAGAATAACGAAGGTGGCAGGGTAAGTCCGGTCATAAATTTTAATTCTCGCCGTGCAGATTCCAGTCAGCGTGATGAGGTGTTCTCCAGTGGTTGGAGTTTGAAGGCCTTCCCATGCAGTTTTAACTTTCTTCAGCTGGGCGCCGATGTGTCCACTCATTACTGAGCAATCGGCCCCTCTGTCCACTAAGGCGGTAACTGCTTGGCCATCGCGAAGCACTTCGAGGTCAGTGGTTTTTTGTCTTGCGTTACAGTTTGGTCTTGGCGTCGGATCACGGCTGCGTCGCGTTTATCTGTGGCTGGTATTTGGCGTCGTCAGGTCTTCTTTCGTCTGCGTAGTCTTGGCTTCCTGACTTCGTCGGGACGGTGGCGTATCGTTATTATGTCGTCGAGATCGTCTATTCGGCGTCTTCATGGGCGGCGGAGGATCTTCGTCAGTTCGACGAACAGCAACCGCACCTCCATCGGTTGCAGCTTTTAGTTTTCCGGATATGGGCTCGCAGACCAACCCCGGGCTGGGCCAGTGTATGGCCGACGCTGCGGCGACAGGTAGCACACTGGTGACGGTGAACGGGACGGTCGTCGAGGGCTCCACTGAGTGGTGGCGAGGTAGTCTGCGATATCGCGAGGTCGTTCACCAAGCTGTGGTCGCGGCGCGTTCACGGCGAACCCTCGTAGTCCCATATCCCGGTATGGGCATCGGCGGTAGGCGTGACCCGCTTCTCCGCAGTAGTAGCAGAGCGTGCTGTGGTCCAGAGCGCGCCAAATGTCCGTCTTCATCGCGTAGTGGCGCTGGGCGATGGGCGGGCTTGCTGGCGGCGGTGGCGGTGGACGACGGAATTGTGGCGAAGGGCCCTGGCGCGGTCGTGCAGGGGCGCCTTGAGGGCGGGCGACGGCGGCGTAGGTCATCGCTTCCGGCTGGGGCTGCGGTGATTCTGGTTGCACCTCAGGAACTCCAAGGGATCGTTCAAGGTCATCTTTGACGATTTCGGCGATTGAGGCTACTTGAGGCTGCGACCTGGGTTACAACTTCTGCCGCTCTTCCCGTACGACCACTCTGATAGTCTCACGCAGATCGTCGGTGGCCAGTGATTGAACTCCTGTGTAGTTGGTAGAGTTCGTGTGGCGGTTGAATTGCCGTTTCCGCATATCGAGTGTCTTCTCGATGCTGGTGGTCTCGCGAAGGAACTATTCTACGGTCTTCGGTGGATTTCGTATCATTGCGCCGAAAATTTCTTCCTTCACACCACGCATGAGAAGGGGGACTTTCTTCTCTTCGAGCATATCCGGGTCGACGTGGCGGAACAGACGGTTCATTTCTTCTGTGAAGATGACAACGTTCTCGTTAGGTAGCTGCACTCGGGCGTCCAGCATGGCTTCGGCCCTTTCCTTGCGCACGACGCTCGTAAAGGTGCGCAGGAAGCCGCTACGGAACAGGTCCCATGTTGTGAAGGTCGATTCCAAGTTCTCAAACCACGTTCTCGCGGCGTCCTCTAAGGCAAAGTATACATGCCGCAGCTTTTTGTCGCAGTCCCAGTTGTTGAAAGCCGCGATCCGTTCGTAGGTTTCCAGCCAGGATTCCGGGTCTTTAGTCGCTGCTCCATGAAAGGTCGGTGGGTCCCGAGGTTGTTGCAGTATAACGGGAGGCGCTGAGGCAGCCATTGTGGTTGTCTTGGCCGCGATCTTCTTAGTCGTCTCGGGTAGAAGTCCGTGTTCCGGAGGTAGCTGTTGCAGTCTGCGACTTGCTCGATGATCCGGGACGACGTAGCTTTTGTCTTTGCGGTCCGGGCTTGGATCACGGCTTGTCGGGGGCGTCCGGTACAAGAACGACCCTGCACATCCACCAGATGTCACGTGGTAGTGACGAATAAAGAACACAGTAGCAATACTGTGAAATAAACTAACCTTTATTCGGTGACCCTCTGCCCACAAAAACAGGCTACACTTAAAGAACGGCGACCACGACGAACACAGTCGGCGATCGTCAAAATCTAATCAGTGGGTCAAGCGCGTCGGCTTTTATACAGCAGTCGTCGAATGTTCCAGAATAATCGCTGGGACCCGCGTATCTTCCAGAAAGTTCTACAGCAATCGCGTCATGGGATGAAATCAAATAACACAAGTTTCGGCGACAACAGACAGCGGATAGAAGCATCGATAACATTCCAGAAACTTCCGGTACATGCAGGCGCGCCCCGCGCTGTGCGATAACATTTGTTAGGCGGCGAAACGTGGTCGCCCGATAAAGACAAGTACAAGCGTCAATATCATGTGGTCAACCAATGTGGAGGTATACACTATGCGTATACTAAAGTCTACAAATAGGCTCTACAGAAATCTCAGCAGTATACAACTTCAGTGGCTTATATTAAACGCATCTCCGTATTATCCACCAGTGCCTACGCTAGGTTACAGCGTACACGGGTTGGGCCCAGATTAACGATTTTTTCTTTTGTGTATCTATAGACGGCATGTAAACCTGAAGCTATAACAATTTTACAGTATCGGGTGTTTTCTACTTCATTTCACGCCTTACCACAATCGGTATACGGGCTGCTCGCACAAGTTAACATAACCTGTGTTGACATTCCACCCTATGACCTTTGTCGGCGGTGATATAGGAAACCGTGGAGAGTAATTCGAATTGCAAAGAAGTATACGGGATTTTTCACTTTATTTGAGCCAGACTTTACCATATGCAAATGCTACGTAGCTGGAGAGAACCATGGTAATGTTTGCCATCGCTTGGAGATACCCAGATAATTTTTTTGCATTCCCGTGATTAGATAATTAGCGCAGATAATTTCTCAATTATGTTAATTAGACGAATATTCTCAATGATAAAATTGTAGGGCGATATTAGAAACTCCCGATACAGCTTTCTGTTGCTGAATACGAGCTCCATAGAAGTGTTTGTCCGAGCGTGAAGAAGCCCGTCATTATACGCAATGTAACTCGAGCCGCCGGTCGCGCCGATATATACATATATATATATATATATATATATATATATATATATATATATATATATATATATATATATATATATGGGGTTGTGGTGTACCTAATGTGCGCAGGTGCGTGTTTGTGAAGAACTAGGTAGTGGGAATAGACAAGAAGTATACAATCTTATCGACTCTCGTCTATAGACAGTCTAAAGACGAAAAATGAACCACAATAAATAAACTTTATCGACTTGTTCTATGGACCGTCTATAGACTGCGAATAGACAAAAAGAAATGGAAATCTTATGGAATTTCGTCTATAGAAAGTCTATATATAAATAATAGAGAAAAATAAATAGAGCTTGTATTTCTTTTGCCTATAGCTAGTCTACAGAGGGGAAGTAGACAAAAAAGAAACAAACACCATATCGACTTTTTTCTATAGACCGTCTATAGACTGCAAATAGGCAAAAAGAAATAGAAATCTTATCGACTTTCGTCTATAGAAAGTCTACAGATAAATATTAGAGAAAAATAAATAGAGCCTGTATCGACGTTTGCCAATAGGTAGTCTACAGAGGGAACAGACAGACAGGCAACGAACTTTAATGACAAGGCCCTGAGAAGCTTTGCCCTAGGGCAGAGCTGCGGGCCGCTCCCTCGTGGGGACTGGTAGGCCGAGCCTTACCGCCGCATCGTGGGCTCTCTGGACAGCCCAAGTTTGACGTGCATATTCTGAGCTCCGGATGGCAGAGCTCCATTGTTTTTCCGTGATGCGATTGGGTCCCTGTAACGAGGGGCGCCGCCAGAGCATGTGTGCGAGATTGCTACCAGCCCCACAGTCGGGGCAAGTAGAGCTGAAAGCCTCTGGAGTGATCGTGTGGAAAAGGGCCAGGTTTGGATAGCACTTCGTCTGAAGCATGCGTAAAGTGGACGCCTGAGGTCTAGCCAGTTTGCTGTGAGGGGGAGGATAAGTCCTCCTACCCAGGTGATAGTGTGAAGTAATTTCGCTGAAAGTATTGAGAGTGTCCCGAAACTCGAGAACCCCGGAGTCTGAACTCGATCCTGCTCCCGCGCGGTGGGTTAGTGCGCGCGCTTGGGAGTGGGCGATGTCATTCAGATTGGGAAACGAGTCCAGCTGGGGGTCGAGGTGAGCCGGAAACCACGTGATGGTGTGCGGAGAGATTATCTTGTTCTTGAGAATCTTGTGAGCATCCTCAGCTATGGATCGTGAAGCGAAAGCCCTGACCGCCGATCTCGAATCAGAGAAGATTTGTGATCTTCTGTGGTCTAGGAGTACTATAGCAACTGCGACGTGCTCCGCTCTGGTTGGTGTTGAGCACTTCAGGGAAGCCGCATTCACTATCTGTTCGTTGTGATCAACGAGGGCAATGGAGAAGTTAGACGGCTGTCCATATTGGGCTGCGTCGACAAAACATGCCGAGCAGGTATCGTCCTTGGTACGCTTGAGGAGGGCGAGGGCTCTTGCCCTGCGTCTGCTTACGTTGTGTTGAGGATGAACATTACGGGGAAACGGTGCAACTCGTATGTCGTTCCTTTGATTTTCTGAAATTTCATATTTTCGCTCTTCCATGAGGATAGGGTTGATCCCAAGAAGTGCCAGGATATTCTTTCCAGCCGGGGTACAGGATAGACGGGCCAGTTGGGCTGACTCCTGGGCCTCGATTATCTCGTCCAATGTGTTGTGCACACCTAGTTGCATAAGGAGGTCCGCGCTCGCCCGTAACGGAAGGCCTAGTACTTTTTTTATACTTTTTCTGATGAGCGTGTTTAATCGTTTCTTCTCGTAGTGATACCAGTTTTGCATGGCTGCCACATAAACTATATGACTCATGAGGAAGGCGTGGAACAACCTGAGGAGGTTGTCTTCCTTTAAGCCTCCGTGCCTATTCGAGACTGTTGAGTCGCATCATGTTCTCAGTCTTGGCTGTGAGCTTGTTCAGCGTCGTATTGTTACTGCCATTGGATTCGATGAACATGCCAAGGACCCGAATGGTGTCTACTCTGGGGATGGTACAGCCGCTTTTAGTGTGGAGTTTGATGTTTATTTCAGATAACGGTTTCCAGCCTCTAGGTTTGGGACCTCTCCTGACTGGCCTGTAGAGGAGGAGCTCAGACTTGCTCGGGGAGCATCTAAGCCCCGTATTTTCCAGGTACATCTCTGTTTCATCTACAGCCTCCTGTAAGCCTAATTCAACAGCGCCTTCGCTTCCTCCGGGGCAACAGATTTTGATGTCATCAGCGTAGAATATATGATTGATCCCTTCTATGTTGGAAAGCCTTTGCGGTAATTTCTTCATGGCGATGTTCAAAAGCAGTGGAGAGACTACCGCTCCTTGTGGCGTGCCTTTGGGGCCCAAATTGAAATTGTCGGACCTGAGGTCACCGATTCTGAGCGTGGTCTTGCGATCCCGTAGGAACGAGCTTATGTATCTGTGGAAGGCGTCTCCCAAATTGAGCTCTAGATGGAGTTCAGAATGTGAGCATGGGATGCATTGTCAAAGGCTTTCTCCAGGTCTAAGCCTAGGATGCCTCTTATATCTGTTGTGGTGTTGTCAATGATTTGACATTTGATGTGTTTCATCACGTCTTGCGTTGACAGGGCCGGACGAAAGCCGATCATGTTGTACGGAAACAATCCCTGTTTCTCGATGTGCTTAGAAATTCGATTGTGTATGACATGTTCCGCTGCTTTCCCCGCGCAGGACGTGAGGGAAATGGGTCTGAGGTTTGAGAGACTCGGGGGCCTTCCAGCCTTTGGAATGACCATGACCGAGGCCATTTTCCAGGACTCCGGGGCAACCCCTCGTTCCCATATTCCACTAATCACCTCTGTCAATCATGCTATAGAGCAGTCGTCCATGTTTCTGAGGGTGCGGTTGGGGATGCCATCAGGACCAGGGGCAGACCTGCCATTTAGATTCTGGAGAGCTTCCCTTACTTCGCATGACTTGAAGGGGTTATCTAGCTCGGGGCAAGATGAGCCTTTGTAGCGGGAATAGTCTTCGTCACTCGAGTTGCCCAGTGGCAGATACTTGCGAGCGAGTCTGTCGACTACGGTCTGCAATGTCCCTGACTGTGATGCCTGGTGTAAAACCTTCGCTATCACTTGTCTTTGGTTTGACTTGGTATTGGTATCATCGAGCAGATGCTTGAGTAGGTTCCATTTAGCTCCAACTCTCATCTGGCCATCCACGGAATTGCAGACCTCATCCCACTGTTGTCTGCTCAAGGTTTGGCAGTGATCTTCCATAGTTTTGTTGAGCTCCGAGATCTTCTTTCGGAGCCTTCGGTTGAGTTTCTGCCCTTTCCATTGTTTCAACAGTGACGTTTTCGCTTCTAGAAGATAAGCGAGGCGGCTATCCGTCCTGTCCACCTCCAGTTCAGTCTGGATTTTCTTTGTCGCCGCGCTGATATCCTCCTTTAACTGTTCAGCCCACTGCTCCAGGCTAAGTGCTGAGTCATGTGTTTGTGTTCGCTCTTCCCGAATCTTGCGAAAGTAATCCCAATCTGTAATAGTGAACTCTTTGAGGTCCCCGCTTCTCACGTTGACGGAGGTGGCCAGGATGTTGTGATCACTGCCAAGGTCAACTTGGAGGTTGGACCAAGATGCCGATTCCACATTCCGTATGAAAAAGAGGTCGGGTGTGGTATCTCTAGAGCAGGAGTTGCCGATCCTGGTCGGAAAAGCCGGATCTGTTATAAGCGTGAGGTTATTATTGACTGTAGTTTGACACAGGTCAACGCCCTTACGGTTAGCTTGTTGGTACCCCCATGCTTAATGCAGAGCGTTGAAGTCTCCGGCCACCAGGAGTGGAAATGTCTTGGCCTTGCTTGTAGCACTGTTGATAATTGCCGCAAATTTTTGCCTGAGCTCCTTGGGTGTACTGTATATGTTAAGTATAAATATACTTGTCTTGAATGGTCCGCTGGGGATGATTTCAACAAGCGAGTGTTCAACCTTATTAGATTCAAGATTCAGATCGTGGGCTATGAACGCACATTTATTGGTGACTAATGTGCTGATTCCCCTCCTCCCATCAGTATATTGGTTATGCGACTTATAGCCTGGTAGGCTGACCGTATCCGTGAGCGTTTCTTGTAATAGGATTACATGTGGCTTTTCCGGGTGGGACCGAATGAACTGCTGGAGGACATTCCTTTTACGATGGAATCCCCTACAGTTCCACTGCCAGATGTTAATTACCCTGTGATGTGCCGCCATGGTGGGACGTAGCAGATAGCTTGTATTATAAAATGTTGCGGAGCGCAGCCGCTGCCGACCTTTCAGTGTCGGTGTTATTCACTTTTTCCAATGGTGTAACTGAAGCCATAGTAGAAACGTGGCGTTCCAGATTGTCGCATCTGATCCCTAGTGCTCTGACCGCCTCCGCAAGTTTGTCAATACCAACTTGAACTTTTTCGAGGGATTCATCAATTTTATCTATCGTTTTTTCCAACTTTCGAACACGGGCGCTCTTGTCTGAGGCATGAACTGCCAGCGCCCTCTTTTTGGGTAGACCATTGGCAGTCGGTTCCGCTACGGGGTTCTCCATGGGCGTTTCCACTGCAGGGGCCTGACTGGGTTCAACTGTCTCTCCCTTGCTGGCTTTTTTAGTTCTGCAATTTCTGCTTTGAGCTCCTCCATTGCGTATTTTAACGAAGCGTTTTCTCTTTCTAATTGTGCAATCCTGTTGTGCTCTGGCGATGGACCCCCCGTTACCTTCTTCGGTGATTCCTTGACCCGGTCAGCCCATGTGGTACCACGATGAGCAGGCTCCTGGATCTGAACTGCAGGCCCCCTGGAACGAGAGTGGCCTCTGGAGCGGGAGCGGGTCTCGGGGGCCATGCGGCCCCCGGAAGACGAGCGTTCCGTCGAGCGACCCCTACAAGAGCCACGGTCCTGGTAGCCGCTGTCCTCGCTGCCAGGGTCTCGGGAACGGCTCCTGGATCTGTGCGAGCTGCTGAGGGCCGGCTTGAGAGGGGTTGGCGACCCAGTTGCTTGTTTGGATTGGTCGCGGTTGCGGCGTTCTCTTCTCCGTTGTCTAACTACAAACGGAATTTGGAACCTTCGCTTGCAGGTTCTGTCAGCCGTGTGATGAGGGCCTCCGCATAGGGTGCACTTCGGTGTACATTCGTGCTTATCGTCCGGGTTGCCCGCACCACAGCCGCGGCAGATGGCATTTTCAGGGGCTGGGCAAACGTCAGCTCTATGGCCAAGCTTTCCACATGCATAGCAAACGTCAGTTTGTCTGCGATAGAGTGAGCATTTGATCAAACTGGGACCGCATTTTACGTAGTCCGGGACTTTGAGTCCATCAAACAGGATGACTACCGTGCCTGTGTTCTTGATTCGTCTCACCTTGAGGGCGCTTGGATTCTTTGGTTGAATGATGAGGCGTTTGAGCTCCTCTCGATCGATGGTGGGATCAATGTCGCGAATAACTCCCTTGCACGAGTTTTCGGGGGATGCGATATATGCACTAACTTCGTAGCTTGCTTGTCCAATAAGTATAGCTTTCACATCGGCGTAGGCCATGGCGTGGCGTTTTGATGGTGTGCTTGCCATTAATATGTTTTGCACCATGTTCGGACATATAATATTCTCCGCCGTATCCGCCTCCGTAAGTCTAGCAGCGGTAGTGAGGGCTTGGGCAACTCTGAAGTGGCCCATCTTCTTGATGTCCAGGCCTCCACGGGGACGGATTATGACTCGAACATGCTCTTTCGGTAGGCGAGGCAATCTCGAAGCAGTCGTTAGCCGTGTCTTGACACTCGCCGTAGCCTGGCTTTTATTCCCGCCCCGTCGCATGTCGGTGACTCGGCCGCCCTGCCCGAGCGGGTCCTGGATGATGGGTTTTCGCTTGTGTAATGCTGTGGTCCACCCAGCGCTTTCATTGACTTCGTCGGGAGAGATATCCTCACCCTCAACGGTGATTTGCATAGCCGTAGACATCGTGGCTTGAATGTGCGGAACCGCGCTGAGCTCGCCCGCCAAGCCTCTGCCGGGCAGAGGTCGCACAGAAAAGTCCTCGAGCGATTGGGAAAATGTCCACCCACCGTTGAAAACTTGGTATCGGCGGAATCCTTGCAACTTTAGCCGTCGATTGGTGCCGACATCTTCAAGATTGAAGCAAGTTCTCGACCTTAATCATGTAGAAAAGCAGGAGAAGCAGATATTGACGCACGCTCTCGTTTCTTCTTCTTCCTACAGAGGGGAACTAGACGAAAAAGAAACAAACGCCATATCGACTTTTTTTCTATATACCGTCTATAGACTGCGAATAGACAAACAGAAATTGAAACTTTATCGAGTTTCGTCTATAGACCGTATATAGAAATCTGTAAAAAAGCAAGATCGTCTATAAAAAGTGATAGACTTTCTATTGACAGTCTAGTAATTTTTGTAAGGGTACGTTAAGCTTCGACGCTCCCACTGAACTCATGGAATAGATGCTTGCTTGCTACACACAATGCGCCAGCATTCATGCACAGTTACGAACATTACCAACCGATATTTGATAGTACTCAAACTTTTTTTTATTATGATGATAAATCTGCCTCAAGATAACAATCTTGTCTACTTTGGGCTCCTTTATTTGAGCACCCAACGGAAAGAGTCTTTGCGGTCTTGGCAAGCCGGGCTATTACCGAAAACATCAACGAGGGGGAAAGCTGATACTGGCAGCCGTGGGAGCTGCCATGCTGGCCGACTTACCAGTGCCTCGTAGACGCATCACCGTCGCCAGTCCACGACTAGCACAAAGTTTATAAGAGGACCCTCGTCAAAGTAGTGCGTGTGCTGCATGTACCCATCGCATTCAGCAAACACGCTGGGAAGCTTTATTTTTGGAGTGTAATAGACAGATGCAGATACACCATGCGTGTTCTTTCTTTCTCTCTCTCTCTCTCGCTTCCTGGGTGTTTAGTCAGGAGCCTTTAACGTAATACCATTCTCAAAGTATTGGCACAGTAAACCGTCTTCCACGTTATTCGTAATATGAATCACCCGTTTACGCATCAGTAACCCTTCCTTCAAAGCAGCAAATGCAAGATGGGCTTGAAAGCTCCAATTTTAGCTACTGATGGCGTCTCTTAGAAGAAAACATAAGCTAAGGCCTAACATCCACGCCGCCCATTCAAATAGATTTAAAATCCAGAAATGCTTTTCGAAGGACCAATTTATTGATCATTTTATTTTCCATTCAGCCAATTTTATTGGATCTGTTGCTTGGAGAGAAAAAGATATACTTTCTTGACTGTACGAGGCAAAATCTTAGTTTAGCGCTTTAATTTTTAAAATAAATATTGTAGAAAATTGATTGAAAGTTCTTGCGGGACAACTTGGTACTTTGTTTATATCTACAAATAGCAGGAGACAAAATACACAGACACGAAGGACGGGCGAGTACCGAAAATGCCTAAAATTGTTTTTTTAAGTGTAGATTTAGAAAGTTTACGAATTCCTAGCGGTGCACCAAAGCAGATATCTCTGTTCTGTAAACTGCAGTGTGATAGTATCTAAAGCGGACAAATATTGCATGATAATTTATAGCTCACGTGAATTTGTTACAATGCTTGTAAGAGTTTTGCGAAATACAAATTCCCAATTTAGTAATATGCTTCGAAGAGGTGTATAATACCTGCATATAAGGTTGGTTCGCTAAATATATAGTGGGTGCAATTTACAGAATTGTGAAATTGCTTTTCATTTTTGAGATGCAGATTTGTAAACTAGATGGCTTAATTTTTTTAATTTTAGATAGTCACGAATTTTTATAAATATTTGCTGCGTAAATAAAAAAAGAATTCGTTTCGAGCGGTCACAAATTTCACCTCTTTCTATAAAATGCACGAAGCCCCATGAAAGTTTGTGCATCTGTTACCGAGAAAAACGATTTCTGCTTTCCTGTGTAAATAGATAAGAGCCGTCGAGGCAAATGTTCCTCCTAAGAGGGTAGATCTTCCTCATATTGACGCCTTTGAGTCACTCCCCAACTGTGTGAATCTTTTTCGATCATTAATGAGGCTTGTAGTTTGGTGCTCACGAACTGCTCAAAGTCCTGCATTTTTTCGATCTCCCTGTTGTTTAACACCAGCCACGTATGTTACTAGTGCGTTGGTTTAGATGTAACTATTACTGTGAAATTTATTCCGAAAGGAACACATTGTGTCAGTGCCTCTCATACTATCCCCCCCTCCTTGCCGCTTCTACTCTCAGTAAACTTTTCACGTACCTTTTTGTGCGTTCTAATATTCCGGTCCTAATGACGTGTCATTCACAGGACTGTTTAATATAAGTTATGAAAATAAAGCAGAGTGACGTAGCTAGCATGCTGCTTATGTTTCGATGTTGTTACGTGTTGAAATTACAATGCTTTCGAAACAGGGCCGCTACATGGCGGCTATATTATATTTCGGAGCCGTCACTGGCCAGGAATCGACATGTTCACGCAGACACACACGCAAAAAAAAAACTTTCTGCAGCTAGAACACATATAATTATATTTTTGAACTACTACTTATCGCATGCCTCTGTCTTAATGCTTCCCACGGCTAACAACGAAACCCTTAATATTTGATGTGCAAATTACTGTCTAAGCTCAGCATCGATGCATATTATTATATGAAAGCTACATGGAAAGAACATTCCACAAAATAGGCGTAACTTAATCATTGCTCACTGTAGTCTGAGTCCTAAAGGACACCTATTGTGGCATTTGTAGCTTTACTGACACTTCGCAACAAAGAATGCACGACTGAAGCTCTCTCTAAAAGGAATGCTGACATACCATTTCAGACTTAGCTGTTCGTTCTGACACATGCTTGAAAAGAGAAATGACGAAAGATCCAGGTAGCGCAAAAATGCTTCAAGAATTTCTTTTAATAATTAATTGTAAGAACAAGTTTTGATTGTGGTATGAAGCAGCTCCATCCATTACGACGTTACCGACGGAGATGGATACACTGCAGAACAATGGCATCAAGACATTGTCTCCAAGAACAGTGTACACGTATAATATTTCATATTACTGTTGTCTATCGTTGGAAAGACTTGCGATTATATTAATATGTTCATTGCTACTCCCCGTCTCATAGAATAAACGAGTTGAACTTCATGCGCAAATGCACATTGCTGTGTTTTCGAGCAGCATTAGCTCTTACCCTTTTGCTAAAGTAATCACGTATTTTTATATAATACATCCAATAAGCGGTCGTAAAAGATGTGTAATTTGTAACAGCCTCGCATGAGGAGAGATTCCCGTAAGAGGTATGAGGATTACCAAGGAGGTGCTTCACACAAGGCTTGGTGTTCGTCTGACGCAGAAATGCCGACAAGCGTATACGATGACAGGCAGAGCCACGTTTATTCGTTAAGGTCTTATTACCACACCGAAGCTGTATCAGGGCTTATCAGCCCTATCACCATCTTTAAGACCTCTCAGAACCTACGTTTATTAAAGTTAAAGTACGGGGTGCAATGCGATAATAGAGCAATCATTAAAATAAAAGTCACACAATCATAAAAGTTTTAAAGATCGAACAAATTAAACACACGTGGAAATTAAACAGCACATTGTATAAATGATTTTCGCTGTAATTTATTGAATTTTCTTGGTGCCGTTACAACTGAACAGAAACGATGCATCGCTATAGTACTTCTTAACGCCTCTCAAGCAGGTGGATTTCAGAATAGCACTGTCGCATATGATTATTCGTAGTGCAACGGGGGGTGTTCGCCGAGCAGCACTAGCTCTAGGTTGCAGCGGTAGGCTTAAAACAGGTCGGTGCTATCTCGAAACGGGGAAGCAAGCACACCTTGTCGTCTTCTTCTCATCCACTAGCACCATGCCCGCTGCCCAGTGCCTTCAGTACAATCACTCCGCACCGAAAGAGTAGCCAACCTGGCGACCTAAGGGCACGAAAACACAGAAGGGTCATGGCACTGCTTGAGCCGGGAGACGTGCACAATTTCCAGGCCGCGACGACGCTGGTCGGAAGGCGCTTCCGTTGGCTCGATGAGGTAGTTGACCGCGGATGTTTTCTTCAGTACCCGATAAGGACCGTGGTACTTGGAGAGGAGCTTAGAGGAAAGGCCTGGAGGAGTAGAGGGCACCCACAACCAGACCAGCGAGCCAGGAGCAAAGCACGTAGCCGCAGTAGATGAATCATGGCGATGCTTTTGGCGCCACTGGTCCTGGGATGTCAACGAACGAGCGAGCTGGCGACATTCTTCGGCGTAAGCAGCCGCTCTAGAAACAGTCGTGCACTCCGAAGCATCTGGTCGGTAAGGCAGAATCGTGTCCATAGTGCATGAAGGTTCGTGTCCGTAAAGGAGAAAGAAAGGGGAGAACCCAGTGGTGCTTTGCGTGGCGGTATTGTAAGCGTAGGTGAAGAAAGGCAGAATGCGATCCCAATTCGAGTGGTCAGATGAAGCATACATGGCCAACATGTCACCAAGGGTGCGGTTGAAACGCTCTGTCATCCCATTAGTTTGAGGATGATATGCCGTGGTGGTACGGTGAATGATGCGACACTCCTTTAGCAATGCTGTAATGACGTCGGAGAGAAAAACGCGACCGCGGTCGCTCAGTAATTCTCTAGGTGCTCCATGGCGTAAAATCAGGTTTCGAAGGATAAAACTGGCGACGTCTTTTGCTGTGGTAGATGCTAGGGCTGAAGTTTCGGCGTACCGCGTGAGGTGGTCGATAGCGACAATAACCCAGCGGTTGCCACTTGGAGTGTTGGGAAGCGGACCGTATAGGTCAATGCCGACGCGGTCGAACGCGCGCGCGGGGCATGGTAAAGGTTGCAAGGGACCGGTGGAATGTTGAGGTGTCGTCTTGCGTCGTTGGCATATGAGGCAGGACCGGACGTACTGGCGAACGAAGCGGTACATACCGCGCCAGTAGTACCGAAGCTGGATGCGAGAGTATGTCTTTAAGACACCAGCGTGGCCGCATTGGGGATCGTCGTGGAATGTGGCGCAGATGTCAGGGCGCAGGTGTCGGGGTATAACAAGCAACCACTTGCGACCGCTCGAATTGTAGTTGCGGCGGTACAGCAGGTTATCCCGAATGATGAAGTGCGCGGCTTGACGACGGAGCGTCCGAGAAATTGGCGCTGGCGACTGGCTAGACAGGAAGTCAATAAGCGAAGAGATCCATGGGTCCTTGCGCTGCTCTGATGGCATGTCGGTAATGTTGAGGGCGAAGGCTCCATGTGTGGAAATAGACGAGTGGACAGGACCGGAGGGCAGGGGTGACCGGGATAGAGCGTCTGCGTCTGAATGTTTTCGGCCGGAGCGATAAACAACGCGGATGTCGTACTCTTGCAGGCGCAATGCCCAACGGGCGAGCCGACCAGTTGGATCTTTTAATGAAGATAACCAGCATAGGGCATGATGGTCGGTCACGATGTCAAATGGACGCCCGTACACATAAGGACGAAATTTTCCGATTGCCCAAATGATGGCCAGACATTCCTTTTCAGTAACCGAGTAGTTCGCCTCGGCTTTGGTAAGGGTGCGGCTGGCATACGCGACGACGCACTCTTCGAAGCCATCCTTGCGTTGTGCAAGAACAGCGCCGAGCCCGACACCGCTAGCGTCCGTATGGATCTCAGTTGGTGCAGATGGATCGAAGTGTCGCAGTACTGGAGGAGAGGTGAGAACGCGTCGCAGTTCTTGGAATGCGTCGTCGCATGCCGGGGACCAGGCTGATAGGTCAGAACTGCCGGTGAGAAGCTGCGTCAAGGGGGCGATGATAGAGGCGAAGTTACGGATGAAGCGCCGGAAATATGAGCACAAGCCGATGAAACTGCGAAGCTCTTTCATGGTGGTTGGTTTGGGGAACTCGGTTACGGCGCTAAGTTTCGTGGGGTCCGGGAGGATACCGTCTTTGGAAACTACATGACCGAGAATAGTAAGTGTGCGAGCGCCGAAGTGGCATTTCTTCAGATTGAGTTGCAGTCCTGCAGTGGAGAGGCACGCAAGGACTTGCTCGAGGCGGCTGAGGTGCGTCGCAAAGTCGGTGGAAAAAACCACAATGTCATCCAAATAACAGAGGCACGTTTTCCACTTCAGCCCTCGAAGAATGCTATCCATCATTCGCTCGAAAGTGGCAGGCGCGTTGCAGAGGCCGAACGGCATGACGGTGAATTCATATAGCCCATCAGGAGTTACAAAGGCTGTCTTTTGGCGATCGGCCTCTGCCATTGGCACTTGCCAATACCCGGAGCGTAGATCCAGCGAGGAAAAGAATTCCGCTCCCTGCAGACTGTCCAAGGCATCGTCGATGCGTGGCAGAGGATAGACATCTTTGCGCGTTATTCGATTAAGGCGGCGATAGTCGACGCAGAACCGAATGGAGCCGTCTTTTTTTTTAACAAGGACAACCGGAGATGCCCAGGGACAGTTAGAGGGCTGGATGATGCCACGCTCCAGCATGTCGTGAACGTGCTGGTCGATGACACGGCGTTCAGCGGCCGACACACGATACGGACGCTGGCGCAATGGTGTTTGTTGGCCGGTGTCGATACGGTGAACGACTGCGGACGCCCGGCCCAAGGATGGTTGGCCAATGTCAAATGAGGCACGAAAACGCTGGAGGAGCTTCATGATTTCGGCGTGCTGCGCAGGTGTGAGTTCTGCGTCGACGGCACGAGCGAAGACGTCTACAGGGGCATCGGTCGCGGCGGGAGGAGTTACGGCACAAAGCGGAAGTGATGCCGTATCACCAAACATGGTGGCCGGGAGAATGCTATCGAAAGCTTCAGCGGTACCCAGGCACTCGTCACGGAGTAGGGATGATGGGCAGGCGGACGGATTGCACACGTAAAGGGCAGCAGAACCTTCGCAAAAAGTGACGACAGCAAACGGAAGAAGAAAGTTCCGGCGGCGCGCACAAGTGGTCGACGGCGTAAAAAGGACAAATGAGTTCGCAGCAGAGCTACATAACACAGGAACCAGAGCGGCGGAGAAAGGTGCAATATCGATGTCAGAGGCGGCAACAACTTTAGGAGAATAATGGTCGTCAGGGTCAAAACACGGCACTGATAACGTAAGTTCGCAACGAGCGCAGTCGATAAGAGCTTGATTTACAGATAAGAAATTCCAACCAAGAATAACGTCGTGCGAGGAACGAGGCAGGACGACAAATTCGATAACATGCATAACGCTTTGAATGACAACCCGGGCTGTGCACGACGCTGAAGGCTGAACGCGATGCGAGGTTGCCGTACGCAGAGAAAGAGAGGTAAGGGGAATGGTCACTTTGTTCAAATTGCGGCAGAGATTCTCACGAATAATAGAAACGGCGGCTCCGGTGTCGATAAGTGCGTGTACAGTGACGCCGTCTACGGACAGTTCAATTTCGTTCGCCGGCGCAGAATGAGGCCTTGAAATGTTCGACGGAAACGCAGTTCTTGCCTCTGGAACTGCGACTGCTAGTTTTCCTCTCGGGCGGGGCTGGGTCGGCGAACCATCGGGGAAATGAATCGGCGACGTGGGGAAGGCGACCGGCGTGAATCGAAGGGGAGGCGACTGTAAGAGGTGTCCGGAGGAAGGTTAGATTGGTCCTGACGCGGAAGTCGAGCAGGCCTGTAGCTTGAGGCACCCCCACTGTCAGGTAAACGGGGGCTGCGACGGCGGCAGAATCGTGCTACGTGGCCCGGAAAATGGCATGAATAACATATTGGCCGGTTATCAGGTGTTCGCCACGGGTTGACGACAGGGGTTCCAGCAGCCGAGTAAGGAACGACTATCGGACGCGAAGGTGGCGGCGGTACATGGAAGGTGCCGGTGGCCCGGTAGGAATCAGGAGCCGGAGGAGTGTAAGGCCGCGCGACAACGTCAGCGTACGTTAGCGGTCCAGCTGCAGGCTGCGGAGGAGGGGCAGATGGCAGCGCCGCGGCAACTTGCGTCTGAATGACGTGACGAAGCGAAGGAGCCAGGGTTGTCGACGGCTCGGGTGCGCTATTCGCCAGAGAGAGTTGGCGTGCGACTTCCTGGCGGATGAACTGCTTTATCGCCGGCATTAAAGCAGAGATGTCGGCAGCGTCGCGACCGAAGTCCAACGGGGAGAGATCCGCAGTGTCCTGCTGAGCAGCGCGTGTTGATGCACGTTGCTTGCGCAGCTCGTCGTACTGCTGGCAAAGCTGTATGAGCTCGGCAATCGTCCGGGGACTCTTCGCGACGAGCATTTGAAAGGCATGCTCATCGATGCCTTTCATGACGTGCTTGATCTTGTCTGCTTCATCCATGGATGAGTTGACGCGCTTGCAGAGCGAGAGCACGTCTTCAATGTAACTGGTGAAGGTCTCGTCCGGGCGTTGAGCGCGACCACGCAAGCGCTGCTCAGCGCGAAGCCGGCGAACTGCGGGACGGCCGAAGACCTCAGCCAAAGTCGCCGTGAAAGCCGACCAGGTGGTAAAATCGGCTTCGTGATTGCGGAACCATAGGTTGGCCACGTCAGTCAAGTAAAATATGACATTAGTGAGCTTGGCGCGGTCGTCCCACTTATTATAGGCGCTTGCACGGTCATATTCGGCGAGCCAGTCTTCCACGTCGTGGTCGTCTGTGCCGCTAAATATAGCCGGATCGCGCTGGCGGATAACACCAGAGCAGACGATGGCCGGGGGCACGGGAGCAGCAGCCTGGGACGGTCCCGGTTCATCCATTGGAACAGCTGGTAGTAGCGTCCGACTGCGGAGTTCCAGGATGTTGACGATAAACCCAGCAGCTCCACCAAATGCAACGGGGGGTGTTCGCCTAGCAGCACTAGCTCTAGGTTGCAGCGGTAGGCTTAAAACAGGTCGGTGCTATCTCGAAACGGGGAAGCAAGCACACCTTGTCGTCTTCTTCTCATCCACTAGCACCATGCCCGCTGCCCAGTGCCTTCAGTACAGTAGGTTCAAGTGGTGAAGACTTCGTCCATACTGTGAGAAAGCTTCTGATATAGGCCATGCGGCGAACAATTTTCCAAGGAATTGTGTGTTATTTCAAAGCTGGTGCACTCAGTTCAGCAGTGCTCTAGTAACCAGTCATGCTTTTTAACAAATAAAGAAACTGAGGCCTAGTGAAGGTACACTTCCATCAATTTGTACGATTTCCTCTCAACATTGAGCATTACCCCATTATGAGCCTATTTCGAGCGTGCACCGGGTTGAGGACAACGTCACTATTCCTTCGGTATATAAGAAGTACAGTTACAGGACTCACAAGGCTTCTTCCTGTTTTGCGCTGTACTGTATGCTATTCAGCAGAATGGTGAAAGTTATAGCTGAAAGCTGTGCTTGTTTTAAACGTAACTGCAGCGTCACCTTTCAGCATGGGCTTCGTAGAGACTTGAATCCCACCGAAGGATTTTTTTTCATTCCTTCCTTGCTAGCATTCTCTAGCATACGTTTTTCCTATATTTTCTTACCAGAAACGTCCGCACGAGTCACTGTTTCTTCCTAATTTCTTTCAAAACCCATAGCTATTCAAAGGACATCTATGCCGAGAAAGAAAAGTGCACAGCAGTTTATGGTGGCCTTGTGGCCAACTGAGGCATCAGGCTGCTTCTATCGTCTTCTATTAGTGCTGTTAGCTACGTCCGCAATGTTACGCTGATGACATATCCAATAATATCCAAGATATCCATGCCTCATTCACAAACATATACCACGACCGTAGTGCAAGCATAAAACAAGCTACAAAACCCATGTTACGTGGGTGCAGGTATTGTTGCCGGCGAAATAAAACATTGACGTGGTGAATCAGGCTTAGTGTAAAATTCGAGCAGTTCGGCTGACTGGTATTGTAGACTGGCTTCTCACAGCTCAATTATAAATTCCAATTCTTGAAGAGTACTCTTTAAATCAGGTGTGCCATTCAGCCTATCATAATTCTGGCACATGCGTCGCCACAGTATTGCACAATTTTCAATGATAAAACTGTTCCTGTTATCCATAAGCCTTCTTGCTTTGTTTTTATGTGGTTTTTTGCAAGAGCAAGAGTATACCTTTTATCGAGGGAAAAACACCATTCGTGAAAGCGGTACCGAAAATTAAAAAAAGCGAAATTCGCTTTCACATTGTCTCGTTGATATTTCTTTTTATTTTAGTGCTTCGTTTCGATCAAACGCCTTCTCATACTCCTAGGCGCTATAACCATAGCACTTCTCCCCACCGATAACATTACGAAGACCGAACGATCAGAGAGGGTGATGATTTATCGAGACCCGTGTTGTAAGAAGCCCTGCAGTGCACCCAAATCAATAACGTTAAAACGCTACGAAAGTGGCCTCTCCACGTCAAAGCTACTGAATGCAAAATTTAAGCTACTGAATGCAAAATTACTCCCTACGCCTAGCTATCAGACAATGTGCTGATTTATCATTTAATGCTGAAAATACAGACACCGGGTTTTTTTGTTGAATTAAAAGCGATATAAGCAAAATAGTTCACAACACACACACAACGCGACTGATCGAGTGCGTACGCCGCGGCTGATAAAGCACGTCACATTTTTGCGCCCCTAAGACGTATTTCCGCCTACTGTACAGTCATCGATGCACCGAAATGCTTTCCTGACGATCTTCTATGAACGGACATGGCGTAAGTTTCCTAAAGCACGACCTAAGATATCTCCAAATCGTTCCGCAGCACGCGACAGCAATACTTTCAAGCAGCGCCGTGCCGGATCGCCCAAGCCAGAGAGGAGGAAAGGCTCTCCGCGCGTCCTATCCTCCTCGCCCGATGAGAAGGTCTATAGTGCAGGCCGCATTGGTAGGGAGGGGGAGGGCTAGGCTTTGAGTCTGCCAAGTGTGTAATTTGTACGGCCGCGCGCGGTGGCACGCGTCCTACGTAGAAAGGGATCTAAAGACAACTCATACTTTCGTATGTGGTGTGTTTTCGCGGCTCTTGCGTTTCTTGCGTTAAACGATATACCACACAAAGGTCACTACGCTCGCTACTGCTGCCGTGCTTGTGCACGCCAGCGTTTTGATAGCAAGCGGGCGCGTTCGTCGAGCGGAATGTGTTCATGTTTGCATGCGTGCGCTGACACCACGGTTGGTAATCGAGTTAGTAAGCGAATTTTTCCACAGATATACGGCCGATAAAACTACTATGCTTAATTATAGCTGTGTACTAATTTGCTATTGCAATAGATACTTCGACTTACGG
Source organism: Dermacentor variabilis (assembly GCF_050947875.1). Taxonomy (NCBI): domain Eukaryota; kingdom Metazoa; phylum Arthropoda; class Arachnida; order Ixodida; family Ixodidae; genus Dermacentor; species Dermacentor variabilis. The sequence continues at coordinate 85,497,215 of NC_134574.1, read as the reverse complement.
GCGACACTGCCTCTTCTTTCTTTTGGTGGGGGGGGGGCAAGCACGAGAATATACTTATTCTGGAGTGAAAAACACTATGGAAGCGGCACCGAAAACAAAAAAAAAAAGAAGCAAAATTTGTTTCACTTTCTCTCCGTGATCTTTCTTCTTTATTTTAGTGCTTCGTGCTTATGAAACATCTTCTGATAGTCGCAGATCATACGACTGTAGCACTGCTCCCTATTGATAATATTCCCAAGATCCAGCTATGAGAGGGTCATCAGTCAGTCCTGAGTCAGTCATCAGTCAGTCAGTGTTATATGGGCTTTTTCCGCGGAATGATAGCAAAAGTAAAGTAATAATTTTCGAATGACACTACTCCTTATTCCATGCAACAAAGAAAAAAGCGCTGGCGTTACTCAGTTGTAGAGTAGCTGACTCCCACGCAGTGGGCCTGGGCTCAATACCGGTGGGAGCCGGTTATTTTTTTTTATTCTCGTCGATAGCTGCTACGGACACGTGACACCAGCTGCGGCGGCGACGGACACCATCTATACCCGAGACGGCTATGGCAATGAGCCGATACCAGCTTACGCTGTAATAATTTGTTGAGGTTTAAGCCTAGTGAACCCAATTGTCACAAGCGGAAGGTCTCGGTGGCTTGGTTTTGCGAAGACCATGCAAACAGTGTTTCGTTAAAGTTAGGGCACAGTGTTTCACACACGCTGCACAAGCCGCCGAAGGGCTCGTCCATGAAGTCGCAGTAAAACTTGGCTGTCACAGTCGAGCTTCCGGCCAGCCGAAGCGTGTGCCTTGTCAAACGCTTCCTTTGAGTGCTGTTGCTTGTATCCACAGCTTCGCCTCCTTCTTCGTGTTGTTTGTGTTGCTGAACGACGGCGGCGGTTGCAGTAGCTTCGCTCTTGGTACGCTTTCACGCTTGGTAAGTTTCTCTGTAAGGTGCCAATCAGGCCTCCCTTTGCGTTTGCTTGAAATTTCACAGCCTGCCGTCTAGCTATATCAACTGCATGATTGGATTCAGCCTGTCGCTTTCGCTGAAGCGCAAGCAGATACCGCCCAATGAGCGCACCATCCGCGGCGACGCTGAACGGCAAAGAGCTGACTGAGCAGCCGTTAAAGGAGCGTTTATAACCGACGTTATCGGCGCGCATCGCAACACGTTGGCCGCGTCCGGTTAGATAGACTGCGGCATTACGGCGAACCATTGGTCGAACTATAGACGCTGTTGTTCTGGTCAGCGTGACGTAAGGCATGCGCGCGCTCACGCTAAGTCGTGCTATATTGAGCCTTTTAACCCTCGCTTAGTCACGTGGTACGCTAGCGGCGAGGCCTCGAGCGAGCGCAGCTGTGAAGCCTCGCCGCAGCGTATCACGTGACGGGACGTCACACCCACGCGCCCCTTGCGCTCCGGCAGCTCAAAGTTCTTGCGACGCAATGAGTGACCTTGCGACACATGGCGCAGTAAAGCTTTCGCTCTAATATCATAAATTCCGCGGGGTGCCACCTGCGCTCCATATTCGCAGTGAACAGTTTAAGCTGCTCTTGCAGAAACTGTACAGCATGGGCTGTGTTCTCTTCTGTAGGATACCACTCTTCAAGAAGAAACCGAATGCCGTCTCAAAGATCTGTTCGTGTATCCTCCATGGTTGAAAGCAGGCCCACGTCCCATTTTTTGATGTTTTTAAATAGCTCCTGCATTTCTGTTTTGCGCTTCGCAACAACCGGAACGAGGAATGATGTAAGTATCCTCATAGGCGTCCTTAAAAAAATTATAGTGACACTTATGTCGTCATTCACGGCTACGGGGTGTTCAATAAAGAGCGCTCCGTCTTCACCTTGGTTGGCCATGATGCGGCTTCGATTATCTTTAAACAATTTCCAAAGATGTGGCTTCTGTGTGACTCTTATATATGTGGTCATACATATATCGCTGCTCGAGATCATGTCTCCCCCTCTTCGCAGCGAAAGTTATCCACAGAATCTTCGAGCACACGTTGTAATGCAGCTGATTCAAGACGCAGTCGCTTTCACTTTGGGGTTTATCTTGTGTTTTGTTTGGTTGTAAGATTATTCGGGCACTCGAGAAACTGCGGTGGTATTGCATTTGCGAGAAATAAGCCGGATGTGGGGTAACGGTGCAGTAACTGTGCGTGCTGCAGCGTCGTCGACGTACGATGCCTAGCCGATGATGTCACTGTCTGTGAAGTTCGCAGTCATGAAGGAAATGTACAAACGGTTTAAGTAAAGCGCCAACTTACGAAACGGTATATCTTCGTGTTGCAAAACTTCTGCAATACATCTGACGAAATTCTCATTATTCCTATAAATCACGTAAATCAATTACGACGAATGAAACTTGTACCCTTGTGTGCTTTGTAACGACGTGGTTTGCTCTTGGAGCTGCTCTCTTCCATTTTCTGCAGAGATCATCGTCCTGAGGAATTTCCGAAGAAATGAACTTTCGGCCCCGCCGCAGAATTACCATGGCTTCGGCACACAGCACTTGTTTGGTACTTCACGGCAAACCTCGTCCAGCCGACAGCACACATGCGCGCAAAGACACCCCACACACACCAGAAATGCAAGAATGACGAATGTTCTTTCGCAGGCGAGGTGATGAGTCCCAGAAAATTACTCAGCATACTGGGGACACCCCCATTTTTATGCAACGTACAAATTTTCGAAGCAAAAACACTAATGAGCAGGCCAGAAGAATTACAAAAACGGAAGCGTTAGAGGACGCATTGACACGAGCAATGAGAAAGGCGCCTTAACTAGCGATCAACACTGTTACTTTACCGGGCCAAAGTTCTTTTGGCCAATTTCGCGCTGCCACTGCTTCTTGCAGAAGCCTTCGTGCTTTTCTTGTGGTCTCATAAAAACAGCGTAACTACCTTTAGGCTTGTTGCAGAAAACACAGTGTGTAACGTTCGCCACGCCGAGTCAGCCGAGTTAAGGAGAAAAAAGGCGCCAACGAAAAATAAGAACATCTAGCAAAACGCAAGACTCGCGCGTTTCTAAAGGCAACGGCAAAGAGACCCATCGTCGTGCGGAAAAAAGGGCGCGAAATTGGTTCTCACGGAGATGTGTAAAGGCGTGGAGGAATCGAGGAGGTCGCGCGGCAGTGGCATAGTTCAAAGAGTGACGGTACTTTCAAATTATGAAGGAACTTTACTTGTAGCTGACAGAGAGCGCCCCCTTGCGAACATCGTGCGCGCTGTTTACTCAAACAAAAATGTAAATGGCCACCAGTCGTGGTTGCTTAATGGCTACACTCTTAAGCAAAATTACACCCTTTGGATCGTATCTTGCCCTACAAAAGTTATCGTCATCTGTCTTGTGGAATGTTGGCATGGTAGTGGCATGTTGGCGAAAAACACGGGATACATGTAGTACTTTGCATTTGTTAATAATTAGTTCCATTAACCACAAGTTACAGCAGTTAGATATAGCGTCAAGGTCGAATTGCAACTTGTTAACGTCAGTTTGATTGGTTATTTCGCTAGATATAACAGAATGATCATTGAACAAGTGTGCGTAAGTAGACAGTGCAGCAGGAAGGTCGTTAATATAAATGAGAAAAAAGAGAGGACCCAGACCTGAACCTTGAGGTACCCCAGTATGTACATCGCTAAAAGAAGTGTTAAAACCATTAACAGTAACAAACTGAGGGCGGTTTATTAGAAACAGCGTAATCCACGTGAGAAAGTTAGGATCTAGATTTCGTTTATTTAATTTGTACAAGAGAAGTTTGTAGCAAACTTTGTCAAACGCTTTATAGAAATCTAAGAATATACAGTCAGCCAAAGAAGAATGATCGAGAATTTAATCCAGCTCCTCAGTGAATGATGCCAGTCGTGTTTCACCTGAGAAAGCTTTACCAAAGCCATTTCGAGCTGGGCTGAAAAATAAATTATACTGACGAATTTAACAAGGAAAGAACACATTATATGTTGAAGTCGTTTACAACGCGAAGAAGTCAACTAAATGGGATGGTAGTTATTTCGTGAATTTTTTTCCTGACTTAAGCAGAGGAATCATTTCCCGATCGTCCATTCTTTGGTTCGTGTGGACGTGTCTAGAGACTGCTGAAAAAGCTTTGTAAGAATAAATGAACTAACAGCATTAGTACGTTTTAGGAATTTTGTAGTAATTGAGTCATAGCAGGGAGACGAGTTAATATTCAGAGAATTAATTAGTTTTAGAGCACCAGATGTTTCCACAATAATTGGAGACATTTGTATATAGCCATACTCTCGTGTGGCAGGTAGAACACCTTTACCCTTGGTGGAAAAGGCTTTGATGAAGGTATCATTCAAGATACTAGCCCAATGCTTGCGTGGAAGGCGGGAAATCGAAAAGTAGTTCAAGGCGATGTGGTCACATGATGGGTGATTGATAGTTCTAAATTTTTAACGTTATTTGTTAGCATTGATAGAAGAGTGGCAGACAAAAATGTATTCTTAGCAACCTTTAATGCAGTTATGATGTATCAAATGCTCATTTGTAAGTAACTCACCTCGATTCACTGGCTGAGCCTTTAGCCAAGCGAAAATACATTTATTTCGGTTGGCAAGCTGCTTGATATGGGGGGACCACACCAGTGCACTTGTGGATTTAGAACAATTTTGCGAGTGGATCTATGCTTGTTGGTTAGTTTGTTTCCTTTAGCAACGAACAAGTTCCAATTATTTTGGACTGAATGGTTGTCAAAATCAGGAAGGAAGTCGTCTAGAAATGAGGTTAATTTTCTGTGAATGGCGTCAAAGTCTGTCTTTTTGTAATCGTGCATAATGTGCCGTCGTTTTGTGGTTTTGGGACTAGTTGAGTTGAAAGCGAACTGAAGAAGACAATGATCGCTTATGTCAGGAAAATGCGTGGTTGAAGATATGAGGTCAGGATGAGAGGTTAGAATTAAGTCAAGTGTATTGGCTACATTAGCAGATGATCGCGTAGGATCGGCAACATGTTCTGAATGCGGAAAAAACGAAACATGCGTCTAACTCCTTAGCTTGTTGGGAACAAGGTGACAGCGAGGGTTGGTCATTGTTCTACGTAATATTTGGAAAGTTGAAGTCGCCGAGGACTAGTATCGGTAATGAAGGAAAGCGTTTGCGTGCATGGTAAATAGTGTCATAGAATTCATTGGCAAATGCTGATGACAGAGTGGGTGGGCGGTAGAACACATCTATTATTATGATTGGATGACCGAGGGTAATAGGAGTGCAGACAGTTTCCAGGGCTCCGATAACCCTGCGGGAGATAAAGGTATATCTTTTCTTACGGCCAAGGGAACACCGCCTCCTCTGTGAGCAGTGCGATCGCACCGCTATCAATTTAGTTGTGTGCGCAATGAAAAAGTTCAGCATCACTCACATGTTGCAGCAACCATATTTTGGTTAAGGAATCGATTTCGATGTCGCGTGACCCTACTTCGGATGATAAGGGGTCGTACTTGTTAAAAATGCTGTGAACATTGGTAAACAGGACTGATGTCGGGCGACGTGATGACAATAGAGAGTCATTGCCCCTCGCGTTTTCCTACGGTGATACACGTGTAATATGTCGTGAATTATTGTCAGTGTTGACTGTATTCCCGCGATGCACACTCTAAAACAAAGTTACACCCTTAAGGTTGCATGTATCTTGCCCCACAACAATAAACGTCATCTGTCTTGTCCGCATTCTCTTTCTTTCACGCTGAGAGCGCAGTACATCCCAGTAACGAACGGCATGCGCGTTATCAGCATGACATAGTATTCCCGACCGGAATGTTGCGGGCGCGGTGTTTTCAAGTAAGGAGACGCAAGCAAGGCAGATGATGACTATTGTCCTGTGGAGGGCGTCCTATTCAGTCAACAATAAGAATATACGAAATGCTTTGCGAGGCGGGTAGCTTCGCAAGAGGGCGACACATGACTGCGACGGTAGTTCGAGAAGCGGAAACGGATGTGTGGCATTCTTTGCTGCTAACCCTCAGGGTAGTGTGCGCGATGCCAGTGCTGATGCCGGAACGGCAAGGTCATCAGTGTGGAAGATTTAAACAGAAAAAAGGTCATATGCACTCGTAAAATGTACATCTTCATCAAAAACAAGAAGTTCGAGATTTTTAAAACAGACTTGACTCTGCGTTTTTGATTTTCACGAAGTCTTTAGAAGATCCGGGCTTTCTCACTCGCTTACTTTGGACGGATGAGGCTTACTTTTCTAGAAACGCAAAACTTGATCTTCACAACGTGCCCTTCTGAAGTGATAGGAAACCCCACTGGCTGGCACAAACACGACACTTATACTATTGGTCGTTTAATGTGTTGTGCGGTATTTGTGATGGCAACGCCATCGGTCCCATATTTTTTGACTACACATTAGCGACGCAACGCTACGTCAACGACATCCTCGAGAGCCCCGTGAATGACGTCTGTAGCGAAGTGCCACTTGCGCACACGTGGTTTCAACACGATGGTGCTCCTGCGCATAGTAGTAGTCAATCTTGAACGTGGCTTGAGAAGCTTTTCCTGGACAGTGGTTTGGCCGGCCCGGACTTGTACCCCTGCCTGCAAGGCCACCGAACATGACACCATTGGACTTATTCTTGTCCGGCTACGTGAAAGATCGCGTTTATAGCAGCCAAACTACCACAGCGGGCGCCCTATAAGCAAAAATAAGCAGAGCCTGCCGCGAGACTCCAACGTGGTTGGTCAAAGCTGGAACAGCACAAGTTTTTGAAAGAAGCAAATACTGTATTGATCAGACGGTGACGTGTTTGAACACGAGCTATAGAAGTGGCAGTGGAAAATAACCCCTCAAAAGTGGTGTAAAACGTGACTCTTTAACGCACCTTCATGATGTCATCCTATCTTTAGATAAAAACAGCTTGCGACAAATATACAAATATGCAAAAAAACTGCTTTGTTTTCTCTCTTCCGAATTTCAAAAGACGGAAAGGGTAAATGGCTAAACATGTTGCACCTTTGGATGTTTCTTTGTGGCTAGCTGAGATGGTTACGTGCTTTTGGTCCGCGAACTGCTAAAGGAGTACGACAAGTTGCGATGTCGCTAACGCCTACACGCCTTCAATTCCGTTGCCGTGAACACTGTAAGTGCCCCCCTCCCCCCCAAAAAAACAACGCCACTCTGCTTACGAAGGAACTGTCTCTATTCGCATTTGAAATAGACTTAATTGGAAGAAATGATCCCGTACTTGCATTACGTTATTTTATTATATTGTATCGTAAATTGTGTTTTGCTGAAATCCTCGAATATCGTTGTCAGGTATCCTTTTCCCAACCTACAAAGCGCTTTACTGTATGTAATCCTCGCCCTTCTTGAGTTATGTTTCCTCAAAGAGCTTTTACAGTGAGCCGATAGTTTTGAAAGCATAACGCAAAACGGTCTGCGTTGTATACGCTTGCAGCTGCTGCTACATGGCGTTCATGCAGTTCTCTGCTCTGGCGTTCATGCAGTTCTCTGCTCAAGACGCTTCTCAAGGAAATTCGCACTCAATGGCCATAGCCTGTGCACTGTTTCCAATTTTCACACCGAGCGAAACAACTAAAAACAGGCCAAATTCGCTATGGTTACAGTTTGGAAAAACGTAAAAACAACTTGTTCCCAGCACTCTAAAAACAAAGAGAGTTCTGCGCACTTTTTTTGAGGCAGTATCTGCTTGTCCCATATTTCACTCTCTTTTCGAGAGTAGATCGACCCTCCTTTAGAGAGAGTAGGACAACTCCTCCTGAGAGAGTTTTGTTACACCACCGCAAGGGAGTGCTAGTACTCTCCCCACAGGGGTAATAGTACTCCCAGACAGAGTGCTTCTACTCCTCCAGACCTAGTACTTCTACTCCTCCAAGCCGAGTGCTCCTACTCCCCCAAACAGAGTGCTGGTACTCTTCGCAATAGTGCGAAAGCACGATGCAGATCCACAGTCATGTTAGAGGGGATTCGCAATACTTACGTGGCAGGAATATGTGATTCCTTCATAAGCAGCTCCAGCACTTATGCTGGGTGACTCCGCAGGGGCGTCTGCATCAGCAGGCGCTTGGTGTGTTGCGACACCACGTACCCGAGCACACGAGGGTTGGGCCCTCTCGCGTGTAGCCGTGAGCGGCTTAGCCGTGTCCGGGGAAAGGGGGATCCTTGGGGTTGAGCCTATGCCGGGTGTTCGGACCTTTAAGGCCCTCCGGCGGAGGCAACACACCTTTTCGGCCTCTGCTTTACGTAGACGGCACCCCCGGACTGAACCACCCGGGGGAAATCGGTTGCTGCCTTTTCATCTCTTTCTCTCCCTCCAGCGCTCGTCTTTCTCTCACTTTTCATCTTTCCTGTCTTCTCCTATCTTCCGCTTACTTCCAATTTTTCCAGGCAGTTAACCTTATGTGAACAGCCAACCTAGGTTATCTCATATTTGGTTATAGTGATAACGTACAGCTGGCGTTTCCAGGACCTGTTCTTACTGTCCCTTGTTAGGGTTGGCGTCTGACACGACGTGGCTACAGGTCATTCACCCTACCCTCTGAGCCGGAGCCCACGAGCGACCACATCCCCTTCACCTTTTCTTGGCCGGACCCCACGGCGCCGGAGAGGTCATTCACCCGACCTCCTCCCCGGATTCGTCGAAAAGAGGATCGACTTCTCCTCCCCGTGCTCGGTATTGCAGGAGGAGGGGCCCTCTCTCCGTGCCTGTCACGTGTCATCGACCGAAGCAAGATCCCGCCCACACTTGTAGAGAGCTATTTAAGGGGCTCCGAAATGTACTTTGAGAGACTTCATACTAGATACTTCTTACTTCATGCTTTTTTTATTTTCTTTCAACTGCCTTTGAATAAACCGTTCAAGTTTCGCATTAGCAAATCGTCTCGCCCCTGCTTGGTCGCCATGATCTACCGGATGCCTGCAGCCCGCCGACAACGCCACGCTACCCAATAAGTAATGTCGGTCGAGCTTCGTTAGGCAGTCGGCGCTACTTCTCGGCAGCAGTACGGTACGCTACCCTGGAGTACGCAACAAACTGGCTGGCAGCGATTGGGATACGGAATCCTGGAGACACCAACTTGGACGACAACTACAAGATCGTAGCCTCTTCGTTCTGGCAACAACGTTCGGAACGAAGGTCTGGATCATGACTGCATGTGGTGAGTGCACGTCTTTTCTTCACTGAGGTATCACTTGGCTGTTACGTATTTTTGGAAAGTACATAGCAGTGATTTTTTCTTTAAACCGTTGACGGAAGTTTGAGTACGTCAAGGTTGTATAGAGTGAAAATTTATCAGCACTAAGGCCGGCCATGAACTTGAAGGCAATAAAGAAGCCGGAATTGTTGAGCTTGGCCAAAGAGTTTGGCCTCCAAATTGCCGAATCAAAGAGAAAGCCGGAGATCATTGAGGCGATCGAAGCGACCGGGGCAGACAACGAGGAACTGACGGAATGCCTCGAGAGCATTAAAGAAAAAGAAGAGCGTAAGCGCCTAGAGGAAAAAGAGGAGCGCGAGCGGGCTGCACGTGAGGCAAAAGAAGAGCGCGAGTGGGCAGCACGTGATGCCAAAGAAGAGCGAGCCGCACGTGAGGCCAAAGAACAGCGCGACCTGGAAATGAAGCGCCTACAGATTGAGCTTCTGAAAGCACAAAATAGCGAAAGACCTAGCACAGAGGCACGTGAAAGCGAGCGCAGAATGGCAGACTTGATGGCACCCTACGCAGTAGCAGGGGATATAGGTCTTTTTCTGGTACAGTTTGAGCGCACGTGTGAGAAGGCAAAATTCGCGAGAAACACGTGGCCGCAAGGCTTGCTTACGTTACCGCCACGTGAGGTAGCTGATATTATCGCCCGCATGGGGAAAGAAGAAGCAGAGGACTTCGATGAAATCAAAGCAAATCTGCTTAAAAAGTATAGATTATCAGCTGAAGCATTCAGGCGAAAGTTCAGGGAAGTCGAGAAGACCAAAAATGAGTCATATTCAGATTTTGCATACACCCTGGAGGTAAACCTGAAGGAATGGCTCAGAGAAGAGGGTGCACTCGGCGATGCTGAAAAGGCAATGCAGTGCGTTGCTTTAGAAGAGTTCTACCGCCGGCTGCCAGTATGCATCAAGCATTGGGTTCAGGATAGGCCAGGCGTAGACGCTATCACGAGAGCGGCCAATCTCGCTGAGGAGTACGTAACCCGCCGTGCGTTCGAAGGCAACGAAGCTCCTAAGAAGGAGGTGACTAAATGCAGACCCGACAAGCCAAAACGATGGTCAAAGTCGAGTCGGTATAAAATAAAGGAAAGATCAGATTCAGGGAATAGTAGTGACGAGGACAGCGAAGGAGAAAAGGAGTCACCCGAACAGAGGGCAGAAAAGCAAAAGAAAAAGGCTTTCGAGGCCAAGAGAGCAGTAGTTTGCTACAACTGCCGGCAAACGGGGCATATCTCCGTGGGATGCAGAAATCCCAAACTAGTGTTGATGTCACTAAGTAGTAACGCAGAGAATCTGAACTTGCTCGAACCGTACATTCGAGACCTCATGGTAAACGGCAAACCGTGTAGAGTGCTTCGCGACTCGGCAGCCACAATGGACGTAGTGCATCCGTCGTACGTAGAGGCAGGTCAGTTCACGGGGGAATGTGCTTCGATACGGCAAGCCGTAGAGGCCTCCAGTGTTTGCCTCCCGGTGGCCAAAATTCGTATTGAAGGCCCTTTCGGAGTACTGGACACTGAAGCCGCCGTCTCGGCACATCTTTCGCCGCAGTATCCGTATTTGTTTTCTAACAAATTAGAGCATTTGCTACGACGCAAAGGAATCGGGTTTAGTGAGGGAACAGTGCAAGACCTAACTCGTTCCAAGGCAAAGGAGCTCGCGGGTAAAGCAGTGGATGAAACTCCAGTGATGAAAGAAACCGGTTTGACAGCTGATTGGTCAACTAGTACTGAACAGGATAGCCCTATAGGGGATGAGGCGGAAAGTACGCCAGGTAATGAAAAAACCAGGAAAGCAGCGGAGCCTGAAACGTCGCGAGAAGCAGAATGCAGCAAGTTATCGAACGTAAGCCCTGCCACAATGATCGCTGAGCAGGAAATGCGTAAGGCACAAAGCAATGCTGAGTATTACTATGACAGGACAGCTCGCACGCGACACTTTGAAGTTGGGGAAAAGGTAATGAACCTGAAAACCTCGTTCAATAACCAATCTGAGGAAATGCCTGTCGACTTTCCAGAGTTAACAGCAGTGACGGAGACAAAAAACAATGACGAGACCATTGATAAGTTAGTAGAACAGGCGGAGTTGAATCCCAATCAAAGGGCCGAACTGAGGGAACTTGTGTTTGAATTTAAAGACGTATTTTCAGACACAGCGGGCAGGACGACTGCGATCGTTCACGATATCGAGTTAACCTCGTCGGACCCTGTTCGTTCGAAAGCTGATCGCGTTTCGCCTCGTTAACGTGAAGTCATGACCGCTGAAATAAACAAGATGTTAGAGCTAGGTGTAATCGAGCCAGGAGAGAGTGATTATACCTCACCTCTTATCTTGGTTGAGGTCCCAGGAAAAGAGCAGCGGCCATGTATCGACTACCGCAGGCTCAATTTAATCACGAAGGACAAGACTTATCCAATAGCGCATATCGAGGAAAGGCTTGAGAAAGTGAGCAGTGCTAATTTCATTTCTACGCTCGATTTAGTCAGAGGGTATTGGCAGGTTTCGTTGACCGAGAGGGCAAGCAGGCTTGCAGCGTTTATTTCTCCGATGGGAACCTTTCGTCCGAAAGTCCTGAGTTTTGGACTGAAGAATGCGCCATATTGCTTCTCTAGCCTTATGGATCAGGTGCTACGAGGAATGGAGGACTTTACACTTCCCTATCTAGATGACATAGCTATCTTTTCTTCATCATGGGCGGACCATATGCAACACCTGCGAACCATGTTGTGTCGGCTACGAGAGGCCAACTTAACTGTTAAGGCTCCCAAATGCCAATTAGGGCGCGCGGAGGTAGCTTATCTAGGTCATGTAATAGGGCAAGGCCATCGTCGGCCTTCCGAGGCTAAACTGACCGCGATAGACAACTTCCCGCAACACGCACCAACCGGGACATCAGATCATTCCTTGGCCTGGCGGGTTATTACCAAAGATATATTCCACGGTATTCCGAGATTGCGAGTCCTTTAACGGATGCTCTCAGAAAAACAGAACCACAAACGGTAAAGTGGGATGACGCAAAAGAAAAGGCTTTTAGTATGCTGAAGAACGCACTAACGAGTCAGCCAGTGTTGAACGCGCCCGAGTACTCTAAGCCATTCATTCTTCAGTGTAATGCCAGTGACAGGGGTATAGGGGTGGTGCTATGTGAAAAGAAAGATGACGAGAACGAACATCCTGTACTGCACGCCAGTAGAAAGCTTTCAGTTCGTGAGGACGCATACAGTGCATCAGAAAAGGAATGCGCCTGCGTAGTTTGGGCGGTACAGAAGCTAGCTTGCTATATCGCTCGCTCAAGATTCACCATAGAGACTGACCACTGTCCCCTCACATGGCTGCAGTCCATGTCTACGAAAAACGGTCGTCTTTTGCACTGGAGCTTGGCTCTTCAACAGTACACCTTCGATATTCGCTACAAGAAGGGTAAGCTTAACGGCAATGCCGACGGTTTAAGTCGTTGCCCCTAGAGTATGGAAAGCCTCATGCTCATCCGGGTTTCCGTGGGATATTTTTCGTGCATTCATATGTTTTTCCGAAGTGAAGCCAATTGTTAGCTGATTTTATTAACCACGTCTTAGCGCTTTCAAGAAATGGCTGTTTTAGTGTTAAGGGGGGGGGGGAGAACGCGCGTAGGAAATGGGAAAGGTGTAGCGGGTTCTCTTTTTTTGTTAAAAGCCGGGTGTGTCTTGGGGGAGAGTGGCCTTGTGCTCGCTGCTTTGTGGTTGTGGGTCCTGCACTGTTCTGGGGTGATTGCTTGCCCACGCAGGAGACGAAAAGTTGCGAGACCTGCTTGCAAAGATCAATTTCACCGGACCGGACCAAGGAGAAAAGTCACAAGAGCGCCACGAGGACGGATGACCACTCCCCGGAATCTACCTGCTACGAACGACGGTTTCGTGACCTCTACGGGGAATCCTGATACCGAAACGCCGATCCCTCGTTGAGCGGCTGCTGGCCCCTACACGTCGGAATCTTCCTCCGCCGCCGGAGATGCTGTTAGGGTTGGCGTCTGACACCACGTGGCGACAGGTCATTCACCCTACCCTCTGAGCGGGAGCCTACGAGCGACCTCATCCCCTTCACCTTCTCTTGGCCGGACCCCACGGCGCCGGAGAGGTCATTCACCCGACCTTCTCCCCGGATTCGTCGAAAAGAGGATCGACTTCTCCTGCCCGTGCTAGGTATTGCAGGAGGACGGGCCCTCTCTCCGTGCCTGTCACGTGTCATCGACGGAAGCAAGATCCCGCCCACACTTGTAGAGAGCTATTTAAGGGGCTCCGAAATGTACTTTGAGAGACTTCATACTAGATACTTCTTACTTCATGCTTTTCTTATTTTCTTTCAACTACCTTTGAATAAACCGTGCAAGTTTCGCACTAGCAAATCGTCTCGCCCCTGCTTGGTCGCCATGATCTACCGGATGACTGCAGCCCGCCGACACGCCACGCTACCTAATAAGTAATGTCGGTCGAGCTTCGTTAGGCAGTCGGCGGTACTTCTCGGCAGCAGTACGGTACGCTACGCTGGAGTACGCAGCACCCTGTAGCGTCCCCTTGTAGGGGTCCACGGTGGGTGGCTGGTATTATTGCCGGAAATAGGCTATTCTATGGCAAGCTTCTTCCCTCCCCTTGCTGATCGTGCTTAGAAAAGAGGGCACACCGAAGATGTGTTCCAATTTTTTGGACGCCAAAGGCCGAACCTCCCACGATATCATGTCATCCACTCAGAGAAATCAGATAAGCAAGTACGAACAATCTCCCCTCATCTAGTTTGCAAGTCTTTAACTGGTGTCCTTGGTCCAGGCTACAGGGCATCAAGGATAGCAAGTGGTGATCTCCTCTTAGAGCTGCATGATCTCAAACAATACGAAAAGTTGACCAGTCTAGTGTCATTTGGGGATGTTTCATTGACAGAAATTCCACACCGCTCTCTGAACACCACCCGCGGCGTTGCCTCTGATGATGATTTCCTTCAGCTGAAAGAGGCAAGGCTCCTAGAGGGCTTCAATGAGCAGAATGTTCTTAATGTGAAAAGAATAAAGATGAGGCGAGATGGCGAAGAAATTGCGACGGAACACGCAATACTCACCGTCAATTTAAGTGTCGAGCACGAGTAAATCGAGGCTGGGTACATAAAGCTCCGTGTTAGGCCATACGAGCCGAATCCCCTCCGATGTTTAAAGTGCCAGCGCTTCCGTCCCATTTCGCAGAGCTGTCGAGGCCGTCTGACTTGTGCGAAATGCAGTGCCCATGAACACACCTCTGAAGCTTGTGAGAATTCTCTGCACTGTGTAAACTGTGATTGGGAGCACACCGCGTACTCGCGGTCGTGCCCATCCTGGAAGAAAGAAAACGAAATTGTAACAATCAGAGTAAAAGAGATTATACCATTCAAGGAGACACGCACGCGAATTTCATGCCTGCCCAGGAAAAGCTTTGCCGATGTGACACGCCAGGGAGCAGCAACACAATGGTTTCCGTCGGCTGTCCGACCCACAAGCAGTGAGTCGGTAGTTACGCCGCCTGCCCCCGCGGCGGTTGCAGCCAGCGCTGCTCTGCCAACTTAGAAAAAGGGGCCATCCACTTCCGGAGAGGTGGCCTCGAAGGTCTCGTCTAACGTGCCGAGGCCTTCAGGTCAAACAAAGCGCTCGGAAGAGCGCGTGTGCAGCGACTCGCAACGGGCGATGGACACAACGACCAGCGAGACGGCGCCACCAGCGCTTAAGGAGCGACGAGCCTCTCTCGACCACTCCACAAAACGACAAAACTCTTGTCACGGCGCCTGCAAGGGGCCTGTGAACAAATATGACTCTCTTAATAAGCACACAGCACCAAACACATTTATTATAATGGAGACACAGATACTACAGTGGAATGTACGAGGACTTATACATAACCTCGACGACATTAAAGAACTACTACACAAACACAATCCCAAGTTGATGTGTGTTCAAGAGACACATCTAAAAGGCACACAAACAAACTTTCTTCGTTAGTACACCACCTTCCGCAAGGACCGTGATGAGGCGAACACCTCGTCCAGCGGTCTAGCAATCATTGTTGACAAGTCCGTAGCTTGTCGCCAGGTAGCATTACAGACACCCCTCCAGGCAGTGTCAATTATAGGCATTATTTTCAATAAGTTGGTAACCGTCTGTTCCATATATTCTCCAAGCTATCACCTACAAAAACCCGATTTCTATAACCTCACAAATCAGTTGCCGGAAACCTATATATTGAAGGTGATTTTAACGCGCACAACACGTCCTGGAGAGACGCGCGTTGCGATGCAAGAGGACGACTCATTGAAAATTTCATCCTAAAATCTGGTGCCTGCCTGTTTCATAAGCAGGAGCCAACATACTACAGCATACAACACAACTTTTATTCATCCATAGACCTAGCCATAGGCTCTGCTGCTTGTCAGCCTCATCTGGAATGCAATGTGATCAATCATCCTTTTAGAAGTGACCACTTCCCTATAACAATAACCTTAATAAGCCAGCATGACAACCCTCCCCGTCTTCCTATTTGGAAATTGGCATCAGCTTACTGAGAGCATATTAAAGAATCAACTCATTTATCACCCGATTTTATAAAGAATTTTAGTATAAACGATGCTGTCGCATATTTTACCGCTTTTATTATTGATGCTGCTGAAAAGCTTTTCCCACAAAGAAATGGTGGTTCACAAAAAAGACGTGTTCCCTGGTGGAATGAAAACTGTAGAGATGCGCAAAAGAGGCAGAATAAGGCATGGGGCATATTGCGCAGATCGCCCAATACAGAAGATCTCATTGAATTTAAGCACATAAAATCGCAGGGAAGGCGAATACGACGGCAGGCGAAGAGAGAAAGCTGGGCTAGGTTCCTTTCAGGTATAAATTCGTACACACAGGAGGCGAAAGTTTGTAATGGCGTAGGGAAGCTAAAAGGGCAGCATATAAATCCGTTGCCTCTGATGAACGAACAAGGGACTACCTGAGAAGAACTGGCAGACTCCCTATGGGAGCACTTTGAGCAAGTGTCAAGCTCAATCCACTACTCAAATTCCTTAATCAAGTACAAAAAAAAAAGAAGAACGTAAGGTATTAGAGCGTAAATCCCCACAAAACGCACCATACAACCGTCCTTTCTGCATTGCCGAGCTGAGAGCTGCCTTGATCGTATGCAACAGCTCCGCACCGGGACCCGATAGAATAATCTACGGCATGATTAAGAACGTACACACTATCACACAACTGTCACTACTTGCACTTTTTAATACTATTTGAGCTTCTGGACATCTTCCACCTGCATGGAAAGAAGCGATCGCTGTCCCCGTTTAGAAGCAAGGTAAAGATCCTTCGTCAGAGGCAAGCTACCGCCCGTTAGCTCTCACGAGTTGCCTTTGTAAGCTGTTTGAGGAAATGATTAACCGGCGACTCATACATATCTGTGAGATGAACAAAATACTTGATCCCTATCAGAGTGGTTTTAGAGAGGGTCGTTCCACAACCGACCATCTTGTGCCTATTGAGGGGAATATTCGCGACGATTTCGTACACAAACAGTTTTTCTTATCGATATTCCTCGATATGGAGAAGGCGGACGACACAACGTGGCGGTACGGGATCTTGCGAGACCTGTCGGGAATGGGCATCCGTGGCAGTATGCTAAACCTGATAGAAAGTATCTGTCCAATCGTACCTTGCACGTGAAAGTCGGGAATGTACTCTCACGGCCATTTATACAGTAGACTGGTGTACTCCAGGGAGGTGGGCTCAGCTGCACACTCTTTATAGTTAAGATGAGCACACTCCGCGCTTCATTACCGCCAGCAATATTTTATTCCGTGTAAGTAGATGACATACAAATAAGTTTGAAATCCTGTAACCTTGCAGTGTGCGAAAGTACAGCAGTGTTTGAACAAGATATCTAAGCGGGCAGATGAAAATACGTTTAAAGTCAACCCCCACAAAAGTTCATGTATTCTTTTTACAAGAAAGAGTGCTTGGTTCCAGACCCGTGCATGGAAATGTGTGGACAACAAATACCTGGCAAGAAAGAGCACAAATTTCTAGTTGTAATACTTGCCTCTGGGCTTACTTTCATCTCGCTCATAAAATATCTCAAAACTAAATGTCTTAAAACAGTGAACGTACTGAAAATGCTAACTCGCACAACATGTGTTAGCGACAGGAAATGTCTAATGAATATTTACAAAAGCCTCATTCAATCACGGCTAGACTATGGTGCCACAGTATACAACTCTGCCACCCCGAGCGCACTAAAGATATTGGATCCCGTCCACCACTTCGGTATCCGTCCGGTGACAGTCGCATTCAGAACTAGCCCGATTGAAAGTTTATATGTAGAATCGAATGAGTGGTCACTCCATATGCAGAGACCATACACCAGCTTCACATATTTTCTTAAAGTGCACTCTAACCTTGAACATCCATGTTCTAAAACCATTAGCGATTTCACGTGCACTGCACTTTAGCATAATCGACCTTCTTTGACGGGCGTTTTCATTGCGTGTGAAGGAGCTCAGCGTGCAAATGACTGTCCCACTCTTCGAACATAGCTTAATGCCTCCAGCGCAGCAGCTACCTACGTCGGAGTGGCAGGTCATTGAATGCGATATATCTTTTCTAAGACTTACAACATATGCGCCAGCGCTCGAGATTCGCATGCATTTCCATAAACTGCAATCAAAGTAATCCTGGTCTGACTTCTACTCCGATGCATCAAAATCGAATGTTGGCGTGTCTTACGCGCCTATTGGCTCCTCTTTTTCCCAATCAGGTGTATTGAACCCCCGTACAAGTATATTTACCGCAAAAGCCTATGCAGTACTGTCTGCGGTAAAACACATAAAGAAATTAAAACTAGACAAAGCGATAATATTCAAGGACTCGGTAAGTGTCGTAAAAGCACTTATGTCCTTGAGAAAACACAAAAATGCTGTTTTTATTCAACTGTACTCGGACTTGTGCAATATTTATTCAGCTCGCGGACATGTCATAATATGCTGGGTTCCTGGCCATAGATGCGTCAAGGGTAATGTGCTGGCAGACCAAATGGCCACATAAATTACATCGCCAGCTATCAATTCTACCACTGCTATTCCTACCACAGATCTCAAGCCTTTCTTGCGAACTAAACTGTGAAGCCACTGGCAACACTTGTGGGACAGCGAAACAAATAATAAGCTTCACCTCATTAAGCCAAAGTTAGGTTTCTGGCCCTCCGTTACAAAATCACGAAGAACTGACGTCCTATCCTGTAGACTCAGAATAGGACAGACATATGGTACTCACAATTTTCTGCTTACTGGCAACGAACCCCCTACCTGTGGTAGATGTGAAGAAAGGTTCACCGTCCTCCCCGTCCTAGTGGAGTGTCGGGAAGCCGAAAAAGAAAGAAGGAAGCATTTTCCTCTTGCATACGGTTATTGCCTCCCTCTCCATCCTGCTATGTTTATAAGTAAAGAACCCCTTTTTACCACCAAAGATGTCCTGGATTTCTTGAAAGATGTGGTCTTGCATGTTAATAGACCAAATGTTTCGTAGCGCATCCTCTGTGCAGAGGATGGTGCTGTGATATTAGTCCTTGTATAGCACGCGCCTTCAGGTCCTTGCGCTGCAAGGGCTCTGTTACGGCAGTAGTGCTTTTAGGAATTTTTAGCCTGTGACCAATTTTAGCGCATTGCAATTCTTTCTCAATGTATCTTTCGCGTCCTTGGCACGATATATAGTCATGGGCATAGTATTATCACATGTATTCTGCCGTCTTTTAGGCCCCTTTACAGCCCTGTCACATCCTTGTCCGTAATTTATAGCTTCACATTAAACACATTCAACTTGGCTTGGCGCTCTTTGGTAATACTTGACCCTTGCGCCACAAAACACTATATTGATCATCATCAACCTCATGCTTGGTGAATGGGATGTAATCTGTAGTGGCTGAGTTACTCAAATAAAAAATTTTCTCTTAAAATGTCAATATTTTTATTGATCAGTCACTAGACGTGTATTATAATTTAACAAACTGACAAACACATAAAATCAGATTCCGATGATGCCCATGATCTTTAGAACACATCTTGTGATAAAACATATCTATTCTCTAACGTTCTATCAGCATTACAGTGTAGAAATATGCTTTAATATCAATTGGCTCCTTCTTTCCAAAAATAAAGTAGACAATGGAAATTTAAACATAGAACAAACGTGTGTGAACTCACAAAATATTGATACTATTATCGAAGACAAATATGCGTCACATTACTGGCCAGCAAACGCATTTCTGGCAAGAAACACGCGCACTTATATAGCAGAGGTTACCAGATGAGCTGCGAAGCATGAGGCTGGTAAGGTAGATAAATTGTGCAAGAAACTTTTTTGTGTGCCATATTCTAAGACAGCAGCTAATCTGATAACGTCCTGTACAGCGTATGGATGTTCCTGACTGAGAGTACGGTGCATTTAGACATGTGTTGTATATTCTAATGTGAGGCCGCGGGTCTAGGGAACCTTGCTTATATTTCACATAAAGTTATTCATGTATGCGGTGCACCCCATTGTTTCTAAGTGTGGCCTGTCGTGGTTCTGCATCAATATCCTGCCCGGCATGAAAGCGGTACAGAGGGGTATCCTATTTCCTATTCGGTTGGCCTCCTCACCAAAGTATTTTCCTGCTGCTGTTGGGATTGATCCGTTACACTTTCTCACAAATAAATAAAATTAAATTTACATTATTATCTAGTGTGTAGCAAATGAGTGGAAAACTGCAAGGAGCATTGGCGCTAAAATCTTGCGCATCGAATTTCTTGTCATATCTGGTAGCTTTTCATTCTCATTACTGTAAGAATGCTATGCTTCTGAGGAGCAGCTTGCATAATTACATATCCAAGTATTGTGGCTCATTGAATATGCAATCTAACTAAAGTATAACATGGCTTCAGATGTGAACCAAAAATCATATGTGATGAATATGATGCATCAAAGGTGACATATGCACAGGCAAGGAAGTGCACGAGAAAGACAAAGAAGCAAAACATAAATAGAGAATGGCACAATCCTGTTTCACATATCTCTTCCATGTACGTGGATTTTGCATGCGACTATGCATATACTTGCACAATAAAGCAACTACTTCAAACAAAAGCCTTTTTCCTACTGAAGTAGTTAACGTGCGCTAATGTAAGAAAAATTATGGCACATCACAGAATCTTCGTCGCAAAACAAGCACATATGTACCTGGGAAGAATAATACATCGCCTCGCTGTACACTCAATCTTAGTCCAGAAATTCGCCATGTGCAAAAATGCTTTAATTTTATTTTGCCTTATAAAAATTATGTCTACATAAGTCATGAAACTAAGGGGCTTTTGCTTAGCACTATAGGTTCATATCCGCCAATTGATGAACAAGTGTTCTAATTAGATGCTATCAGTTGTTTGCATTTAACGCATCTCTACCTCCACTAGCATGCTTGGTTGGAATGTAGATTGAGTCACCCTAATCCAAATGTCAAACACCTGCCAGACGCTTTCATATTACTATTTCACAGAAGGAGTAACCACAATTTTACACTTCTAAAAACATATTAAATTCCGAGTGACTCTCCGGCTTCTGACAAGGTGTGCACCATGGTGTAGGCAGTTAAAGGCTTTAATTGCTCGTTGCTTTCGCTTCGGCAGGCACAAGCAGTTCTGATGAACTGGCTTCGTTAACATGCACGTAAACGATAATGACTTCTTAATATGGAATTCTCTTCCCCCAATGCCTCCCTCTTCCGGAACCTAAAAGGAAGCCATACTTCTAATTTAGGTGTCAAAATAGATAAAAGGGAACACATGAAAATCTGTCTGCTTCAAGTAAGCATTTAAAATACAAAATCACAGTGGTTTGTCTTTGCATCCTTGCATTCATGTGATGTTAAATGTAAGCTATTAAAGTTGTTTAATGTATGTAAAGACATAACCAAGCATGAGCTGTCCCTTTCTATAGTGAAGCCAGGCACCGTGCCTAATGCAAGTATGTATCATGTCACTAATCAAATATGCAATTTCATGGTAACACTATTTTTTATCACATGAATATATCTGTTGAGAGGCAAGACAAAAGCAGTCACTTCTCACAACTAATCAGCTTTTTTAAAACATATTTTCAACTTTTCAGTGACACTTGCTGCTATATGTTTGTCTCCAGAGAGCATACTTGATTTTGACTTTCCCATCAGAGATATTACATAAATATACCATGTTAAGATGACTGCCTAGAGCACGTGAGAATTTCCATCTTGGTGTGAGAATTTTCACATTGTATTTTGATTTTGTTGACATTTAGTGAAATGGTACGCCCAATATACCCACATTCTAGTTTTCTCGTCCAAATTGCATGGCAATGTATTTTGATTCTTTGGCGTGCACGCCTCTGCACTACGTGGAGTCGCGCTGGGCTGGCCCTCCGACATCCTTGTATCCTTGCAGCTGCCTTCTTGCGTTATGTAAAGCAGATGGCTGAAAAATATCGTGTGCAAAAGTCAACACGAGGACATGGTGTGAGACATCATCAAGACAGTCAAAGTCATGGCACTAAAAGAAAGTCTTAGTTCTTAGTCTTCCTACTGAAATGCGTGCGAAACATCTGACTGCAATAGTCAACTGCTAAACTAATTTCAATATTTAGATTTAAACAAAATATAAATAACCGACAGTTCATCCTCGTTCAGCACCAATGTTAAAATAATCCTACTAGTAAATAGAATATTGATCACTGTCAGATGTCATAAGTCTGTCATTATTCTGGTGTGTCACAAACACCACTCATGACCCATCCTGAGCACGTGTCCAGTGTGTCCCCTGCACCATCTCTGGTTGTGCCACTGCTCAAGCCGTAACTTGAGGATCATATCTGCAAACGTCATGCTCAGTAGGGGTGAAAATACGGTCCTCCAGTTCAATGAATATGAGTGAGCACGATATGACTGGATGTGCCTATAAGAAAGGGCAACAAGGCTTTGCAAGCTTAACCACATTTCAATACTAACAAGAAAGTTCACTGCGCCCTGCACCTAAGCTTAGTAAAAGGCATGAACTCATTTTCATTTGTGAGGTGCGCAATGTGGTTCATTTTTGACAGACTCGATTACGCTGCAGTTTCAAATCTAGCATTTTACATTCTAGAAGGCATGTAAAAGTAGCAGTTAGACCGCAGTTATTAGTATTTTAGACCAACGCTTTATTTTGTGTACGACAGACGACAGGTAACACGGAAATTAAGCAACGTTTTATTTTGATACTTTATTTCTTCACCAAAAATATTACAAAGATAAACACATTTTGATCTGCTATGCAGGAGGAAGATGCACATATTACGCTTGTAACCCCCAGGCGAAGATTGATTTAGCTCTTCATTGGAGACAACTCTGAAACGGCACCTCACATGAGCTAATGCACAGGTATGTTGAAAACAAACGTATTGAAAGCGCCCTGCAATTGTAATTCCACACAGCACCCGTAATATTCGATGCCGATGCATAACTCGCTACTTGACAATTCGCCGAGTTCGCAGATATAAGCACTCTTTCAAATTCCCACCGTGCATCAAAACAGCGGCAGGAGACAAAATCAGAGATATAATCACACCATTTCAATATATGAGCAAAAATAGTTCAGTTAGGGCTAAACCCCATGAGAGCGATTTAGTGCGTGAGGGCGACGAGCGACGGCTTCGAGCGACAAAACGGGCCGTCGCTTGAACAGATCGCTCGGTTCTGGAATTCTAGAACGTGGGCACGGTGGGCACGGTGCCCACCGTGGGCACGGTGCCCACCGTGGGCACGGTGGACTTGGAACGAGCATGTGGCCTAACAAGCCATTCTTCTGCCTTGTGCAGGTGCTTGTTCTTGGGCTTGCCGGATCAGCGAAGGAAGACGAACAGTTCATCGAGCTTATCACCACCACGCAATCCCAGTCTACAGCTGCGTCACAATCGTCGCAGTGCTCAGCCCCTCGATTCCCTGGTATCATATCTTCACTGCCTCGTGGCGTTCCAACAGCGCCATCTAGCCCTCACGTGACTTCACTGCATCAAGCTATAAACCAGCAGCTACAAGCATTCAACTTCAGTGGGCACGGTGGACTTGGAACGAGCATGTGGCCTAACAAGCCATTCTTCTGCCTTGTGCAGGTTAGTCCCTACTACAGCTCCATAAAAAGTAACTGCCGTTATCTTTTGGTCCTACCGTGCCCACAGCACTGTGTCTCAATGGCTTATGATGTGTACTGTATGTGCTTGCTTCTCTTGTGCGGAGACGTTGAAGTAAATCCAGGCCCTAATCCAGAGGAGTCTAGCACTCGCGAGTTGCTAGAAAAGTTGCTTTTAGGTCAGAATAAGCTAGCTGAGGATGTGGCAGCCCTCCGAACACAGCAAACAAATATGGAAAAACCTCTTGCGGAGTGGGATTCCCGCTTCCTAGAAATAGAAAAGCAAACTGAGCGCGTGGACAGCCTTGAACGAACGGTAAAATCCTTGGAGGCCAAGATTACTGACTTAGAGGACAGGAGTAGACGCTCAAATCTAGTGGTCTTTGGCGTGCCTGAGGACGAAAATGAAACAGAGGCTGATTTGCGGAACAAAATTCTAACTGAAATATTTTCTACTAAACTTGAAGTCACATGTAAATCAGTTGGCAGAATTCACCGTCTTGGTCGGTCTGGCAGTTCCAGACCAGTCATCTTGTAGTTTCAGGATTACGAAGAAAAAAACCAGATTATGAAAAATGCTTACAAACTAAAAGGTTCCAATACATCCGTACAAAATGACTACTCGCGAGATACGCTCAGGAAGCGTAAACTTCTGTGGCACAGTGCTTCAGAGGAAAGACAACAAAAAAGGAAAGTAAACTTAATTCACGAAAAACTACGCATTGATAATAACGTCTTTGTTTGGGATGATACGGAAAACGCTCGAGTAAAAATTGGAAAATACAACAATTCTAAGAAAGACTGACTTCACTATGCAGATAATAATGAACTCCGCATTATAAACATCAATGCCCGTAGTATCATTAATAAATGTGATCAACTTGAGGCTATTACTATAGGTTATAGTCCGCATATAGTTGTTCTAACTGAAACATGGCTACACAGCGGAATAGAAGATGAAGTCGTGTTCCCGCCTTCTTATCGTGTTTTTCGACGCGACAGACCAACGAGAGAAGGTGGGGTAGCTGTACTGGTAAAGAAAAATATGCCGTCCACTCTTTTGCGTCAGGCTGACGATATAGAAACTATTAGCCTAAAAATTTCTTGTTGGGGACAATCTTTCCTGTTGTTTGCCGTTTATCGAGCACCCGGTTCACCGCTTCAATTCATGAGTGATTTGCGTACGCATATCACTTCGTTCACACACACAAAAAAATATTTCTGTTAGGAGACTTCAATCTTCCAGGAGTTCATTGGGAGGATAATACTTCTTGCACTGAACTTACTCCCCATGTCAATTATATGCGTGATATAATTCTATGCCACAATTTACATCAAGTTGTAACTTTACCCACGCGAGTATACCGATCTTCGTCGTCAATACTTGACCTTGTGTTTGTGAATAGAAATGTCGAAAAGTTATCAGTGTCTGTTGAACGCGGCATATCTGATCATGAAATGGTATGTTTTTCATGCTGCTTGGAAAAATGCAATCGCAGTAATGCAAAAAGTGTTGTAGTGAAGGACTTTTCACGTGCCAGGGACGAAACTATTTTAGATTATCTAGATTTTCACCTCAGCAACTTTAAAGGAAACAATGTTATAGAACTTTGGGACAGGTTTAAAGAACTTTGCACATATTGTGTTCAAAATTTTGTACCAAACAAGACAAAGAAAACAGCGAAAGTTAATCCTTGGGTTACGCGGGAAGTCATTCACTTGAAAAGAAAGATTAAACGCTGCAGACGAAAGAACGCCCCTATAACGCAAATTCAAACCGCAAGAGCTAAATTAAGCTCGTCTATTGGGCATGCTAAACGGCGATATTTTAACCACACTCTGCCCAATTTTATTCGTACCGCACCACAAAAATTTTGGACATATTTGAGTAAAAAAAAACAAACCAATTGAACAAATAGTGGATGGCGGCATTCTTATCGTCGAAAAGCAAAGTATTGCAGAGCATTTCAACACATACTTCCATAGTGTCTTTGCAAATACAAGTGATATATCGATTCCCATTTTTTCTTTGTCCGTTGCAAACTCGGACCTTGTATCTGTACCTGGCGTAGTTTCTATGCTTCTTAACTTAAAAACCAAATCAACCCCTGGTCCTGACAATATATCGAATGTTTTTCTGCGCCGATACGCAGAAATGGTGTCCAAGTTTCTTGTGATCATTTTTCGTGCTTCATTATCCACAGCAACTCTTCCTATTGACTGGCTAACTGCACGCGTAGTACCTGTACCGAAAAAAGGGGACCTAACGCTGATAAGTAACTATCGCCCAATAGCGCTAACGTCATCATGCTGTAAGATGCTAGAACACATCATAGCTAACTACATTACTAAATTCTTAAGTGATAACAGTGTACTCTCACCTAAGCAACATGGTTTTCGAAAAGGTTTTTCTACTGTCACCCAATTAACATCGGTTATTCATTATTTTGCGAATATTCTAGACAAATCCAGCCAGGTAGATGTAATATTTTTAGATTTCAGGAAAGCATTTGACCTTGTTTCACACTCCAAGTTAATTGAAAAACTTCGATTAATTAACATTCCTTGTTTCATTGTTAATTGGGTTTCAGCATACCTCACTAACCGAAAACAGTTTGTTAGTATCGATACTTACCATTCCCATGAACTTCGAGTTACCTCAGGCGTCCCTCAGGGTAGTGTTTTAGGGCCTTTATTATTCTTAATTTATATTAATGACATTGCCAGCGTTGTCACAGCACCAGTTCAAATAAAACTGTTCGCTGACGATTGTGTCAGCGAACAGAAAAAATACATTTTTTTAGATAAATATTTCATTCATTTGGAAGACGAGAAACATTTCGTTTTGTAGTGTACTGTCCGCAAGCAGACGACAAACGACGGAAGTAAACTTCCGGGTAGGTCACCGCTTCCTGATTGGCTGCTCTCTACGCCCCGCGGTCGCAAATTTTGCATACTGCCACGTTGTGACGTTGCAGCAACCGAACAGAACGCGTATCGAACAATATATGCCCGATCGCGCCCCAGATTCCACGAGGTTCGGTCACAACAGACAACAGATAGGGCTATCGATAACATTCGAGAAACATCCGATAAATGCGCGACCTATTGCGTTTAGGAATTGGTAGCCGTTGAAAAGTGGTCACCAGAGAAGGATGAACCAATGCACGCATAAATATGTGTGCCAAGCAGGCGTTAAAGCTGAACATAAAGGTACAACCTGAAGAACATTACTCCCCAGCTAAGTGAAAGATTATTTCATGTATTGAATTAGAATAGCAACATGACCATGTTGTTCCCTGTTGGTTCATGGCGTACATTCTGCACTAATACCTACGCGTGAAAAAAAGAAGACTTATCATCGGAAAGAAGAAGCATGAGTGCTCGCTTCAGTTCGTATCCAGATCATCTAGCCCAGCACTATTTTGGTTTGTAACTTCTTTCGTGATGCAGCTACTTCACGACATATTCACTTCTTAACCTTGTCATACGAATTCGCCAGGAAGAGGTGCGCTTCTCCCTTGCAGCAACCCCTTGGGCGTGAATTATTTGGCTCTAAGTTCTCTACTCGCACATTATAGAACACTTGAGGCTTGTTTTCGGGATCCCATAAATGTGCAATATATAGGAAGAGTATTCGAGCCGATAACCACGCAAAATTGTGGGCAGTTGGTACGAGGTGAAACAACTGAGAGGCTTTCTTTTGTGAAACGCGCGTGCGGGAATAAAACGCACCTAAATATATTATACTTTGTAGGAGGACGAAAAGATGTGTTCTATAGAACATATTCTGATACCAAGCACTTATGAAATTCCAGCGCTTGTTCATCAATTTGCCAGACTTACATTTTCTTAGTTGCTGTCGTCGTACATGTATAGAATTTTTAATATACAGAATACCGTAGAAATTCCATCTATGGTGCCGATCCGAAGACCCACATTCTCTCTGTATACCGATAGACATGTATACAGGAAAAAAAGAAACATTGGCACTATAATATTCCATAACTGAGGTTTTTTAGCGCACGAGAAGGGACGAAAGACAGTGGCGAGACGAGAACACAGCGCTATGTCCTCGTCTCGCCACTGTCTTTCGTCCCTTCTCGTGCGCTAAAAAAACCTCAGTTATGGAATACCAACACGCCCTAACCAACGCTCTTTCAAATATAATATTCCCTCGAAGACCCTCGCGGTTGCACCCAGCGGCGCCAACCCTGAGGATGACAGTTTTGTGTTAACACAGGGAGACGATCCTAGGGGAAGTAGGCCTGAACAGCTTCGCTGTAAAAAAAAAAAGAAAAAAAACACAAGGTCGGATGTGGTGCCTCCATGACCAACTGAATTATCTAATTACCTCAGTGGTCCCTTATCGGGAGTTCGCAGTGTGAACATAGGTAGCTTGATGATGTAGGCAACGAATATACAAGTTGCGAGGTCTGAACGTGGCCGTAGTTCTGTTCGTGAGATTAGACAAGGACAAGACAATCTCTAAGCTCAAACGTACACAGTGCATGTCACGTGGATCCATGTACTGCTCCCACAAAGATGAAACATCTTATTTGCGGACCAGGCCTATTGTAACAGCAAAACATTCGTGCAGGCAAGTCTTATGCAAGGCCTTGTCCCTCCCTAATTACTCATCCTGATTCCGCAAGAGAGAGAAAGGGAGGCCTTATTGATTTCAATGACCGAGAGGTCAACCTGAGCTCGTGCGCTCTAGTCTACTATTCTGCACTGGAAGGTTCTGGAAGAATAACCTTCAAATACACATGCGATGCTGCCGCTTAGAATCTTTCCGTTTGCGTTCTTGTAGTTTCGAACAATTCACAATGATAATACTGCGATTGTTATCCCGCAGAATCTATTTGCAAGAATGAGTTTATTCAGTGAGAAAATAACATCCGTGGAGGTGGTGATGCAGACAAAAAAGGCGAAATTTGCTGATAGGGTCACTGAAGTTTCTCTCCTGGGTCTTTCTTTCTTTACTTTAAGGATTCGCTCCAATTAAACATCGATTCACTTCAATCAAAAATCTTCGGCCGTACCTACAGTCTAAAGAAGTCGCACTGCTCCCCCCGCAATATTATTCGTAATATCCAGCCATTAGGGTGAGTTACGAACGAAAAAGCCACTCGTTGTAACCGACCGTGCATTGCACTGAAGATAATATAATGCTGAGGAAAGCGGTACCACCGCGTCAAAGCTGCAGCACGCACAAACTTAAGGGCAGGGTTCACCGTGTGGTTTTCTCCCGTTTTTTTTTTTTCGTGCACCGCCCCTTCAAATTCGATTGCAGGCGACTGCAGCTGCGATTAAGCACAGCTGTGTGATTTGTATTCTAAATGATCATATAGGTACGGCTATACTAGCGGAAAAATATGCATGGTACGTGACCTGTCACAAGATATTCGCACTTAAAGAACGCGAGAGGCATGTATTTCTTGCCGAAGAGCGAATCGCACTTGCCAACGACTTTTTGCAAAAAGAGCGTAGGTGGTGGCCGAAAAGCCTTACAGGACCTTACGCCGCCTTAGCACTGAGCCTACACCACGATTTCTTGCTGCAAATATTTTAACACGTATTTCAAGATAAAGATGAACTTTAGCAAACAAGCAAGTGGTACAATAAAGCGCTGTAGCAGAAAAACTGATGTGGTTTTTGTGAAGCTAAGAATTGTGGAGGCTTTGGGATGATATATATATATATATATATATATATATATATATATATATATATATGCGTGTGTGTGTGTGTGTGTGTGTGTGTGTGTGTGTGTGTGTGTGTGTGTGTGTGTGTGTGTGTGTGTGTGTGTGTGTGTGTGTGTGTGTGTGTGTGTGTGTGCATGGGCGAGGGGGCATGCGCCGGAGAGACGGAGACAAAAGTGGGCCCTAGCAGCCAGTAATTTGCACTAAGTGTTTAGTCAAGTGTAAGAAACGCACTTCGCTATCACAGGTGCGTTTCTTAATAAGAGGGGCAGTAACAGGTAAACTGCACAGTTTTCAGATAAAGTCAACTTCTGTGATTTACCTTGTGAGCTTCAAGCTCACACGGGAAATCATACTTGGTTCAAGATGAAATTTACAGCGTGGAGTAAAATACAGCTTTGGAATTAGCGCGAGCAGCATTCTCCATTAAGCATTTATGTTCTGAAATCGTGCATAGAAAAAGTACAATGGTTGGACGTCTCATTTAGGCACTTGTATTCACCAGCGTTTTTAGTATGATGGAATCATGAGGCGAAGTAGGCTGGCTGAAAGATGTCATTGCCCCTCTTTACGTCCAGCTAAAAAAAAAAAAGTTGTTAAAATTTTTAGGTCGAATTTCTTGCTTCTCTTTGTGATGGTTTCCTATCGAAAGATCACATGAGGCACGCTAAGAAGCCGCCTATAATTTAATTAAAAGTGGCCTAATACCTACATCTTGCACCCCTTCTACTGTTTTTAAATGTTTAAAAAAGTAAACAGCAAATGTTTTGAACATTTAAAACAAAGCCTTACATTATATATAAGAGTGCACAGGTATGAAACAGACATCACCTTGGTATAGAAGCTGCTTAGTTTCTATAAGGACATCTTCCGCATGGCTCCGCGAGAAACCGAATAACTTACAGGCTGTGACTTTGACTTCATCTATACTACTGTGCAACTATATATTTTTGATCAAATGACACGCTTATGTATTTAAACAATTTTACTTGAGTAGCGCCGTTGCCTTGTGTATTAAATTTATTCTCAAGTAGTTCCGGGTAGTTTGACGACCTTCGCACAGCCTCATAAAAATTTGTGCGCATATTCCACACGCCGAACCAATGAACAACTTGATTTAGGTCCCCCTGCGAAGAAACGCAGTCAACTGTATGCGCATTACTCTGTATAAAGCGCAGTCATCTACGACTAAGCGCACCAGAAACAACATACCATTGGTGATATCATTGATGAAAATTAAAAACGACGAAATATCCAACACAGAAGAATATGTTACCTTCGACGTGACGCTAGCCTCATGTGAGCGCACGTTGCTAAGGCTTACCCTCTGACTTCTTTACCCTATGTATTCTCCGATGTATAGCATAACTCAAATGTTTATTTTGTGCCATCCTAAATTTTTGACTAATAAAATGTCGGTAGCAAGGGCGAACGACTCTGCGAAATCGCTAAATATTGCCACAAGTAAGAAACCCTTATCTTCTTTGCATGTATTGTCGGGTACAACTTTAGAAAAAAGGGGGCGTTTGATCCTCGAAGGCCGGTGCATAAGAGCCTCCACCAATGAGCACGCACTCTTGACTAACGTCACGAGCCGGACGGCCGGGGACCGCGCCGATGGAGAAGAGGACAGTCCGCACTTCGAACTGCGCCGGATCGCGTCAGTCGTATGCGTCAGCCCCTCGCCAGAGTGAATTCCCAAACAGTTCATGGTGGTCTAACACGCCGGAAATATAATTCCGGGCTTACGTTGCACCATTTCGGCCGCGTGCATTTGTTTTGAGCTGATATCCGGCGACGAAAGAGAGCAGCCACCATCGCTGACGGTATGCTACGTAAACTGGCGAGACTGCAGGCTTACAAAAATAGCGTGAAAGGAACCAAAAAAGAAACCTATCATATTCATGAAAATGACGAAGAAGAAGACGCCGGAGTGTGCGGACGAATTTAATTCCGCTCTTGCTTCTACCAATGTTTTCGTGGCGATTTTTCACGATTTCACGGGAATATTTGTGCAAGACGGCTTCATGAAGTTGCATGGACCCTGTGGACACTGTACTAGATACTGTGAGTGTTTATCTCTACCGTCTACAGTGGTTTTACCATCGTCACTCGGCCGCCGCCTAGCTAGCCCTAAGGAGGGGACCCTCTAATTTGACGTGTCGAGCACAAGCTAGCGCGGCGCCGCTTCTGGCGCGTTGCTCTCTCTTCCACGTCGTCGCCGCCACCGTTTGGGCTGCAATTTTTGTGCTCAGACATGGAATACCAAGTGGCTGGGGAGGACATTGCCGTGGAGGAAATCACCTCGGATCAAGGCTGGCAGACTGCCACGTCTCGCCGCGCCGCAGCCAAACGTGAGAGCGTTAACCCTACTCCGCCATTTGGCGTGCTGAAACGTGGAGGAACCGAGACCCGTGGCCGTGAAAACGTTAAGAACACCATCATCCACGCGAGCAGAATGCCGCCATTGTCAAAAGTTGACATCCCTATTATTATAAGGCCTCGTGGGGGACCTAACATAGCAAACGTTGGCCCTGCGGTGGTTGCTGACGCCATTGCCGCCTCGGCCGGCGTCGGCCCGGTACAACAACACTCGGACACGCTTTGCCCCAACAACAAACAGAATGTCTTAGTAGCAAGCACTCCGCTCAGAGAAAATGCTAACCGCTACGTGCGAGTAAAGCAAATTTGCATCCAAGGCGTCACCCACGAGATGAGCGCCTACGAAGCTGCACCACAGTCCACTTGCAAGGGAGTCATCCGTGGGGACCCCGTGCAAGTGGGCCGACGGACATCGACTCGAAAATCATCAATGACAGCAATCCACTGGCATTGGCCGCCAAGCGCACAGGCACCACCACCACAGTAATCGTGGCATTCGACGGCCATCGAGTGCCCAATTTCGTGCGCTGTGGCTCGGTTCTCATGCACTGCACGCTATACCGCAGGCAGGTCGACATATGTTACGCTGCGGTCCTGTCTGCCACCGTGCAGACGCGTGCCCAACCCTCGGGCACGTTATTTGCCGAGGCTGTGGTGCCCCAAACCCCACTCGGGAGCACCACTGTGCACCCAAATGTAAGCTATGCGGTGGCCCCCATCTCACCACCGGCAAAGCCTGCAAGGAACGCTACCACATGCCATACGTGGTCCGACGACGGCGATGGGAGAGAGCACGCTCGACGAGGAACGGCGACGACTGGACTGCCCAAGTCCGCCATCGCTACCAGCGAAGACGCCTACCCGCAACTCCATGGAAGTGCCGGGGCCGCTGACAACAACCGATCCCAGTCCAGATCCACAGGCCGACCTCGGAGCCACTCCAGGCGGGCATCGACATCCCGGAGGCGACCCCGGTCCCGGTCCCGTGGTGCGCCGCGCGGAGCATCTCGGGAACGCTCCGTTTCTCGCTCCATGTCCGGGCCCGGGTCCCGTTCCGGCTCCCGTTCTGGATCTCGCTCCGGGCCCTCCTGTCAACGATTGCCTAGCTCGCCGGCACCACCAACGAGCAACAAGAAACGAGGCACCTTCACCTGGACGGACGTCGTCCGGGGAAGAAGAAACGAGAGAGAGAGAGAATAAAGGTTTTTATTGGATGAATGCAGCTTTGGAGAGGCTTTCTCCTCCCAGAATGCCTTGAGCTCAGGCCGCGCCCTGGGCCCTCGCAATCAGCTGTTGCTGATCCTCGAGGCCGGAGCTGGCCAAGGCTCTCTTCCAAAGCTTGTTGGTGGGGTAAGGTATCGCAGGATTTAACGGTGCCGCTCTGCAACCCCCTACTATGTGCCTGAGGGACCTGGGCTCTGCGCAGAAGTGGCATTGCGGAGAGAATTGTGTAGGGGTTATGAGGTGATTTCTGGTTGGGTGGGGGAAGGTATTAACCTGTACAGCTCGGAGGAATCGCTCCTGATCTCTAGGTAGTGACTTGTGAGGGGGTGCATATGTTCTGCGGATTAGCTTGTAGTGTTGTGTGACCACAGGTAGGGTCGGGCTCACTCTCAGAGCACGTTACAGACGCTAACACATCCGAGATAGCGTTTCTCAAACGTGAAAACGTTCCTATGTAAGAGACAATACTCAATCTTACGGCCGCGATTGCTGAACTACAGAACGACAGGAGCGCGCGCGCAGCCATTATGCCCGCTGCCGAGAACGCCGCCAAGGCAGTAGCCCCGTCACAACCGCCGCAACCTGTTAGCGCTGAGAGCGCCGATGGCGAGAGAGGGCCCAAGAAACTGACCGTCGCTCGCGCCCTACCAGAAGTGAAAACCGAGTTATAAGAGATTAAAAGTGCGCTGTCGGCAATTAAAGAGAGCCTCCGCTTTCTCGGAGAGAGTATGGCCTGCGTACAGTCCACCTTCACGGACCACCGTAATTGGTTGGGAACAGTCGAACATTATCTCGAAAACGTCGTAGCCCCCGCCATTGCCGCTGCTAAGCCGGTCTCGCCATAACACCCCACGCCCAATCCACCCACACACGCGGCCCCCTTCCAACCGTCAAGCGCCCGGGCTGACCCGCGCAATCATCAAGATGGCCAGGCGAGATGAAGCGTTCCGCATCTGGCAGTGGAACTGCAGGAATTTCACTACGCGGAAAGCCTCCCTGCAGCAATACCTACGCAGCAAGGACGCCAAGCCCCACGTAAACCTACTGCAAGAAAATGTAACACACACCGCCACGTTCACCGGTTACCAGTGCTTACCAGGCCTCGCGGGAGGACGTGGTACCACTACGCTGGTCTCTAAAAAGCTAACCTGCCTCGCGCATGACCTCGGCACGTCCGAGACGTCATGACGGAGATTCTCCCAAACCCCCGCAGGGGCGTCTGCGTCAGCAGGCGCTTGGTGTGTTGCGACACCACGTACCCGAGCACACGAGGGTTGGACCCTCCCGCGTGTAGCCGTGCGCGGCTTAGCCGTGTCCGGGGAAAGGGGGATCCTGGAGGTTGAGCCGATGCTGGGTGTTTGGACCTTTAAGGCCCCCCGGCGGAGGCAACACACCTCTTTGGCCTCTGCTTCACATAGACTGCACCCCCGGACTGACCCACCCGGGGGAAATCGGCAGTCGCCTTTTCCTGTCCTCCTCTCCATTCTTCGTCTTTCTCTCCCACTTTTCCATCTTTCCTGTTTTTTCACTTCTTGTTCCTTCCTTTCCTGGTGGCTAGGGTTAACCTTTGTGTGGCTAACTACCCTGAGTTACGCCATATTGGGTTATAGCCGCAGTATACAGCTGGCGTGGGCAGGGCTTGCTTGCAAGCTCCTGTCCCGTCCCCTCGTTGGGCTCCGTGGTGGGCGGCTGGTACCGCGACCGAAAAATACAATTTTTATGGCCAACTCTTTTACTTCAAGCGATCGCCCTCCTAACAAGAGAGGGCGCACCGATGTCACTGCCCAGTTCTTCACGAAAACCAAAAGCAACTTCCCCAAATTCCACGTGGTTCATAGCGAGCATTCGGAAATCTCTGCACGATATGTCTCTCGCTTCAATGTTACAAGGACCCTAACCGACACCATTGGACAAGGATATAAAATAAAGAAACTAGCAAATGGGGACCTTCTTTTGGAATTGTTGTACCAACATCAGTACGAGAAACTTTCAGGAGTAACAGCCTTTGGAGACATTCCCGTAGCAATCAGCCCTCACAGATCACTGAATACCGTTAATGGCGTCATTTCTGACGATGACCTAAAGTATATGACTGAACAAGAACTCCTTAACGGACTAAAAGAACAAAATGTCACAGATGTGTACAGAATAAAGATCAGACGGGAAAACAAGGGAATCGAAACAAAGCACTTCGTCCTAACGTTCGCATTGAGCACATTGCCTGAATCTGTGGAGGTAGGCTACACCAATCTGAAACTCCGACCGTACATACCCAATCCGCGACGCTGTTTCAAATGCCAAAGGTACGGCCACGGCTCACAGAGCGGCCGGGGCCAAACGACATGCGCTAAGTGTGCTTCCCATGATCACCCTTCAGACAACTGTGAAGTTGAATTACACCATTGTATAAACTGCGAGGGCAATCATCCTGCCTACTCGCGTGCCTGCCCAACATGGAAACAAGAAAAAGAGATCATCACACTCAAAGTAAAAGAAAATATCACTTTCAGGGAAGCGCGAAAGCGACTTTCATTGGTGCAAAAAAAAGCTATTCCGTTGTGCTGCAACAGGGCGCGGCAACACAGCGGCCTTCCCAGCCTGCTCAGGTCACACAGAGTGAGGCTCGGGCAGAGACTCCAGCGCCCACAGTGGACGCAACTAGCGTTGCGCCACTACATCAAAAACAAGCCGTGCGGACCCCCAGGTCAGCAGGCTCTAGGGTCTCTCCCCACACGGCGAGGCCCAACTTGAACGAAACCGTGCGTCCGGCACGGGCGTCCAGCGTATCTGAAGATACAATGGACACAAGTCAAGGAAACCCTGTACCGTCGAAGTCGGGTGAACGGCGGGGCTCCTTGGATCGCCACCATAAAGATAGGCTCCCAATCAAGTGGCCTGAAAACAAAACTTAGATCCTCTTTCACCCCACACATATAATACAAAATGGCTTTCGTACACTGGAATTGCAGGGGACTTTTACATAACATAAATGACATAAAAGACATACTGACCACCCTCTCACCCGTGGCCCTATGTCTCCAAGAAACAAACTTAGGTTCCAAACATAAAAACATACTCAAAAAGTATAAAGTCTTCCGCCGCGACCGAGAGCACGCAAACAGGCTCTCAGGTGGCGTTGCTATTATAGTTAAAGAGGGGATCGCAGCTAAAGAACACCATCTTAACACTAAATTAGAAGCTGTGGCAGCCATCCTGCACACATTTAAAACAATTACATTATGCTGTCTGTACCTGGAGCCACATCTAGGATTAACTATTGATGAACTGGAGCACCTTATAGAACAGTTACCCGAGCCATATTTGATAGTTGGAGATTTTAACTCGCACTCTAGCTTTTGGGGTAGCGACAAAACCGATAAAAGAGGCCAAATTATTGAGGATCTTATACTGAGTAATAACCTATGTTTACTAAACACTGGAAAACCAACCTATTGTTCACCTAGCTCAGGAAAAATGAGCTGCATCGATCTCTCCTTTTGTTCACCCTCTATTTTCACTGAATTAGAATGGGACGTACTAGACAACCCATATGGAAGTGATCACCTACCTGTACTAATCAGCTTAAAATCCTCACCGGAAGTAATCCCGGCAAAACCACAACTGTGGAAGCTCCATTTAGCTGACTGGGCCCTTTTTGAAGCGAAAGCCAGCCTAGAAAAAATTGTGTCAGATAATCTCACCATAGACGAACTAAATGAAGCTTTTACAAACTGTTTTATTGATGCTGCAACCTTAGCTATACCTCAGTCGTTTGGAATAGTAAAACAATATCAGAAAATTTGGTATACACAAGAATGTAGAGAAGCGAAAAAAGAACAAAACAAAGCTTGGGGAATATTTCGCAGATACCCAACGGCAGAAAACTTTATAACCTTTAAAAAAGCGAGAGCAAAAGCTCGATATATCCGCCGCAGTGCTGGAAAAAATTCATGGAAAAGTTACGTGTCCTCTATAAACAGCTCAACCACATCAAAACAAATGTGGGAGAAGGTACGAAAGCTAAATAACAGCTATTCCCCATTTACAGTTCCACTTCTCACAGACCCCGGTATACAGGCAAGCATAGAAGAACAGGCAGATATACTGGGTGAATATTTCTCAGCAGCTTCCAGTTCATCACACTATACAGAATCATTTCTAAAAATCAAAAAGACAGCTGAGAAACACAGACTACCAGTAAATAGCAGCAGAAATGAACCATACAATACTTTAATTAAAATTCAAGAAATCCATAGGGTACTGTCCGCTGGTAAAAAAACTGCACCTGGCCCCGATAGAATGCATTACCAAATGCTAGGCCACCTCTCTGAACATGCCGTAAAAGCCCTTTTAAATTTTTAAAAAAAAAATTTGGATATCGGGGAAGATACCTGAAGCATGGAAGAAAGCTATAATTGTTCCATTTTTGAAACCCGGAAAACCACCAACCTCCCCCAGTAGCTATAGGCCTATAGCCCTTACCAGCTGCCTTGCGAAGTCCTTCGAAAATGTCCTGAATATTAGATTAACCTTCGTGCTAGAAATCCGTGAGCTGCTCGATATCCATCAATGTGGTTTTAAAAAGGGATCATCCACTAATGACCATCTAGTTCGTCTTGAAAACACAGTACGAGAAGCATTTATACACAAACAACACTGCCTTGTTGTTTTTTTCGATTTAGAGAAGGCATATGACACAACCTGGAGGTTCGGGATTCTTAAAGATCTGGCCGATCTTGGCATCCACGGCAGGATGTTGAACTGCATAAAAGATTTTTTGTCTAACCGTTCGTTCCATGTGCGCCTAGGCTCAACCCTGTCGAAAAATTTCGTTCAGGAAAATGGAATACCTCAGGGGTGTATTTTAAGCACAACACTTTTTATTATCAAAATGAATTCCATTAGTAAAATAATCCCCAAGTCCATTATGTATTCAGTATACGTCGATGATCTTCAGATAGCCTGCACATCATCAAACATGTCAACATGCGAAAGACAGGTACAGCTTACAATAAATAAACTAGCAACATGGGCAGACAGAAATGGTTTCCGCTTTTCTCCACAGAAAACCGTGGTCATTCTCTTTTCACTCAAACGAGGAGTACAGACAGACCCCACCCTACACCTGAACGAAGCCACATTACCTGTCCAAAACGAGCACAAATTTCTAGGCATAATATTTGACAAAAAACTCACCTTCCTTCCGCACATCAACGCGCTGAAAAAGAAAGCATCTCGATCCCTGAACATACTTAAGGTCCTTTCACGCAA
This sequence comes from Dermacentor variabilis, assembly GCF_050947875.1. Lineage (NCBI taxonomy): Eukaryota > Metazoa > Arthropoda > Arachnida > Ixodida > Ixodidae > Dermacentor > Dermacentor variabilis. Next base: position 85,459,262 of record NC_134574.1, on the reverse strand, counting down.
ACACTGGGGTTCTGATAGGGTATGCCTGCTACACATCTACAGTTCTGTTATACGCTCCTGCTTAGACTATGGGTCCATAGTGTATGGCTCAGCAAGGAAGTCATATTTGAACAGCCTTGACCCAGTACATAATTTAGGTTTACGTCTTTCAACTGGTGCATACAGGACGTCTCCTATACACGGTCTATATGTAGAAACAAATGAACCACCCCTTTCCGACAGAAGAACCATGCTTACATGCTCATACATCCTAAAAATTCGTTCACTGCCGAAACACATCTGCTACCCAATAGTTACAAGGTGCCCATCACGAATACTATTTACAAACAAACCCCAAGCAATAAGACCACTTCTTCTCCGCTTCGAGGAAAGATGCCAAGAACTAGATATAAGGGACACACTGCCTCACATAGCCCGAAAACCCGATCCACTCCCACCTTGGTATTGCCAGCCTTCAGTGTGTGACTTCACATTAACACATCTTCAAAAAAAAAACACACCACATGAACAAATAATACAAGAATTTTTAGCACTAAACGACAAATACGTGGAATACACAGCGTTTTATACTGATGGCTCCAAATCGGCAGGAAGCGTTGGAGTGCCGCGATACAAAACATTTGGGAAAAAACGGTACGCCTACCTCAGTGTGCATCCATTTTTACTGCAGAGTGCTACGCAATTTCTCTAGCTGTAGAAAAAATATTAAATGAGAACATTGAAAACAGCATAATTTACACAGATTCACTAAGCGTACTAACAGCACTTCACCCTAGAAATGCAATTACACCATTAATCGGCGACATCCTACATAACATAAGAAAAACCATTAGAAAAGGACACAACATAAAATTTTGCTGGGTGCCCAGTCACGTCGGAATCAGTGGCAACGAAAAAGCAGATGAATGCGCAGCGAAAGCTCGACATAAAAAAATCACCCAAACAAGAATCCCTTACAAGGACTGCATAAAATTAGTGAACCATAAACTGAGGAATAAATGGCAGACTACATGGAATAATGAAGAAACCAATAAACTACACCTAGTGAAACCTGTAATAAAAGAATGGAAGACATGCTCACACCAAGAACGCTTCATCGAAGTAATTTTTTGTCGTCTTCGCATAGGACACACGCACCTTACACACAACTTCCTCCTGACAAAACAAGACAAGCCTTGCTGTGAAAAATGCGGAAATGCACTTACTGCAAACCACATCTTGTTAACATGCGTAAAACTCGAAACACTAAGGAAAAAATACTTTACTTCGTTTTATAATCAGCACATTCCCTTTCACCCACCATTGATTTTAGGCGAAGACGCACTTGCGGATACCACACAAGTTATTAGCTTCTTAAGAGAAGCAGGTATCATTGAAAAACTATAGATGAGCCTATTCCCGACTTCATCTTGATATACACCTCACCCACCTTCTCATATATGAGAAGAAGACTGAGCTCTTTAGTTTGTTGGGATCCTCGAAATCCTTGCCCAGACAAGGATCGTCGCTGAGGTGACCCAACTTTTTTAAAAAAAATTTGACCTTGCGTTTGGCGCATGATAGCCTCAGTTGCTTATGCGCCATTAAGCCCAACACAACAGAACACAACATATTCTCCCAAGCGACGCGTCCCGACAAAGTGTGTACATCCTCAACCTCATTCACAGTGGAACGCTGCGCATCGCACCTGGGGTTACGCATATGACACCTCCAAGGGCACCGCGCTGTGGCAGCATACGAACGAGCTCGATCTCAGCCTAGTGACAGACAAGACGTTCCCTACCCGCATCGGCACGTCCACGCACAGAGACACAACTCCAGATCTCTGCTTCCTGAAGAACACAGCCGATTCCCACTGGTGGAATCTTGTGGAGGATCTTGGCAGCGATCATCTCATACTGGCCGTGCACAAGTCGTACACGTGGCTCGACTGGGACCTCTTTCGCAAGACTCGCGCATCACGACTCCCTCCAGACACTGCCCCGAACCTCGAGACGTGGACGGCTCAACTCACACCCAACGTCGGCAAGGCTACGAAAATATTGAGCACGGATATGCCAGCCAAGATGGACAGCCGCCTCGCCCACATACTCGAAGCCAAACAGTCTCTATTGACACGATGGAAGAGCCAGCGTCTCAACCGCAGGCTCCGCAAACGCATTGCAGACCTGAACCAGACCATAATGGAACACTGCAGCACCCAATCCAAATAGCGATGGGACGAGGTGTGTAACTCGGTCGACGGACAGGTCCACAACGGGAAGACGTGCAACCTCCTCAAATACCTGCTCGACGACACCAACACCCGCACGAAACAACGCAACTCGCTCACCAAAGTCCTTCACCAGGCCAAAGGCAGCGCTTCGCCGGATGACATCATCAAGACGCTTGTGCATAAATACCTGCCGAAACCCACAGGCCCGCCGACCCTACATCCCCATTACACAGGTACCGACCACAGCCTCCTCAAAGCCGAATTCCCCGACGAAGAGATACAGAGGGTTCTCCACGAAATAAACGGCTGTTCCGCCTCGGGCCCGGATGGCATAACCAACAAGGTCCCGCGGAACATAGACGAAGCGTCCATCATGTACCTCACGGGCGCCATCAATGACGTGTGGGGGCGGGGCAAGTTACCCGATGCCTGGAAACTCGCCCAGACCATCCTCATTCCGAAACCGCGTAAGGCGCCTGGCATCGAAAACCTTCGCCCCATCTCGCTCACGTCGTGCCTGGGTAAGGTGGCCGAGCACGTCGTACTCAACAGATTTGGCCGGTATCTGAAGACCAGGTCTGTTTAACACACCGCATGATCGGCTTCGGACCCGCGCTCTCGACGCAGGATACGATGCTTCTCCTGAAACATCGGATCATAGACTCCGGGGCCACTTGGGTCACCCGCGCCATACTCGGCCTTGACCTCGAGAAGCCTTTCGATAACATCATGCACTCCGCAATACTTAAAGAGATCACGGAATTAGGGCGCTGGCGCCGGTTCTACGAGTTCGTCCGCTCCTTCCCATCCCGTCGCAAGGCCGTGCTCTGCGCCGGACACCTCACGTCGGAAGAAGTCGAGCTCAGACAGCGTGGAACCCCCAGCGCTCCGTCCTCCCACTGACCCTGTTCAGACTGGTGATAATTGAGCTCTCCGAACGCTTCTCGAAGATACAAGGCCTCAACCATATGGTATACGCGGACGACATCACCATCTGGTGCTCCGCGGGGTCGGACGGCTTTATCGAATCTGCTGTGCAGGAGGCAGTCTAAACTGCCGAATCCTACATCGACTACACAGGCCTCAAGTGCTCCTCCGCCAAATCGGAGCTGTTGTGCATCCCAAACGACAAGGCAAAAGATCTAAGGGATGGAAACCACTAACCGAGCACATCAACGTCTGCACCAGAGACGGTCGCCCAATCCCCAGAGTCCACTCCATCCGAGTCGAGTCGAATGATTATCGAGGCGGGCGGATCAAACATCCAAACGGTCCACAAGCTGACGACAAAGACGGCCAACGAAATGCGACTCGTACGCAGGGTGGCCAACCGTCACCACGGCCTCAAAGAAAACAATCTGCTGCGTCTCGTACATGCGTTCGTCCTATGTCACTTTAGCTACGTCGCAGCAAGGCATAAGTCGAAACAATCGGAGCGTGATCAGCTCAATACACTCATCCGATAGGTAGTGAAGCGGGCCCTTGGGCTCCTGATCACGACGCCGACGTATCGACTCCTTGAGCTCGGAGTGCACGATACCCCCAAAGATATCGCTGAGGCTCAGGAGAGAGCGCAGATGATACGGCTGATGATGACGAAGACCGGCCGTCACATCTTGCGCGAGCTCGGGTACTTCCCGCCGAACACCAAAGATCCACCGGAGTTTACGCCGGTTCCCCGCGAGCTCAGCGACCTGATCACGATCGCACCCATTCCTCGAAACGTTCATCCGGAACACAATCTAGGCAGGCGCCTAGCCTGGGCTACCGCATTCCTCAAACGAATAAACAAGAAAGTGAACGACATCGCTTTCGTGGACGCCGCCGCTTACCGATGCAGCCGAGCCTCCGCCGCGGTAGCGGTCTCGTCCTCGAAACGGACTTTAAGCGCCGCCACGGTACGCACACGTGACCCCGAGTTGGCGGAGCAAGTGGCCATAGCCCTGGCAATGCTTGGTGACAAGCGAACGACAATATTCAATGACTCGAGACCGGCCATCAAAGCGTTCGAGAGAGGAGTCGTCTCCGACAAGAGGTTACGCGTCCTCCACGGCGCTGATCCGAGCAACCTCAATCACCACACCGACATCTGGTTTCCCGCCAACCTGGGTCGGATCCCGGGCGCCCTGCCCAACGTCAACGAGACAGCCCACGACGCTGCGCGCGCGCTTACCGACCGCGCCGTCAGCCCCGGCCAACCACGTCTCGATGAGTTCGAGACGAAGAGGGACGCCACAGTAACCTACAATGAAATCACCAAACTCTTTTTCTTCGGACGACATCTCTTTCCGCCCTCGCACCCCAAACTAAACAGGCCACAGGCGCTAACGCTACGCTTATTACAGACAGATACCTGTCCAAACCCCGCCACCTTACACATCATCTACCCGGACGTCTACCCAGACGATGCGTGCCCCTCGTGAGGGGTCACGGCCACACTCGCACCCGTGCTGTGGGAGTGCAGAAACGGTCCGCCCGACTCTACCTCCGACAAGTGGGAGAAGACCATACGAAGCCCGCTCCTACAAGACAAGCAATGAGCCGTACAGCAGGCTCGCGAAGCGGCCGCTAGGTACTCCCTGTCGGTCCCTGCGTGGGAGACGCCCACTGCGCGCTGACGTGCGTCCTGCAGGACTTTTATTAAAGTTTTTCCAATCCAAACACGAAAATAAGTTTCTGAAAACTCAAAACCAAGAAAATATATAAATATTGTGCTATTTAAAACCAAGAAAATTTACTGAAAACGATGAATCAAGCATTTTTGTATCATTCCTGCCTCGATCGTCTTCTGGCCCCAGGTGTGTAATGGTTCCGATAAATGCATTGTTCTTTTGAGTACTTGTTAACTAGCAAACTCATTCATTTTAAACTCGGAAAACGAGTAGTAAATGTGCCATGTACATGTAAACCAGTGCAATAGCCATGCAGAGCTGCTCGTTCTAGTTTTGTCCCTTGCAATGAAGCTAAAACGCAGACGACGTGCAGCCTCAAAGAAGGCATGAAATTATCTTAATCTCTCGTGATCTCGCATGTATTGTAGCATTCCAATCACGTGAACTTTACCAAATCAGTCATCCAAATACAAAAGTCGTTTATTTTTAGCGAGAATTACCCGCTTTCGAAGCACGGTTTCTTGAGCGGGACTATTTTTGTTGCGGAGGCAATCTACTGTCGCGCTTCGGTCATCTGGACAGCGCCTCCCCTTTCTTCTAATGTTGTACCCGACTATAAGTTATGTGTAGGTTCTCTAAGTTGGTTGACATAAGATCGGCCGCTACAGAAACGATTCTTGTGAGGAAACAGTTTGATACGATATGTAGTTTTCTCATATCAGCATAACCTTCATTGTTATAAAGGACCAACGTCACTACTTTCTATGGTGCTTGGGTGAAAGGTCCAGCAAGAAATAATCGGACTCAATTCTCGCTAAAATTCCCCCAAAAAACCTTCGAAAGAATTAAATGGGTAGAACAAGGAGTACCTGTATTTTAGTTGGAATGAATGGCATGATTTTCCATTGTTTTACTAAGTTTTCTAGGTCCCAAATACGTGTTGTTTCATAAATAGCAAGCTAAACAGGAAACACTAGATTCCTTATAAAATTTGCTGGTGCTAATATTGCCAAGTAACATGAAAAGCACACTGACCGGCAAAGCGAAAAAAAAAACGAAAGGTTTTAGGATGAACCATCACTCTCGCGAAGCATACTCAGGTGTGGCTTTTTCTGAAACATGGCATTTTTGGTAAACGCCACCCGTAAAATCCGAAGCGCAAAATTTCGGGCGCTTTAGAAACAAGTGCACATGGCAGTGCGGTCATACAGTAACGTGGTATATAATTAGTGTGGCCACTCAAGTCGTCTCGACGTCGGGCCTAAGATTCCCTGTTGCTGGTTGGTAGCCCTGCATGTTTCTCTGTGAGGTGACTGCGGCTACGTTTATGGTTAGCAGCATGACAGGCTTTACAACCCAGCACGTGTGAAGCCGACTCACGGCACACTACTCTTCAATTTGCGCCCGAAGATCGTTTTCGGGGTTCTTATGCCAGGGTCGCCTCGATGCCTCTATGCCTCGGTACTTCCTCGATGCTGTTGCCTGCTGTGAGGCATGCTCCAAGCAATTACAAAGTTCGGAAATAAAGAAAAACAAAATGGTTGTTTCAGAAATGCGGCCTACAAGCACGTGGTGTTCAGTGCGCAGGGCTTTATGTTCGATTATTTAGTAAAGCTGCGCGCAGCGGCTTCTGAAAAAAGTACGGCGCACGTGTTTTTCAACAGAACTATGGCTATTTCGAAAGCCATGCAGGCGCGATATTTGCAGTACGTCAATAATGCGCGCTCTTTCAACATGTTTAGTTTCATATTTGAGCTCGAGCATTTGTTAGGCCCAGACCACACGTACGCTTGCGGCAGCGCGCAATCTCGCCTCTACGCGCCTTGCGTCTGCCTCCCTACGAGGAATGGCGCTTTGGATCCACAAAGACGCGGCTCCAACGCGCGGCACGCGTTCACTGGGTTCACTCATAGACGTCTTGGAAGGCGCGCCACTTGGCACTTTGTTATTTACAGTGTTTCGAAATGCTTCGATATCTATAAACATATTTGTTATATTTATAAAGCTGTTAGATCCGCACAAAAAGGTTAACATTAAGCTCCTTTTGCCGGATATAAATTCGCTTCACCGAGACTTGAAAGTAGCGCGCCGTACATGCGTAGCCAGGCGGGGCCGAATTGCGGAAGCCCAAACGCGCGAAAACCGAGAGCAGCTGTTCGTCGAGATCGCGTCGCCATCCTTTGACAATCACGCGGCCACGTGGCATGCGCAGGTTGCTGTCCCTAGGGCTGTCACGTCAAGACTCGCCCTAATCTTGCTGAGGGTGGATTTTGAACTATTTCGACACACTGTGCCACGAATTTTCATCACTGCATTTGCTCATCTGTTTATGAAAATGTGTGGACATTATCGTTCTTATCACATGAGTGCACTCACCCAAAGCAACTCCCTAAATGAGAATGCAGCATTGACTTGCATTAGATATCGTAATTAAGCAAGTGAGATAGTAATGGAGACACAAGTCAATAGCGTGATGGAAACGAAATAACATTTATTCCGAGGTATGCTCTCTCTTTATTCCTGCGGGTAATACCCGGGAGCATGTGCAGCTTGGGAATAGCTCAGCACATGTTAGTGTGATGTAATGCTAAGTTTCTGCGTGTGATCGGTCCTGACAGTGACCAGGTGGCATTACGAATGCATACGATGCATCTATTTATTATTTTCCTACTGCACTACAGTTCGTATAGTCTTGTATATGCGATATAGTGATATTGCTGGTGACCTCATTATTGCAAATGGAAATGCTTACATATATGTCTATATATGCAAATTGAAAAAAAAAGCGTAGGCCCCAATGAAAAAAACGAGCATTTAGACATTAAAGCCACAATTTGAACAAGAGGATTCTACACTGACTACAAGGGGGAAGCTTGCGAGTCATTTCTGATACAAAGGTTCATCACACTTTATAGGGGAATTAATGAAAGCATAAGTGGGATGACGTGCATGCCCAACTAGCAAGAGACATGCTTACAAGATTGCCCACATGTTCGGTGCCCAAATTCATATTTTTTATGTCTGTTTTATGCATTTCCTAATAGATATATATGATACATAGTACTGTCACCTAGTAGTGACGGTCACGGACACCGTAGCAAAACTGCAAATGGCGAAACTCTTTCTGGGGCAAACCTGTGTTCCAAAAAAAAAGAAAAAACAGGATACACTTAAAGCACAAGACAGCGGCGAACACAGTCGGCGATTGTCGGAAATTTGATCAGTGGGTCAAGCGCGTGAGCATCAACGAAGATTCGAGAGTAATCGCTGGTGCCCACGTGTCTTCCAGAATGTTCTACAACAATCACGTCGTTCATATGCACAATCAGATTGCACAAGCTTGGGTGACAACAGACAGCTGATATAACCATCAATTATATTCCAGAAACTTCTAATAGATGCAGGTGCATCCTGCGCTGAGCGATAACATTTGTTAGACGATGAAACGCGGCCACCCGTTAAACAAGTATACGGGTCAGTATATAGCATGTTTCTGAAGCAATACGTATATTTCCACATCAGTTAATACAGGCTCTTCTTGCCCTTCTTTTATGTTTCGGTTTATTACTTCACTTTGCGATATAATTTTTATGTATGTTGTATTTTATTTTTTAAACACGAATACATATTTCATAAAAAAACAGTTTGCCCGCAATCAAAAATGATGCTATCTGTGCAAAGAATGCAGTGGAATGCAGTTCGAGGAACACAGAAAACCGTGAAGTTCATAGTATGGGTGTTGTATAACCAGATGAATGTGTATCGCTCGACTTCGTGGTCTCACAATAGTTCCAGTAACTTCAAATAAATAATAAGGGAAACACTCTTCCAGCATCTGCGACTCCTCGCATGAACTTTGCTAACGAGTGACTCGTCCCCCCTGCGTTCCACTGGCTGCCTCTTTCCATTTGGTATTTCTCACGCACCCCCCCCCCCCCGCCACCTTGCGGCTGCTACTAGATGGGCGCGTGCTGATATTCATATGCTACCTACGCATTTACATCTTTGTGCTTGAGTGAATGTACGAACGTTGGTATGCATGATGCGTTATTCCTAACGCCACTGTATCCAGGCGCGTGTTTCTATTCGCAGGTACCATATGTTTTCTTTCTATCTTTTGTTTTTATTTGAGCGATTGTAGGCGTGTTGGTTATATCAAATATACTTATGAAACGCTAGCCTGTAAAACTCGACGCACATTAAGTACACCGACATTGCTAAATGATACAATTCATCTCTGTCATCAGTTCTAAAAAAATACAACATACGTAGTTATGTCGTCAATCCTGTATCCAAATGAATAAAAAGGACTGCCTTCAGTACAGCCGATGCCCTGTTCGCCGGCGGTTCACCCACAAAAACTGTGATACGTGTGGCACGTTTTGGTGCTATCGGACTCACTTCTAACGAGCTCTTTGGACGTTTAAGGTAATATACTATTTTCTACTTACCGATTGGTCTGAAAGAGCAAACGGTAAAATCTTGTAAGTTTGAAAATCATTATGTAGTTTTACTTTTGAAATAGCAGCAGCACTCAAAGAAGAGAGACAATAACCAGGTGGCGTAATTATCGGCCTAGGTGGAGAACTGGATAAGGCACTTTGGCGTTGAGGATGATGCCATGCGCTCGCCTTTCTGCCACGGAGGCAGAACTGTGATGGAAGCGATGTACAGAGAATCTCAGACGCTTTTTTGTGCCGCAAAATCATCAGCTGCTAAAAATTATTCATCAGCCTCCTTCCTACCCAGCTGTAGAACTTCAGGACCACGAATCAATTTTATGTATGAGCAATTTAGCACACTATTTTCTCAACATTCAAATTGTTGCATACCTTGTAAGACTTGGTTTCCGTTATTTCGACCGGTTGGGTTCGTGTTCTGGTTCCATGCGCTCCATTTTGCTTCCGTTACGTTATCGTTCATAGAAACAAAAATGTTATAGTAGTTCGAGAATCCGTTTGCAACACTGAACGAGTAAACACTAGCCACAGTAATCATTACCTGTGAAAAGAAGCACATTTCTTTCGGCATGTCCGCGTAAGGCATATGCGCAAATTTTTCCAACAGCGGGTAGAAATTGGCCCCCCTGGCACATGGGAGACAGCAATAGCAACGTTTTCGTGAATATCCATGAAGTTTAATGTTATTGAGCTACAGCAGGCATAGATGTATAGACGACCGCTTTGCGCAGCACTGTCGCAAGAAAGTGTGGCACACGGGGGGGAGGGGGGGGCATATCGACTTCCCTATTCCTGTGCTCCTCTGCTTTTTTTCGTTCCTAGATTTATTGCCGTCTTTACTGAGCGTAGCCCAAGCTTTCTAAATGTTCACGTGTGTCTGAAAAGCGATATTATTGATTTGAATCAAATGCAATTCTTCTAGGAAATATGACAAGTGCACATCGAATGGAATGTCGACTAATTCCTACTTTCAAAAAAATGAAACAATATATCTTTAGGGTTAGTTTGGCAACAAAAGTATTGTTCACATTGATATATGCACACTAGGTGTGATACAGTCTAATAAAGTTCTCAGCAGACATGAGTGTGACACGTCGTCGCGATGCGGCTCGCAAGACAACTCCTGTTGGGCAAAGTAAGCAGCATTCTGGCAGCTACCAGTAGGCTCACAAAGCTCTAGTGATGAGTGGCGCTAGTGGCGTTGCAGGCACCGCATCGCAATGATGCAATAGGTGAGACCGATTGGACACTTCATGGCGTTAGTTGGCAGCCATTGAAATATACATAACGTTATTGTGAAACTCACTGTTCAGATCTGAGCATACATGCAGGAGCATGTATGCTCAGGCTCTTGGAAGGTAAAATGCTGCCCTTGCTCCCTGACCGTGACATGGTGTTGGTGATGCATCGACTTCATTTATTCGTTCTGCAGTGAAGATGTTAGCCTCTAGTTGGTCAGCATTTCTCATGGTGTGCTCACCCAGAAAGCGCCAGCTCCAAAAGGTCGTTCGTGTAGGAGTTTTCGCGTAACAGATTAATGTTATTTTATATATTAAAATTACAATGCAATGCATGTCAACGGGTGGTGTTTAGGTCGTAATTGAAAAAAAATTTGGATACAGTTTTCGTGGAGAAATTCAATTAGTTCAACGACGTACTTACGCCAGTCGGAGTGCCGGCAAGAATGAGGATGTATGCTGCCATAACGCTGACATGCACACGGCCGAGACGAACGTGCGCATACAAGGCATGGGCGTGGCCTCTCTTTCTGTTGCATCTGTGGCATAGTGTCTGCTGCGACCGTAATGTACCTTATGGCAAACATTGACTAACCACAGTAGCGCCATGAGAGCTGAAAACGTTCTTTTAATGCGAGGGTAAATGCCTCAGGTCATACAGGGGGTATGAGATGCCGGCGAATGAGCATGATTAAATGAATGAAAAAAGATGTGCGGATCTAATGAAGTCCAAGAGAGATCGATAATGAGGTCCCTGCGTCGACACAGTGTAATTGCTAGGATTATGCAGCTAAAGTCCGGCTGCTGCGAGTTGCCGGAGGCTCGTCGGTTTCAATGCAGGGCACACCCACAGCAGGTCGTGGTTGTAGGCTTGAGCATTTCGTGACTTGCAGACTTGGCACCCAGGGCGAAGATATAAGTGGCTTAAGTATGGCCACTTCCGAGTCACGGCAGGGGTGAGGGCAACCCCGACCCGGATTCTCCGAACCGCGACCTGGTGCGCTATAGCGTAAAGCTATTCTAAATTTTTCTATTCGAATTCGGCAATCAGCCCTCCACAATTGGTCAAAAACTTTTTCGGACCACCCCCACTTCGCCTGTCTGTCACGCGACGTCACGAAAACCGTGGTAGCTCCCCTTCTGATATGACGTGCACACATTGATTAGGCATGATTGGACCGAACGAAAAAAATAGTTATTTCTGATTCGACGCCTTTTAACCATAAACCCTAGGCTATTGGTCAAATGTTTTTGGGCTGCACCCATTTCACCTGCCTGTAACCTGACGTCACAAAACCGCGAAAAGTGACTACGTTAAAATGACGTGCGCGCGTTAAACACGTATTATTATGCCAGACAAAACTGAATTTTCTTCTGAATAAGCGCAGGCTGCCCCGTTCCGAAAGGAATCAAAGATGGCTGCCACCGATCGCTCAGGCACTGGCTACTCGCACCGGCCGGAGAGCATGGGTTTATTTGCCTATAATAAAACTTCTTGGGTGGCCGTGAAACGTTTTCGAGTACTTTCGACACGTTTACGACCTCGTTCTGCAATTCTCCTCTGCTGAGTATCTGTTTTAGCGCCATTCTTAAACTTCCGTTGCATGCTGCCGCGATTTTCGTCTACAAACCGCAAGGTAAATAAGGGAAAGCAGAAAAATTGCAGACACCGGCACCACTCTCTTCATCCGGTTATCATTTTTCAGTGCACTGGCTCGGCCCCATCGAAACCCTCTCCACTTGAGCGTGCTGCTCGCCTCTTGTCAGCCAATTAGATAAAACAAGCCGTTCAGTGTAGGCAATGTTGTTCGTTTTTCACGAAAACAAAAGCGACCTCCTATGAATGAGGAGGGCGTTTGATTGGTCTCTTCAGACAACCCTGCGGGTCACCGCCCGATGCTTGCGTCGGCGGATACGAAAATTTCACTTCAGAAGGTTGGAATAAAATGACGTTGGAATAGTTTTTCGTTGCAGGGCCTCTGTAACCTCCTCTGAGCACACAAATTAGGATTACCGCACACGGAGGTATGAGAGCACGTGTGTGGCGCCGTAGGTGCTCCTTTCTTGTTAAGACGAGAGTGGCATCACCTAGGTAAAGGATCTGACGCGGTGCTGTTGCAGAGGGCGCTACACGGGTCGCAGAATCCGCTCGGCTTTAGAAGCTCAGAAGGTTGCGTGGTATCCACTCGATAGATATTGGCTGCGTGATGGGTGCCGCCAGAAGATGGATCTGTTGACATATTTCAAGGCTGCGACTGACGCGACGTAGAAGCCGCGTTACCTGGAGGACATCGATGCGGGTGACAATGCGGGCCATGGGGACCATGGGAAAGGCGGCCACAGAGCACAGCGCCTCTCGAACAGCAAGGAGCTTATCACAAAAGGAGGAAGGAAGCTCTTGGATTTGAAACCGGGATGCTTTATTAAGGGCAGGTGCGCAAAGATAATAAAAGGCAAGGGTCGTTTCACACTCCTAATTACTTGCATCAATGTATAGCACGATGGAATGAAGCGGCAGGTGGGCGTCTTGAGCTATAATTCGGTCACGAAGTGACGCCGCCGCGTGAGTTGACGTTGGGCGACGTGTATCAGTTGGCTTGCTATTGTTCAGCTGCACAAAACTCCAGGGAGGAAGAACTGGCAATGGTAGTGGTAGAAGGGAGTACGAGAAAGCGTAAGCCATGAGTGTACACGTTGCGTGTGAAAGGTCGGCGTCAAGCCTGCGAGCATCACGTCGCGGCCGCACCAGCTCATCTAGTGTGCAACCGGGTTCCACGGCACCGAACGTTCGCCAGGGAGAAGCCTTCGATGTCTTGGATAAAAACTGCCCAGACGACCTATGCCAGTGCTACCCCGAGAGGTGGCGTTCATATCTTCGGGCCTCGGGAGTAAGGAAATTCAGTCTTGTACATGCTTGTGCAGAAGGGGGTTCTCGGGATGCTGCCAGCTCATCTTGTCTGCGAGCAGCCCACAAGTTGAGCAGGCCGGTATCCGGTGCCTGTTGATCGATGTATACCCAGATGATGACTTTGGCTTGATTGAACGCGCTTTGTATGCGGCCAAGAAGTAGTGGTGACGAGTGGGCAGAGGTGTCTTGCAGAATAGAGCGAAAGGTGTCCCATTTGGCCACTTTACACTGCGGCGCAATGGGCGGGCCCGCGACGGATAAAGGCCAATGAGGATAGCGCGGTGGTCACTACCCCAGCAGTCGGGCTCCAGGTACCAAGGGGGAGTGCCAAGACCCGACTACCACGTAAGATCCGGTGTTCATGTTGTACGTCGAGCTTGAGGTACAGCTCGCGTTTGGGTCTCCATGTAACAGTATTATGTTTTCTCGCATATTGGAATTATAATCTGATGCTATCATATCTGTGCGTTGTGTGTAAATCGTACTCCACGAATTTTCTGCAGATTTTACTTGGAGAAATTCATTTACTTCAATAATGCAATTGTACCAGGTCGACGGGCCTACCACGACGAGGATGAGCCTCGAACGACCGCTGGAAAGGAGCATTGTTTTTCAGTTTTCGCGTAAATTGTTATTACATTCCGAAGGTATTAGGTTGCAGCTTGTAAGTCATCCTTTACGCGTTTTCTAACGAAATTTGCTTCTAAATACCAATTAACTTCAATAAGCACTTCCGTCTGGTAGACGAATAAGATAATGAGGTGAATGAGGCGCGCACACGTGCTTGCGCGCGTGACGGATGTCGCGTGTTGTGGTGGTGCTTATGTAACGTCGTCGAACGACCTGCACCAGCTTAGCTGTACATCCACTTTTTTCCAGTCAAGTTCACTCCGCTTTTCGGGAAACCTTCAATCTCTTTGCACGCCAGCTGTGAAAGCATAATCAGCTGAATAGCACAACTGCAACGACGATGCCATTCGCGTGAGTGCGCTTCGATAGTCCTCATAACTTTTTGAAAAATAAAATCAGAGTTCAGCCAGAAACGCGAAGCACCCATTGCGAGAGCAAATCAGCAAATAGCTGTACGAAGTAAGGATAGCAGTTTTATCAACCGTATGAACTTGTCAACATTGGCTTACTTACTTATGATTGATAGAATGCGTAAGAGTGACTGAACGAGGACGTAGAAAGAAATAGGCACACGACGACAGCGCTGTTTTTTTGTCTCCCCTTCGTTCTACGTTCTTGTTGAGTCACGCTTACACATACTATCATGGAATCAAACCAACTAGCCTGCCAACGTGTTTTATCTAAATTAACAAGCACGATGTCACACACGCAAAGGTAATCATCAACACGTCTCGCTTGATGAGCGCGGAAGCTAGCTGTCAGAATGCTGAAGTGAGAATTCGCTGTAGCAGCAAACGAATAGACTACAGAGCGTTGCCTATCCAACGTTTGTATGTTGACTGCAATGAACCGTCCTTACAGCACCGCAGAGCACTACTTACACTTTCCTATGTACTGAGAATTCGGTCATCACCACAACATATATGATGCAACATCGTAACACAGTGCAAATCACTGCTACGCTACACACACAAACCGAACATGATTCAGACGCTTACGACACGAAGAATACTGTCAGACTTATGATTTTTCTTATGAGGTCTTGCAAGTTGCCGAAAGGCCACGAAGATTGCCTCCGTGGTACAATTTCACACAGCTATGTGACTTGCCTCTAACACATCTAAAGAAAAAAGACATTTCACAACAACACATAATACAAGAGTTCCGAGCTATTGAAGAAAAATATAAACATTACACGGAATTTTGCACTCACGGCCTTAAAACACATGTATACGTAGGTGCCGGCATCATAATGAAAAATCTGCAAAATAGCATTCAAATAAGTAATTTTTCTTCAGTCTTTACTGCCGACGTTTACGCGATATGGACGGCAGTAGAAAAAATTACCACCGACAAGCACACCAATGCAATCATATATACCGATTTGTTACGCTCACTCAGAGCTCTAAACCTTAACTCCGCGTATGAACCCCTGCTTGGTGATGTCCTAAACATCGGGGCCTATAATAAATGCGGAAGAACCAGAGGAGCCTGCTGGGTCCCATGCCATGTCGGGATACCAGGGAATAAAACAGCAGATAGATGCGCGTTTAGGGCAGCGCCCAAAGACATAACGCAAACAACACTTTCATACCAAGACAGTATTTGAGCGATTGATAAGACCCTGGCATCAAAGTGGCAAATAGAAGGGGACTCTTGCATAAATAACAAGTTACACAAGATAAAACTCTTGCTTAGTGAGTGGAAGTCGTGCAGTCACCAGCAACGCTTCTATGAGGTGAACCTAGGTCGACTTCGAATCGGGCATACACATCTGACACACGATACTGTACTTCAAAATAAGAACCCGCCAACTTGCGAGAAGTGCCATGAACCATTTACACTAATGCGCATTAGTATGACATGTCCCCATACTTAAACACAGAGACAGAAGCTTTTAGAGAATATAACGTACATATACCTTAACACACCACCTCAATACTGGGAGACGATCCGCTAGGGCTTTTTACTGAGTTATTGAGCTTATTAGAAGAAACCGGTTTTTCGCACACACTATACAGTAACGCAGCTTTCACCGTTTTTATATTTGATTTCCTGATATCTTGTGGCTGGCGCAGCATGGCCTTAGTTGCTTTTGCGCCATTCAACCCGAATAACCTAACATTACGACGATTTTGAAGACAACTCATGGAGTATAAATGATTTGTCGCTTGCGTTCAAAAACATTATTCATGAATGTGCTCAGCGTTTCATTGCAAAGATAAACAAGAAATCCCCTAATCGCAATCCTTCGATTAGCTGAGAAATGTTGCATTGGCAGCATAGGTTAATATTTCTGATGAAACGGGCAAAGTCAGCTGACGCTTGTACAGCCCCAGTTCTTGAAGAGGTGTAATGAAAATGGAAAAATCAGGTCGCACTTGATAAACAAAGCTGTTTTAGTGCTGAACTCCTAATTATTTATTAAAACTACGCCTGAGAAATTTAGGAGGGTGATTACTCCAAGTTCCAGCTCAACTAACATGTTTTTAATAAATGACACGTGTACGGGATGATATGCAACATGCGTTGCCTTCAACAGCATTTTCAAAACTGCTTTCACTGCTGACCATGGTCATCTTCAACCAAATAGTTTCTCTTCATCTCCTATCCCTGATGTTATCATATCTGAAAATGGAGTGTTTAAGCGAATAAATGTTAATGTGAATAAATCACCCTATCCAGATCACATTCCAAATGTCTTTCTAAAGCAGTTTGCACAGTGGTGCTCCAAATACATATGCGTAATATTCAAGTAGTTTTTTCAGGAAGGTGGTTTACCAGATGACTGGAGAGTTGCAAGAATTAAACCTCTGCATAAAAGTGGTGACAAAAAATGTATACAAATTTATCGGCCAATCTCACTTACTTCTACCGCATGCAAGTTACTTGAGCATATTATTCACAAGCATTTAACTGACATTTTAAACGAACAAAACGTAAAATAAAAATTTCAACATGGCTTCCGAAGGGGATAATCGACATGCACATGGCTGGTAGAGTCTATTCGTGATTTTTCAGAAGCAATGAACGAAGGCAAACAAACTGATGCAAACTGTTTACACTTTCGCAAGGCTTTCGACACGGTTTCGCACAAAGAGCTCATTCATAAATTATTTTTCATAATAACTAATGGCAAACTAATAGACTGGATCGAGGCTTACTTGTCAAACTGGCCTCAGTTTATTTCTTTTAATAATGCCCACTCCCACAACATCCCGTTAGAGTTCAGAGTCCCCCAGGGATCAGTTCTAGGACTGCTTTTGTTTATTTTTATGAACGATATTGTCCGTGATCTTTCTGTCCAGGTTAAGTTATATGCTGATGACTGTGTCCTGAATTGAAAAAAAAATATTCTATTGAGGATCAAATTAGGCTTAACAACGGTCTTCGAATGGTAAAAAAGTTGATGTGACATGTGGCAAATTGTATTAAATCTGCATAAAAGAGTATATATGAGAACAACACTTGAAAAGAACCCTCTCCTTTGCGAGTACAGTATTACTGATCCCGCACTTTCTGGAGTCACATGCTACAAGTATCTGGGCCTCTGGAGTTCTAATAACCTTTCTTGGAGTATGCATAATTATACCGTCTCCATTAATCCTCTTCGTAAACTGTTCCTCTTAAGGTCGGTATTATGATATGCTGCGCCCTGAAATTCGCTTACTTGCTTATAAAGTTATTATATGGGCAGTCACAGAATATGTTATAATCTGGGACCCTTTCAGTAACACTAACCTTTACAAATTGGAAAAGGGTAAAAAAATGCAGCGAGAATAACGTATATTTCTTACGAACGTGTATCCATTACGGACCTTCTAGGAAGAAGTGGTTTACCCTCAGTTAGTCGTAGGAATCGTATTTGTCACTTGAAATTCTTTTTCCAGTTGGTGAATAGGCCCTACAATATTGACTTTTCACAAATAATTAGCAATTCCAGTGGTTACTGTACACGCATGCGACATTCTCGGTCAGTAAAATCATTATCAGCATGAGCTGTTACAAATACTCCTTCATTCCTAGAACCATGACCGACTGTAACAACCTTGCCGACAGCGTAGGAACTCAGAATTCCTTCTTATTGTTTGAGGCGCACATTCAGTAATTAGTGAGTTTCTTTTTTTGTGTGCGTGTAAAGCCGTATTCGGTGCTTATAGATCCTGTATTTAAGTTTATATTTTATTAGGTTTTGTGCGTGATGACATTGGTGAATAAGTTTCTGCCATGTATATGTGTTGTTAAAGCCCTTTGCCTGAATGTATTTCATTTCCGCCTCAATATGTTACTGTACAAATATCTATACCCACCTGAAATGGTTTTGTGTTTAAGACCGCAGCATTCATCAATAAATAAAGTACACTGGGGCAATTCGCTCGTTGTGAAAATAGCGTGCACGCTCTACCATCCGAGCGCGGCGTCCGCTGCTGCAGACCGTTGATGAACGGACCATCGACGACGTCAGTGAACTTACGTTATCTCTGAGGGTGAAAAAATTCATTTCAGTCACGCGATTCCGGCGATCGCGCCACAGCTAACGTATCGTCATCGCGCCATACGTTCACGAGTGGCCATAGCGTGAATCTTCCACCGGAAAATTCTGAAATGCAAAGAAAGGGAGAATCTCGCTTTGGTCCAACGAGAGACATACCAGCCTGAAACAGAACAACTTTGCGGGTTCGCGGAACATCCTGTAAACTCTGGAACTTGCATTCCTGAAACTGAGCGCGTCGCAACTCAACTGGCTGCTCGAGATACTGAGGTGCTAGACCAAAATTCTCCTACCTTCGCCGAAGCGGCTAGGCAGCAGCACGCCGTGCGCCAAGAAGAAATTCAACATGGTCGCCGACCCACAACTTGTTCACCTTTCGCTGCACAGGACCGTGAGGTCGCGCAGCGAACACGCAATAGCTTCTGAGAAGGCATGTTTCCCTTTCATCTTCTAGCGATTCCTATGAAACAGGGATCAACCATATATTTTTGTCGACAGCTTCGCTCCAGTCACGGTTGGCTTGTTGCAGCTCATATTGAACGCGGTTGGGTGTATAAAAAATTTCGTTAGACACCTTTGACGTGTCGGTCCCAATCGAGTTTTGCGAACTTTGATACAGGCAATAACTAAACTTCGGAACCAGAAGAATGTTACGTCAAAATGCAGCAAAATACCATGTGAACAGAGTAGATCTGAATAGATAATACCCAAGGGGTTTTGTTAATACGTCCATGAAGCTTCGCTGCAACAGACTGACATCTGGAGTAGGCACTTTCTTGCTAATTTCGGTGTGTAATCTGCCATCGCTAATTTCTTAGCACTACGAGAGAAACATGCCTACTCGAGCTCACCTGTAGCGTGTGTTAGTAAACGTGGACAGGCTTTTAATCTATCAGTGAAAGGTGCAGGCGAGGAATATCGCTCTCTCCGCGGCTATCTAAAGGAACTCTACATATGGTTTGTTTCGAACTTTTTTACAGGAACCTCGACTTCTGTTGAACAATGAGATTGTGCACACCCATCAACCATTGGATTGTAATCACAGCTGCATGTAAGCACGCCTTTGTGAGTAATGATACCAAATAGATAAGAGTAAAGCAGATTTTGTAAATTAAAGCATATTGTTATTGCTCCTACTAATCGATACCTTGGTCTACTGGGTCGGCATAAGTTCTTTTCATGGTAATAATGTCATGCCGCACATGCGCGCATGCGTTACATGACTTTATGGCATTCTTGTCATGCATGTCAGAACATGCGTATCAAGATTATATTGAGGTAAAGATGTGCATGTCAATTAATCCATTATTGTCATATCTCATTTATGACATTGATGCCATTAGGAGCATGCCATATCATTAATGTCTTTACTTAATTTCGATTATGTCAGGCCCTGTTTTAAATAAGTATTATGTCACGATATTTATGACATGAAATATATGACATTACATGTATCACAAGAATCACGTGTCGTACTTGTCAAGACATGACTTTGTGAGGACAAATATGACGTGAGTCATTGACAAGGTGTTATCACTCATGTCATGATGACACGTTGGCATTTTGGCCGTCTCTCTCTCTTAATAGGTATCTGGACATATGGGATCAGACATACGTGCAGGATATCACACGAGTGACATCAAACGCTGGTCCGTAATGCCTGCGAGTCATAAAATTCACGTGATGACGGGCATGATATTTATGCAGTAACAGCTGTTATTTCACTCATGCAAGTTCATGCACACATGTCATGTTAGCATTTTCTTGCATACCATCATCATCATCATCATAGTCAGCATCACCACCATCATCATCATCAGCCTGGTTACGCCCGCTGCAGGGCAAAGGCCTCTCCCATACTTCTCAAACTGCACTGGTCATGTACTAATTGCGGCCATGTCGTCCCTGCAGACTTCTTTATCTCATCCGCCCACCCAACTTTCTGCTGCCCCCTGCTACGCTTCCCTTCCGTTGGAATCCAGTCCGTAACCCTTAATGACCATCGGTTATCTTTCCTCCTTATTACATGTCCTGCCCATGCTCATTTCGTTTTCTTGACTTCAACTACGATATCATTAACTCGCGTTCGTTCCCTCACCAAATCCGCTCTTTTCTTATCCCTTAACGTTACACCCACCATTCTTTTTTCCAAAGCTCGTTGCATCGTCCTCAATTTAGGTAGAACCCTTTTCGTAAGCCTCCAGGTTTCTGCCCCGTGCGTGAGTAGTGGTAAGACACAGCTGTTATACACTTTTCTCTTGTGGGATAATGGCAACCTGCTGTTCATGATCTGAGAAGGCCTGCCAAACGCACCCCAGCCCATTCTTATTGTTCTGATTATGTGAGTCTCATGATCCGGATCCGCGGTCATTACCTTCCCTAAGTAGATGTATTCTCTTACCACTTCCAGTGTATCGCTACCTATCGTAAACTGCTGTTTTCTTTCGAGAATGCTAAACATTAGTTTTCTGCAGATTAATTTTTAGACCCACCCTATTCCTTTGGCTTTCCAAGTAAGAAAGCATTCATTGCAATTGGTCCCCGGAGTTACAAAGCAAGGCAATATCATCAGTGAATCGCAACTAAGATGTTACTACGTTACTGAGGTATTCTCCATTAACTCTTATCCCCAATTCCTCCCAATCCAGGTCTTTGAATACCTCCTGTAAACACGCTGTAAATACATCGGAGAGATTGTATCTCGCTGCCTGACGCCCTTCTTTATTGGAATTTTGTTGCTTTCTTTATGGAGGACTACCTTGGCTGTCGAGCAGCTATAGATATCTTTCAGTATTTTTACATATGGCTCGTCTACACCCTGATTCTGTAATGCCTCTATGACTGCTGAGGTTTCGACTGAATCAAACGCTTTCTCGTAGTCAATGAAAGCTATATATAAGGCTTCGTTATATTCCGCACATTTTTGTATCACCGAATTGATAGTGTAAATATGGCCGGTTGATTAGTAGCCTTTACGAAATGCTGCCTGGTCCTTTGGTTGACAGAAGTCTAAGGTGTCCCTGATTCTATTTGCGATTACCTTAGTAAATACTTTGTAGCCATCAGACAGTAAGCTGATCGGTCTCGAATTTGTCAAGTATTTAGCGTCCCCTTTCTTATGGATTAGGATTATGTTGGCGTTCTTCTAAGATGCCGGTACGCTCGAGCGTATGAGGCATTGCGTGTACAGTCTGGCCAATTTTTCTAGAACAATCTGCCCACCATCCTTGAACAAATCTCCTGTTACCTGATCCTCCCCAGCTGCCGTCTCCGTTTGCATAGCTCCCAAGGCTTTCTTTACTTCTTCCGGCGTTTATTGTGGGATGTCAAATTCCTCTAGACTATTCTCTCGTTCATCAGTAATGTATCTTCTCCTCAGGAAGTTGAACTATCTCATCCGTATTAGTAAGGATATTGCCGGCTTTGTCCCTTAACGCACACATCTATTTTCTTCTGCACTGCTTTTAGGCTTCCTCCTTTCCTTAGAGCATCTTCAATTCCATCCATGTTATACTTCCTTATGTCAGCTATCTTACGCTTGTTGTTTAACGTGGAAAGTTCTGCCAGTTATATTCTAGCTGAAAGGTAAGAGGCCTTCATGCATTCGCGTTTATTAAAAAGATATTTCGTCTCCTGCGATAGCTTACTGGCATCTTGTCTAAAGAAGTTACAACCGACTTCTATTCCACACTGCTTAATGATGCCCATAAGATTGTCGTTCACTGCTTCAACACTAAGGTCCTCTTCCTGAGTTAAAGCCGAATAACTGTTCTGTAGCTTGATCCGGAATTCGTCTCTTTACCCTCTTGCAGCTAACTCATTGATCGGCTTCTGATGCACCAGTTTCTTCCGTTCCCTTCTCAAGTCTAGGCTAATTCGAGTTCTTACTATCTTATGCTCACTGCAGCGCACCTTGCCAAGCACGTCCACATCTTGTATGATGCCAGGATTAACGCAGAGTATGAAGTCTATTTCATTTCTTGTCTCGCCATTCGGGCTCCTCCACGTCCCCTTTCGGCTATCCCGCTTCCGGAAGAAGGTATTCGTTATCCTCATAGTATTCCGTTCTGCAAACTCTACTAAGAATTCTCCCCTGCTATTGCTAGAACCTATGCCATATTCCGCCACTGACTTGTTTCCAGCTTGCTTCTCGCCTACTCTGGCATTGAAGTCGCCCATCAGTAGAGTGTATTTTGTTTTGAATTTACCCATCGCCGATTCCACGCCTTCATCGAAGCTTTCAACTTTCAGGTCATCATGAGTAGATGTAGGGTCGTAGACCAGTACGACCTTCAATTCGTACCTCTCATTGAGTTTCACAACAAGACCTTCCACCCTCTCATTATTGCTATTGAATTCGTGCATGTTACCAGCTCTATTTGACTCCTGGCTCTCGTCTCTCCGCTAAGCCCCGGTAGCACAAGGCGAGCCCGCTTTTTAGCACTGTATATGCTTCTTTTGTCCTCGTAACCTCACTGAGCCCTGTTATATCCCCTTTACTGCCCAATAATTCCTCCTTTTATATACCTAGTCGATAAAACCACCAGGTTAGCATCACGACGTAGATAGATAGATAGATAGATAGATCGCTAGATAGATACATAGATAGATAGATAGATAGATAGATAGGTAGATAGATAAATAGATAGATAGATAGATAGATAGATAGATAGATAGATAGATAGATAGATAGATAGATAGATAGATAGATAGATAGATAGATAGATAGATAGATAGATAGATAGTTTCAAAGCACCTGCAGTTCGCAAGTAATCACGGTACCACGAACGTATTAGAATGGCATTGTGTCGTGGGGTGCTTTTAACCGCAGATATTTCCCCTGCTCTGCCCAGCTCGGAGGCAGGCAGGTCTACGATCTCTGCGTGTCGTCATCGAGAGGTGGTCCGCGGCGGAGGCCTTCGGTGAAGCTGTCCGCAAGGTCACAGCATTCGTTGTCTTCGACGAAATGTCTGGCTGCACAGCTGGAAAAAATGCCGAATACAGATTGCTCTCAGTGCCAAGCTCATCACTCAGGGGATGCAACACGATACTTAGCGAACCTACAGTGTCAGCCTGCTGTGCCAATGCCAGCGCATTTTCCCTGCGCAGACGTTCGTTATCACTCCTTAGCCGCGCCATTTCACATATGAGGAAGGATGCTCCTTTGAGCGCCTGAAGGAGAAGGCCACCGAGGGCAGCCGTGTTAGCGACTTCCTTGCATGCGCTCCCCGACGAGAGCATAATAATAGTAATAGTATGATATTTACGTAATAGTAATAGCGACAACAGGAAATAATAATAATAATAATAATAATAATAATAATAATAATAATAATAATATCGGAAAGCACATAAGTCGCGTTGATATGAATGTGCAAAGAAGATTTTTTCTCCACAACGTCCACTTTACAACTGGATTGCTCTGATACGGCCGAATTTTTGTGTACTAATCAAGCACATTGTTATGAAGAGAGAGTGCATGTGTTTTCATGCCGTGGACACAGCTTTGACACTTCGACAACAACATAGCCAGTGAAATTCAAACCCCCCCCCTTTTGCATAAAATAATTACTACTGCTCTGGTGGCGAGCGAACTGTGGTATACGATATTGCGGAGAATCAGTTTGGGTTGCATAAGTTAGAACTGCAGTATCCTGGCCCTAAGGAAAAATTTAATAGCGCAGGCGACAGTTAGCTCTATTTATTTTTTTTTTCAAATAAAAGAAGCTGTGACATTGATGCTTGTCAAATATGAACAAGGACAGTTTCTGGCGAACATCGCCATCATCTTTCTGAAGTAACAGCACTTGGTGCACAGTTTTTTGCCCACTCAGCGCGGATAAAGGAGTCCAAATTAAGGGGCGTTGTGCACTCTGCTTGGGGTTGCCAAGCGTGCGTTGAAGCATGGCTCGGAAAAGAATTAAGGAATTGCCATGGCCGTCGTTACCACGCAGTGAAATGGTCATGGCATTTTTAGCGACCCCAGTGTTATTGTTAGAAGAAGGCGGGCAGATCAACTTGTTGGTTTTCGTATTTTTCTACTTGAAGCCACCATGTCTCTCGTTTTTCATGTTTACCGGCGTGTGCGCTTGGCGGTTTATCGAGGATTGGTAACGCGCTGGTTTAGCGCCCCAATTAGATTAAAGAAAGACTGGGGTTATGCGTTTCTCCTAAAAGGATGCTTCGGCCGCGGAACACCACCGGCAAGGACAAGTTCAGAAGTGCCAGCGTCCCTGCCTATGTGGCCATACATATTTTAGCCCACTCAAATACTGTGGGGATTTCGGGAATTCGACGCGCCATTGCGCGGGCGCATTTCACCCATGTCTGCAATCCAAGCCACCTCGCCCTTGCTCCGAACCAGTTTTAGCGGTGGCGCTCCACTCGCCATTGTTCGCAGTGAGGGCGGAGCTAGTGACGTCACGCAGCGGCCCCAGGTGGCTACTGCCGTGACGGGACCGGCTCTCTTTCTCATTGGGACGGCACCCGGTACGTACATGCTTCCTCTCGTCCGCCGACACCTTTGTGACTGGGACTGAGCTCACGCACGGCGCCTTTGCCCGTGCGGGGAGCGCGTACCTCGTGTTGTTTCCTATCCCGACGCTGAGCCGAAGAACGGGTGCCTAGTGCTCGCGCGAGGTCTTACCACGCCGAGCCGCACTCATCGGAGGCCCAAGCCGAAGGAGATTGCCCGAGCTCTCGCGAGTTGGCCCATTGGTTATCGCGAGAGCAAGTAGCATAGCCGCCGGGACTTTTCCTAGCGGCGCGTCCCAGCTTGAGCCTGTGCTCTCGCAGCGACGTGCTACAGGCGCCCCTAGCTGTATTTTTCGCCCTTGGTGCGGGACCCCTTTGGTTCCCCGCCGTCCCGGGACCGGGCGTTTGTGCAGTGTTGGGTGCCGTTGGAGACAATAAACGGTTTCCTTCATCTTAGGGCAATACTGTGTTTTTGCGTGCGTCGCTCGGTAGCCCCTTGTGGCCTGAGCTCGCGCGCAGCGGCGCTAGAGGCTGACGGCTGACGCGGCCCTGTGGCTCGCTAAGCTCGAACCCGCGGTGGTCGGTACTCCTGTGAGACCGCCAAGACCCCACAATACGCACCCAAGAAACCAGAACAAACAACCATTCCCGCACATACCGGAACTCGTAAGTGGTACCGATCTGCTCGCCGGAAGCTCTGCTGAAAAACTAACCATTGGGGAAAATTGCTCATCTATTGTGCACTGCATCCTATGTTCATAGCAGAAATATTTTCATGCCCCAGCAGCCGAAAACAACATTATCCGGCCAATGTATAGTCCATCCCGCAACAACCATCCGAGCGTTGTTTACACTGACCGTGCTTAAAGAACCGCTTTCCACCAATCCTTTTTGGCGTAACGCCCAAATGAAATGACCTTCCCATTCCTATTGCCGTCATGACTACCCACCTTCTCTTGAAGGACTCCATCAATTATAACGATACCGATATACGTATCATGCTTAGTGCAATTGTAAAACTCACCGGTGAGGTCATGCCACAAGGCCTTTGAAATATGAATAAAATAAATAAAAATATATGCTTGAACCATCTTTTATGGAACTGGTCACCTTGATTCTTTCTTTTGTTTCAGGTTCAGTTGGGGTTAAGGGATGTTTTAAAGATATTGGTTTGGTTTCGGGTTCAGTTCCGGCTATAATACCGGTTCAGTTATGGTTTCCCGGTGAAGTCCGCTTCAGCACCCTGCTAAAAAGTAGTAATTAGTTTGTGTTGCTTTAGCTGTGTTACATATGGTCGAAAATCTTTTATTCGGCTATGTCTTGAGAGTTCATTTTCAATGAGGACAACCATTCATATCGCGTAGTGTCGAGGCACTCTGATATTGTGGAATAATTGCTACTATTTCACAAGAATAAGATGAGGCTAGAGAAACGCCATGGATAGTCTAGTGAAATTGGCAGGGACTGACAAAGTAGGCACCACAAAGCGCTGACTTCAACTGGCATATTGCCACAGAAAGCGCTTGTAAATATAAAATTCCAAGCATAAGCGCACGCCGAAAAGACAACAAAACAAAGTGGTACGGGAAGCCCTTCCTGGATAGCCGTGAATTGTCTCATGCGAGTAATTTAGCCACGCCACACATAAAAAAGAATCAAAACAAAAAGCAAAACTTCACTGAATGCACTCTGCCAACCAAGTCATTGCATGATGGAGTGACCAAAACCATCGTTATTGGGCCGCTAGGTATAACAAAAGGCACTCATTATTTAACAACACCAAAGGTGCAACTTTGATAGCTCGCCTGATTCAACTACTTTCCTCGCGGTCCTCTCACCGTACCTGCGCAGAAATGACGTATCCTCAAACAGAGGCCCCTGTTCCTAACACCAACTGCAGATTCGGCAACTTGTCCATAGGTGCCGGTTCAGGCGGTGGCTCGCTCGGCAGAGTGCATTCGTAGTGTAGTTTTGTATTTTTGTTTTGTTTTAGCTTGATGTGTGACTTGGTTTTGATTCACACGACATTTTTCACCGCTATGGAAGAAGGGCTCCACGTATCGCCTTGGCTTTGTTTCTACGCCCACTCACGGGCCGAATTGTATGTTTACAAGTGCTTTGCGTGGTGATAAATCATTTGTAATCAGCGCTTTGTGGTGCCTACTCAGTCGGTCCATGTAAATTTATAGTGCGTTGTCACCAAATACACATGCTAACTAACTATTCCACTAGTTCGTCCTGAGCAAAGTCATGAATGGATTCCAATGAAGAAAGATGAATGTATCACTTCCTCATTTATGGAGCCGTTTGGGTTCATTTTGGCTTGCTTGTTTCTCTACCTCACCAATAGTTCTTTTTCTGTTTTTTTCCCTAGTAACAGCAGCACTTTGGTTCGCTGGAGACAAGGCGGAAGCCGAACCGTCATCTTCAAAGGCCGATGGTATGATTTCTCTTACATTGTAAACGTTTTTCACCAGAGGCCTTAACGAAGCACTTTAGGCTATTAAAATGCCCGCAACCACGGAAACTAAAGTACTGTGGACCTGTACTTCTTTTTGGTTTGATCTAATAGAATATGACGAATGCACGCAAAAGGAATGGGTCTAACCAAGTCGGCTGCTGAATTCTATAAGATCGCACTCCAATTTTACTGGCGGAAATAATTACTGCATGTTATTCTTCAGTATTTTATAACAGTTGACCAATGAGCAGATTATGGCGTATTGCCCAAAATATTTTGTGCTAATTTCTTTTTGCGGTCGAATTGGTGCAGGTATCTCGCATCATATTGGACTTCTAAAGCAGAGACACTGACTTGCATTGGTAATTTGGCTTTTTAGTGCTTGAGTATGGCCTCTGCCGTTGCCTTGGTCATAAATATCAGCACATGGCGACATTCGCGCGCACTGTTTGAGCAATAACTTTTCGCTGAACATTTCTTAGCTTGTGTTGCTACTATTACGTTCCACGGACAAAGTAGTTAGAGGTTTTAAAGAGAGGTTTGACGCATACAACTGTCGTTTCTTACTCTTATGCTGTCGTCGTTCTTACTGAGTCGCGATCATCCATTTCTTTCCAGATCATCATACTATATTTGTCTATCCTGTCCTCTGGCACGAAATGGGTACTTCAGGCGCTCGCTCAACATCTCAGATAGAGGAGGATACTCGCACATGTCGAATGTGCGACCCATTTTGAGATTATACAGGAGCAGGCACACTAGTGCCTTGTCTAAACCTACGTACAATGGCCGTGCAACTTCAAGCTCTCATGGTGACACAGTGGTGCACACAAAAGGAAGTGAGCTGTACGTACATGGTGTTAATTTGGCCAGATCCTGAAGGTGCTCGTGCAAAAAAAATCAGAGTGCTCTGACTGAAAAGAGGGAGAATAAAGTCAGCCTGCCGAATATAGGCTGAGCATCTGATTTTGACCATTGTCAATGTAAAGAGTTCTGGCACAGCATTCTAAAACTTTCGGGTGTGAGCAGTCCAACGTACTATTATCTTGAACATCGAAATTTAGACAAGACAAAAGGACAGGTATTGAACTCGTGCCACAGTGGCAATGAGCAGTTGGAAGCTGGATGCGCTAATCACTGTGCTGCCACTTAGCACATGGTCTTGTTAATTTGGTCTGTGTCTTGTCGGCCACAAAATATATGAAAGTTGTGGCGTCGCGGTTGTATTTCGGGGATGAAGGCATGTAGATCTGCAGACGAAGATGAGGCTTCACGGAGAGCCAAGGAACACTGCTTCAGTGAACATGCAGGCGTTCTATGCTAACTTCCTCCTGTTGCAGTTAATAAGTTCGGAGTTCGAAGAATCTCTCAATACTACTGATGAATTTTTAAAAATAATAACTGGTCAAGGAATGTGTGAAAGCACCAAGCACAGATAGGGGCACACGCGTTTTATTTTTACGTTCCTCCACTTGCTCTACTCTATCTTCTAACTCCTCTTCTCTTCTCCTAAGCCGTACCCAACAATCCCTTATGTCTAAAACCAGGGACGCGCCAGAAGAAAAATTCACCAAAGATGGGCCCCAATAATGGCAGACAAGCGGCAGTAGTCACTTGAAGAGGCGGTCAAACTTATGTGTTGATAAGGAGAGCTCGTTGGATCCTTGCGATAGCAAATGGGTCTAGACACCCTTTGCGCTAGATTGTGAAATGGTGTATAGAAAGATTGATGGCGGGAAAGGACCGCCGTATTGAGGCCTGAGAAAACGACCACGCATGGGAACACGGACAAAAACGTGTGTATAAAACCAGCGATGCGCCAGAAGAGCAGTTCACCACAGAGGGGCCCCATTAATGGCGGACTAGTGGCCGCCATTTTGTTTGCAGGTTTGACGGCATGAAAGTATCGTGCGTATTCGTGTGAGCAGAGGTTAGCGGTGGACGGAAGTTGTGCATGAAAATGCATAGACGCTGGACTAAGGAAGATGGATCCAAAACATACGGCGTAGATACGGGGTTACGTGGTCATCTGGCAAGTGGAGGGCGCCGCCGTAAACCATCCCAGCTACACAAAAGGCAAGTACTGGTCAGAGGCCAGTACTCGCCTAAGGCCGAGTAGCACGATTGGAAGGCGCGATACCCAATGCTCTGCGGGAGGCTAAGTGACGAGCGCAGCTTTCAAATTCAATGTATCCTCTCAACATTGCCATTGGATTCAGGATAGTAAGCAGTTGTGCGATTGCGTGCCCAACCCAGAAGGGAGTTTACAACATGAAAAGCGCGAACTCAAACTGTCTGCGTGGATCAGTGGTTACCGTTGACAGCACACCAAAACGGCTAATAGAAGTAGAACGAAAATTATCAGCAACTGCCTTCGCCGTTGTCAGGCATTGGAGCTGCTTGAGGCCACCATGTGTAGCTAATACCCGTAAGTGGATACGTATAACCACAGGATGATGACAAAGGTCCAACGATGTCTTAATGAATAGTGTCGAAACGTGCATCGGGGAGAGGGAATTCGCCCAGTGGAGGCTTGGTGTGTCGTTGCACCTTGACACGTTGGCACGCTGTACAAATGCGGACCCAGTGGCGTATATCAGCTCGTAAGCGCTGCTAAAACTAACGTTCGGTTATAATGTGTTGCGTGGCACGTACACCTAGATGGCAGGTTCAGTGCACTTTGTCAAAAGCAGTACGACGAAGAAGAGTAGGAACATAAATGCGGGAACTCTTAGGTGAAACGTCGCACCCGAGTGTGATGTTGTGGTCAGGAAAGTTGACTTGCTCCTTGCGGAGGGATATAGAATGTCGGAGTCGTGGAACTCCATCGCCGGATTCTTCAGCTGCCACGAGTAAAAACAAGGTGGACAGAACTTGTCGTGGCGTTGATGCTAATACGACTGAGAGCGCCCGCTGCTCTGTTGGCAGTGAAGAAATGCAGCGCGAGACCATTTTCCTGGAGCCACATTTACCAAGTGTGGCGCTAATTCTGAGACTCTTGTTGTTTGCACTGAGAGTGTTGTCCACCTCACTGTAGCACTCGCCTGCCAAAGTCCTCCATGACTTCGTACATCACTCTACGACTTCAACGCAGTCACAATAGAATACTAAGCAAGAAAGAAGTTGATGGAACTACGAAGGCGTATAACGACGATGTCATGACAGCAATGAGATGCGCGGATATTTAAATAACGATGAAGGTATAACGCCAACAACGGGACGATGACGAAACGAAGACAATGAGATGATGACGATGGCGAGAAGACGACGCTATGATGACTTTCGGATGAAGAAGCACTCATGACAATGGCATGATCGAGACGGTATGACGACGATGGTATGACAACTGATGCATATTAGTGTGACGATGACCCAATGAAGAAGATGGCACGAAAGCGGCCACATAATTATTACTGCATGAGGGTTGAATGATTATCATAGAATGATCAACGAGGGTGACGTCGATCCATCGACGAAGATGCTGCCGTGACGCTGCATGACAACATTGGGATGGCGATATTTAAATAATGACGATGGTGTAAAGACAGCTTCATAACTTTGGCCTGACCGCAGTGGTATCACCATGGTGGGAAAATGAGAGTCGCATGTCGATGTTGCCACGTGGTAGTGACGGTGAAGAAACCAGAAAGAAGTGTTAATGGCGAAAGTAGCTTTTATTGGCCAAACCTGTGCCCTTAAAAGCAAGTTACACTCAAAGCACAGCAATAGCGCGAACACAGTCGGCGATCATCGAAAATCTAATCAGCGGGTCAAGGGCGTCGGCTTTTATAGATCAGTAAACCAAGGTTCCAGAGTAATCGTTCGGACACGCGTGTCTTCTAGAAAGTTCTACACCATTCGTGTCACGCGATGAAAACAGATT
Source organism: Dermacentor variabilis (assembly GCF_050947875.1). Taxonomy (NCBI): domain Eukaryota; kingdom Metazoa; phylum Arthropoda; class Arachnida; order Ixodida; family Ixodidae; genus Dermacentor; species Dermacentor variabilis. The sequence goes on along the minus strand of NC_134574.1, from coordinate 85,427,889 downwards.
ACGCAAGGTTCGTTGACAACACACAGAGGATAGAACCATCGATAACCTTCGCGAAATTTCCGATACACGCAGGCGCGTCCTGCGCTGAGAGATAAAAATTGTTAGGCGGGGAAATGCGGTCACCCGATAAACAAGTACACGTGTCAATATGACAATGATGTCAATAGAATGACCGCCACAGTATCCCGATGGCGGTATGACAACGAGTGCATGACAGCGACTCTATAACGGCGACGGAGCGACGAGTATGTCGCGACAAAGAAACGAAAATACTGCGATGAAGACTAGTCTATGATGACAATGGCATGACGATGAGTGTATCGAAAGCTCTATGAGGACTATGTTGTGACGAAGACAGCAAAATGAGAGACGGATGACGAAGCTGGAGTGACTGTTATGGAACAACTATGAGGACATTAAAACACAGTCTCACAGTAAGGCATGATAGCGGCTATCGGACGAGGATGACATGACAAAGGCAGCATAATCACGATTGAGTGACGGCAGTATGATTAGAATACAATCGCGAAAAGTTACCGCGGATAAAATAACGAAGGTTGTGGGGCGACGATGGCGTGATGACAATGCGATGACGTCACTAAAGTTGTGACACTAATAAAAGAACAGCGTGACGACGACTGTGTACGACGATGCCATGATGATGACCGCATGAGGAGAATCAGAAAATAAAGGTCGAATAAGGACGATTTAGCGAACATGACGGCATCCCCACCCCGATCGTAACCCCTAGTTGCCCAAGTTATTGCAGAACATGGACATCACAAAGCTGGAAATACGACTATTTAATGACAGCTACGGTATCTCTATGGTAGTGTGGCAACGAATGCTGACAACGCTATGACGACGATGGAGTAACGAAGACGGCAGAATGAGCGTCGGATGGCAAAACTGGAATGACGGCGATGCAACAACCATGACGCCATCACGACGACGAGCCCGTACGTAGTGTACACGGTATTAGAAAACTTAGGCCACTGGAAAAATGCTAATGAGGACGGCATCAAGAGAGTAGAATTACAAAATTTTAATGATGAATTTGGGATGACCATGATGGCACTGACACTAGGAGTCCATACCTATAGTGGTCCAAGGAGGTAGACATGTTGGACCATTGATTCGGCGTAATGGGGTTAGATAGATAGGTAGGCAAAATGTTTGAAGTAGGCAAGTAATGCTATTCGTAATCAGAAGCATCGTCAGGGGTTTTTTTCTCTGAAGATGATCTGCTGCAGCTCACTTACACAGAGCTCCTTGTTAGGTCGAAGGGACAAAAAGTAATAAAGGTCTCAAGAATAATGTTCAAAAGGGAAAGCCCTGAAAAAAATACAATACATGTACAGCTTACTATCGCTTTCATTGAGATAATTGAAACTTTCGAGACATGATATGACAAGGTATGCATGGCGACGAAGCCATGGCGATAATCCTATGACTAGGGCGGTTGACAGCGGTGACTTGAATACAACTGCATGCTGTGCTTCGCATGCTTAGATGAGAATGAAAACAATGGAATGACAACGACAGCATGACGACGACTGCATGATAGCGTATGCACGATGATGGCTGTATAGGGACAACCGAGTGACAAACGCTTCAGTCAAGGGGTGGCGTCGAGGGCATGCCAACGATGGTGTCTGAAGACACTGGAGTAGTGGAAATGGCAGGACGAGAGCCCGATAATGGATCTGCTGTCAAAAAGACGGCATCAGGAGAGTCAGATGACGAAGCTGGAGTCACTACGATGGAACAATCAGGACAGTAGTTTGACAGCGAATGCATGAACACTGCATGACGAAGATAGCGTGGCTGTGATGGCTTGGCCACAGTCTAACTACAAAGCTGGAATGACCAGGATTCAACGACCATGACGGTGTCGCGACGAGTTGCACATACCTAGTGGCCCAGGCTACTCGAGGACATTGTTCACTGCGTCACCGTATGAGGTTTGAGGACGACGGCATGATGAGAATAATATAATGAAGCGTGGATGATGACGATAGAACGACATCATGGACGCGAGGACAAGCCTAGTGGTCCAAGCTAATTGACAACTTGGGGCACTGGGTCATCGTAAGAGGCCAGATAGATAGATAGAGGTATGCTCAAAATTGCTGAAGTAGACAATGCTAATCGCATTGAAACGCAAGGGCGCGCAAGATATAGAGAGAACGAACGAAAGTCATTTACCTATAGCCTGATGGTCCCCAAGTGGGCCTAGCCAGGAAACGTTGAGTTTGCTCGCGTCTATTGTGGACCAAATAAAGTTGTTTCACTCACTCACTCACTCACTCACTCACTCACTCACTCACTCACTCACTCACTCACTCACTCACTCACTCACTCACTCACTCACTCACTCACTCACGTACAGCCAGATTAGAGTTGGTTGTCAAAACGATGCTTTACCAACGGGAATGAGGGATACAGCATTAGAAAAAAATATTAATTTAACCACTCTAGGAATTCATTGTCACAGGCATGTTCATTGGCATGGAAGTTCTGGGGCAAAAATTCTGGAGCGCGGAAAGGCATGAGCATGACAGTTATGTTAAACTTGACGGACGCCAGTACACCATTTTTTAATGCAGTTAGCATTCTTTGGCGACTTCAGGCGTTTTCAGATTATCTATCTATCTATCTATCTATCTATCTATCTATCTATCTATCTATCTATCTATCTATCTATCTATCTATCTATCTATCTATCTATCTATCTATCTATCTATCTATCCTGGAGGCTTATGGCCCTAGTGATGCGCTCGTGAAAGTGGGGCCGTTGTAGTCATTCCATCATCGCCATTCAGCTGCGTCATGAACTCCCCCCTGCCGTCGTCGTCAAGCTTTATGCAGCAACACACTGGCTCAAACTGTCTAGTTTGTCCACTAGGCGTCTCTACTAGTTCGAACTACTAGAACCCACTCGTGCGTGTGGTTGTATATCCGTGCGCATCCCATGCCATCGTCATGACTTCATCATTGTCGTACAGTCATCATGCATTCGTTGTCCTCCCATCGCAGTGTTGCTTTCGGGGTCACTTCATTTTTGTCGTACAGTCATCATGCACTCGTTGTCCTCCCATCGCAGTGTTGCTTTCGCTGTCACTTCATCGCGTTCAGTTCGGCTTTATCATCCGACTCTCGTAGTTGAATTATTGTCACCCCATCACCGCCATAGAGTTGCTCTCATGCCGCAATCTTCATGTAATCGACCCCTTTCCACTGTCTTCATAGAATTGTCATTCTATCGTTCTCGTTGTGTCATCGTAAAATCATCCTCATGCGCCTTTTCATAGTGCGGTTGCGATGCCGTCGTGGTCGTTACGTTGTCGTCATGCTAACTTCATCCATCTGATAGCATGCCGTCGTTGTTATGTCATTGCCCTCAACAGTCTTCACCGTGATGTTAATTTATTATGTTCAATAGTTCAAAAACCTTCCATTGTCTTCCTATTATCGTCGTACCGTCGCCCTTAAGCAGTCTATGGTACACTCGTTCTCGTGCCATTGGCGTCATACACTCGTCATTCCATAGTCTTAATGCTGTATGTCATCGTCGTCATGCATTCGTTGTCATACCATGCTCGTCATGCAATCGTGGTTGTTCAAACATTGGAATTTTACCCCCGGAATCTCACTCTCCTCATGCCGTCGTCATCCCGCTTTTGTTGCTTTTATTTTACCGTTCACATGACCTTAGAAAACGCAACCATTTGCCTTCATAGCATCGTAATCCTGCCGCCCTCCTCGTTCAATGAACGTCCTTCTGTTTTCTTATTGTAATTCTAATCACGTTTCATGTTATCTTCATTACGCCACCATTGTTGTCATCGCTGTGATTACGTTGTAGCCAGACAGACGCTGAGCTGCATTCATTGTGATACCGTTGTCATGATGCCGTCGTGCTCATATCATTGTAATTACAGCACCGTCATAGAGTAGTCGTAACACTGTCACCGTCACACTATGGTGGATGCGCAGGTCAAGCTTCAAGCAAAGAAAAAAACATTCAACAAGAGCGGGCACTCCCGTAGAACCCAGTGGCCGAATTGGCTGCAGCACACCAAACCGCAGGCATTAACACTAGAACCACACTTCCGGCTTCTGCTTTGGGCGCGCGCGTTTTGAGCGCTAGCTCGCGCACGTTATGCCCGCACCTCTGGTCGGCCCGGCATTTGTTTTTTTATTCTAGTGTTAGGCTGTGCGTGGTCTTGGTGGAAATCGCTCCATTACTGAGTGAAAAATGTTTACGAGTGATCTTTACAAGCCTCCATCAAATTTGTGCCATGCGCGATTTCATAAAGTAGAAGCAAGACGCCTTGTGAAATGAAGAAAGGTTCGTTTGCACTATATAAATGTACGTTCCGATCTTTTTGCATATTTATCCAGGTACCGGCGCCAGGTAAACAGCAGTTGTTTCAGTACGAAGCTCCATCAGACGGCAACACCTGGAAACAAAGAAATTACAAGGATTTATCATTTTCGTATTTATACTTTATAGGAATACTGCACGTAGAGGCGAATCGCTCGAAAGTGGTGAATGAGGTGGTGTTACACACAAAAACATTTAGCTTTTACACATATGGCGTAGAAAATACCCTACTCATTTCAAAAAATACTATAATATATAAAGGAAACATCTGATTTCCAAGCATTCCCCCTTCCCCGCGTATTCTCCCGTGCCCTTTAGGAACACAGATACACGGGCGACTACGCGGTTTCCAAAGCAACTTGGCTTCAGCCTACGCGACGGTACGCTACGTACGCAGAGGTGGCCACAACACAGGCTTCCAGACACACCACGCCAGACACTTGCAGAATGCCTTCTAATCGCACTTAAGACAAATGGCGTTGGGCAAAGCGTGTTTTCAGTCATTGAGAAGAAGGAATTTTCGTGTGACGAGCTCCTCTTTTTTGAGATCAGCGTTATGATTTGCGCGTTGTGGCGGCGCAAGCAACACACTCCCATGCTAACGCTTATAGCAAACGCTCGTCGCATTTTCCAGAAACGTGAGTACCGAAACCAGGTATATGCCGTGTCAGGGCCATAGAAAACGTGACATACTTGTCCCACTATCATTCAGTACACGCCAAACTAAATTTGTCACGGCAGAGCTGCTTTTTGCTAACTTCGTCACAACGCCAGGGGCGGCAGGCGTGCCTCAAAGTGTCCCAACAAGTAAGGGAATTTTTACAATAACATTGGGTGTCAGACAAACCGTCACGAAATTGTCCCAGTAAGATTCAGTACACGCGAAACTAACTGCGTGACACAGCCGAGCTGTTTCTTGCGAACTGCGTCGCAACTCTCGCTTCCGTGCCTAAAACACTAGACTACGTGAAATGTGCCGCACACTGTCAAACAAATTTTCCCACTTAGCCCGAGTCCAATAGTGGAGTGGTTCCGAGCCGAAGTGCAGACGGAACACCAGAATACGCCGGCAGCCCAGCAAACCGGCTACTACCCCCCCTTCCCCTGCCCCACCCCCGCTCCAAAAAAGAGAGACACGGGTCGCCGAACAGGCGAACTTCACATGCTCAGCCGGTGTCGCTCGCTTCACTGTCGTGTCTGGTGTATGGCACATGCATATTGCGCGTCTGGTGTGCCATTAGTTTGTTGCTAGGTAAGGGAAGAAAATGAGTCGCAAAGTATAAGATCACATACACGCAAAACATTTTAGTTATAGCGAGAAAGGATAAAAAATAAAACAATGTCTTTTATCTTCATTTCACAGTGTTCTTTTTTTTCTGGTACTCGTGGCATCTTACCGACGGCATGAATACTAGCGTGACGCATTTCATGTTGCTAGTCATCTCTGAGTGTCCCCTCTTGTTGAATTTGTTCCTCTAGGCTTCAAGTGCCGTTTTGTACATGACTCAGTGAACGTTTATTTATGAATAGTACCCTCGAGGCTTGCATGAACTATTGCACAGGGGAGCGGCTCATGAATAGAAATAACTATACAAAGAAGAAATTACAATATCAGAAAACAGTGCATAGTTCAATGTGAAAATCACGCAAGTTTGTGAGCACATTAAGTATATCATAATACAGACGATATATAATGCAGACGGGTAATACACACAAATCATAAATGCGTAGTAGTCATAGTGAAAGTTCAAGTCAGAAGATAAGCGCATATTGATAAAAAATTAAAATAGAAAGCATACTCTTTGTAGATTAGGAAGGTAGTACAATCGAAATAACTTGTAAGCAGTTAGACGTGTCAATACATTCAAGCCAAGCTATACTAGATAACGTTAGCAAGTGCCTTAAGGAAGTCATCGGTGTTGGTTATACAGACTAGTGGATCCGGTAGAGGATTTTATTCCTGAAATGTTTTGGATGAACGAAATTACCGTAGGTAGATGTACTGTGGCATGGGATGCACACTTTATGACGATGGTCGAAGCGTGCAGCAATAGAAGAGGCGGATTCGATATAGCTTGATTTGAGCGTGGGAATTGAATGGTTTATTTTATGGAACACACAAAGGCGAGCGATATTTCAGCGTTTCGTGAAGGATATACGTTGAGGGCAAGATTCATGCTAGTTACGGTTGCTGTGCGCTCGTAATTGTTAAGAATAAAATGCAAGGAAGGATTCTGTACAGCTTCTAAGTTATTAATTAGTGTTAATCGATGAATGTTCCATATTGTTGAGGCGTATTCAAAATTAATCGAATGTAGATGACACATAGCTGTTGCTTTAGAGAAGAAGGTGCCAGCGGAAAATTGTGCTTCAGGTAGCCAAGAATGTGATTAGCTTTGCATGTAACGTGTTCAATATGTCGCTTCCGCGAGATATAATTTGAAATGAGCACTCGGACGTATTTATAACACGATACTCATTCGAGTCAGTTGCTGTTAAAGTAAAAATTAGGACACTGTACTCGGTTACACGGGATTCTCATGAATTTGCACCTTGAGGCGTTAAGGTTCATGTGCTAGCGGGTGGACCAGGTTGATCGTTATCTAAATCTGATTGTAATGTGTCCATGTCAGAATCATCGGTTATTTTCCGGTAAATTGCGCATTTGTCGGCAAATAAACAAACAGAACTTGTAATTTGACTAGGCAGGTGATTAAGTTAAATGAGGAAGATTAAAGGCACCCACGTTCGAGCGTAATTATATGGTGCCTGCGTGCCTGCGCCCCAGACAGAATCAACGATAACATTCGAGTAAGTTGCACTTTATGCCTGCATGCCTTGCGCTCAGCGATAGCGCTAATTTGCTAGCCGGTGAAATGCAGTACATACAGATGCGATAAATACACGTGTTATTTTTGTTAATGCGGCGCAGAAAGAGAAAGTGAGTAAAATTCGCCATTGATAGTTTCTGACTCTGTATCTTCAAACTGCTTAATATCAGCGCCATAATATTATAATCAGATTACACTATTTATGCGCCTTGATTGAACAGAATATTGTTGTGGTAAGGCAGTGTACAGTGGAAGAAGGAGACTGGCCTGAGTGCTTGTCCGTTGGCGGCTCAATAAAAAGAGACTGAAATCAGCTGACCGGGGCTGCTCAGAAATCAGATCCTGGTACTGCTCAATGTGATCGAGGTAAATTTTTTGTTTATCCTGTCCGCAATACACAATTAGACGAAATATTTGCTCAATAAGTCGAAATCTTCATTGTAATAAAAAATTCTGAATAATATGCTAAGGCCAAGGCAAAATAGGCAAAGAAGTCAAAAAATAATTTTATTGAACCCATTGCTCCTTAACTCTCTTGGAAAGTTGCGCTTTCTCGTGTAAATTGAACAGGACGTTCAAGCCAACGACACCCACTGCGGGTTTTCCCCGAAAATACATGCAAAAAATGTATTTTGAAGCCTTCCATCAGCTGAACGGCTTTATAGTATTCGGAGCGTAAGCCATTTCTATGTAAAAAAACAACAAACACACCTTGAGATGCTTTCATGAACACTAGCTGAACAAGGACGAGGGTGCGGAAAGTGATAGAAGCTACGATGAAATTTCTCCAGTTCCAAGAAAAGTAAGAACTCAAGGAGGGAGTGCAGAGCTGGGCTCAATCTCAGCTCATATAGCCGTAAGGCAGTTTTGGAAAAGTGTGCCTGAAGCCTCGAAGTGTTCCCTAAAATTTAGATATCTTAGAGGAAGGTGAAAAGCAGGGAAGGCAACCGCATTCATGTTGTTTATTTTACATGCTGGTAGGTGAGCAAAAAGCCTTTTGCTAGTAACATGACTCGCACCACTTGTAACTGGCAGTGCTTGGTTTGCAATATCCTGTGCAGCAAGGAGCAACATGATGTCAGTGTGCTGAAGCTGGAGCGAGTAAGTCCAAGAAACCAGCTTGGTGGCCACGTGACCTACACCGATTGTTTTGTTTATTAATAATGAATGCTGTACTTTAGGGATTGTATTATTTTACCCTTAGACCTGTCTCATTTGGCCGCAGTGGCAGGGCCAAGACTGGAGATGTAAAACTCTATTAACATAATTTCATTTCTTAAATAGGCTCATTGTCGGCCACTATTTCTTCAGACAGAGAAGGCAACCTCTCAGTGAATGTTCTTATTGCAATTGCAACAGTTGTCTATACCAACAAATTTGGAGTACATTGAAAACCTTCAGATAAATAATTGGTAAACAAGTAAACAAATGTATTAACAAACGCAGACTCCACTTACTGTCATCTACACCAATATATGGCAATGGCTCATGACATCACCTTGGAAGTTCTCGTTCGATCCCACAGCGGGAGTTTTATGATTGCAAATTTTCCTGCAATAATGTAATGTTCATGTATTATACCGGCAAAAGGACCGTGGTAGACATCACGAGTGCAGACTTTGATTTATATTGCTACGGAACAGTATTAGCGATGACAAAGAGGCGAGCAGGGTGCAGACGACGACGATGATGAGAGGCTAGTGCGTGCTGTTGCCTCTTGGCCAAGTGCGGTGTATTGCCTTGTAAATGTACTTGTATATAGCTTTTCGTCGGCGTCTTCCTACGTAACATATCTGGTGGAGGTGGACGTTCCACGCACCTCGTCACGCAACTTCGCACTGGACGGTACGTCAAGCCTTCCTTTATGGCTGCCGCCGATGACAACTTGACTTCGACCACTCCGACACCTGCTGCTACTTCGACGACCTACATCACTCTCCCCGCTCCCCGTGATCCCGGCGTTTTCTCGGGCAAAGATGGGGAAGACGTCGATGACTGGATAGCCTGTACGAACACGCCAGCCGCAATAACCGTTGGCACCCTACTATCATGCTCGCCAACGTAGTCGTTTACCTCGGTGGCACACCTCGAATTTGGTTTCGGACGCACGACGATGTGCTCACCAGTTGAGATTCGCTTAAGCAAAAGCTCCGAGACTTGTTCGGCAACCCACACGGTCACCAACTTGCCGCGCACAAGGCGCTTTCCGGCCGTGTTCAGACGTCAAGCGAGCCCTACGTCACGTACATTCAGGACGTCTTGGCTCTGTGCCGAAAAGTTGACACCCCGCAGGAGCGTCGGCGTCAGCAGGTGTTTGGTGTGTTGCGACACCACGTAACCGAGCACACGAGGGTTGGACCCTCGCGCGTGAAGCCGTGCGCAGTTTAGCCATGTCTGGGGAAAAGGGGATCCTGGAGGTTGAGCCGATTCTGGGTGTTTGGACCATTAAGGCCCCCCGGCGGAGGCAACCCACCTCTTCGGCCTCGGCTTCACATAGACGGCACCCCCGGACTTACCCATCCGAGGGAAATCGGTAGTTGCCTTTTCCTGACTCTCTCCCTACTTCCTTCGTCTTTCCGTTACTTTCCACCTCTCCTGCCTTCTTCGCGCTCCCCCTTCCAATTTTTCCAGGCAGCAAGGGTTAACCTTGTGTGAATAGCGAACCTAAGTTATTTCATATTTGGTTATAGTGATAATGTACAGCTCGCGTTTTCAGGCCGTGTTTCACAGGTCCTGCAGCGTCTCCTTGTAGGACTCCGCGGTGGGTGGCTGGCGTTACTGCCGAAATATCGCATATATTTATGGATAGCTCCTCTCCTGAACTCCCTGATCGCCCTCAGAAAAGAGGGCGCACCGATGAAGTCTTTCAGTTTTTCGGACGCCAAGTCCATAACTTCCCACGTTTCCATGTAGTTCACTCGGAAAAACCAGGCAAACCAGTGCGCACCATTTCACCATTCCTTGTATCGAAGACTCTGACTGATGTGTTTGGGGCCGGTTATAAGGCGACCAGGATGGGAAGCGGTGATCTCCTCCTGGAGCTCCGCGATAAGAAGCAATACGAGAAACTGCCTAAGCTAGTGTCATTTGGGGATAACCAACTAACAGTAACCCCGCACCGTACTATGAACACCACCCGCGGCGTTGTGTTGGACGATGACTTGTTGGAGCTCACTGAGGCTGAACTCTTGGAGGGCTTCAGTGAGCAGAATGTAATCAATCTCAAAAGAATTAAGATGAGGCGAGATGGCAAAGAAATCCAAACCAAGCACTTGATAATCACCTTCGGATCAAGTGTCCTGCCCGAGTCAATCGAGGCAGGGTACATCAAGCTCCGTGTTAGGCTATATGTGCCAAATCCGCTTAGATGTTTCAAATGCCAACGTTTCGGCCACAGTTCGCAGAGCTGCCGAGGCCGTCAAACCTGTGCCAAGTGCGGTGCCCATGAACATACTTCTGAAGCTCGCAAGAAAACTCTCCACTGTGCAAATTGTGAAGGGGACCACGCCGCATACTCGCGGTCGTGCCCGTCCTGGAAAAAAGAAAAAGAAATTGTGACGACAAAAGTAAAAGGAAATATTAGTTTCAAGGAGGCACGCAGGCGGGTATCCTACCTGCCAAAAACACATTTGCCGAAGTGGCGCGTCAGGGGGCAGCGCCACAACGGTTTCTGGCGGCTGTCCGACTCTCACCCAGTAAGGCGGCAGAAACGCCATCCGCCCCCCCACCCCCCGGCGGCTACAGCTAGCGCTGCTACGCCAACCCAGCAGAAGGGGCCATCTACCTCCGGGCAGGTGACATAACAGGCCTCGTCCAACGTGCCTAGGCCTTCACGCCAAACAAAGAGCTCGGAAGAGCGCCTGTCCAGCGCCTCGCAAGAGGCGATGGACACAACCACCAGCAAGACGGCGCCACCAGCGCCTAAGGAGCGGCGAGGCACTCTCGATCGCTCCAAAAGAGACAAAACTCCCATCACAGCGCCTGATAAAGGCGCGTGAGCTAACTCTTCTCTCTTAATCGCACAGAACCCAACACATTTATCATAATGGAAACACAAATACTACAGTGGAATGTACGAGGACTTTTACGTAACCTCGACGACATTAACGAACTGTCGCACAAACATAATCCACCGTTGCTGTGTGTTCAAGAGACACATCTGAAACCTACAAACACTAATTTCCTTCGTAATGACTCTATCTTTCGGAATGACCGCGACTAGGCTACCGCCTCTGGAGGTCTAGCAATAGTAGCCCACAGATCTGTCGCTTGCCGACCCGTCGCCCTAACACGCCCCTCGAGGCAGTGTCAGTTCGGGCCATTCTTTTTCACAAATTAGTAACAGTGTGTTCCATTTATATACCGCCAAACCAGCGTCTCGAAAAAACAGACATTTATAACCTCATTGACCTGCTCCCCGAGCCTTACATACTCGTGGGAGATTTTAACGCCCATAACTCGATGTGGGGAGACTCACGATGCGACGCGAGTGGTCGACTCATTGAAAATTTCCTTTTAAACTCCAGTGCGTGCCTCTATAATAAGAAAAAACTGACCTACTACAATCCACAGCATAATTCATACTCCTCAATAGACCTGTCTATCGGTTGTGGTTCTATCTTCTCTGATTTAGAGTGGTCTGTAATTAAAAATCCATTTGGAAGTGATCACTTCCCATTAACTCTAAACCTAGTAACACAACATGACTCCCCTCCGCCTGTTCCTCGCTGGAAACGAGCTGAGGCTAATTGGGAATGCTTTAAAGAATCCACCTACATATTTCCCAGATTTTATAAGTGATTTTAGCATAGATCATGCCGTATCATATTTTACCGCTCTTATCATTGATGCAGCAGAGAAATTCATCCCTCAGACAAACGGCACTTCATTGAAAAGACGGGTCCCCTGGTAGAATAACGATTGCAGGGAGGCACGGAAGAGACAAATTAAAGCTTGGGGCAAACTACGTGAATGCCCTACCGCTGAAAATTTAGTAGAATTTCAACAGATTAAATCCCAGGGAAGACGAACGCGAAGACAGGCAAAGAGGGCAAGCTGGCAGAGGTTCCTTTCAGATATAAATTCATACATTCAAGAAGCTAAAGTGCGGGACGGGCTTAGAAGGCTAAAGGAACAAGAAATTCATCCGTTGCCCCTAGTAAACGATGAAGGCAATAGCTTAGAAGATCAAGCTCACGCACTCGGGGAACATCTTGAGCGGATTTGCAGCTCAAATAATTATTGCAAGGCATGCCTAAAGCACAAACAAATAGCAGAACGTGAGGCCATCAACCGCAAATGCAGACAGTACGAATTATATAACCAGCTTTTACCATTGCCGAATTGACAGCTGCTTTGGCTGCATGTCAGGGCTCTGCACCTGGACCTGACAGGATCAAGTACGATATGTTGAAACATCTCCACAACGATACTGAAATAACGCTACTCGCACTTTTCAATGCTATATGGCCTGCCGGGTACCTCCCATCTAAATGGAAAGAAGCTATTGTTATCCCTGTTTCGAAGCACGGTAAAGATACATCACTGCTGACCAGCTGCCGTCCTATAGCGCTTACGAGGTGTCTTTGCAAACTTTTTGAAAAAATGATCAATCGCTGTCTCGTACATTTTCTAGAGTCCAGCAATATGCTTGACCCACTTCAATGTCGCTTCTGGGAAGGGCGATCTACAACCGACCATCTCAGGCGCATCGAATCAAACATTCGCGATGCTTTCGTACATAAACAATCCTTCCTATCCGTATTTCTTTACATGGAAAAGGCGTACGATACAAATTGGCGGTACGGAACATTGCGCGAGCTGTCGGCGCTGGGCATCCGCGGCAATATGTTAAACATTATCGAAAGCTACCTACAAAACCGTACATTTCGGATGAAAATAGGTAATGCACTGTCGCGTACGTTCACACAGGAAACTGGTGTACCCCAGGGAGGCGTACTCAGTTGCACTCTCTTTATCATTAAAGGTGAACACACTCCGCGCTTCAATACCACCAGCTATATCTTGTTCCGTCTACGTAGATGACATACAAATAGGTTTTAAATCCTGTAACCTTGCAGTGTGCGAAAGACAAATACAGCAGGGATTGAACAAGATATCTAAGTGGGCAGACGAAAACGGTTTTAAAGTGAATCCGAACAAAAGCTCTTGTGTGCTTTTCACAAGAAAGAGAGGGCTCGTTGCAGATCCCAATATCGAAATGTATGGCCAGCAAATCTCTGTGAACAAAGAGCCCAAGTTCTTAGGTATCATACTTGACTCTACACCAACATTAATTCCACACATAAGGTATCTCAAGGTGAAATACTTAAAAACAATGAACTTACTGAAAATTTTATCCCATACAACATAGGGCAGCGACAGAAAATGTTTGATGAATCTTCACAAAAGCCTCATTCGATCACGATTGGTATATGGTGCCGTGATTTATCATTCCGCAGCCCCGAGCGCGCTAAAGATGCTGGATCCAGTCCACCATTTAGGAAACCGACTGGCCACTGGCGCTTTCAGAACAAGTCCCATTGAAAGTTTGTATGTAGAATCAAATGAGTGGTCACTCGATCTTCAAAGAACATACATCAGCCAAACATATTTCCTGAAAGTCCACTCTAATCCTCAACATCCATGTTTCAATACCGTTAATGATATGACATATGATACACTCTTTCGTAATCATTCCTCTGTGAGACAGCGCTTTTCACTTCTTGTGAGGGAGCTTAGTGTTGAAATCGATGTTCCAATCCTCAAACTTCGCCTAATGCCTCCAGCTAAGCTGCTACCTCTTTGGGAGTGGCAAATGACACAATGCGATATATCTTTCCTAGAAGTTACAAAGGAAGCCCCAGATATCGAAATCGTAAAATGCATTTCCTGGAACTCCAGTACAAGTACTCCTGCACGGAGTTCTACACAGACGCATCGAAGTGATGCGACGGGGTGTGCTAGTATCTAGTAAACTAGTAAACTCTAACTAGTAAACTAGTAATATAGTAAACTAGTATCTTTACGGCTGAGGCCTACGCACTGTTGTCGGCTGTAAAGCATATAAAGAAATCAAAACTCCAGAAATCAGTTATATATACGTACTCCCTAAGTGCTGTGAAGGCCTTAATGTCATTTTCTAAACACAAAAATCCAGTAATCAATGAACTATATTCCGTCCTATGTAAAGCATATATATGTAACCAGCATGTCATCATATGCTGGGTGCCGGGTCATAGGGGCATCGAAGGTAACGTTCTGGCGGACCAGATGGCCACATCAATTGCACCGTATTCTGTTAGTCCTACCGCTGCAGCCCCTGTCACAGCTCTCAGGCCCTTCTTGCGCAGGAAACTGCGAAACTACTGGCAACGCTCGTGGGACATGGAAACAAATAATAAGCTGCACGTAATAAAGCCACGATTAGGGTTCTGGCCTTCTGCAAGAAGATCACGCCGAACAGATGTCCTATTCTGTCGTCTAAGAATAGGACACACATTTGGGACCCATCATTTTCTATTTACTGGAAATGAACCTCCAACCTGTGGGAGATGCGGTGAGAGGCTCACCGTCCTACACGTGCTCCTGAAGTGTCGGGAAGCCGAAAAGGAGAGAAAGAAACATTTTCCGCTTGCTTACCATTATTACATCCGTCTACACCCGGCTATGTTTCTTGGTAAGGAACCGATTATTGACACCAAGGCAGTCCTCAACTATTTAAATGATGTCGTACTACACGTTATATGCCCATCAAATTCCTAGAGCATCCTCGCTCCAGAGGATGCCACTGCGATAACAGTTTTACATAGCACATGCCTCCAGGCCCTTGTTTTTCAAGGGCTCTAAGGAGGCAGTAGTGCTCTAGCATATTGTCACGTAGTGGTGACGTTGAAGAACACAGTAGCACCACTGTGAACGACAAAACTAAATTTTATTGGGCAAACCTGTGCCCACAAAACAGGCTACACTTATAGCACGATAGCGGCGAACACAGTCGGCGATCGTCGAAAATCTGGTCAGCGGGTCAAGCGCGTCGGCTTTTATACAACAGTCGTCGAATGTTCCAGACTAATCGTTGGGACCCGCGTGCCTTCCACAAAGTTCTACACCATTCGCGTCTCGCGATGAAATCTGATAGCACAAGGTTCGGCGACAACAGACAACGGGATAGAAGCATCGATAATTTTCCAGAAACTTCGGATGCATGCAGGCGCGTCCCGCGCTGTGCGATAATATTTGTTAGGTGGCGAAACGTGGTCGCCCGATAAAGATAAGTACGCATGTCAATACCCCCCTCTTAAAAAGCATCGACCCGATGCTGCATACAAACGAAAGTAAAGAAAACACCAGCAGCGAAGAAAACAAGAAAACAAAATAAGGAAGTTCGTCAGCGTGCGTAAAAGGGTTTCAGATGCACCACGTGGACCACTTCAGATCGCGCGCGGCGCCGCTGTGAATGAGAAATTCCGTCTGGCACGACCTCATAGTCCAGTGCGCCAATACGTCGAATGACCTTGTAGGGTCCGAAATAGCGGCGCAATAGTTTCTCACTCAGTCCTCGTCGGCGTATCGGGGTCCAAACCCAAACACGGTCGCCGGGTTGGTACTCGACGAAGCGTCGCCGGAGGCTGTAGTGCCGGCTGTTGGTCCTCTGCTGGTTGTTGATCTGCAAGCGGGCGAGCTGTCGGGCTTTTTCGGCGCGCTGGAGATAGCTAGCGACGTCAACATTCTCTTCGTCAGTGACGTGGGGCAGCATGGCGTCGAGCGTCGTCGTCGGGTTCCTGCCGTAAACCAGCTTAAATGGCGTGATCTGTGTTGTTTCTTGCACCGCCGTCTTGTACGCAAAGGTTATGTACGGCAGGACCGCGTCCCACGTCTTGTGTTCGACGTCGACGTACATTGCTAGCATGTCGGCGAGGGTCTTGTTCAGGCGCTCCGTGAGACCATTCGTCTGCGGATGGTAGGCAGTTGTCCTCCTGTGGCTTGTCTGGCTGTACTGCAGAATCGCTTGGACGAGCTCTGCTGTAAAAGCCGTTCCTCTTTCGGTGATGAGCACTTCTGGGGCACCATGTCGCAGCAGGATGTTCTCGACGAAAAATTTCGCCACTTCGGCTGCGCTGCCTTTTGGTAGAGCTTTAGTTTCAGCAAAGCGGGTGAGATAGTCCGTCGCCATGACGATCCACTTATTCCCGGATGTTGACATCGGAAACGGCCCCAACAAATCCATCCCAATCTGCTGGAATGGTCGGCGAGGAGGTTTGATCGGCTGTAGTAATCCTGCTGGCCTTGTCGGTGGTGTCTTGCGACGCTGACACTCTCGGCATGTCTTGACGTAATGGGCGACGTCGGCGGTCAGGCGTGGCCAGTAATACCTTTCCTGTATTCTCGACAGCGTCCGGGAGAATCCGAGGTGCCCAGAGGTTGGATCGTCGTGTAGGGAGTGCAGTATTTCTGGACGCAGCGCTGACGGTACAGCAAGAAGGTAGCTGGCGCGGACTGGTGAGTTCTTCTTCACGAGCAGTTTGTTTTGTAGCGTGAACGAAGACAATCCACGCGTAAATGCCCTAGGGACAACGTCGGTGTGCCCTTCCAAATACTCGACTAGAGGTTTTAGCTCCGGGTCTCCTCGTTGCTGTTCGGCGAAGTCTTCCGCGCTTATTATTCCAAGGAAGGCGTCGTCATCCTCGTCACCTTGCGGCGGCGGGTCAATGGGGGCGCCCGATAGGCAATCAGCATCTGAGTATTTTCGTCCAGACTTGTATGTTACGGTGATGTCGTATTCTTGTAGTCTGAGGCTCCACCGTGCCAGCCGTCCTGGAGCGTCCTTTAAGTTAGCTAGCCAACACAACGCGTGATGGTCGCTGACCGCTTTGAATGGCCTGCCATATAGGTAAGGGCCAAATTTCGCTGTAGCCCAAACGATGGCGAGGCATTCCTTTTCGGTTGTAGAATAATTGCCTTCCGCTTTTGACAACGACTGGCTAGCGTAAGCTATCACGTGTTCATGTCCATCTTTTCTCTGGACTAGGATGGCACCGAGGCCTAGGCTACTGGCGTCAGTGTGGATTTCGGTATTGGCGTGCTCGTCGAAGTGCGCAAGTACGGGCGGCGACTGCATACGTCGTTTTAGTTCTTGAAATGCGGTGGCCTGCGGCGTTTCCCACTTGAACTCGACGTCACATTTAGTTACCTGTGTCAGCGGCTCAGCGATGCGCGAAAAGTCCTTGACAAATCGCCTGTAGTAGGCACACATGCCAAGAAATCTACGCACTGCCTTCTTGTCGGTGGGCTGCGGGAACTTTGCGATGGCAGCTGTCTTCTGCGGGTCAGGGCAGACTCCAGACTTGCTGATGACGTGGCCTAGGAACAGAAGCTCATCGTAAGCGAAGCGGCACTTTTCTGGCTTCAGAGTGAGCCCTGATGACTTGACGGCCTCTAGTACTGGGGCAAGCCGCCTAAGGTGATCGTCGAAATTTCCGACGAATACAACGCCGTCATGCAAGTAAACGAGACAGGTCTGCCACTTCAATCCTGCTAAAACCGTGTCCATCACGCGCTGGAACGTTGCAGGCGCCGAGCACAGTCCAAATGGCATAACCTTGAACTCAAAGAGGCCGTCTGGCGTGATGAAGGCGGTCTTTTCGCGATCCCCTTCGTCGACTTCTATTTGCGAGTAGCCAGATTTGAGATCCATCGATGAGAACTATTCAGCATTGCAGAGCCGATCCAATGCGTCATCTATCCATGGGAGGGGGTATACGTCTTTCTTCGTGATTTTGTTCAGTCGACGATAATCGACACAGAAACGTAGGGTTCCGTCCTTTTTCTTCACTAAAACAACTGGAGACGCCCACGGGCTTTCGACGGCTGGATGATGTCGTCGCGTAGCATTTCGTCGACTTGTTGTCTTATAGCTTCGCGTTCTCGCATCGAAACTCGGTAAGGGCTCTGGCGGAGTGGTCGAGCGCACTCTTCGATTATTATGCGATGCTTTGCGACTGGTGTCTGTCGAATCTTCGATGACGTCGAAAAGCAGTCTTTGTATTGTTGAAGCAGACTTCTGAGCTGCTGCCGCTTAATCACCGGGAGACTTGGATTTATGTCGAAGTCTGGCTCGGAAACTTCGGTCGTCGGGTTGGATGCGACAGAATCCGAGAGGACAAACGCATTGCTCGTTTCCAGAATTTCCTCGATGTATGCGATCGTCGTGCCCTTGTTCATGCTCTTGAACTCCTGGCTGAAGTTTGTCAGTAACACTTTCGTGTTCCCTCCATGCAGTCGAGCGATCCCTCTTGCGACGCAAATTTGACGGTCTAGGAGTAGACGTTTGTCGCCTTTGATGACGCCTTCTACGTCAGCGGGTGTTTCGGTGCCGACTAAAATAACAATGCTGGAGCGAGGCGGGATGCTTACTTGATCTTCGAGCACACTCAAGGCGTGGTGACTACGAAGGCTCTCCAGCGGTATCGCTTTATCTTCCGACAGCGTTATTGACTTCGACTTCAGATCGATGATTGCGCCGTGTTGGTTCAGGAAGTCCATACCGAGAATGACGTCTAGTGAACACTGTTGGAGGATAACGAAGGTGGCAGGGTAAGTCCGGTCATGAATGGTTATTCTGGCCGTGCAGATTCCAGTCGGCGTAATCAGGTGTCCTCCAGCGGTGCGAATTTGAGGACCTTCCCATGCAGTCTTAACCTTCTTCAACTGGGCGGCGATGTGTCCACTCATGAGGGAGTAATCAGCACCGGTGTCCACTAAGGCGGTAACTGCGTGGCCGTCGAGAAGCACGTAGAGGTCGGTGGTTCTTAGTCTGGCGTTGCAGTTAGGTTTTGGCGTCGGATCACGGCTGCGTCGTGTTGAACTGAAATTGGAACGTCGCGTCGTCAAGTCGTCTTTCGTCGGTGTAGTCTTGGCTTGCTGACTTCGTCGGGACGGCGGCGTGTCGTCATTAGGTCGTCGAGATGGTTTCTTCATCGACTTCGTCGGCGGCGGAGGATCTCCGTCAGTTCGACGAACAGCAACCGCACCTCCATCGGTTGCTGCTTTTAGTTTTCCGGATATGGGCTCGCAGAGCGGCCCCGAGCTGGACCAGTGTACGGTCGGCGCTGCGGTGACAGGTAGCGGCCTGGTGACGGCGAACGGGACGGTCGTGGAGATTTCCACTGAGTGGCGTCTAGGTAATCGGTGATTTCACGTGGGCGCTCCGCAAGCTGTGGACGCGGCGCGTTGACGGCGAACCCTCTCAGTCCCAGGTGGCGGTATGGGCATCGGCGGTACACATGGCCAGCTTCTTCGCAGTGATAGCAGAGCGGGCGGTGGTCGGGGGCTCGCCAAATGTCCGTCTTCCTCGCGTAGGTGCGCTGGGCGACGTATTGGCACGCTGGCGGCGGCGGCGGCGGCGGGCGACGGAATTGCGGCGTTGCAGGACCCTGGCGCGGTCGCGCAGGGGGGCCTTGATGGCGGGCGACGGCAGCGGCGTAGGTCATTGCTTCCGACTGCGGTGATTCTGGTTCCAACTCAGGAACTCCAAGGGATCGGTGCACCTCTTCTTTCACGATGTCGGCGATCGAGGCCACTTGAGGCTGCGACGAAGGCAAGACCTTGCGCAGTTCTTCGCGCACAATGGCCCTGATGGTCTCGCGCAGATCGTCCGTGGGCAGTGATTTAATTCCTGCGTAGTGGGTAGAGCTTGTACGGCGGTTGAATTGCCGGTTCCGCATTTCGAGTGTCTTCTCGATGCTGGTTGCCTCGCGAAAGAACTCTTCTACGGTCTTCCGTGGGCTTCGTACCATTGCGCCGAAAAGTTCTTCCTTCACACCACGCATGAGAAGGCGGACTTTGTTCTCTTCGGGCATATCCGGGTCGGCGTGGCGGAAGAGACGGTTCATTTCTTCCGTGATAATGGCAACGTTCTCGTTCGGTAGCTGCACTCCGGCGTCCAGCATGGCTTCGGCCCTTTCCTTGCGCACGACGCTCGTAAAGGTGCGCAGGAAGCCGCTACGGAAGAGGTCCCATGTCGTTAAGGTCGACTCCCGGTTCTCAAACCACGTTCTGGCGGCATCTTCTAAGGCAAAGTATACATGCCCAGTTATTAAAACTCGCGATTCGCTCGTAGGTCTCCAGCCAGGATTCTGGGTCTTCAGTCGCTGCTCAATGGAAGGTCGGTGGGTCCCGAGGTTGCTGTAGGATAACGGGGGACGCTGGGGCAGCCATTGCGGTTGTTTTGACCAGAATCTTTTTTGTCGATTCAGCTAGAAGTCCGTGCTCTGGGGGCAGTCCTTGCAGTCTGCGGCTAGCACGCTGGTCTTGGGCGATGTTGGTTTTGTCCTCGGGCTTCGGGCTTGGATCGCGGCTTTGCGGGGGCGTTCGGTACATGAACGCACAAGCACCTCCACCAAATGTCACGTAGTGGTGACGTTGAAGAACACAGTAGCACCACTGTGAACGACAAAACTAAATTTTATTGGGCGAACCTGTGCCCACAAAACAGGCTACACTTATAGCACAACGATAGCGGCGACACAGTCGGCGATCGTCGAAAATCTGGTCAGCGGGTCAAGCGTGTCGGCTTTTATACAACAGTCGTCGAATGTTCCAGACTAATCGTTGGGACCCGCGTGCCTTCCACAAAGTTCTACACCATTCGCGTCACGCGATGAAATCTGATGGCACAAGGTTCGGCGACAACAGACAACGGGATAGAAGCATCGATAACTTTCCAGAAACTTCGGATGCATGCAGGCGCGTCCCGCGCTGGGCGTTAACATTTGTTGGGTGGCGAAACGTGGTCGCCCGATAAAGATAAGTACGCGTGTCAATATCTTATAACCTTATATATTTTTACACATCGTATCATTCTTTTAAATGCACCTTAATGTTCACAGTACACGTCATAAGTCATCGCCATAATCTTATACAGATTTTACGCACTTTAGCGCAACGATTTTGAAGGCCCCTCTACAGCCACGTTACACCAACTTCATCGAACTCATTATTACACTGCGAAGTCATTACCACGAACATGGCGCTCTTTGGCTATAATTGGCCCTTCCGCCATAAAACATCAAACATTGATTCATTCATTCAAAATTGACAGACACCTGACTGAGTCCGACAAGGTCTCCCGCATCCTCAAAGGCATTGCCGATGACGCCTTCAACTTGTACGTTTTCAACAAAGTGGCGACGGTGGATGCAGTTCTGGAAGAGTGCCGCCGCATAGAACTAGCTAAAAGCCGACGTGTCGACCAGCAGTTTGCCCGTCTGCCCAACACCCCAGCGACATCTTCATGCGCCGACGCTCCTCGTCCCAACAACACTGCCGATGTTTCCAGAATCGTCCGGCGTGAGATCGAGGCCACATACGGGGCTGCCTTCGACTCCAGCCCATCTAATGCACCTGTAGTCACGGTTTCCCTGACCCAGGCAGTTATCCACCAGGAGTTTGCAAACATGGGTCTTCACACCATCTGCTCGGCCCATCGCCCTGATACCCATTCGGCTTCAATTCCGCCCCGTCCCGCATCTTCTTACCCACCACGTTTTCGCAACCCGTCTGAATGGCAAACTGGAGACGACAAACCCATTTGTTTTCACTGCCATCGAATCAGACACATTTCTCGGCACTGTCACAGTCGCTGGAGTTCCCCGAACCGGTCTACTTATACTGCCTACTCTCGCCCAGCAGGTGGCCCTTCTTGTCCTTATGCTGGCCGCTCCGAGAATGCCGCCACAGATTCTCCTGCGCCGAACCGCCCCTACTCTCGTTCGCTTTCGCCCCACCGAGGACAATCTTGCTCCCCCCAGCCCCGTCGCTCCTATTCGCCGACTCCCTTCGAACGCCGCTCCCAGCCGGGAAACTAGACGATGCAGCGCCTCGAGGTGACCCTGCATTGCTCCCTACGCCGCTACATCCTCTGCTGACGTTGCCCACTCATCTGAACCTTCTTGTATCTGCTCTCATAGACACTGTGACGCATTTGTCGGCAATGAGCGCGGTCCGTCGTAACCGGCTGATGAAAATAATCTCGCCCGCCACGATGCCTGTTGTCCGTGTCGCCGATAGCGGAACAGCCCCTGTAATTGCTATGTATGCCGCCCGCGTCTCCTTCGCCGATCGCTCAACTGTCGTGCTATTCACAGTCATCGCCCACTGTCCCCCACGACATCATCCTCGGCTTAGACGTCCTCTCCGCACATTATACTATCATCCGCTGAATCGTGTCATCCCCACCAGTCCCCGGTGGTCACTACATCGCGGCTCCTATGCAAGACGTTCTCCTTACACACGGGATCACAGTACCTCATACAGTTTTATCTATTACGGCGAATTCCGTCTGCCTGCCAGTGGTAAGTTTTTGGCTTGACGACACAAGTGCTGCCACGCGGGATGTCTCTGGCCCAGCTTTGCTCACCGGAGGATCACTCATTAGCATCTATTGCAGTAGACGACAATTCAGCCGATCCTCTTCTACCATGGCAGTCGGCTACTTGTACCATCGCCGACTTAGAGAAAATGATTGTGCCTGACATGCCGTCCGAGCACGGTCGTGAGGTCTACCGCATTCTGTTTACCTACCACGATATTTTTTACTTTAACGATCGTCCTGTGGGCCAAACTACAGCTGTTAAACATCGCATTTATACCGGCGATGTCCCTCCTATTCGAAGCCGCCCGTATCGGGTATCACCGCCTGAGCTTGAAGTTATTCACGCCGAAGTTCGCAAAATGCTTTCCAAGAACATTGATGAACCGCCATGTAGTCCATGGCGTCACCTGTTATACTGGTAAAAAAGAAGGATGGATCATGGCGCTTTTGCGTGGGGCTTTTGCGGCACCTTAACAGGCTTACCAAAAACAACGTGTATCCCCTGCCTCGGATTGATGAAGCCCTCGACTGCCTTCACGGCACTCGCTATTTCTCCTATATTGACCTTCGCTCCGGCTACTGGCAGATTGCCGTGGGCGATCTTGACCGCGAGAAGACTGCCTTTGTAACACCCGACGGTCTTCATCAATTCAAAGTGATACCGTTCGGTCTATGTAACGCTCCTGCCACTTTTGAACGCACGATGGACTCCCTTCTTCGCGGTTTCAAATGGTCCACGTGCCTGTGCTACGTGGACAACATTATAGTACTCTCCCCAACGTTCGCTACGCACCTCGAGTGCCTCTCAGCAGTCCTGGAAGTTTTTCGGCGAGCCGGTCTGCAACTCAACGCATCGAAGTGCCAATTCGGCCGCCGCCAGATTGCCGTCCTAGGACATCTCGTTGACGCGAACGGAGTGCAACGGGACCCAGGCAAGATCCATGCTGTTGCGCACTTCCCTGTTCCAAAGTGAATGAAGGATGTGCGCAGCTTCATCGGCCTTTGCTCATACTTCCGCCGTTTTGTGAAAAATTTCGCGCCCATAGCACGACCACTAACCGAGATTTTGAAAAAGACGCCCTTTCCAGTGGGGCGATAACGAGGCCTCTGCATTCTCGCATGTAATCGACCTTCTCACAATGCCTCCCGTTCTGGCCCATTTCGATCCTTCTGCGCCTACCGAAGTCCGTACTGATGCCAGCGGTCAAGTAATTGGCGCGGTACTGGCACAACGCCAGCGCGGTAACGACCGTGTTGTCGCTTACTCCAGGAAGCTCTTCTCACCCTCCGAGCGCAACTATACCATCACTGAGCGTGAGTGTCTGGTCCTAGTTTGGGAAGTTGCGAAGTTCCGCCCATACTTATATGGCCGACCTTTTTCGTTGTCACATACCGCCACGCGCTTTACTGGTTATGCTCACTGAAAGATCCTACAGGAAGACTTTGCCGCTGGGCCTTACGCCTTTAAGAATATTCGTATACTGTCGCCTACAAATCTGGCCGACTACACAAAAACGGTGACTGCCTGTCTCGTTACCCGGTAGACGAGCCTGATGGCGCCGACAGTTGTACCGCGAACGGCATTTTCTCTGTGTCTGCTTTCGTTAACATTGCCGATAAGCAGTACCGAGAGCTATCGCTGCGAGTACTCATCGAGCATCTGCGCTCTGCACCTACCGACGCATACGTTCGCCGATATGTTCTCTAGGGCGGCATTCTGTACCGAAGGAACTTCCTCCCTGACGCCCCTGTTCTTCTTCTTGTCGTGCCAAAACATCTACGACAGACTGTGCTCTTTCAGATGCATGACGCACCCACTGCTGGACATCTTGGGGTAACCCGCACGTACGACCGCGTCCGCCGCCGCTTCTATTGGCCTGGTCTCGCTCGCTCCGTCCGACCCCGTTTGTAGCCTGTGATCCCTGCCAGCGTCGGAAAACACCTGACGTGCTACCTGCCGGTCATCTCCAGGCGATCATGGTGCCTGTGGAACCATTCTTTTGTGTTGGATTCGATCTCCTCGGTCCGTTTCCCACATCATCCTTTGGGGACAAATTGGTAGCCGTCGCCACTGATTGCGCCACCCGATACGCTATCACGCGGGCTCTCCCTACGAGTTGCGTCACTGATGTGATGTCCAACGCTATTCAGAGCGTGTTTACAGGAGGTATTCAGAGACCTGGATTGGGAAGAATTGGGGATAAAAAGTAATGGAGAATACCTTAGTAACTTGCGATTCGCTGATGATATTGCCTTGCTTAGTAACTCAGGGGACCAATTGCAATGCATGCTCACTGACCTGGAGAGGCAAAGCAGAACAGTGGGTCTAAAAATTAATGTGCAGAAAACTAAAGCAATGCTTAACAGTCTCGGAAGAGAACAGCAATTTGCAATAGGCAGCGAGGCACTGGAAGTCGTAAGCGAATACATCTACTTAGGGCAGGGAGTGAAGGCGGATCCGGATCATGAGACGGAAATAATCAGAATAATAGGAATGGGCTGGGGTGCCTTTGGCAGGCATTCTCAGATCATGAACAGCAGGTTGCCATTATCCCTCAAGAGAAAAGTATATAATAGCTGTGTCTTACCAGTCCTCACTTACGGGCAGAAACCTGGAGGCTTACGAAAAGGGTGCTACTCAAATTGAGGACGACGCAACGAGCTATGGAACGAAGAATGATAGGTGTAACGTTAAGGGATAAGAAAAGAGCAGATTCGGTGAGGGAACAAACGCGAGTTAATGACATCTTAGTTGAAATAAAGAAAAAGAAATGGTGATGGGCAGGACATGTAATGAGGAGGGAAGATAACCGATGGTCATTAAGGGTTACGGACTGGATCCCAAGGGAAGGGAAGCGTAGCAGGGGGCGGCAGAAAGTTAGGTGGGCGGATGAGATTAAGAAGTTTGCATGCATGGCATGGCCACAATTAGTACATGACCGGGGTTGTTGGAGAAGTATGGGAGAGGCCTTTGCCCTGCAGTGGGCGTAACCAGGCTGATGATGATGATGATGATCTTACTTCATGGCGCCCCGCGACAGCTGCTTACTGACCGTGGTCGTAACTTCCTGTCGAAAGTTATCGCCGCCATTGTGAATTCCTGCTCCATTTAACACAAGCTGACGACCTCGTACCATCCTCAAACCAATGGCCTGACAGAGCGCTTAAACCGTACTCTTACCGATATGCTGCCCAAGTACGTTTCCAAGGACCACCACGATTGGGACATTGGCCTTCCTTACGTCACGTTTGCGTACAATTCTTCCCGGCACGATAGAGCCGGATTTTCTCCATTTAGCTATTGCACGGTCGCAAACCAACGTTGCCCCTTGACACGGCACTCCCTCCTGCTGCTATCTCAAGAAGCGAGTGTGCGCGCGACACCATCGCCCTCGCGGATCATGCACGCCAGCTTGCCCGTACTCGACTGACGGCCTCGCAAACCACTCAGCAGCGTCAGTGCAACGCCCGCCACCGTGAAGTAGTGTTCTCGCCTGGTGCGCTCGTGTTCCTCTGGTCGCCCTCTCGTCACGTCGGACTTTCAGAGAAGCTCCTTTTGCAATATACAGGGCCCTACCACGTGCTCCGCTAGGTGACGCCTGTGATGTACGAAATCGCCCGTGCGTTCAACCTCGTCCTCTACTCTCGCATCTAGTGATGTTGTGCACGTCTGTAGGCTCAAGGCATACTACACTGCTTCCGAGTCCGGCGTTTAGTCGCTCCGGGACGGCGCTTTTGCCGGAGGGTGTAGTGCTACAGAACAGTATTAGCGATGACAAAGAGGCGAGCCGGGTTAAGACGACGACGATGAGAGGCTAGCGCGGGCTGTTGCCTCTTGTCCAAGTGCGGCGTATTGCCTTGTAAATATAGTTGTATATAGCTTTTCGTCGGCGTCTTCCTACGTAACAATATCAAGACACAAATATATACTAGGTGAAGATGCACCGCCAGAACGGGTAAACTACAGCGGTTAAATAAATGCAGCAAAGAGCATATATTTCTCTCACGAGGTCACATGACTAAGCTGTGCAAACGCTACAACGGCTTGTCCAGCAGATCTAAATTTTTCATGCTCGGAAAACTTTCCATATTTTTTTTTATTTCGTTCCACTTAAGGAGATCTAAGGTCAGTGTACAAACGCATAAAACAGTGTGAGTGGATAGTTTACTTCTCTGTCTGATGCCCATAATCTGTGCATATTTCGGAAGATGTTCGTTGAGGCATCGACCTGTTTGTCTTGCATAGTTGCCGCTGTAGGACAGTAGAATGTTGTAAAGAATACCAACCGCAAAGCAGGTTAGTTGCTACATGAGCATTGCTGCATTCCTTGTGTAGGTTTGCTACAATTTATGTTTTATCACCATGTGCTCCAGAGTGCATGGCGCGAAAATCACAAGGCAAGTTCCAGCTTTGCCAGCAATTGTTTAGGTTAAAGCAGACCTTGGCCGACCTTGCCTATAGATATGACATTACAGTGGCAATAATTCGCTTGCCTGAAGGCCTGCGTGAGGCATCATGTGCATACAGCTCGGTTGACGTGCGCATGCGCAGCCGATGCAGGTACCTTACTCAAAGCAAATATTGAACTTGTGTCTGGGCGCTCTTCTGCTTGGCGATGAGTCAAGCTCTTGCACGGGTTCTTCTCTACTCCTGTGACGTAAAGCTTCACATCCTAAAAGGGCACTGATCGAAAAGGCAGAATTCCCCTTTTATAACAACGGTCCAGTATACAAGACGCCCTCCAACGAAAGCTTTGATGTCCGAAAATCAGAGCTCCCTGACTAGAGCTAGCTTTTATTAACACAAAATTGCCTAACGCTGTACCGAAGACCAACAAATGCCACTTAATCACTTCAGAATCAATACTTGCCGTACTAAATAGGAAAATGTTTTCAATGAAGTACAGTATCTGTAATGCTCTGGTGCCCACTGTTTCTAGGTTTTCGATTTTTCGAAGGTTTTTTTCTGCCGTAGGAAGTTTTAAATTAGGGAGGCTCAAAGGTTTAGCGGCTGTTGTATATTCTCTACATTGCCCGGCGTGTTCATGCAACCAAAATACGACTAGCAGACAAGCGCCAATATTTGGATTTCAAGCTTTTATTACCTAAGAATCTAGGAAAACTTACGCCCTGCACTCAAAGAGGTTTTAGCCTTTCTGATCAGCGTTCTCGAAGATACTGAAACTGTTCCTAAAAGAACACAAGAGAGAAGCCTTAAGTTGGTCATGCAACCTCGGAATGGAGGGTAACCTTTGTACAGAAGTACGACGTTTCTTTTTAATACTGCCTACGCACTAACTTCTGGTAATGCATTGCCGAGAAGGTTCTAATTGAGTTGCACATAAATGATTTCTCAGAATCGAGAACTTTAAGCAAGTCGAAAGCTTCCACAGCTATAAATTATACACACAATGTCAACCACAGAATCAGGGAGACTGCCGGGAGACATGGAGCTACTATTTTAATTTCGGTGCCGGAAAACCTTGGTACGCTATACAGAATAGTCAACCAAACCAGGAGAAGAGAACAGTCTTGCACTAATATTTGCAGGATTTTGTAGGCTGTCTAATTGGCACTGTTTAAAATAAAGCACTCCTGTGTTGCAGTAATATTCTAGGATAAGCAGGCCGGTGATTCGCGGTACCATAGAAAGCAAACACAAAGCAAAGAGCCCATTGATGCTGCTTTCTGCAGTTGTAGAGCAAAGTTTGAACATACACATGTTATTACACATATATCAAAAAATGCTAAAAGTTTTTGAAGCGTGCACCGCTCAGAGGAGAGCCCGCTCACATTCTAGTGTGTCATCATTCATTTTGGTTGGGAAGAACTTGAATAATTCGGATTGTTTTTTCATCGCATCCCATGGCACAAATAGATGCTCCGACCATTACTTTACATCATTTCATTGTATTTGATGTTGCATGTTAGTTTTACAGCGAATGCCCAGCTTGTATGGTTACGTAGCGTTTTGCGGTGCCAAACCAAATAACGCGATGATACCTTAACACTGTGTACTTTGCATAGTTATATCTTTAAATGCGAGTTTTTTATTCTACGGTTATGTCGTCTAGTCTCATCCCATCATTGCATGCTGCCCCCAGTATTTAAGAAGGTGTTTACCAACACACTGTTTACAACCCACGTGAAGTGTGGAGCCTAAGGAGCCGTGGGGTAAGGAATTTCGTGACTGAACAATGACTGCCTGCCATGAATACTTGTAAATAGGTGGTGTGATGTGAAGCAGTTGTCATTGACTTGTTTTATCAAGTAAACAAAACACGGCAGGACCCATCTCATAACCGCCGACTTATTAGGATTAGCATTAGAATGATACAGTGGTACACCGCGTTACTGCCCTCCTTTATTTAGAATTTGCAGTTTTCATTCTGACACTTTTATGCCTTCGGGTATATGTGACCTACACTGTTATCGGTATTAACCGTGCCTTGCCATAATCGGCAGCGATCAGGACGGCATCACAATGATTGTATGGCAACTTAGTGACGAAGATGGAACGGCGAACACGCAATGGTGACGACAGCACAAAATGAAAGGCTGACAATTTTCAAAAGACGACAGTAAAACGATCACGGCATGAGTACAATAGGATCAGACCATTGAAGAGGACCATGACATGACAGTAGTTGTATCATAATAATTTAACCACATTGATGGCTTCACGCAATTGTCAAGTTTGACTTAATAGTTCTCCGGAAATCAGCAAGGTGCCTTTCTTCGAGTTCACGAATTCAGCTTCGCCCCGCTACGTGCTAGCCGCCTCGTTAGTTCAGATGGTAGAGCGGCAGCCCCGGAAAGGCGGTAGTCCCAGGTTCGAGTCCCGGACCCGGACGAATTTTTCTTCAACAGCGAGGCTTTCCTTTCTAGGAACCCCGTAGGGGTTTCTTTTGTAGCAATTGCTATGAACTGGTGGATGTCTGATTTTCCCTTAATTAATCACTAATATTTACTAGCAATTTGTCCTTGACAAAGGTGTGGAAATTACTCCATCTTCCTATACATTGCGAAAGCATTATATAAGGTTAAAAATCAGCCGCTTCTAACAAAACTACACGCTTACGTATTGACCCGCTATTGCTCCAGTGGATAGAAGAATTTCTTGCTAACCAAACAGAGTTTGTTTCCATTAAAGATACCTATTCTCCTGAGGTACCCCTGCGCTGGGGAATTCCCCTGTGTTCTGTTCTAGGCCAAGTACTTCATTATTTATATAAATCATTTACCTAATAATATATTCATCCATTTGACTTTTTGCTGACGATTTGTTATATACAGGAAAGTTACTAATAATGCTGACATCTAATTCCTTCAGAGAGACCCTATTGATCACACACAATAATGTGAGATTTGGAATATGGAACTTAACATTTCTAAATGTAATACAGTGAGAATTTCCCGTAACCACGCACCTTTGCCTAACTACTTGTATTCTTTGAAAGCAATCCCACTTCGAACTTATAAGTATCGTGGTGTACACATCACTAACTCTTTGTCGTGAGCATATCACATTGATTATGTAACATTGAAATCTAATCGTATGCTAGGTCACATAAAATGTAATTTTCCCTTGCACCATTGTCATTAAAGGAACAGCTATATATTACTTACATCCGCCCATTACTGGGATATGCTGCGTTCGTATGGGACACAAGCCAGGTTACTTATCAACAAACTCGGAGCAGTTCAAAATCGCTCAGCACGTCTCATACTTTTGAACTATAGTCACTGTAACTATCATAAAAATAGCTTTAATCTCCCTAACCTTGCAATGTGCAGAAAATTATCTCGCCTCTGTCTTTTTCAGAAGAACTACTATCACAGTCACGTACTTAAATCACGCTGGATACGGCCTCCTTCTTTCATATTTTCACGCCTTGAACGCCATTGAAATGTTCATATTCGTTGAGGAAACACGGTAACATTTTTCCATTCACTGCTACCCTTGCTACACGGGACTGCCACCACCTGCCAGGCTAAATCCTCAGTGTTACTAACCCATAAAGATTCCACGAGGAACGTAGCATTCCTTTTGATGTATTTTTGTTCTCAATGTTCGATCTTCGTTTGCTCTTTGGTGCA
Organism: Dermacentor variabilis; assembly: GCF_050947875.1. Lineage (NCBI taxonomy): Eukaryota > Metazoa > Arthropoda > Arachnida > Ixodida > Ixodidae > Dermacentor > Dermacentor variabilis. The sequence goes on along the minus strand of NC_134574.1, from coordinate 85,397,195 downwards.
TGTGTGCGTCCATAGTGCAATGACCTATGTGTCACCAGGTCATTCCATGTGTCATGTCAATATGCCATTATCTTTCATTCATTCCTTTCTTGCATTTTTTTCGGATTTTGCTTTATGTAAATTGCTCCTTATAAAATTTGTAAGTGTTGTTTCTGCGCCCCTCCGCCTACAATGCTGTAACGCCTTTAGGGCACAATAAATAATCAAATAAATAAGTAAATAAATGAATAAATAAATAAATAATGAATAACAGATTCACGGCTGGTCAAACCTATGCTGCCGTTCCAGCCGGGTCGGCGGTGCCTGTTATCCAGGCAAGTAATGGTCCGGTGGCCTTCGCGGTCGAGTACTCCGCCTCGGCACTGGTGTCGACGGGCTCGGTGTGGCAGCGCCGAGTGCTGCCTGAGCCAGTCTCGCTCCTTCCGGAGAGCCCGCAGAGGATGGCCTTGAGAGTAAGTTCACATCGGTCGAACGGGCGCCGTACAACTGGCGACGCTTGCCACTTCCGAGGTGGGTGGTGCTTCGCTGGCCGCGACTGGTTTTTTTGTTGGTCCGCCTGCATGCTAGACTTCTGAAGTGGCTGCCTAAGGAGCAAGCCGGGTCCCTAGGCGAGGCCTATCATTGTCGTCATACAGACGCCACGCGGTCCTGTCCGGTATACGGAAGAGCACCGGTGAGGTGCTGGTCCGGTAGACCAGGCTGGGACAGCACGGAAGTTCCTTGCTAAGACCGGAGCTCCTGACTCCAGCAAACGCCCGCGATGGCACCCTTGGTCAGCAGCCAACTTCTGCTTCAGCTTGTTCAGGAGCGCTATGGACCGGTGTAAGATGCGAGACGTCCAAAGGCGTCTGACCATGCGGACAAGCGGAAGCTAACGGGGAGCACGGCCAGTGACATCGTGGAGCGTGGTCCGGCACTGGAACTGTACCCACTCAACCTACGTCCGGAAATTCCCAGCGTGGTTCTTCTTGATATTCTTGTTGAGGGTCTGCACCAACCGCTCAGCTGCACGTTCGAAGCAGGGTGGTATGGCGGAACAACAATCCGGCGTATTCTGTTCTTCGTCAGCCAGGCTAGGCACCCTGTGCAGGCGAAAGCGGGACCATTGTCGGACACAATGACGTCCGGCCACCCCTGGGTGAAAAAGCCCTGCCGCAGTGCCGCAAAGGTCATGCCTCCTGATGGAGTTGTGCCAGGTAGGACCTCCACCCACTTCGAAAAGGCATCCACCACCCGCAGGACGTAATGGTCCTTGAAGGCCCCACCCAAATCCACATGCAGGCGAGATCAGGCTCTTAGTGGGAACGGCCAGCTGGTGACCTCCACAGGACGTGAAGCCGCTGATACTTCTGGCAGACTTGGCAGCTCTACACCATGAAAGTCACGTCCTGGTCTAGGCTATGACACCGAACATGAGACCGGGCGACCATCTTTTTTTTTCACGACAGGATGTCCCGTGTGCAGGAACTGCAGCAACTTGGACAGGAAATTTTGTGGGATCTCCGTCCTGGAACCCTCTAGTAGGCGGCTCTGCTACATGCTCAGCTCGGCGGCCTTGTGACAGTAGGTCCGCTGCACCAAATGCTCCCATCAGGACACCGCTTTGACCAGCTGGGGACGACTGCGTTCCTGCTGGTCGCTTTCAACACAGCATATCTGAAGATTGCCTCCGGGTACGCTTGCTCCAGCATGAGCACTTGAGCAGGCTCTGTAACAGAAGTAGGCACCTCTGGCTGGCATTGGCGGCTCAGAACATCAGCAGGTCCCCGACCCTATCCCGGACGGTAGACCAGCTGGTAGCTCTAGGTAGCTGCTAGCCTCATGGCCCAGCGTACCACTCGAGGTGATACGTGCACGGGAACCGCCTTGTCAGGCCCCAGCAGCCGCAGCCGCGGCTTGAGGTCTTTGACCGCCTCGAACTTCTGGCTCCACAGATACTGCTGAAAGTGCTTGACCACGAACATAAATCACCTGGCTTTCTTTGCCCAGTTGGTTGTAATGTAGCTCTGCAGCATGAAGCCGACAGGAAGCTAACGACAGAGAAGTTCCTGGCCATCCTTGTGCCGGTGCGCCAGGTCGGCTCTCATGCCGTCCGGCGACGCATCTACGGTAAGGGCGAGAAACTTGGGTAGACCGAAGTGTACCAGCACTGGAGCCTAGGCGGTTAGCTCCTTGTTCTGCTGGAAGGCCCTGTACCCCTCTTTCTTCGAGACCCACTCCTGACCATCACGTGTGGAAGCTGGTGCGGCTGTAGATGGCAGACAGATTCAGCAGGAAACTGCTGCAGAAGTTCATGAGGCCTAGGTAGCTGTGAAACTACTCGTTGTAAGGCTTAGGTGCCTGGAGCACAACATCAGCATTGGGTGCCATGAAAACACAATTTCCCAGCTTGAGACCGGTGTTGCGCAATCGTCCCAGCACAGTGGGCTGGTTCTGCAAGTGGTCCCCGTCATCGTTGCCAGTAACCAGGATGTCGTCCAAGTACACGGCCATCCGCGTCATCCCTCGAAACAGGTTGTCCATCCCCCTTTGAAAAATGACTGGGGCTGAGGCCACGCCCGATGACACGCGCGTGTACTAGAAGACCTCTAAAGGTATCGATATCGTGACCTACTTGATCTACGTGACCTATCGCACCCTGCAGAACAAGCTACTGGCAAGCATCTCTGAGGTCGACGTTCATGCACTTCTGTCCTCAACACAACGCTGATCACAGATCTTCAATCCGAGGCAGCGGGCATTTCTCGACGGGGGTAGATGGTAACTTTGAATTCCGCGAGATCCTAACACTGCCATCTCGCTTGAGTACTCGATCGATGGGAGCGGCCCCCTCCGCACCAGGATGCCTCGCTCTAACCGTTGCAGCTCCTGGGTGACTCCGTCCTTCGGGAAAAACGGCATTGGGCGAGGCTTAAAAAAAGAGGCCGGGCTCTCTCAGGTTTGCAGATGCCGGCGAATGTACGCACTCCAGGCCTCAAGAGACACTTTGGTCAGGAAGCTTGGAAAGTTTTTCACCACATGCAGGACGGCTTCCAGGTACTAGGCAGACGAAGGCCCAGTGCATGAATACGGTTTCGGCTCAGCAGCCTTGGTAACGAGCCCTTGGCTAAGTAATGGGGAAGTGTCGCCTTCTCATCCCCCCGTCAGCAGCGATACCGGACAGCCTGGCTCAGTTACGTGGACGTTGACCGACAGCTTGAACTGGTGGATTGGGCTGAGATGGCCAAGCAGGCCCACGGCCTTACTTGAGCCCGATCCCTCAGCCACATCCCCCTTTACCCTTGCCCCTTTCAATAAAGTTTACCAACCACCACCCTGTCACCAAAGCGGACGCTCACCTGGGCGTGTCCCTTGACATCGGAAAGCTGTCCGGACTACCTGCGCAGCATGATGCATGAAGCCTCGACGAACACGCCGGAGAAGGTACGCTTGAACAGTTCCCCTGCCATGACCGACAAGACGGCCCTTGTATCCAGCTTCATGGAAGTGGGGTGCCCAGATTTCGACAGCGAGCATGTACAGTTAAACAGACGAGAACAAGGCCAGTGTGCCACATGTCGAAGATCGGCTGTTCCTCGGCCACGATATGGAATGTGCCGCGGAGAAACCCGAGCCTGCTGCCGCCCGTGCCAGCCGCGTACCCTTGCTATGGCTACCCTGGCCGCGGGCTGGTGTAGAACATGGGCTTGATGCAGGCTGTTGCTTGTCGCCAGTGTCATCGTCCACCGGGGTTCGTGGATGAGGGGTTGAGGTCCAGGCAAACTCCGCCAGAGAAATGCTCCGCAGTACCTTGCCGCTGAATGATGACTGACTGTGTAAAGCTGTGCTCGTCAATGTTGATTAGCGCGGTAATCAATATTGACCAGCAAGCCTCGCGGGCTAGTGAGCCTGCCAGTCGAACAAAGATTATGCCGAAGGGGCGTCACATGCTCGTTACATGGGGTTATACCGTAAAATTATAGAAATATTTCACAGTGCGGCTAAAATTATTCCATAGGCACCCTCTACGGTCTACGTCAGAATCAAATTGTTGTTTTTGTATGTAAGAAACCATAACGTTTTATTTCAGGAGGCTCCACAGTCGCTTCGGTGTTTTGAGCGCAGCTTCATAGGCTTGAATTTGCTTACTTATATGTAGGACATGTCCTTAACGTCGGATCCCTTTGGAGTCTCCACTCTACAATAATGAAAGAAGTTTGTCGGGTTTAACGCGTTCGTGAACTTGCATGGCGCATCCTTAGCCCACACGTGAATTTTAATTACATCCCTCCTTCACTAATTCGGGTGACGCATAAAATTCCTCTTTGCCTCACGCGTCTTGTCTAGGTGCAGGTCCATGCACCGCAGACCACCTCACTACATCGAGCGAAGCTTCTGGGCTTGAATACATTCGTTGATTTGCAGGACGCGTCCACTTTACTTCACCGATTCTTCATTAATTCGACAAAGCACCGTAGTCTAGAATCAGTTCCCTTATTTGCAGGAACCGTCTGTACAGGGCTTAGGTCCTTTCACTGCACAGGTAGCTCACTGCTCAGAGCGAAGTTTTGTAGGCCATTTTTGTTAATAGGCACAGGCGCTTTGCTTCTTGGGCTGGCTGGTGGCGCAATATGTACTGCCCGCTCCTGGGCCAATGCTGTTTTCTCGGTATGTGCGATGGCATAAAAAACATCATCATCATAGTCGTCATCAACCAAACGCGGCGACGATTACGAACGAATTGGAGTTGCCGAGATTCAAAAATACGTGCGATCGCGGTCTAATTGTGTCGGCATCTTGCTGCTGCACCGTGGGGGCGGATGGAACACGTAGACAATTTTTCTAAAGCACAAGCCATTCGGCAAGACAGCACCAGCACTTCGCCACCAGCCACGGTACATGGTCGGGTAAGGTTCGCTGAAAAGTTTCAATTCTTTAATTTGCGCTGTTCAGCCCAGCAATGCGTACGGCAGGTAAGTAAGTGGTTGTTCGTTAGAGTTACAAAGTGCGTTCCATGGGAAAGGAAGTGCTGCCGTGGAGGCAGAGGTGGGGTTATGAAATTAGGAAATTTTCAAGCCTAACTTGGAGTCAGCTAGCACACGACCAGGGTAGCTGGAGATCTAGTGGAGAGGTTTTCGTCCTGGCAGTTGAAATAAAATTGGGCTCCTGCTGCTGCTGATGATGATAATAAAATACAAATTCCCGATTTTTTTTTGCATTCCGCCTCAATTGGGATACGACTGCCACGGGCGCGAGTGAACCAGCGACACTGAGCTGATGAGTGCAAGGCCACAGTCAGTAGGCTACACATGAGTTTTTAGGGCTCCGGTAGTATACAAGTGCTTGGCTTTCCAGATTTACGATGCCACGCTGGACAATAAGTCGAGGCACGCCTCCGAGCACCCATGTGCCTGGAGAATACACGCAATGCATCTGTCCGCTTAAACCAAAGTACCCGCAAAAATACGTGACTCTCCACCGTCCTTGCTGTATGCTCCTTTGTCGACACGATAATTTTTGGCGCTCCTTACTCATGCATCTGGCAGGCAGAACCCTAAATTTTGCCATGTGACCGATAACATAAACCAACACTTATGTTGAATTTGTCGGCTTACAGGGGCACAAATGAACAACAGTTACGGAGAAGTCTACACTGTCATTTAACTGAAGACCCCATACTTGAGAGTTACGTAAACGTTAGTTTGGTTGTATGACTGCGATGGCAAAGTGGTGTGAAGGGCCGCATTCCACTGTTCTCTTTAGTAGAGACATGCATCGACGGTGCCATGTAAAGCATTTTGAGTTCCTTGTTGATTAATGATCTTAACCTCAATTTTTATAGCAGTGGGCATTAATGCCCGATTATATACAGTTGATTAAGATGCATAGCCTAATTATGATATTTTTTCTACTTCCTACACAGAGATTCCTGAATACTGTAGCCCACCTAAAATAGACTTGAATAAGAATCGCTGCCACCAACCACTTAGAGTGGGAATATCCTGCGGAAGCACAAGCAATCAACAGTGTCAGCAGAGATGGCATTATGACTTCCCAGCTCGTGACTGTTTTTCGTTTTATTACACAGGATGTGGAGGGAATAACAATAATTTTGAGTCACAAATTGACTGCAGAAACAGCTGCTGGATAGGCCGTAAGTATATTTTAGATCCCTGTATCCATGTGATGCATCTATTCTCGAATATGTGTTTGATGAAAGTAAGAGATAGGTGAATTAAAAAAAAGCCATTGTGCAGTTATGTAATGTAATTGCGTACTTTTGCAATAGAGTATATGTATTACTTCTAGTCAGACTCAATCTACGATCGTTGTCCATATTGCTGTTTTGATTCTGTTTATACAAAACTGGCATCGTTAAGCATTTAGAGCAAACGAATGTGGCCCAAAAATAAGGAACCTTCTTGTTTGCAACTGTTTCTTTTGGGGGGAGGGGAGGGGGATTGGCCAGTTACCTTCACTAATTAAATAAGGCACCGTTCTAAAGAGGGACAAGCGAAATGACATATGACGCGTGCTGACTACCTACAAACCTTATTACATGTAAAGATCACTCTATATACACCAACCCTAACTTTCAAATTTGCAGATCTAATATATGTGCAGCACCAGAATTCGCCGAAAGTTTATATGAAAAAAATCTACCGTAAAGTTCTTTGTTAATATTGGCGCTGATCCGCGTAGATGTTCTCGAAAATTGGGGAAATAACGTTGTAGGAAAACTGTAATTGCGAAATGTTAAGTACAAATATTCCCATCAAAAATGCGAGGCAGTATGAGAAGAGCAGGGACTAAGCAGTTCTAAATATTGTATATGCTGCGGGAACTGTTGCGTAAGCTAATGTTGGCTGCAGAAATGGCGTGAATGGGTGTTTACGAGGCCAGCGGGTAGAATGCTGAGAGTAATTCAGCCATAGGGTGTCACAATACCGTCGTCAATCAACGCAAGACTCTTACTACAGCTTTGCGACATAATATGGGGTTCATTAAACACGGCGAATCCATATTAAAGCTTTGTATTGAATTCCTGCGATTATTAAACTTTTTTCACTGTCACTTTGTTGCTTTTGTCAGCAAATAGAAATTCATGCTTAATTGGACAGAATAATATACCTATATGGTAACCATAACGTAATAATCATTAAGGCATGACAGGGGACAGAACGTGGCGTTTACTTGAGTAAGCCATCCGTTCTTCTATCGAACAATGAAATTGGTGTTTTGGAGGGTGCAATCAGGGCGCAGTTGACCATTGCCACTGCTGCCTATCGTTTTGTGCGTTTGTATAATTTTGCCCGGTGAATTCGGTGAAGTAAAACAACGCGGGTTTTATGTGCAATGTGGGACAAACTTTCTCATTGCCTATAAAAGGCTCTGGAACAGTAAACCATGCCTTAATGCGATCTTCAGAATTAGTAAATTTTGTGGATCTCCTTCAAAGAAATCTAAAAAATAGATTTGCCTTGATATCGGCATAATATTAGAATGGTGGTATTTAGATAATGAGAACGGAATCTTATTTCATCTCATCAAGCTGACATTGCGCTGAGGTCTAAGCGTTTCCGAACGAAACACTTCCAATGTAACCCTGACGCACAACCTGTATTTCAGTCAGCATATGTCATGCTTTTTCTATGTTCTAAACGCACAAAATTTGTGCTTGATTGCCTCCGGAGGGTAGAACCCATAGCAGCTGTAAAAAAAATATTTAACAAAATCAGCAAGTGAGTTGTGCTGAATGCGATATGAAATACTACGTTTAGTTATCGTTTTGTTTGCTTCCATTGATGATCTCTGTGTATTTGAGCGGAATCGTCGGAAAATTGAAATTGATGATTGAGCTATACAAGAGATTGTGACCTCGTGGTTAGGTAATCAGACTGCTGCATTAAAGGACCAAAGTTCGATATCACCATCAAGTGTGTAATTCAAGCTTTCTCTAAGTGTTAGCTATTCGGCATCACAAAAGCAGCACCCTGCAGCCATGGTCGGGTAATACAGGGAAGGCTCGTTAAGATAGCGCTGCAGGCCAGTGTGGCGCTGATGGTAATATATGTGCTAGGTTTCGCTTTTGTCTTCAGCAAAAAAGGAAGCATATATAAAATTCTCACTCGAAGAATAATAACAAGATGATAGACTTTGACTATTTCTTTACAAAAGCAGGGTGCTGTTCTAAGGATATGTAAAACCTGGATTTCTATTTACCCCTTGCAAAGGATTGTAACTTCGTGGAGAAACTGCGTTTAGAGCGAATTCTTCATTTGCTTGTTGAGGGTGCGAAAATTACGAGTAATTAGGTTTACCCGAAGCACGAAAGACCCTTCATATAAAACAGGGTACTTGTTTAGCTCACAGGGGATACTAGAGGCGCTTTGCATAATGCATAAAGCTAAGAAAGAAATGAGGTTAATATAGCTATTTTCGAAGCACATAATTAAGCCAGATTCTGTAAAGGTTCTTCACACATTAATTTGACATGCATCATCATTACATGAAATAAAACTCTTCAGCGTAGTGCTATCTCAGAGCGCTAAAGACGGCTTTATAGATGTAATGCCTCTTAGCTGTGAATAAATAATTTTTTCGAAGACCATACGTGATCCACAAACATTTAAACTTGCCCATTGTCCCTAATTCCTTATACTTGTAAAGCTCGACATTCCTGCTAAATATAGTTCTGTCACAAGTAAAAGAACTAAACATGTGCGTCCAAAAAGGCCTGAAGTTGGGTAGAAGACAACGATGGCACTCGGCGAAACGAAGCTGGGAAAATTTACTAAAAGGAGAGAATTCAAAACAAAGCGATAGACAGCATGCGTAAAGGGTGGAAGAGCAGAGAAGAAGAGAAAGAAGGAGGCGAAGGCTGAGGTACGGGGCATGGCTGGCGTGGATTTCGAACAGGGCATACGAAATACGAATAGTTGAAATCAAGAAAAAGAAGTGGGCATGGGCAGGGCATGTAATAAAGTGGGAAGATAACCGATGGTCATTAAGAGTTACGGACGTAGATTCCAAGAGAAGGGAAGCGTAGCAGGGGGCGCCAGAAAGTTAAGTGGGCGGATGAGATTAAGAAGTTTGCACGAACAGGGCCACAATTAGCACGTGAGCGGGGTAGTTGGAGAAGTATGGGAGAGGCCTTTGCCCTGCAATGGGCGTAGCCAGGCTGCTGCTGCTGATGATGATACGAATCTCTAGCTATGCTCTTAAGACGAAAAGGAGCAGCTTCGGGGCCTTGAAACGGACAGGGGAACACATTAAGATGGGTGGAAAGAGATCAAAATCTTGCGTGCCGGCTGCATCGACGGGGCGTTGCTGCATGGGCACGGTCCAGCTCCACGTCTCTATCGGCGGGCACGGTCCTGTGCCACGGCGATGACTACTGTCTTGTAAAGCCAGCAGCACAGCGTCAAACTGGCCAAAGCCTGGTCTTGTGCCACGCTAGTCCCGGAAGAGAAACATAACCCCGTCACTCGCAAAAGAAGTGACGCCTACCACGTCGGAACTACGGATATGGATGTGTTATGCCATGCTGGCAGATGTCCGCCATCACGGGTGGTGGTCAAGACGCTTGATTTCTTCTGGTGTCCTGTATATGTGAACTGAAGAATATTATGAGTTGTAGCCTAGTTTGTTTTGTGTACATAGCTAGACTAGGGATTTTAACGTCTTGATTCATGGTGTGTGAGATTAAGCTTTTTTTCAGTTCTATTCCTTTCTTGGGAAAAATGTGTTTCAATATGTTTTTGCAGTGTCCCTGCCTGTTTCGGCGAAGTGGGGGGGGGGGGGCAATTCGTGGTGGCTTAGACACCGGGCGAAACATGCGCTGTTCGAAAATACATTTATTAATATTAAATTATTTGTTATTTGCTACAAACGCTGTAATTTACTTGCACAAGAGCTTTTTTACCGACACATCTCCTGTGGCCTGATAATTCATAACAAATATAAACAAGGTAACTTGTTCTGTTTATGCAGAACATCTGACAAAGCGTACAGAATCTTCCTGTAACGCAGCATGTCAGGGAGGAAGCGATGTGTCTGTAATATATTCCAAGTCTGATGAATGAGGCAGGGATATTAGAGATACAGTCCACATGTCCACATTTTTAACGAAATATAGTAACGGTAGGACGTGTAGGTATTTCCTAAGCATTCTGCCGAGCTATGAGGCGTTACAGTACAACTATTGTATATCAGTAGACTGTACATAGTTTGGTCTTTCTTTCCTGATTATCTTCTTTCTTTTACATCTGATTTGTTGCTTATTCCCCTGAAATTGCATTGCCGATGTGATGCGAAGGTTTCATAAATAGAAGCTTTGCTAGTGTGTGTTAAAGAACATTGGAATAATTTTCAACGACTTAATCAGAAATGTTAGGAAACGAGAAGAAATTGTTATTATTTTGCGAATACAGGCAAGGAATTTGGTAATGTAATACTTTTATTTCTCAGTTACTCATATTCTTCCTTTCATTCTTGCATCTGGCGAATTAGGCCAATGTAGCTTCAGGTTTTCCCTGCTGATGCATTCCAGACATGGCGTTGATGTACCTAGAAATGTGTATTATTATTCCGTAATTATATTCGGGAACGTGTTACAAATTCACTTGTATTTTCTCAAACGCTGCTGTAGACCATTCACAACATCTATGTTCACTAGGATTTGAAACGAATCTAAAGCGTGTTTAATTGAGTAAGCGGAAGTTCGATCAGAAATAGTTGTAATAACACTCCAGTCTCCCCCCTTAACTTCATTAGTAGCAGGAGTTGATTAAAGCAGAATAAGAAAGAACCACTTCTGATTGCCAAACTGATGCAATTTACCTCCCCCTAGCCCGAAATGCGCATGAAACCTTCCTGTACAATATATGACGGAAACGACAATTAAGGAAATAAGGAAAATAAATAAGGAAATTAAGGAAACATGTATCGGTCCGAACATTATTTCACAGCCTTTCTTAGTAACTAAAAAGTCAGAAGTAGGACTGGCACATGTTAGAAATTCTATCAAACAACAATAAATACGCACCATGCATTGCAGAGGTTTTGTGGCGGACAGCCCTACAATGGCACCTCTCGAGGCGCACGACAGTGGTTCAAATACATTTAGGAGCAAAACGCTACCCATTCCTTGAAAAGGCAGACAACGCGTACGAAAAAACGGGAGACTATATAGAGACATGTATTCTTCGGTATCTTACCTGCACATAGAACAGAACGCGTGCCCCATTACAAAGTCTATAAAATTTGACATGCACATTGAGACAAGGATAGAGGGGGTGAATAAATTGAACGCTCGTCAAGCAAAGCTTTCTAGCTTAGGTGGGCAGGGCAGTAACACAATGATGAGGAAAAACAGCAAAAAGTGCAACGAAAGTCACGTTTAATAGTTTGCTTCATAAAAACTAGGCAACCAGCAACTACTGTTCTGCATCGTAGTGTATAGCTATATGTGCGTCTCTGAGGAGATATTTTTGGAGAACTGTTTACATTAGAGGCATTTTGCCAACACTATACGGCGCCACTGAAGCCAAGTGCTATGCCATAAAGGTGTAAAGCATGCGGACAAGCGAACGGCGTAGTTTCAGCTCACTGCCGCTCTGCAACACAGTTGAACCTGCACAACAACAGGTTACGATGAGCAGTTTCTGATTTTTTTTAAAATGACAACAACGGAAAAAACGTTTGCCATAGTGTCCTTTCGCTGATAAGTGGTGTCAACTGTGAATTCGGTTCTGCATGGGTATAAAAATATCATTCTTGTTTTTATACACTTGCTTTACACCCACCCTAGCTGTTAAATAGATTGTCATCATAGAAAGGAAAACAACTGGTTATAGCTCCACTTCCTGAACAAGCCGAGATATTGCGAAAATTGAAACGCACCCAGGCAATAGTGATCCACCGCTCAGAAACTTCCTTTGCTAGTTGGTGACAGTCGTTGCATCTTGCTGTGAAGAATAGTGAAGGATAGTCATCGCACGACTGAGCCTAACCATCTTGGGGTCCACCGATGTATCTGATATTCTGAGATTGGTGGAAGATATCCCTCTTGAATTTTTTAGTTCCGTTGCCGAGGAAAGGCCTATGTGAATTCGCCACGTCTGTAAGCAGAGCAGACTCCACCACCAAGAAGCAGTCGATAGTTATCACTCCTGCTCAAAAAGGACACACCAACGCGCTTCTATATGATGAGTGCATTCCCCGCAGTGCAAGATTCGATGTGTTCAAAGACTCTCGCTATCGTTGAAGACAGTGACTGACTCCGTATAGAGGTATCGTTACAGTGCGTCGAAGGTAGTGGAGCAGCAGCATCAGCAGCAACAACATTAAGAGGGCAGCGAGGAAGACAAGGACGACGTGCACTACCGACACCCACTTGCCCTATCACTCCGTTATATATACGTCTTCTACACACCCCTTAACAGAGTGGCGCAAGTGCTGGGTATCTAAGTATCTAGCGAGGGAATCGCTATCACTTGAACCTCGTCGCAGTCGTCGACTGGCAGTACTTCCACCATCCTCAAGAGCAGGCATGTCCCGAGCAACTGAAGCTCCGCGACCGACGGGATATTCGCAACTGTATAAGGGGCCAGGGGCGTAGCCAGGGGGGCTTATGGGGCTTCAGCCCTCCCCCTCCCAAAATTTTTTCTTGCTTTGATGACACGCCGACCAAAACAACCCATGGCACCAGAAATCATTCTGGATTTTTGCTTGAATGTATTTTTCGCGCCCGAAAAGACATTTCGGCCCGAAGATTGTTAACACGGGCTGGATTTCCTGGCAACGCCCACGCACCTGGAGTCACATAACGCAAAGATCCCCATCTGAGCTCGAACTTTCAAGGGCGCTTTGATGGCGAGCTGGCTCGTCGCGGCATCTCGCAGAGGCCGCGGAATATAGGGAGCGCATGGATTTCAATTCAGAAACTTTATGGGTATAAAGATCACATAAAGTTTTGATGCGAAAGGTGGATTTACATTTCGAAAGTCGTGCTTTACATATTCAATTGCGGATCTTTCTCGCTTTAATTTTCTAATAAACATTTGATGCCAAAGCTGCACTGACTTTTCAAAAGTCGTACATTCGACCATACAACAAGACAAGCCAAATCAACGCACTATTAGCAAGTTGACAAAGCACGCAGCCAGGTCTGATGAGACGAAGCGTTGTGATGGTTCGTTTGTGCCATCTTGTCACAGAAAAGAATATCAACATCTTTTTCACCTGCGCCAAAGCATCCGTGTCAAGACACTAACGCCAGCAAAGGTAACTGCGTTCTTATTTCTTTTCCACTTTGAATTTTATTCGCGAGGACACATTGAGTCTCTTCAATTTTTTTTTTATTCTCGCTACCTGCGGACTAACAGAGCCAGCCAGAGGTGTTTTCACGTGTTGCTCTGACAACCGCGCGGCGTTCGTTTATCTCTGGCCGAGTGGATTTCGGCCTGAGAGAGTTTGGACGTTTTCTGGCTAGCAGACGAGAAAAAAGAAGCAATGGTCACTAGCTGTCACCATTGTGGAGACTCGACAGGTTGCAACGCGTTCGCTTGAGGGCATCAGCATCGTTGCGATGCTATCGCAACATCTACGGGAAGTCTTTTATCTCGCCAGTGTAGTATAACGAGCAGCTTGCATAAGGTTCTCTGTGAACCAAGCGTCTCACGTTTTCTTTTATATTCCTTAGGTAGCTACATTAGGTGCCCGACGATGGTGACGATGGTGGGCCAGTCTTGTGTGCGGAACGAAGAAAAGCGGGAAGGAAGCGCGCCTGCCTTCCGTCGCGCGCGATGTATCGGGGGAGCAGACGGAGGGGGTGGGGGCTTAGAATTCTGTGTTCTGTGAATCTCTGATTGCGCAACATCTTTATTTGCCTTCTTTGACGCGTTACACAGGGTGTTTTAGCTAGCTTTAGCCAAAGCTTAAAAATATACCGATGCCCTCTAAGACGACGCGACCAAATGCATGTTGCTCACTTTTGTATGCATTGTGTCACCCTATATTTGTATTTTGTTTAATTTGATAACTAGTCAACATTAGTTAACTAACCTCTGAGGCAACGAAGCTAGGAAAAAAATTACAGTTGGAAAGTTGCAGAGTGGTTTGCGAAACGTCCGAGCAAACAGTTGGTCTTTCTATCTATTAAGTATTCGTCTTTTACAGCTAACTGCGCATCCCCGCGAAATACAAAAAAAAAAACACAGCGTGACATGCCCGCTTGCGCGTGGTGATTTCACTTTTCCCAAGTTTTCTGCGTACAGGCAGCCATAAGGGCGCTGCCGCTTAAGAAGCGACAGGGCAGCGACGCAAGCGTTAGCAGATGATTTAAGCAAGCAACCGCTATCTCCTGCGCTACGTAAAGCTACTGACCGACGTGGTGGTGGTGGTGGTAGTTGGTAATTTCAGACCGCGATAAACAGACTATCGTGCATTGGCTGTTAAAGCTGGAGTAATTTCGTGACGCCTTTTTCCAACGAGGGAAAAACCGACATGATCCTTGCCCTAGGAGCTGCGGGCAGACAGAGACGACTAGCTGCAAGAATATTTCGAAGCTGGCACCCGAGTACGCGACCGAGCCCGATGAAAAGTAATTGGCCCAGTGTTTTTAGCAACACTCTGACTGGTAAGAGGTATCGGAGTTCCTCAAAAGGCCGGTTCTGCTAGCCCAGCTTGACGCAATGTGGTGTCAGCATGACGGGGCCCGTGCCCACAGCTGCACTCAAGCACGAGCAAGCCTTGAGGTTACCTTCCATGGGCAGAAACGGGCCCGTGCTGTGGCCGGCAATGTCACCCGACCTCAAGCCTCTTGACTTTTTCTTCTGGGGCTATATTAAGGATCACGTGTACACGACGTAAGCGACGACTCCAGAAGCCTTGCAGGAGAAGATAACTGAAATCTCAGAAGATGCAAGTATTCTCAGAAGATCCCAGTGTTGTGTCGCTGCAGAAAGTGACCTCTTCGAGCACTTGCTGTGAAGCGCAAAAAAAAAAAATAAACGTAAATTCAGTGATAGACTGCATCAGAACATTATTGATACTCTTATTCCACCATTTCCAGCCTTTTGAAAACGGAGTTTTTTTTATTTAGAGATGTTCAACTTGCTTACAGCTATCGCGAAATGACGGACCTGTTGCTTCCGGCTGCACAAGCGATAACCGCTGCGTCTGCTTATCGCTATAACGAACTTTCGCGAGGGGAGCACATCGCTGGCGTAAATGGAACAGTCAACGCCTACGTCGCTGGACTATCTCCTTTTAAGCGGAAGCGCGCCTATGGGTGTTTTTGCACCGAACGCTTGGAAGCAGTGCAATCACTACGCACAAGCGGGTATGTCACTTGTTTTGTATTTCGCGGGCATCATCAGTAAGCTGAAATACACTACTACTTAATATATATATATATATATATATATATATATATATATATATATATATATATATATATATATATATATATATATATATATATATAGAGAGAGAGAGAGAGAGAGAGAGAGAGAGAGCGAAACTTATTTATTCGGGCGTTTGGCAAACTGCTGTGCAATTTTGTAAATACAATTTATTCCGAGCATCGTTACTTCAGAAGTTGCTTTATAAATCTTTACTGAATATCTAATTAGGCAAAACAAAAAATAGCGTCCCACACTAGGTACAAAAGTGACCAACATGCACTTTGTCGCGTCGTGTTCGAGTTGATCGCCATATTTTTAAACTATGTCTAAAATTAGCCGCAAAACCCTGTATAATGTGACTTTTGCTTAGATACGTAGATTAATTGGATACTTATACGCATATTTAAATATCATGTTGCGCGGTTTTGTGGATACACGCAGTAAACTTAGTTTCCATAGACACTTTCTGAGCTTTTTATCAAGCTTTATGTTCGCATTTGTGTATTCCATTGTACTTCGAATTTGTTATGTATATTTCGCAGTACTGCTGTTTTCATATGTGATCTCTGTTGCGGCTACGATTGCGGTCCAATTGCAATTCGCAACCGGTGACAGCTTCTCCTGCGCAGTATTTTGGAACGAAGGACAGCATCACTGAGATTTTTCGCTGGCCGTTGCATATGTACAAAAATGTAAACAAGGCTCTCGAATGACGGAGAATCATTAACATATTTGTCCTCTACTTGTTCGTTTCACGGCCTTTCACATTTATCATATCAGCGACATGCACTGCTTTGCCGGTTTCGCACTAATATAGTTCTAAAGTTAGTGGGATATTTTCTTTCTTATTAAATAGACAAACAACATGGAAGCATTGATATCAGTTATTTCGGACACAATTTTTAGGCCACAAGAATATATATATTTTTTTGAAAAAATACATATTTTGCTTATCTTGACAGTGCGTAGCGTTCAAGAATTCGTTTGCAGCATTTTTGGCAATGGCAATGCAACTATTATTCATGTATTTGATCCCTCGACAAATTCTGTGAGGAGGCCAAGCTCCAACGTGAGCCCACCCCCACCCCCCCCCCCCTCCGAACAAAATTTCTGGCTACGCCACTGTAAGGAGCCACCAAGTTTTGCCGGAACTGGCGGTGAGGGCTTGGTCGAATGGTTGAGGCAGTACCGGCGGGTGAGCAAGCATACCAGCTGGGACTCCGCTCAGTTGTCGAATGTTGTGTTCTCGCTCACAAATACTGCTCTCATGTGGTACGAAAACCACGAGAACACGCTTACGACCTGCGATACATTTGTACAAGAACTGAGAAAGTGATCTGGAGACTCCGCAACGTGGAAGAAGCAACCTGAGCAGACCCTGTTACAAACGGCTCACCTCTCTAGCGAGACCTGTACTGTGTAGATAGAAGAGGTCCTCAAGTTATGTAGACTCGTGGATTTTAGTATGTCCGATGAAGATAAGTTGGGTCATATTAGAGTCACTGATGATGTATGCCAGTTCTTGATAACCAAAGAAAACATGGCAACTGTGGCCGACGTAATACAACATTGCCGTGCGTTTAAAACACTGAAGATTTTGCCTTTTGGCTAAAGTGCTCACATTGGCATGCGTTTACACGAGCACACCGTCTGATCTGTCGTTGGCGATACGACAGATTGTCCGGGAAGAGCTCCTCCGGTGCCACGAAATCGGCCGTTGTGGTAGCGGTGACTCTCGAAGCAATGAGCCCGGTCTACCACCTTCGTTGCGGTAACCCTCTAATAATGCAGCGAACGTGGACGATTATAGAGCTCTGCTTCCGTCTGAAGCCACGAAACGGCCTCGCTTCAACAACGAGTGGCAGCGCCGCACTCCTTATACGGCGCAGCGTTTCCGTACCACTTATTCGGCGTACAGAAAATATGACGATCATGATAGATGATAGATCATGATAAATGAAGGTTTTGAGCAGTATCGTGAATTTCGGCTTCCTCGTGTGTGCTATAGTAGCGATCTCCCTGGCCACATCGACAGGTTTTGCGACCACCGCAGACCTTTCCGAGAAGAACCTCCACGAGCGACCTACCAGTCAAATTATCGACCCTATTCCACGTCATGGCCTCTGCACCATCCATCCAATCGTGGACGTCATCAAGGTAGCTTCCGGAACCCATCACCAGCCTCCGATCGCAGCTGAACGCCTGCTCCAAGTGCTCCGCGGTCTCCACCGCCGCAGCGTCGCCCGCTATCCCCAACACCGGAAAACTGGATAGTGCGGCCGATGGGGGTACGGTCGCTGGATACCGTTCGCTGCCAACCGACTTCCTCCACCAGTTTTTATATTTGGAAAAGCAAAGTTCACGTGCTTGTTCGCGATATACTTACAATGGCTCTTGCGGATACTGGGGCAACAATTTACTGATTGAGTGTAAATATTAAAGCCCTACTGGGACAAAAGAGGGATGTCTTCTTGGAAGAATATTTCTACGTTTCGCATTGTTAGTGTTGACACGTTGTCCCCGGTCGGTGTTTGTACGGCGGATTTGTGCTTGTGTGGAAAAGTATTTACCACTGAATTCACCGTTATTCCCCATTCCACGCACGATGTTATTTTAGGCATCGTTATTTTGGAGGAGTGTGGTGCAACCGTTGACTGTCGAAGTGGGGAGCGTTTGGTACAACGCGAGGTTATGACAGGACTCGCGTAGATCTTGCCAGGTCAAGACAGTGCCTTTTTGTGTTTATGCGTTCCGGTTATTTGCTCTGGTATCAACTCCGCCACATTTGATGTCGAAACGGGGCCTCTTCATTAGTCCTGTATAAAAAAGATTGTTTTGGTTCCGCATTGTTTTGTGTCAGTGGTTGAAGACATCTATGGATTATGGGCAATAAATTACGCGGCCCAGCCGATACTTGTACCTTCTGGCACGAGGCTCGCTCTCTTCAAAGAAGAAACAGCAGCGTTACTGACTGTATTTAAAGCTGCAGACGAGTCCCTCCATACCCGCCCGTCGGACTCAAAACTACTTCAGATGGTGAGCAAGTCGGTCAGCACAAGGGAGCGCTGCACGTTATTGGATGTTCTATCCAAGCACTCGCAACTGTTTGACTTTTCAGAGACTGACAAGACGTCCTATGTTCCAACGTATCAAATACGCCATCGTATAAATACCGGATCAGCGTACAGAGTATCCGCGACTGAGCTCAGTATAAATGGGGAGAAAGTTAACGAAATGATGTAAAAGGGGTTAATGCAGGAGTCCACGAGTCCCTGGGCTGCACCTGTCATTCTCGTGAAAAAGAAAGATGGCAGTTGACGATTCTGTGTTGATTATCGGCGGCTAAACAACGTTATTAAGAAAGATGTCTACCCGCTTCCGCATATAAATGATGCCTTAGTCTGCCTGCAGTCGCCTTCTTACTTCTCTCCAGTAGAATTGAGGTCCGGCTACAAGCAAATTCTAATGCATGCCCGATGGACTTTTTGAATTCAATGTTATGCCGTTCGGCTTGTGCAAAGCACCCGCCACCTTGGAACGATTCATGGATACTATTCCGCGAGGTTTAAAGTGGGAGATATGCATGTGGTACCTCGAGGGTGTTATTTTCGGGCGCACATTTCACGAGCACAACACCCGTCTCGGCATTTTCCTCAGCTGCATACAGAAGGCTTTTCTTGTGCTCAACTAAAAAAAGTGCCCTTTTGGCGAGCGCCAAGCCTGGGTGTTGGGATAGCTTGTGGACAAATATCCCGTCAGGCCTGATGTTGCGAATGCAGAGGCTTTTAAAGGATTTCAACTACCTCAGCCTGTAAAACAACTTCGCAGCTTTCCAAGGCCCTGCTCCTATTTCAAGTGGTTCATTCCTCGATGTGCTGGCGTCGCTTATCCCTTGACAAGACTCGTGCAAAAGAAGGCTGCTTTCGAGTGGACGCCTTATTATTCTGCTTCCTTTCGACAGATGACGTTTCTGCTGACGTCACGACCGATCCTCCGACACTTCAATCCTTCCGCGCCAACAGGAGTCCACAAAGATAAGATTGGTGTAGGTCTTGGTGCTGTTTTGGTTCAACGCTTGGATAACAAAGAACACGTCACCGCCTACTCAAGTCGGTCATTAAGCAAACCCGAGCGTAACTACAAGCTCACTCAGCAGGCATGTCTTGCTCTTATTTTTGCCGTGCAGCGATTTCGGCCGTAATTGTATGGGCGTCACTTTACTCTCGTCACCAATCATCATTCTTTTCCCTGGCTCGTGAATCTTCGCGATCCATCTGGAAGCCTTGCACGACGGGCCCTGCGTCTACAAGAGTACAGCTTCACTGTATCCTACAAGAGCGGCCGACGACATGCTGATGCTGAATGATTATTCCAGATGCCTTGTAGTGCAGCGGAATGCGACGCCGACAGCTTTGACCACCTCATCACATCTTTCTACCATGATTTTCCAGATGCCACAAACTTCGCAAGAGAGCAACGGGATGATCCGAGTTGAGAGGCACTTTTCAGTGCCGCAAAAGAGTCGACAGCATGTCGTTTTTGTGTTCGAGGTGGACTGCCGTATAGGAAGAATTTCTCCACGATAGGTGCGCCGCTTCTTCTGGTGGTGCCAGAAGCCTCCCACTCTTCTGTTTCGCGCGTCGTGCATGATGATCCAACTTCACGTCACTTAGGCTGCATGCGGACACTCCATCCTGCCAAAGGAATATTTTACTGGCCTCAAATGCGCAAGACGACGGAGACATACGTAGCCACTTGCGCCAAGTATCGAAGTCACAAAAGACCTACTGCAGCTCCAGCGGCTTCCTTACAGCATGTGGTGCCACCCACTTCCCTCTTTGAGCAATTAGGCATCGACCTCATAGGACAGTTCTCATGTTTTCCCAAAGGCAACCGTTGGATCATAGAATGTGTCGACTACTTGACTCAGTTCTGCGAGACGGCAGCACTATCCTCTACAACTACAGGCGAGGTTTCAAAGTTTATACTGCATCGCATTGTACTTCGTCATGGTCCCCTTCGAGTGATTATTAGCAACTGTGGCCGTCAGTTCACAGACGTTGTTGTAGAAAAACTTCTACGTTTGTGCGGCTCCAACCTGCGACACTCAACGCCTTATCACCCGAAGACCAATGGTCTGAGTGAACGCAAGAACCGAACACGTGTGAACATGATTTCCATGTGCGCAAGCTCAAACCGCAAGAACTGGGACGATGTATTGCCATTCGTCACTTACGCATACAGCGCCGCGCAACATGAGACCACTAGATACAGTCCGTTTTTTCCTTGTTTACTCTCGTCCACCGAGGTACACATTCATCATCATCATTTATTATTCCCTTAAGGGTCCCTTCGGGGACATTACATAAGGGGGGGGAAACAGCGATGTGAAAGTGCCATACATCAGCTCATAAAAAAAAAAAACATTGGACACTATCTTTCCTTTTGGTAATCGCGAGGACTCTTGTATCACGGAAACCCTCTGCCGAGGGGTCGAGGCTCGGCGCCTCGCTCAATTACGTACTCTAGCTTCTCAAAAGCCGTACAAATCACGATAGGATAGCCGACACTGGCAAGTCACGACCCGGGTGAACTCGTGTGGTTATGGACTCCCGTGCGTAAATGCGGTCTATGTCAAAAACTGCTCGCCGACCATGTTGGACCTACATTGTGCATGAGCGTCTCAACGAGGTGAATTATAGAATTGCGCGCCTCGCTTCCAGTGGAAAGAGGCCACCCAAGACCGACATCACGCATGTTACCCGCTTGAAGCCGCTTACTCAAAGAACTGACTTCTCGTCTCACTGACTTCTCGTCCGGAGGTCTTAATCTTCGAGAGGAGCTATCTTACAGTGCTTCAAAGCTAGTTGCGCAGCAGCGTCAGCAGCAACAAGAAAGTTAAGAGGACAGAGAAGTAGAGAAGGATGACGTGCAGTACCGGCACTCACTTGCCCTAGGGCTCCCCGAAATAAACGCCTTCTACACATCCCATAACAATATTATTCACGTTAAGCGTAACGTGTACGCACTCGATGTGGCTGTCTCATTTATTTTGTCGTGAATGAAGGTGAAGTGGAACTGTAAAAGCTCAGGACCGCTGTTTACGGAATGCCTGTTTCAAAAGTTTAGCAAGGCTTCGAAACTTGAGCAGTTCTTATTCAATGCAAATGGGTTGAAAGTTGCGCAAGTTGGTTCAGTAACATATCCTTGAATTGTAGCGCAAAGTGACACACACACACACACACACTTGAGAGGACGAGCGCTAGTCTCTCTGTGTGTGTGTCACTTCGCGCTACAATTCAAGAATATGTTACTCAATGCTGCCGCCCTGTTCAACAACACTCAAGTGGTAGTTTTTAACATTGCCGCTTGTCCATGAAGTGTTGCAGACTTCGGCTGTAGTCTTCTCCCGAAGACTACAGCCGAGGACTCCCGAAGACTACAGAGGTTGTTCTTCTTTTCTTGCTACTGTAGTCTTCTCCCGAAGACTACAGTATCAAGAAAAGTACACGTCGGTTTAATAATGAACCACGTTTGGGCCGGAAGAACACATTTTCTTTAGCGTCACCTATTGCCGCTGAACCTTATTCCATGCTGAAGTGTAGAAGCACGGGACATAGAGTGTTTTGCAGAGGTGGCCTTAAAAAAGAAGACACGAGGTTTGGGGCGGGGATCACACATCTGGAGGGGAACTTAAGGTATTTGTCTTTAGCTTCACGGATAGACGGTCACGCAATGACACTAAAACAAAAAGATTTAGCATATGGGCTGTTTTTATCACTCCTCCGAACACACGCAAGGGTTTTTGTACCCTGAAGGTATTTAGTTACAGGGTATGCAATACGGGAGCAGCAAAACTCAGTGCGGAGGTTTTAGCCTGCGTGCAGCCAGAATAGGCCACGTACATAAACGCCAGTGATCTCCCTGACTAATTGGCACTTGTTCCTCGTTGGCTTTAGAACGCTGGAAATTCGCCTCGCTGAACAGAGGTGGTTCTTTGTTACATTTGCCGCCTGGATATAAGAGAGAAACGTGACAATCTAAGCACGCGGGAACGTAGAGTGATCGTAGAAGGTCTTGGGCTGATGCATGGGAACAGTTTCAGGGCTGCAGCGGCGATCACCACAAGATCACGACGCAGGCTCTATGGCATAGTTCATGGAAGAAGTTTATTCAGTCACACCGTAAGGGCCATCCTATCTGCAGATCAACTTCGAGGAAAGGCCACCAGCTGCAGGTGGAGGCAGCATCTAAAACAAAAAGTCAGAAATGATGTTTTGGGTATCAGCATACGTAGTGCGATGGTTCTGGTGGGTCCGATCTGCGGTCGTAAGACAACAGGCGGGCTGTCTGCATTTTTCAGCAGGCTGAAAATATTTAGATGCCGTGCAGTAAGAAAAATGGAGAGAACACAGTGGTGACATGTATGGCAGTATTACGGCGAATGTGACGAACAGAAGCACAGGGTTGAAGTTGGAGTGATCAGACGCAACGGAAATGGAGAGCATCTCGCCAAGACTATGGTTCAAACGCTCCGTCGACCCGCTCGCCTGCGAGTGTCATGCGCTAGTGTTGCGGTGAACGACTTGACCCTCCTTGAAAGAGAAAGAGAGAAAGAAAAACAACTTTATTGAGTCGAGCTCGACATCTTCTCAGACGCCGGCGATGGAAGTGGTTCCCTATTTACGGGACCCATATGCTTCCCTAGCCGCCTGGCCCCTGGAGATTAGGATGAGCTGGTCTTCCAGGGTGGGGCTGGCTAGCAAGGTCTCCCATTGCTCGGAAAGGGTTGATGAGGGTTGGGGTTGAGTAGTGCGGCAGGTAAGAGATAGGGGGATTGACCTGATGGAATCGCATACTCCAATGACGTGTTGGAGCGTGTCTGAGTTTTGCAGAAATCAAAATCCTTCTCGTACCTTTCCGGGTACATCTCGTTTTGAAGGTGAGGGTGTGGGAAGGATCCTGCCTGTATCTGCCTGTAAATCGCTTGCTATTCTTTGCTAAGCGATTTGTGAGGATCGGGGTAACAGCGCCTCTCCGTCTTGTAATGGTTCGTAATGTCCCTATAACTAATTATGAACTTGGGGCTCACCTTCCTCTACCCGGTGTTCCATCTCTCGGGCAAATTGGTGGGCAAGTTCATTGCGCTCCAGCCCAGAGTGAGCCGGTGTCCATATCAACTGAACTTTCCTTTCAGGTACGTCCCGTTTACTCTTGAGAATATCTAGTGCCACAAGAGACACCCACCCATTTCTGTAGCTGTCATACGCCTTTTGCGAGTCAGTGACAATTTTTCCCATCTTGGGCTGCGTGAGTGCTAGCGCTATCGCAGCCTCTTCTGCCACCTCCGGAAAAGGCGTCTTGACGGAGGCGCAGGTTACGAGCACATCCCTCGGCGTAACTGCCAGCGTTGCTTTCAATGAAAACTTGGGTAACGAAGCGTCTGTGAAGAGAGTGACCCCGTCTTCCTTTTCTACTATTTTACCTAAAGTCTCCGTCAAGGCTGCTATACGAGCCGCTCTGCGGCCGTCGTTACGACCCGACCTCATGTTTCGAGGCAGTGGCTTACTTTCGATTTTATACGCCCACAACCTGGTAACGGCCCCGTTTCCTTCCCCTCTGCCTCTTGCGAGCCCAACTTGGCTAGAACGCGACGTCCCGCCGACAATTGAGAGAGTCGAACTTTTTTATTAGACAGATGAGCTTCTATTAACACTTCAACGACGTTGTGCTTGGCCATGCTGAGAAGCTTGTCGGTCGAAGAATGCTTCGGAATGCCCAGCGCCATCTTGGTGGCCTTGCATATAATGACGTTCAACTGGTCCCTGTCTTTCTTCAATAACTTGAGGTACGGCGGGGCATAAACTATGAGGGATGTCACGAAGGCTTGGAGGAGCGTCAGTGCAGGGTGCTGTCGCAACCTAACCTCCTTCAATCCCCTTTGTCTGTTTGTGACTCTTCTGATCACGTTCGAAATTTGCTCCGTTGAAACCTTGATTTTTTCGATCGACGCCCCCAGCTTGAAATTGTTCTGGAAGATGACACGAAGGATACGTGCTTGCGTGGTTGGCGTTATGGTGGTCCCGTCGAAGGTGATGGGGACGTTCTCTTGGTCTTCTTTCTTCTTGGCTTGATGACGAGTAACTCTGACTTCTGTGGCGAGCAACTGAGACCGCAATGATCTTGACATCCTGAACGATGGCTCACCAACATTTCTTCGTGGCGCAACGTGCAGCAGCTGCCTCGATTTAGCTATCTCTTCACGATGCCTTTCGTCTTCTGCTGCCCGGTGCACAGATGCCGAAACGTATAGCAGTGATCCCCTACCTACTTATGTACAACTGAGATGGTTTACAGCACTTCAAAGTTCCCATACGCGACGCACTGACTGGGATGCTTTTCAGAACAAGCTAGAAGAATCCTGCAACTCTGTAATTTCACCGAAAGAGATTGAAGAGGCGTATTAGAGCAGCAATGCACGTAACAACACGCATCATCCAAACATCAAATAAAAGAACAACCGTTGACGTTACATATGAAGAGCTGCGGCCAGTCCGACGTCGCGCCGAGAGGAAATACAGGCGAACTAAATTGATATCAGACTTGAGGACGAGACGCCATATGCAAAAGAAAATTCAAAGATACTTAGACAAGCTCGACAGACAACGTTGCAGGTCCTTTTGCATTAGCCCGGACCCAAGAAAACCGTTGTCCACAATATGGCATGTTGGACGAGCACTACAATCTGCTCCACAACAGCTACGTCCCTTCCGAGCTTCGGCTATCATCCAGACGCGCAGTGAGAAGGAAATCGCGGAAGATTTCTGCATACACCTCTCTGGATCTACAACATCGATAGCTTCAGTGCTCAGGTGTGCTCCTCAAACAATGGACGATCGTCTCGCCCTCCCATTCACGCTGCAAGAGCTACGTGCAGCGATTTCCTTTTGAAGACTCTCAAGTGCGCCTGGTCCTGATGGCATTACCTATTCTACCTTGCGCCATCTAGGCCCTCGAGCGACTGAAGAGCTCCTAGCTTTATGCAATCTCTCTTGGTCCTCGGGAACTGTGCCTGCACACTGGAAGACAAGCAAAATCGTGGCAATATTGAAACCAGGCAAGACACCCCATGCTATGCTTTCCTACAGACCTGTGGCGCTTGCCAGTTGCATAGGTAAAACCATGGAACGCATGGTTTTGACGCGCCTGGAGTGGTTTTTGGAGAAACTTAATATATATCATGACGCAATGACAAATTTCCAAAAGAGTAGGTCGTCAAATGACAGCGTCATTGACCTAGTAACAACTGTTTAACATCAGAAACGTCGCCGTCGATTAACGGCTGCTGTCTTTCTAGATATCAAGGGTGCTTCTGACAACGTTCTTCATGATGCAATTTTAAATGCACTAGAAGAATGTGGCGTCGGGGGACGTATGCATCAATGGATAGCCAGCTATCTTCAAGAAAGAACGATAATCATGACAACTCCAGACGCTGAAACAAAGAACCACCCCATCTATCGTGGAGTGCCTCAAGGAGGTGTATTTAGCCCAAGCTTATTTAATATCGTTCTCATTGGACTGGTCAAAGAACATGCAGGCACAGTCTCGGTCTCTGTGTACGCAGACGACATCTGTATATGGACCACGAGCTTTACGCGCTTGCAAGTGCAAACGAAGCTGCAGCGCGCGGTGTCGATAACGTCGACATACCTAAACAGTCGCGGACTGCAGCTCTCACCGGAAAAAAGTGTGTCCATGTCATTTACACGGAAGTCAATGGCCTGCTACCCCGTTATGATTGATGGGAAGATTATACCTTCAGTAACCCACTACAAGTTTCTCGGAGTCATCATCGACCATGACTTATCTTGGTCGAAGCACCTCTCTGGATTAAGGAAAAAGCTAGACAGCTTTACTCAGATCATTCGGCATATGTCTGGAAAATCATGGGGCCCATCCAAGTCATCTCTTCTGCAGCTCTACCAGGCACTTTTTGTTGGCTACTTCCGCTACAGTGCGCCTGTACTTTCTCGGATTTGTACAACTGCTGTACGCACACTTGAAAATGCTCACGCTCGCGCACTGAGAATTTGCCTTGGACTACCACGATGTGCCTCTACTTGGGGCACGATTGCAGAGGCACGTGCATGCCCAGCTCGAGTTTATCTGCAACACGAGCCATTGCGAGTGCATCTAAGGCTACTGACCAGACACAGGAATCATCCACTCACGAACGTGACAAGCGTACGGTCTGTGTCTGCCTACTCAGAAGCCGTGTTGTCGCAGCAAGACTTATTGCCGTCGGACTTCCAACCGTATGGCATACCCCAAGCTCCACTCTGCACGATGGCAAAGCCAACGGTGAGACTCTCGATCCCTGGAATAACGAAGAAGTCGAAGATGCCGCTTGCTGGGCTCAAGCATTTCGCGCTATCATACATTGCTTACGTGTATGGATATTACGAACATGTTTTTACAGATGGTTCTGTGACACAGACCTCTTCCGCGGCGGCCTACACGGTGCCAGGAATGGGGATCGCACAACGATTCAAGATAGGACACAGGACGTCGTCTACAGCAGCTGAGTTGACCGGAGTTCGAGAAGCAGTTCGCTGCATACTGCAACAGAGTCTCGAGAAGTGGACAATGTTCTGTGACTCAAAACCAGCACTGGAACTCATCAGCAATTATATGAGTGACAGAACCGCATATAGTCCTCTGGTTCATGACATCATGTCTTTACTTGCTGAGGCGTCTCACTCCGGGCATACCATCGTGCTGCAGTGGATTCCCGGCCATTGTGGAATAGCTGGAAACGAGCAGGCTGACGCGGAAGCAATAAAGGTGCACACTGACGGAACTATTATAAAAATTCATTTTCCCGGTATGACAATAACTCCTTGCTCCATACCTCCCTTAAAACTTCTACGGCACGACATTGGGCCAACCGCGAACATCGACAAGAGCGCCTTCATAGACTTGACGCTGGATTACAATTCCGGCTTCCACCTCGGTTGCGGAGAAGCCAGGAAACACTAATTCATCAATTATGGCTGGGTGTGACATACACCCACCGATACCTTCACAAGATTGAACAAGCACGGGACCCTGAATGTAGCGTCTGTCACACTCTCGAGACAATAGCTCACGTACTTTGTGTGTGCCCTCAATATGCGGCCGAACGAAGAACACTCAAATCTACCGTTGACAGCTTGGACTCCCGCCCCTTTTCAGAAGAAAAGCTTTAGGGCGCGTGGAGAGTGTTCACTGTGCCCAACGTGCGATATGATCCCTTTTGAACTTTTTAAGTGAGACTGGTCTAGACGATCGCCTCTAGAAGCTGTGAGACGTGCAGTCAGTACGAAATGTGCTTGCGCAAGAATTTTTGGGACAATATTAGTTTTGGTATGGACAAGATTACTCTTACGTGCATTGCGCCTGCAGTGCGCATCCGCATATTGGACAACGTGTATATTATATCTCATTGTACCAAAACATAATCACCTGCCACCTACCTTTCCCTGTATTTCCCAATTCCCCTTTCCCCAGTGAGTAGCAGCAGGCTAGAGACACGCTCTCCAGGCCGACCTCTCCTCCTTTCTGTTCATTAAAATCTACTCCTCCTCCTGAGGTCGCACAATTTAGCGAACTCTATCTATCTATCTATCTATCTATCTATCTATCTATCTATCTATCTATCTATCTATCTATCTATCTATCTATCTATCTATCTATCTATCTGTCTATCTATCTATCTATCTGTCTGTCTGTCTGTCTGTCTATCTGTGTCTATCTGTGTCTATCTATCTATCTATCTATCTATCTATCTATCTATCTATCTATCTATCTATCTGTCTATCTGTCTATCTATCTATCTATCTATCTATCTGTCTGTCTGTCTGTCTGTCTGTCTGTCTGTCTGTCTGTCTGTCTATCTATCTATCTATCTATCTATCTATCTATCTATCTATCTATCTATCTATCTATCTATCTATCTATCTATCTATTATGGCGTTCAACCATTTTTCCACCAGCTGGGATCACTCGGTAGTCAATGGTTAAAGCTTAGCCTTCAGGCTGCTGTGTGTGATGTGAGAACTTTATTTGGAATCCGGCGATTGGGAGGCCCGGGCCTGGGGCCGCCTAGATGGCCACTGGGAGCTGCTGCTCCCGTGCGGCTTCCTTGACTCGCTGGACGGCCGAATACGGCCCAAAGTTGGTCTTGGAGTTCTGAGCTGAGCAGCAGGGCCAACCACTGCGCCCGTAGATTTTCTGAGGAGACTGCCATTTTATTTTGGTATATTTCACATCCCCACAACATGTGTTGACGGGTGGCTCTAACAGACTTGCATAGCTTGCCCATATCGCTCTCGTATATATCGAGGTAGAAAGTTTTTAGTTGCACGGGACTCGTATAAGTTTCTGTTTGTAGTCGCCTCCAAGTAATGGACTCTGCTCTGTTCAATTTAGTGTGAGGCGGTGGTAATACTCGACTCCGATTTTGATAGGATTTGTTGATATCGCTAAATCTTGTTAATATATCTTTTTCTCTCCAGATTTCCTCCTCCGCGTTCTCCTGACCGATGGAAGTCACTATTTGCTCAGCTCGGCGAGTAAGACCTCGAGCTTCGTGGTATGCTACCTGGTTGACGTTGACTGCGGGAATGTCTGGAGTCGTATGCGCTGGGAACCAGAGCAATTGCCTGCCGTTATTCTCTGCATTGGAGAATTTTGCTTCATTGACTCTGATGATGTGCCATGCCTGAGGAGAGATCCTACCTTTTGCATAATTTCTAATTGCCGCTTGAGAATCGCTAATGATGTACTGAGCATTCGTGGCGACCAATGCTAGTGCAATGGCTACCTCCTGTGCTGTCTCGGAATGTTTGGTATTGACTGATACGCTTGTAAGGGGTTTTCGGGCGTGATCTACGATTACTGCTACATAGCTATTTCTGTCTGGGTATTCAGCCGCGTCTACAAAGGTTGCTCTGTCGTCTGACCCAAAGCTTCGGATAATTTTCTCTGCTCTACTCTTGCGTCTGCCGTCGTTGTAACCTGGATGCATGTTATTGGGTATATTTGGTACTAGGAGTTTGTCACGAATTTCTCTCATTATCGTCCTCTTTTCCCCGTACAGATTGTGGTAATTTATTCCTAGTTTGCTTAGTATACGCCGTCCCGTTTTGGTTTTGGTTGGTCGCTCTGCTTGAGATGTTTGTTGTGCTTCTATGAGTTCGTCCAGTGTGTTGTGGAGTCCTAACTTTAGCAAGAGATCCGTGCTCGTACTGATGGGAATTCCTACTGCTAGTTTGTATGCTTTTCAATGAGGTTGTTAATTTGACGCTTTTCAGCTGCAAACCAATTGTGGAAGGCTGCTATGTATGTGATCTGACTGATTACGAATGATTGTATCAGCCGTATGATACTTTCTTCCTTCATACCTTGGTGCTTGTTAGTAATTCGTTTGATTAATCTAATGGTGTTTGTTACGTTTGTGTTTAACTTCTTTATGGTTTCCGTATTTGTGCCTTTGTTCTCGATTACCAGACCCAGCACCTCGAGTTGGTTGACTATTGGGTTATTCCGCCCGTTCTTGGTGGGTAGCTTGATTTCCTCATGAGCCTTGTTTCTGTCGTATCCTTTGGGAGGCCTGCCTCTAAGTGTGGGGCAGTACAATAGAAGTTCAGAGTTCTCTGCAAAGCATGTGAGGCCTGTTCCTATGAGGTGTTCCTGTACTGTGTTAATTGTAGTCTGGAGTCGTTTTTCTATTGATCCGTCGCTACCATCACAGGTCCAGATAGTAATATTGTCCGTGTAGATTGTGTGATTCAGGGACTCCATGTGATTTAATTTTTCGGGGAGTCCCATCAAGACGAGTATAAACAGCATCCGTGAGGTGACAGCACCTTGCGGCGTGCCGGCCCCCCCTATCTCGATCTCGGGCGACTTGAGCCCTCCGACGGAGATGACTGCTTTCCTACCTGACAGTAAGCTCTTGATGTAGTTATACGTCCGTTGCCCTAGCCCTATTCGTTCGATGTTTTCCAATATGGTTGCGTGGTTGGCATTATTGAAAGCATTTTTACGATCAAGGCCCAAGATGGGGGGGGGGGCCTTGTAGAGCGCGTTTTATAATCGACTATCTGATGCTTAAGTTGGAGCATGCATCTCGTGTCGATAGATTTTTGCGAAATCCTATCATTGTATCTGGGTATATGTTATTGTCCTCTAAGAAGTTTAATATTCTGTGTGAAATTACATGTTACATTAATTTTCCGACGCAGGATATTAGAGAGATTGGTCTGAGGTTGTCGATCTCAAGCTTCTTACAAGGTTTTGGAATGAGCCTTATCGTCGCTTTCTTCCATTGAGCTGGTACTGCTCCCTTTACCCAACACTCGTTTATGTATTCTGTTAGTTTGGCTATCGATTCATCGTCGAGGTTCCTGAGAGTCTTGCTGGCTATATCGTCCGGGCCTGGGGCGGATTTGGCCGCGCGGATTTCTGCCTCCGTGAGTTCCTCGTCTAATTTTGCGTTTGTATTCCCGTTGTAGCTGGGATAGTTGCAAGGGGGTGCCTGTGTTAAGTATTTCTGCTGTAATTCATTGAGAAATTCCTCTTCTGTGCCCTCATATGCGTGTAATAATGGCTTGCATATGATCTTTCTTGTTATTGTCATGGTCAAGCAGGAACCTGAGCATGTGCCAGGTTTTGCCAGTGCTTAATTGTCCGTCCATGGAATTACATATCTCGTCCCATTGTTGTTTGGTCAATTGCTTAGCATGTTCTTCTATTTTTTGTTGAGGAGCGCTATGCGATTTCTTAACTTTATGTTATGTAATCTGACCGCTAAGTCTATTCTGAAGTGACTGCTTAGATGCCCACATGTGGAGATGTCTGCTGTCGCATTTATCCAAGATAGATTCAGGTGGTGCTATTTTTGTGGCAGCTTTCACGTCATCACTGAGCTCCTTAGTCCATTGTTCTATGTCTGCGATTGATCGTTGCTGCGTCGTCTCTCGCGTTCTATGAAATAGTTCCCAGTCTACTCATTTGATCTGTCGTTCCTTGGGCCTATGCGGCCCTTCTCTGACGTGTAACTCCAATATGCGGTGGTCACTACCCAAATCTTCCAGTGTGTTGTGCCACGTCGCCTTTTCAATATTCTTGGTAAAGGTTAGGTCTGGGGTTGTGTCCCTGTTTAGCTCCATGCCTACTCTGGTTGGAGTGGCGGGGTCTGTGACGATCATGAGGCCTAATTCTTGCGAATCGTTCCATAAGTCCCTTCCTTTTGCTGTAGTATATGTATCCCCGCGTGGTGTGTGGGGCACTGAAGTCTCCTCCTATCACTACCGGATTTTCTCCAGCAAGTCTCAGTGTTTTCTGGAATAGGTTCTTGAATTTGTGTTTGTGTAGCATGGGGTTGCTATAAATGTTGAGAATAAATAAGCTACGTCCAGTCTTTTTTGTGGGGTGAGTTCCCATAGAATATTGTCAAAGTGCGTTATGCCTGTGTTGTGCTGCACGCAATTTATGTTTTCTTTTACCAGCGTGGTTAATGCCCTGGTGTCCCCTTCGGCATAGCCAAAAGATCTTTATCCTTCTAGCTTTACAATTCCGTGTGTTTCCTGCAGAATTATGACGTCCGGTGAATCCTTGTCTTTGAAATACTGCTGCCAAACTGACTTTTTGTTTTCGTAACTTCTAGAATTCCACTGCCATATCCTGAACCCTTATTTAGCGCGCCTCATTACGGGTGCTACCATGGGAGGGAGACGGGAGGTTGGAGAGACGCTAATCTTATATAATTATGTGTTTGTGAAGTGGGTAAGGATTGTGGTGCCTCTGACGGAACGGAGGGGAGTCCATTACCTGGAGACTGGTTTGCCTCTAGGATGTCTAATCTACTCATAATTGCTGCTATTGCCTTAGCCAGTTGATTCATCATTTCGTCCGGTTTTTCATTTGACTTTTGTATCTCTGCTAGGGTCTTTTGAATATCGGCTAATGCTTTATCTACCACTGCGCCATCTTGTTTATCATTGATGGCTTCGGCCTTGCGTTTGAGTGGAGGGGGTCATCTCCTTCGTCTATCTTATTGTCCGGGATTTCAGATGGCTCTTTGGTGCTCGCGTGTGGAGCGGGAGTTACCTGATTTATTTGGTTTTTTTTCCTGCCTTGAGAATTTTTATCTCATCCCTCATACGTGCTAGCAAAATCCTTAACTGCGCGTACTCGTGTTTTAGTTGCTTGATGTCGTTATTAATGGCAGTCTCCCCAGCAGCCCCCGGGCGCATGCCATCGACCACGTCTGCCCAGCTCACCGTGTTTGTCTGGCTTGCTGAAGAGGATGGCCCAGTTTTGGATTTGGATCTGGATCGTGTCCCCGATGTACTGGAGCCAGACCGGGATAAGAATCTGGTGGTGGATGGAGACCTTGTTCGCGATCTGGAGCGTCGTTCCCTGGCGTTTGGAAGGCCAGGCGTTCCGCGAGACTATGCCCTGTTTTCTCTTGAGATAGCGTCTTCATGTTCTTCTTGTCGTTCTCGTTGCAGTCTGTGCCATTGCCTCTGTTTAACGATGAAGGGTTTTTGAATTTGGCTTTGCACGTCTTATCTGCGGTCGGATGGTCCTCGCCACATAACTGACATTTAGGTTGGCACCTGTGGTCTTTATCTGGGTTTGGTGTTCCACATTCTGCGCAAATCTTGTTGTCAGGTTTGGGACATACATCTCCTCTGTGTCCAACTCTGTTGCATTGGTGACGGAAACCCACTTGTTTCCTGTACAGGGAGCAAGGGAGTAGCGCTGCCCTGTATCGGACGTACGTTGGCACTTTGTGTCCTACAAAGAGCACAATCACTGTGGTAGTATTACTGAGTCTCTTTGCTGCTATCGCCGCTGGGTTTTTACTCATAACCACCGCTGCTGTGATGTCTCTTGGGCCCTCGTCGAGTGGGATTCTTCTGTTGACTCCTTTGGCAGTCATGTTAGGCGTTGTCTCGTAAGCATTGGTCTCGTAAAACGTGTCTTGAACATTGATACGTGCTACTTCCTGATATTTGTTTGCACGCTCTTGATCCGATGTACTGACGATGAGGATATTTTGATAATTGTTGGGGCAGACAATGTCTTCCTCTCTTTCGTCTCGAGGAATGCTTGTCGCATCTTGTACCGCAGCTGTGCGGTGAACAATACCATGCTCGGATATTTTGAGTCCTCCACGCGGTCTGATCGCAATCTTGTAATCCCCTCTTGGCAAATGTGGCATTCTGCTTGCCTTGTGCATTTTGTCTAGCCTGCCTTTCCATGGGTTATTGTTGCGCTTGTTGAGCCGCTTCGGCGACAAGGTACTCTCGCGATGTTGGGAGGTTCGCTGGTATGAACTTCTGTGTCTGACTTCCTTCCATCCCTTGCCTCTATTCATGTCTTCCTGGGATATGCTGCGCCCCTCTACGGTGACTTCCATCATCGAGAAAATTACTGGCAGTTGTTGAGGAAGCCAGCTCCGGCGCGTGGCCTCGCGGCTCTCCGGCCACGAGGTCCGGCCAAAATATTGCCCTAGAGGCTTGAAAAAGGGTAA
This sequence comes from Dermacentor variabilis, assembly GCF_050947875.1. Lineage (NCBI taxonomy): Eukaryota > Metazoa > Arthropoda > Arachnida > Ixodida > Ixodidae > Dermacentor > Dermacentor variabilis. The sequence continues at coordinate 85,363,217 of NC_134574.1, read as the reverse complement.
TCCCACCCGGTTTTCGGTATCCACTTGTTCCTGGGCACGAGCTGAGTCCGTTGGCGTGCAATAGCGGGAGGCTTTTTGGCGATTTGCGCTACAAGAACATTCGTGGAATACGGAGCCGATGTGATGTGCATCCGCTCCCTCCGGCGTCTTCTTCTTCGGCTGCTGTTCTGAGGGAACAGAGTTCGAAGCGAACGTCTGGAATAAGTTGTGTTACTGGGATGTGAAACTGTATGTGTCGCACTGCTCAATCAACCTCTTTAACGCCAACTTGACAAAGATGAACAATATGTGGCTTGGTATGTGAAGATCTTCAAAGAAGGCACTTGACACCCATAATGGTCACTCAGCATGTGCAAACACGTATGTGCTACCATTCAACGAACTCATTTGACGACAACATGGCTCTTGTTGTGGGGACCACTAGTTATGTGCCGCTTGAAGCACCCGCCACGCCGCAACTCGAGGATGCTAATATCGGCGCTCTCAGAAGCCTTGGTGCCGCCTGCAAAAGAAGAAGAAAATAAATTTGGCGGCACGTGCTTGATGGAGAAGCATGGCTCAGGCAGTTCTGTCCTAGAAGACTGCTACGCTGTTCGCTTGTTTTATCACTTAGCTGCTAACCCTCGGGGCCGAGAGTGGTGAATCCGGCTTCAAAGAAGATTAAACCCCGAAACCTACCACCCTCAGGCAACATTCCGCCCATTGCTATGTCGTGTCCACGGGGCGTCGCATATCTTCAGCTCTGCCTGACCACATTCTGGAGCAATAACCGGCAGATTTGATTGACGAAGGTTGAATTCATCTTCGATCAACACCACATCAACCCCAAGACTTCTTTCTTGCGCCAATTACTTTTCAACCTGTCCACTGAAAAAGCTCAAGAAGTAGCGGACGTCTTCGCTGCACGTTAGGGCGATGCACCGTACATTAGGCAAATTATTTTGGACCGTACCACCGTTTCTGAGAGCGTACGCCTCCAGCCCCTAGTCACCTCCGAAGAGCTTGGATATTGCCGGCCCAACCAGCTGCTCGAGACCAAGCGGCAGCTCCTGGGAGAAGCAACGTCGACCCGAAAGGTTAGCTATCGAAGGAACTCTTCCTGCAGCGTTTACCGCAGTCCACCCACCTTCTCTTGGCTGCTGCAAGGTACTTGACGCCCAACCGCCTCGCTTAGCTCGGTGGTCGAGTCCACTACGGCCTGCGGCCTACGGTCTCCATTTACGGCCTGCGATTCCCCATAGACACGCGCGATGAAGTTACCGTACTGTGACCTTCAAAGGGTGACCGCACTTCCAAGTCACATTAGTGTACGTCCGTGTGGCTAACTCTACGTTCATTGCCACGCATGGTCTGCGATCCCGCAGTCTCGATATTGGCTTGCTGCTCACGTTCCAGTGTGCGTTCATAATAACTGACGGTAATCATCCTGTCCTCGGCCCCGACTTCCTTACCCATTACGACCGCAACGTCGACATGCGCCGCCATCACCTCACTGGCAGCAAGACGTGCGTTTCGATCACTGGCGTTGTGTGGGCGATCGCTTCCGCTGGCATACGCAGGCTGATGCCACCATAACTATATGCTACAATTTTTGAAGACTTTCCTGAGGTCATGAAACCCTGCAATTTAAATATTCCACCCAATCACAGCGCACTTCACCACATTGTCCCGCGTGGACCATTCATTGCCGCTCGTCCACGCCGCCTCTCCAGTGAGCGTCTTGATTTTGCTAAACGGCATTCAGTCAAATGCTTCGGCTGGGAATATTCGTCCTTCATCCAGTACTTAGGCCTCTCCACTTCATGTGGTGGCCAAAAATTAAACGAATGACTGGCGTCCGTGGGCGAGTACTGAGCGCGCAACGCCCACACTGTCGGCGATAGCTATCACTTGGAAGGATGCAATATCTTGAGGAGTGGGCCTTGTCAACGCATATCAACAAATCTTTGTTGAGCCTGCCAATATACCGAAAATGGTCATTACTAGAGCCATCGGCCTGTTGTAGCATGTGCGCTTGCCTTCTGGGCTATGTACCGCAGCCCAAATATTACAGTCTATGCCGAGGTAACGCTCGGCCTTCCTGCGGTATTTCCCTACATCGACGACATCATTGACGCAAGTCGCACTCTACAAAAGCATGAGTGTCACCTTCATATTAATTTGCCCTGGTTGTGAACCCCCAGAAAATTGTGTTTGGGTCTTCCAAGCTCGATTTGCCGGGGCCACTATATCTCGGAGCTCAGAATTCGGCCGCTGCCCTCTCACGTGCAGACCTTGAAAGACTTCGCAGCACCCACTACGCTATTGCAGCTTCTTGAGCACCTGAGCCTAATGGACTTCTGCCAGCGCTTCATTGCGCACTTGAGGCAGCTTCTGCATCCACTGACAGGGCTTCTTCGCACAACCAAAAGCTACTCATCCACAATTTCCTGGTCTCCAGAAGTTTTATTTATTTATTTATTTATTGATACTGCGGTCCTGTTTCCAGGACCTTAGCAGGGTGCATACAAAGTGAAATTGAAAAAAAATCTAAGTACAAAATACAGCGATACATAGCATATGTCACTCGCGATGAACAAATGCAAGCAGTTACTGAACAACACACAGTAAATCACTCGATGAACATCTTGAAGGGGCAGCGCGAAAAAACGACGACAGAAGGCAGGAACACACAGGACAGCGCTGAACTCACAACTAACTTTATTCGAAGGCATACATACACTTAAGTACACAACCCATAGCCACGCGCTCTCCCATCCATGGCGTCATATCAGTGCACAGGCAAAAAAACAAAAAAACAAGCGAAACCATTTAATCTAATACTACGTTATGGAGCTGCTTAAAAATTCAAATTCACTATCATGCAAATTTATCGATGGCATGCTTACACAGCGCGACCCTTTTTTTCTGATATAGAAGGCCTCAATAATCTCCCTCGTAGTCTGATTTTTGTGCGTGAAAAGTATTGTGGTGTCTTTATATATTGGAGTGCACCCATGCTCAGAGCAATGCCGCGTGACATGCGAGTAGGCATTACCCGTTAGTGAGCGCCTATGTTCAGACAATCTAATATTTAGGCAACGACCTGTTTGACCGATATATACGTGACCGCAGGAAAATGGAAGTTCGCACACAACTCCCATTCTACAGCGCACAAACGGGGACAAATGCTTAACAGTACAGCCTTTCCCAGCATGAGTGGAGGCAGCCTGGGCCAATTTCCTATCGATCTTACCACAAATTTTGATCAACTTGTTAGGGGCAGAAAAAACAACCTTTATATCAAATCTGCCTGCTACATTCCTGAGATTATGGGATAGTTTATGCACATATGGAATTACAACCAGTTTTTTCTTCTTGTCAGCAGGCTCTGGATTATTTATTCTTGAGGGTGCTCCTAATTTCACACGTTTAACCAGTTTCTGTACTGTCATGCTGATAGCATCCTCTCGAAAACCTGCCGCTCTCAAACGCTCCAGTTGTGTTAAGAAACTCTTAGACGTCTTGTGAAAACACGATTTCGAAAGTGCGGAAAATAAAACCGAAAACGCAATGCCGTTTTTTACAACCTTGGAATGTGCAGAGTGAAAATTTAAAATTGGTTTTTCTGACCTTGGGCAATACATCCAGCACACATGCGTATCAGTTAAGTTGAGCCTCGTATCTAAAAATTGTAATTCGTTCTTATCCGGCACTTCATGTGTGAAAACTAGTCCTGAGCCACATTTGTGGAATATTTGAAGTACATTATGAATCATTTGTTGGAGATTAGTACTCTTCACAAAGATGAGAAAATCATCAACATATCTTAACACTTTCAATGTTCGGTCATCTAGGTTACTTTCTATATTTCTGTCTACGCTACCTAGGAAAATGTTAGTTAGTACCGGTGCAACCTTGGAGCCAATGCAAATGCCAGATTTTTGTCGGTATAAATTTCCTTTCCATTCAACAACGGTTGAAGCTAAATAAAAAGAGAGAATCTCGAGAAAACTGCTGACAGATACGCCACAGCTGCTAGAAAATTTAAGCTCGCCATTGTCCTCGGTGATACAAAGTTTAACGCTTATCATTAGTTCGTCATGTGGAATGTTATAGTACAGGTCTTGAACATCGATGCTGAAAATATTACAATTACCAGGATTAGATTGAATGAGGAAGCTGATAACATCATCCGAGTTTTTTACCACAAAAGGATCTCTGATCACCAATGATTGCAAATGCCTTTGTAAGTATCCCGAGACCACCCGCTGCCAAGTATCCTTTTCCGTGACTATTGCTCGAAATGGAATGTCCGGTTTGTGGGTCTTTGCTGCGAAGAATATGTCCAAATTAAGATTTTTAGCCTTTTTTACAGATGAAGCTAGTTGCTCTAGGTTGTGGTTGTGCAGCAGCGACAGTGCGCGCTCCTTAACTTCAGCGGGCTTCAGATCTATTGCTCTGAAATTGTTTTCTATTGCATCTCGCGCTTTTTTGCAGAAAATATTCTCTGGCACTACAACAAAAAAGCCTTCTTTATCAGAGGTCAAAATATGAAGGTTTCTACTCACAGCATAATCTACACAATTGTTTACAGTCTTATTTTTCGAGCGCCTCGCTCCTGATTGTCCCAGCGCTTCCACACACTCTGCTATGAAGCGTGGTCTTTCTTCGTCAGTCCCCCGGTGGGTGACTGTCCTAGCCATAGTGACCTTCTCCGCCGGGGTGAAGCTTGGCTCGAGGGCGAATTTCGGGCCGAGACCAAGGGTTCTTCTGTGCTCTTCTGGTAGACTCTCATCGCCAAGTACCAAAACTTTTGCTTCGGGCATCTTCTTCTTCTGTGGTTTTGGAAGGGTAGGCCAAGCGCTGTTCCACAACCAATCGGCTACATGATGGGATGTCTTACGCCACTCCAGGAAATCCCTTCTGCTCTTGCCTTTGTCTTTTTCCTGCCAACAGGCTGTGCGGAGACAATCTTTGAGGTATCGAGCTTGATTTATCCATTCTGCGTGCAGGAGTCTGCAAATCCTTTTGGTATGACCAGTCAATGGTTGTAGGTAGCCGCTCAACGACTGCACTTCTTGGGGGCACAAAGCGTGACGAGCGTACCATGAAAGAATCCTGCTTTTGCATACGCATACTGCCATCATAGACGCGAGCTTACTTGGGTTATGTAGGTCATAGTTGTTAGGACGAGTAAAAGAGCCCGATGTAATAGAAATATACTGTAGAAGGATCGACATTTGGGCGAGTTGGTACTGGTTGAACATCTTGAAGGGGCAGCACGAAAAAACGACGACAGAAGGCAGGAACACACAGGACAGCGCTGAACTAGCAATAGTCACGGAAAAGGATACTTGGCAGCGGGTGGTCTCGGGATACTTACAAAGGCATTTGCAATCATTGGTGATCAGAGATCCTTTTGTGGTAAAAAACTCGGATGATCTTATCAGCTTCCTCATTCAATCTAATCCTGGTAATTGTAATATTTTCAGCATCGATGTTCAAGACCTGTACTATAACATTCCACATGACGAACTAATGATAAGCGTTAAACTTTGTATCACCGAGGACAATGACGAGCTCAAATTTTCTAGCAGCTGTGGCGTATCTGTCAGCAGTTTTCTCGAGATTCTCTCTTTTTATTTAGCTTCAACCGTTGTTGAATGGAAAGGAAATTTATACCGACAAAAATCTGGCATTTGCATTGGCTCCAAGGTTGCACCGGTACTAACTAACATTTTCCTAGGTAGCGTAGACAGAAATATAGAAAGTAACCTAGATGACCGAACATTGAAAGTGTTAAGATATGTTGATGATTTTCTCATCCTTGTGAAGAGTACTAATCTCCAACAAATGATTCATAATGTACTTCAAGTATTCCACAAATGTGGCTCAGGACTAGTTTTCACACATGAAGTGCCGGATAAGAACGAATTACAATTTTTAGATACGAGGCTCAACTTAACTGATACGCATGTGTGCTGGATGTATTGCCCAAGGTCAGAAAAACCAATTTTAAATTTTCACTCTGCACATTCCAAGGTTGTAAAAAACGGCATTGCGTTTTCGGTTTTATTTTCCGCACTTTCGAAATCGTGTTTTCACAAGACGTCTAAGAGTTTCTTAACACAACTGGAGCGTTTGAGAGCGGCAGGTTTTCGAGAGGATGCTATCCGCATGACAGTACAGAAACTGGTTAAACGTGTGAAATTAGGAGCACCCTCAAGAATAAATAATCCAGAGCCTGCTGACAAGAAGAAAAAACTGGTTGTAATTCCATATGTCCATAAACTATCCCATAATCTCAGGAATGTAGCAGGCAGATTTGATATAAAGGTTGTTTTTTCTGCCCCTAACAAGTTGATCAAAATTTGTGGTAAGATCGATAGGAAATTGGCCCAGGCTGCCTCCACTCATGCTTGGAAAGGCTGTACTGTTAAGCATTTGTTCCCGTTTGTGCGCTGTAGAATGGGAGTTGTGTACGAACTTCCATTTTCCTGCGGTCACGTATATATCGGTCAAACAGGTCGTTGCCTCAATATTAGATTGTCTGAACATAGGCGCTCACTAACGGGTAATGCCTACTCGCATGTCACGCGGCATTGCTCTGAGCATGGGTGCACTCTAATATATAAAGACACCACAATACTTTTCACGCACAAAAATCAGACTACGAGGGAGATTGTTGAGGCCTTCTATATCAGAAAAAAAGGGTCGCGCTGTGTAAGCATGCCATCGATAAATTTGCATGATAGTGAATTTGAATTTTTAAGCAGCTCCATAACGTAGTATTAGATTAAATGGTTTCGCGTGTTTTTTTTCTTTTTTTGCCTGCGCACTGATATGACGCCATGGATGGGAGAGCACGTGGCTATGGGTTGTGTACTTAAGTGTATGTATGCCTTCGAATAAAGTTAGTTGTGAGTTCAGCGCTGTCCTGTGTGTTCCTGCCTTCTGTCGTCGTTTTTTCGCGCTGCCCCTTCAAGATGTTCAACCAGTACCAACTCGCCCAAATGTCGATCCTTCTACAAATCACTCGATACATAAACATAGGTGCGACTCAAATAATGGCTGCTTCAGGTTGAAGCTGCTTTCAGGGCCGCTGAAAAAGCAATCGCCGATTCGCTACATCTCGTCCACCCAAGCACTAATGTATATACTCGCATCAAGGTGGATGCTTCCAGCGTGGCCATCTCTGGAAATTTTGTTGTTCTCCAACAGAATGTGGACACCACTGGGCGTCTTCTCTCGGAAGCTCTAATCTGCCGACACTGGCTAGACCATTTTTCAGGGCTGCTAACCAAGCCGTTCCCGATTCTCTACTTCGCATCCACCCGTGGCCTAACGTATCTACTCGCATTATGGTGGATGCGTCCAGCTTGGCCACCACTGGAAGTTGTGCTGTTCTCCAACAGAATGTCTACTCCCTGTCTACTCTCTCGGAAACTATAACCTGCGGAGACTCGCTAGACTATTTTCGGCCGTGAGTTGTTCGCCATCTACTCCACCAGCCAGCACTACCAGCACTCCTTAGAGGGGCTGCCATATTACATTCTGACCGATCAGAAGCGGCTGGTGTATGTCTTCCGTACGAGCTCTTCCAAGTACACCTCACGTAAGCTTCGTCAGCTGATCTAAAACTCGGGGTTTACAACGGGTATCCCGCACATCAGTGGCACCGACCACGAGGTAGCTGATGCACTTTTACGCCGAACATCCCTTGGCACTTCGACATATTCTACGGACTGCGAACATCTAGCTTGGGCATAGACGGAGGATCCTTGCCTAGAGGCACTGCACGGCCACACCCTTTAATGCGAGAGAATACCTGTTACTGACCCGTTTGTGCCTGACTCCCTCTGGTGCGACATGTCACCGGCTGCCTTTTGCAGTAGGGCTTTCCAGTTATTTCACGACATCTTCCATCCCAGTACACGTGCCAAGCAGGGCTTCGTTACACAGTGGTACATCTGGCTAAGCAATAATTCCGACCTTCGCCAGTGGAACCACTCGTGCCTAGCTTGACAGACGGAGAATGTGACCCGCTACATCAAGACTCCCACGCAGTTTTTCTTTCCACCTCGCTCTCGCTTTGATGGCGTCGAAGTTGATTTCTTGCACGGCTTCCTCCTTCTCGCGACAGCTGCACATTTTAACAATGAATGACCGCCGCATCTGTTGGCCAGAAGCAGGGCTCCCCCCGACACCACTGAGGAAATGATCGCCAAAACCTTTGATTCAGCAGGGGTTTCTCTTTGTGGATGCCCCAACATTGTTACAAGTGATCGCGGCTGGCAATTTGAATGAAATCGCTTGAGCTCCCTCAACCACCCGCTTGCACTAAGCTTCATAGCTGCAGCAATGCGTAGCGCGAGAGTGTAGGAATGAGGAGAGAGAGGGCTAAAAGTCCTGTCGTTTCCAACATTCGCGCTCCACGTATTGCCACCGTTATTGACTACGACAAACGCGCCCAAGCTACTACCCTAATGCGACTAAGCACTGACATAGCACGGCATACCATCCTTGTGCAATGGCGTGTGCTCGACGGCTCCATCACCAGCTCAAGCCTGCCTCACTACTAGCCTAGACGAAGAGCACTGGGTTGATCACCTTTCTATGGTGCATCTTCGTCAACGCGCCGTCCTTCGTCGCGATCTTGGCTGTTCAGTGAACGAATGCATCTGCTGTGCACCCGTGAAGCTTTCTGGATAGTTGTTCGTGCCTTCGGTGCCTTCGCCTCCGCCGCTACAGTACCTCGAATGGCTACACGACTCCATTGAGCAACTGCTCGCCGTCCCACTTCAATATTTTTACGGCATCAACTTTGCGCATCCGGGCCGTAGCCAGACGTAGATTTTCTCAGACGAGAATCTGTAATGACGCATCTTGCATTTTTCTATGAGGAACCGCGCCTTGTCCTCCGCAACACGCTGGAGTCTGCCACCATGCTATAGAGTGGCGGTGAAGAGGTCGTCTTGTTAGACCACCGCAAACCGGTCTACCTCCAGAAGCCTCCCGAGCAGCTCCCCTTGATGTTGGCGGCGTATCCAGCGAGCTTCAGGTGGTGGTAACAACTGTATTGAGATTCTGCTCAGTTATGATCTGGAGGCCCGAGTCCTAGCATAGCACTTCACGAGGAGCGACCCTTTCGGCCCAGGCAACGAGAGCTTTTTGTAGTATTTTATCCGGCGTTCTGAGCAGCTCCTCTCACGTCTGTTGTGAGGGAGCTGGCAGGAGCGACCTGGGAGGGGGTAAGCCCTCGTACCCCCAGAGAGTGTGATTTTGGGTAAGCAATGCTTGATTGTGCAGTTTTGATATATTAGGTTCCATTGCCCGTTGGTAATTATTGCCAGCCAATGTGGGCTGGGGAACGATTTAGTTTGGATACGCCGCAGCGTGCTTGCTTGCTATAGCATGCTTCGTGCCCACTACGAGGTATTCGCCAAGGGGCCGGCTGTTGAAGGGGAAACGCGTATAGAAAAACGTGTTTTCTAAATGTGAGTGAGCTAGAATGTAATAACTTTTAGTGAATTTAGGCGGAATTTTTAACTTCCCGTGCCGTTCTTGCGCTTTGAGCACCTGCGCCCTACTGTCCTCGTCTTTCGTAGCCGGTGCCTTCGCGCCGGCGTATCTGCGTTGTTGAGTCGTTTTCGTATAAGCTTTTCCCGTTCAACAGCCGGTCCCTTGGCGAATACTTCGTAGTGGGCACGCGGCATGGTATAGTAAGCAAGAAAGCAAGCAAGCAAGCACACAAGCAAGCAGTTCTCTTCCAGAAGCCTGCTACTCTGCCTCTCTATTTCTGGCACTCAACCATGACGGTCGGTTCCCGCCACGCTGTTTAATCAGCCTTTCTGACGTCAGTTTGGGTTACCGTGTATGTGCTACTGGGTCAGAGCCACTCTTCAATAAACGTCTTGGGTACCACCTTGGTCACTTGGCATGTGCCGCAAGATTCGGGCTGTGGTCCACTGACCAAAATAACCTGCAAATTTTCTCCGGCCTTGAGCAAAACTGCACTGGCGTCATATGCATTCGGACAGTCTTCGTACCTGTTCCGACACGTGCCACAGGCGGACATCGGGTTTGTGCCGCCAGAGGACCCAGAGTGTTCAAAGCAGATGTAACAGAGCAGAGCCTTGCTACATTTCTGCATGACGCAATTCGGTGGTGCTACTATTGTATGTCGCTACATTGGTTGAATGCTGCGTGGCATTAGCGTCGACATAAGCTACAAGCGGCAGTATGCAGGGCCTCTCCGCCTGCTGGTGCTTCTGACTGTTTTCCCACCGACTATGATAAGTGGGTTTTGTATGATTTAAGAGGGAGAGTAGCGCGCGGCCGTGATGAGGGAACCGGGTTCAGAACAATTCGTCAGGTCTACTTGGGTCACAGGCATATACAATTGTATATTTGCAGCGAATCAGTAAAGCCGTTTGATGCCTACCTGCGCTACTGCATGTTGCAAATTGTCTAACCGGTAGTGCGTCGGGCTGCCGTGTTGAAAGAGGAGGGCTAGAAACCAGCCGCCGGAACATGTTGGTTCACTCGGTGGGGGACACTGGGTATCTGTCGCGTTTCATTGAACCTCTTTTATGCTCACTTGGAGCTCTCAGTATGTGCTACTTAGTCTTTGCCGCTCTTTAGCGAACCTAGTGCTAAAATGGCCCACTACGCTGGTGGCACTATGTAGACGCTGTTCTTCAGTGAATCTCTCTGAGGACAACTTGGGTCAATAAGTACAGGCGACTGGGTATGTGCCAATATTCAGTAAAAGCCTTTGGCGTCCGCATCTATCCCTCGGTATGTGCCACTGGGTATGCACCGCCCTTCAAAAAACCTCTTTGGCGCCAACTTGGGTCACTCACGACATGCCCGGCATATGACACTTAGTATGCTGTCAGGATTGGGGGCTCAATCCCATCGCTCATAACCCGTTGTCAAGATTGGAGTCCGGCATGAATTAGAAGGTAGCTGGGCCATGCCGTCGTCCAACTTATCCACGCTGAGGACGTTGAAGAAGGGAAGAGCTGCTTCTCATCGAGAACGAGGAATATGGGTTTATTTACAGTATTTACATGCAATTCATCAGTCTAGCATGACTGCGAGAGAAAGCAAGTCAGTCTAACATGACTGCGAGAGAAAGTGTACTGAGCATCCGCACAACAGCTGCTTATAAACACTCGGTCCTCCCCCGATTCCAAGGTAGCGGAAACGTTCGTCTAGTCATCGTAAACATGATGCCTCTCCGCGGGACCACTTACACACACACACGCACACACACACACATGTTCATGGTCCGGAACCGACGTCACACTGACTTCGTAGAACTCGAGGCTTACTGCAAAAACGGTGCGTGGGAAGGGGTCCCCGTCGACGTTCCCGCGGCGCTTCCCCGCTCGCGGCAGACCAGGGCGGCGGTGGCGAGTGCAGGCGCAAAGCCTGGTTCGTCGAACCCGGCTCCAACGACGGAGACTGGAGGACGCGCGCATTGGTGTGACACACAGTCGACTTAGTCACGCCGTAGCTAGAGGTTTGCGGCGGCGCTCTAGGAAACGTTGACGCCCATTGTCGTAACTGGCTGGCAACACTTGCACCCCAACTGGGCCGTTCTTAACAATGCCAACTTGGTTATCTAATAATCCTGAATAGCAAAAAGTAATAATTTTATCCGGCGCTGGGCGGTATTGAACGCGGCTTATATAAAATTTCACAAATTTGTCCAAATATTTACCCGAACAGTCGCCACGCGCGAAATTCACGGATGTGCTGCTGAATGACACAGAGCAACCAGGAGCCAAGCTGCATAGACTTCCCATACATGTCGCGGCTCTGCGGCGGCATTACGTTCTGCTGCTACATTCCTTCACTCTTAATCGCATAGACGTAGACTTTGCTCGTGAGAAGTGCTCTGCCGCAATTTCTGTTTCCGTAGTGATATTACAAAACTAGACGCAATAATAAGGACTGGGTAGCTGGCAGCGCCGCTTATCTCGGGGTAATTGAATCACGTGGAACATTTTACTACAGAAGTGCAATATAACTATTTAACCCGCTACAAAGATACGCTTAAGTGCTATGATTCGTATAGCATGAATTGTCTTTTCTACAAAAAGAATTGATGTTTGAAACATTGGAAAGCTGCGACCCAAAATTTCATGAAACATGTGATAATTAAGCTGTTTTTTACAGAGCTATACCAAGACAGAAGAAGGACTCATGGGCTGCCACCATGGACGGAAAGCTGACTTCGGCATCTTAGCGATATAATGAAATAGAAAAAAATGGTCGCTCGCCCGTAATTGAAAGTAGAAGTAAACGATACTAGCCACAATGCTAAAATTGGTGCAGTACATGTTCGCAACGGCTCACCACACCAAACCACACCACACCACACCATACTGCGTATTCGTCCATATGGACACTGCTGAGCTAGATGACGCAGGCCAGCTGAAGGCGGCATGACAGGTAGCAAAGAAAGCCAGGGAGACAGAGGGCACTCCCCAGCTAGAAGAAAAGCGCCTCAAGGAGGAGCCACTCACCGTGGCACCATCTCTCGAGGCGAGAGGAAACCCGCGCCACGGAACTCATGGACCACTGATGTTCAATAGAGCACAGCCAACCTTGTCTCATAGCCAAAAGGTGACCTTGAGGCATATGATGCCCTGTACCTGCCTTTTAAACGTCAATTTTCAAGATAAATAACACTTTAGCGTACTAGAACTTACAGCTTGAGCAGTATTTTTACAGAGCATTCCCGAATTCTGAAGAACGTGCTCAGCAGGCCGACAAAGAGGGGAATCGAAAGGGCTTGTTTGTGGTTGTGTTTATTCTGCCATCTTAGCTGCGACTTCTCTGTATACATATTGTAAATATAATGTTGCCAACTCTTTAACTACGTCATATTTTGGTAGAACCGCGGGGTTAGAAATTATTACGACGGAGCTCCGCCGCGGCTATCACTTGGATTTTTCCACGCTAATTTTAGTACAGTCATGTTGCGAACACGTACCATGGTATCATGTTTCCTGCTTCTACGTGCTCCAGCGCCTTTGAGTCTACCTCCCCGATGATACCCCTTATCCAAGCCATTTTTCTTTAGGAGCTGTGCAGTGTTTGCCTGATCTGTGTGTGTGCCGCCTCTTCTTCACGCTCTTCTGACTGTCTCCAAGTCTCCCCTGCTCAGGGCCTGGGGCCCCCACTTCGTCGTCGCAATCTGGCCGAATGAGGACTGCAGATTAGCGGCCTATTTGCTTTATCGGCTATCGTATATTTAAAGTCGCCCTCTATTGCAACAGCCGTTGGTCGTCGCCTGCTCATGCGTTCTATGCCCATATTCGTCGGCCTGAGCACAATCCTGACCATTTCAAACCTAACTTCGCAAGTTCGCGTGCCACCAGAAGTGGCGCTCGCACGAAGTCATATAGACGCTCACCATCTCCGCCTAGACACCAGCCCCGTTCGCCGCTCCTTCGTCGTTCGTCATCTGGCTCGCCCCAGTTCCACCGCCTGTCGTTGCCCAAGATAGGAGCGCAACCGCCCACCTTACAATGTGGCGCAACCTTACCTCCCGCGCCTGTGGGTACCAGATCATCATGCTCACGGCATTCGATCATTTAACAGCGACCGGTTTGCCCTATGCCGACTTTGCCACATTTTAACAGCATAGTATGCACTGCACAAGTGTCGCACGTGTAAAACTTGATAACACGCTTGGTATTACATGCACTCCATCGCGAGTTGTGAAGCGAAACCCTCATTCACAGCTTCGCAAGCTGACAGGGCGCAGAACAAACCAAACTTACGTCGTGTTTTGCAGGAACCTCTTTAAATCTGAATGAGACGCCAAGCACACAAGACATGACCACCTGGTTTCTTTTTATTTTTTGCCGCACCTCGCAATCCCCTCAGTTTTTCGTTTTCAGATGTTTGTGCGCAGATTCAGCAACTGCAGTGAATAAAGCCTTGGAATAGCCTGCTGCTAAGTCTCCTCACATGCTGGGTGGCAAGGTCTTGCATTTCTTGCGTACAACTCGTTTCGACCGCATTGGACAGGCACAAGTTGGCTATACCATGGTTGGCCAAATTTGAGTGTGCGCAGTGGCATGGCAGTAGCCTCTTTTCAGCTCTTGGACTCTAAAGCAAGCAAATCTGACCATGAGAATCAAAGGTTAGAGTCAGATCTAAAAACGTGATGGAATTATCATGTGGTGCTTCTTCACTGAAACGAAGATGGCGAGAGCAATTCTGAAACAGTGATAACGACCCTGCTAATAATGTCAGTGGGACAATCACGTCGCATGATATTTGAAAAATATCATAAGATCAATCAATATTTGAAATAGGAAAATGGGAAAATCATTTTCATGCCTAAATACACGGGGAACATGGTAATCATTATTGGCGTGATACATTCATTACCTATTTCTCGTCTACTGATAGATTTCATACGCGATACTGGAAAAATCGCTGGATACATGCACCGATCCGTACGTTCTGAATTTTTGTTTAAGAAAGCGGAACCAATGACAGATTGTCGTGCCGAACGTCCCACAAGCTCTAAGAAAAAAGAAAGTCTTCGACAAACTTATGCTACCACGAATATGCTTCAGCCGCTGATGCCCGCAGCATGAACAACTGGAGTCAGTTATGCTTGAGCACATCAGAAACGTTTTATGGACAGCGCCGCAGCGACCGCACGAAAACCGGATCTAGCTAATTTGCTTCCATGCAAAAATTGTTCTTATCCCATATTTTCTGTCCTGCTGTTGCTTTGAGCAAAATTTCACCATTCGGTCTTACGCTAAACAATGCTACCCATTGGCCGATCCATCTGTGACCTCCTTCGAAGTCAATCCGGCTTGGTCACCATAGACACATGGACAAAATCACACCTTAATAAACGCGATTAAAAATCCCAACGTGAACCACCAATGAAGCATCAGAAAACAGAGAGCAGTGGACAGGTGCCGGCCATAAATTCTTGGTTTTCAGCAATGCGCCATGCTCTCAGCTGTTGTGCGATTGTTGCCAGTCCTCAAACACAGCTCCCGCTTGATCTTTGAGTCGTATGCTCACAGTGGCAACGTTGCCGAGCTAAAGTTGTTTATAGCGCCATGTAGTCGTTTGATTAGGAAAACTAATTTCCGGAAGCACATATTTGTCCTAAATAATTCTATTACTTAAATGATATTGAGCGACACCAAAAGACGACACGGACGTGAGAGAAGACGACACACCTCCCACTTGCCCGGAATACTGCTCTCATTAAATATTTCTAGTTTCGATAAGCAAATTTAGGAATAGTTTCGATATCAGATGCTTTTCTCGCCGGTGCACTTCACTCGACTCGAGGGCGCCTTTTCAAGGCATGCCTAGGTGGAGGAAAGGGGGAGTACTGTTCATGAAACGCAACGGCGCATGAGTGAAAGAACGCCCGTCGCCTCGAGTCTAGGAAGCGTTGAGTGAAGGATTGTTTAAGAATAAGGGGTAAGACTCAGCAAGAAAGAGAACAGAGTTTATTAAAGCTTATCAAAACTATAAACTTGGTCGCTAGAAGTGTCTCAGCGTACCATCGGTGTTCCTAGCTAAGGTAGAGCTTGAATTTCTGGGTAAAGGTTGTCATGTATAGTTAAATATTCGTTTACATTATACGTTGTGCCTTGCGCATGTTCAGTACGGACTTGGGGGTGTCGTTTCAATGAAGAACCTTGAATTGTTAGTCCAGCCACCTTCTTTTCGCTATATAAAAAAGAGGTGAGGCGTGCAGACAGGACACAAGAGTAGAGAAGTGGGCAACACGAACGCCGACTATCAGCTCGAGGGAGCACTGAGGCGAAAAAAAGAAAGGAGACACAAAACTCATCTGCGCAAGCTCAGGAATGGTACCACGTGTTAATCGGGTAGATGTGCCGGTCTACCTGAGAGATTACTGTTAAGGCACTTAATCTCTTCCTTATGTAAAGTAATCAAAGACTGGCTCCCGCATGCACTTCCACCATTGTAGATATGCCATGCCTTTACCATAAGACGCGTATCTTCATTCTTATGCCTGTACAATAAGGCGCATTCATCTAACTCAGGTGTGCAGTTACAATCCTGGCAATGTAGCGAAAAATTAAAAGGCGATCCGCCGTTTACCGAACTTTATGTTCCATCAGCCTCTGATTGATACAACGTCCCGCTTGCCCTACGTAGAACTGGCCACAGCTAAGGGGAATTTTATAAACCGCACCCATACGACAGTCAGTAAAACTGTTGTTCTTATTCTGCTTCACTGAACAAATATCTGTTCTTTTTTGGCTTTTACCTGCTCCTTTTTCCTCTGTACGGCAGCGCATGTCTTACCTTGCTTATTGGAAGCAGTGAAAGCAGCAATAACATCATGTCTACTTGCAACTTTTTTAAGCCTTTGCGACACAGAATGAAAGGACGGAACAGCCACTACTCTTTTTTTTTTTCCTATTAGTGCTTTTTGTAATCGCGTCCGTCCCCCT
The DNA here is from genome assembly GCF_050947875.1 of Dermacentor variabilis. Taxonomy (NCBI): domain Eukaryota; kingdom Metazoa; phylum Arthropoda; class Arachnida; order Ixodida; family Ixodidae; genus Dermacentor; species Dermacentor variabilis. The sequence goes on along the minus strand of NC_134574.1, from coordinate 85,346,742 downwards.
TGAAACCGACTTCTTTGGGCGCTCAGCCACAGCGGCCACTGCTACACTCGGATAACGTGCTTCTAATAGGCGCCGGACCAGCGCATTAAAACTGGCGCTCATTTTGTGCACGCAGGATCTGGCGAGAAAAGACTTAAGGCATGAGATGGCAATTCCGTTTTTTACTGCTTTGGAATGCTTGGATTAAAAGTTTAGCAACGGCTTCGAAGATCTTGGGGAATACTGCGAACAAACGTGATTTTGTTCGAAGACCAAGGCCATGTCAAGAAACTGAATTACGGGTCGCTGAGAAAATTCCTTGGTAAACTTTAATCCTCCTCCACAAAGTTTAAATTGCTCAGTTACTGAGGTAGCAGCGGAATCGAATTCTTCAGGTAATCAGGTAATCAGGTAATCATCAACGTAACGAAATATCTTGATAACGCTATCACCTAAGGCTTTCTCTAAGCAGCTGTCAACCTTACTCAGGTAAATATTGCTAAGAATAGGGGGCAACCTTTGAGCCAATACAAATGCCTGATTTCCGCAGAAAAACGCCATCTCTCCAAACAATCAGCACCGACTTCAAGTACAGTGAAAGAATTTCTAGAAAGGCTCCCGTGGAAACACCGCATCTGTCGATAAAAGCCGACTCTTGCGCTTGTTCTTTAACGCGCTTTTTTACGGAATTTAGCAACCCGTCATGCGGCAAGGAATAATAAGGGTCTTCGATATCCATACTAAAAGCTGTACAATCACCAGGATTTTCCTCTCTTAAATACTGAACTAGTGCCTCAGAATTACGCAAGCAAAAGGGGTCTGAAGAAACTAGTGAAGCTAAGCAGTTCTGAAGGTAACTAGCGACACAGACCTGCAACGTCCTTTTCTCTGACATCGTAGCACGAAACGGAATTTCTTGCTTATGGGTCTTCGCGGAGAAAAATAGTTCTAAGGTGAGAAATTTTGCTTTCTTGACATTAGAGACAACCCTATCAAGATTATGTCTTGACAGGAGGTAAAGCGCACGTTGCTTTACTGCCGACGGCTTGAGTTTTACTGGCTGTAAATTCTTTTCTATGGCTGAAATCGCTTTTCCTGAAAACATGTCATCTGGCATAATTACGAAATAACTTTCCTTGTAAGATATTACTAGTCTAAGTTTATGCTCTACAAGGTAATTAACTAACGGTCGGACGGTGTCAGACGTCCTAAAATGAGAATTTGATTGTTTAGTGCTAGCATTGCAATCTGAAATACAGCGCGAGCGTTCTTCTTCCGGGACGAACCTGGTTATGCAGCGCAGTATGCTTAAAACATCAACGGGCTTTACGTTAGGCTTAAAACAGTGCTTAAGACCTAAAGCAAGGGTTTTTCTATGGGTATCACTTACGATGGCGTCTCCAAGAACCAGCACGTTATTTAACGGCGAATTATTAGAAAGGTGTTTCCTCTTACTTTGTTGAAGATCCGAATGTTTCATCCTCCATAGGAAGTCCGCGTGTTGCACGGCTATCCTATTCCAATCGGCGTAGGGGCGGTTCCAATGGCGACCGTCTCCCAGGGCCGCGCAACGGACCTTTAGACACCCCTGATAGAACCTAACTTGGCGCCATGATTCAGCGGAAAGAATAGCTCCAATCCTCCTGGCATGCCCAGCTGATGATTGAAGGAAGCCGCACATCATTTGAACTTCCAATGGGACGACAAGATTACCACTAAACCACGACATGGTTCTAGCGCGGAACATACATATTGCAATTAAGGAAGCTAACGAAGCAGGATTGTGCAGATCAGTAGGGGAACATGGAAAAGGGCTCAGAGTACTAGAAATGAAGCTTAGAACGACAGAAAGCTGAGCTAGTTGGGAAGGATTCATTGTGCAAAAAAGAGGTGAGGCGTGCAGACAAGACACAGGAGTAGAGAAGGGGACAACACGAACGCCGACTATCAACCGAATGGAGCACTGAGGCGAAAAAAGAAAGAAATACACAAAACTCATCTGCGCAAGCTCAGGAATGGTACCACCACGTGTCAGTCGGGTACATGTGCTGGTCTACGTGTTAGATAACTGTGAAGGCACTTAATCTCTTCCTTATGTAAAGTAATCGAAGGCTGGCTCACGCATGCACTTCCACCATCATAGATATGCCATGCCTCTACCATAAGACGCGTATCTTCATCCTTATGGCTGTACAATATGGCCCATTCATCTAACTCTGTCGTGCAGTTGCAATCCTGGACTTGTAGCGAAAGATTAGAAGGCGATACGCCGGTTAACGACCTTTTATCTTCCATTAGCTTCTGATTGGTACAATGTCCTGTTTGCCCTACGTAGAATTGGCCACAGCTAAAGGGAATTTTATAAACCACACACATACGACAGTCAGTAAAACTGTTGTTTTTATTGTGTTTGAACAAATATCTGTTCTTTTTTGCCTTTTATCTGCTCCTTTTTCCTCGTTACGGCAGCGCATATCTTACCTAGCTTTTGGGATCAGTGAAGGCAAGATTAACATCATATCTACTTGCAACTTTTTTAAGCCTGTGCGACACTGAATGAATGTACGGAATAGCCACTACTGTTTTTTTTTCTATTAATGCTTTCTGTAATGACGTCTGTCCCCCTTGAAACCGACTTATTTAGACGCTCAGCAACAGTGGCCACTGCTACACTAGGATAACCTGCTTCTAATTGGCGCCGGAAAAGGATGTGCGCAGCTTTGCAGGATGTGCGCAGCTTCATCGGCCTTTGTTCATACTTCCACCGTTTCGTGAAAAATTTCGCGGCCATGGCATGACCACTAACCGAACTTTTGAAAAAAGACGCCACTTTCCAGTGGGGCGATAACGAGGCCTCTGCGTTCTCGCATCTAATCGACCTTCTCACTACGCCTCCCGTTCTGGCCCATTTTGATCCATCTGCGCCTACCGAAGTCTTTACTGAAGCCAGCGGTCATGGAATTGGCGCAGTACTGGCACAACGCCAGGGCGGCAACGACCGTGTTATCGCTTACGCCAGCAGGCTCCTCTCACCCTCCGAGCGCAACTATTCCATCTCTGAGCGTGAGTGTATGGCCCTAGTTTGGCCGGTTGCGAAGTTCCGCCCATACTTATATGGCCGACCCTTTTCCGTTGTCACAGACCATCACGCGCTTTGCAGGTTATGCTTACTGATAAATCCTACAGGAACATTTGATCGCTGGGTCTTACGCCTCCAAGAATATTCGTATACTGTCACCTACAAATCTGGCCGACTACACAAGGACGCTGACTGCCTGTCTCTTTACCCGGTAGACGAGCCTGACGGCGCCGACAGTAGTACCGCCAACGGCTCATTCTCTGTGTCTGCCTTCGCTAACATCGCCGATGAGCAGTACCGAAACCTATCGCGGCGAGCACTCAACCAGCGTGTGCGCTCTACACCTACGGACGCATCTGTTCACCGATATGTCCTCCAGCGCGTCATTCTGTACCGAAGGAACTTCCTCGCCGACGGCCCTGGTCTTCTTGTCGTGCCAAAACATCTACGACAGACTGTGCTCTTTCAGATGCATGACGCCTTGCAGGACATCTTGGGGTAACCCGCACGTACGACCGCGGCCGCCGCCGCTTCTATTGGCCTGGTCTTGCTCGCCCCGTCCGACGCTATGTTGCTGCCTGTGATACCTGCCAGCGTCGGAAATCACCTCATACGCTACCTGCCGGTGATCTCCAGCCAATCACCGTCCCTGTGAAAGCGTTCTTTCGTGTTGGATTAGACCTCCTCGGTCCCTTTCCCACGTCATCCTCTGGTAACAAATGGGTAGCCGCCGCAACTGATTACGCCACCCGATACGCTATCATGCGGGCTCTCCCTACCAGTTGCGCCACTGACGTCGTGGACTTTCTCTTGCGTGACATTATCTTACTTCATGGCGCGCCGCGACAGCTGCTTACTGAACGTGGTCGTAACTTCCTCTCGAAAGTTATCGCAGACATTGTGCGTTCCTGCTCCACTCAACACAAGCTGACTACCTTACACCATCCTCAAACCAATGGCCTGACAGAGCGGTTAAACCGTACTCTTACCGATATGCTGTCCAAGCACGTTTCCAAGGACCAACATGACTGGGACATTGCCCTTCCATACGTCACACTTGCTTATAATTCTTCCCGGTACGACACCGGCGGATTTGCTCCATTTTATCTACTCTACGGTGGCGAATCGACCTTGCCCCTTGACACGGCACTTCCTCCTGCTACAATCTCAACAAGCGAGTATGCGCGCGACGCCATCGCCCTCGCGGACCATGCACGGCAGCTTGCCTGTGCTCGACTGACGGACTCGCAAACTACTCAGCAGCGTCACTACAACGCCCGCCACCATGACGTACAGTTTTCGCCTGGTGCGCTCGTGCTCCTGTGGTCGCCCTCTCGTCACGTCGGACTTTTGGAAAAGCTTCTTTCGTGATACACAGGCTATCCGCGTGCTGTGCCAGGTGACGCCTGTGACGTACGAAATTGCTCCTGTGAGCTCAACCTCGTCATCTATTCTGGCATCTAGTGATGTCATGCACGTCAGTAGACTCAATGCCTACTACATTGCTTCCCAGTGCGGCCTTTAGTCGCTCCGGGACGGTGCTTTTGCCGTCGAAAGTATTGCCACGTACGATTGCTCCTGCGACGTACGAAATTGCTCCTGTGAGCTCAACCTCGTCATCTATTCTGGCATCTAGTGATGTCATGCACGTCAGTAGGCTCAATGCCTACTACATTGCTTCCGAGTGCGGCCTTTAGTCGCTCCGGGACGGTGCTTTTGCCGTCGAAAGTATTGCTACGGAATGGCATTTCCAATGACGAAGAGGCGAGCAGTAAGAAGACGACGACGACGATTGGAGGCTAGCGCGCGCTGCTGACTCTTGGCCAAGTGCGGCGTATTGCTTTGTAAATATACTTGCATATAGCTTTTCATCTGCGTCTTCTTACGCTACAATATTATAATGCTAAAGCCTTCGCAACCACTTCCACCGTGCGACGAGAAAAATAAGCCTATTCCTAATCACGAAATCGCCGAAGCGCTTAATCGTGCATGCCCTTCCGTGTTTACGAATGAACCTAAAGGCGAACTTCCTGAATTCCCCCGTTTCAGTTACCATACTATGCCCGCAATCACCTTCAGTTCTGATGGAATCAGGAAGTGCATTGATTTCTTGGAGCTGTCGTTTTCAGCTGGCATCGATGGTATTAATTGCAAAGTCTTAAAAATACTAAGTATGTTACAAGCGATATGTTATGTCATATTTTCAGCAATCTTTATCAGCAGGAGTGGTGCAGCACAACTGGAAAGGGCGTAAAGTTATACCAGCCCCAAAGACAGGTCCTTCGTCACCACGTAGTAGCTACCGCCCAATTTCTCTAAGCAGCGTCTGTTCGAAATCAATGGAAAATGTGCTTTACTCCCACATTGCTACATTCCTAACGTCTGTCAGTTTCTTCCACCCTAACCAGTATGGCTTCCGTGAAGGTTTACCTTGTGATAGCCAATTATGCTCGTTATAAATGATATGAGCTGTAACCTTGATCAAAACATCCCCGTTCATGCACACTTTTTAGATTTCGAAAAGGCGTTTGACAAAGTTCCGCATCAACGACTTCGCCTAAAACTTTCTTCCTTGCACCTTAATCCCCTTGTTTTGGGCTGGATACGAAATTTCTTGACTAACAGACAACAGTTTGTGTATGCTAACAACTACTCCTCCTCTAAAAGCCCTGTTCTCTCCGGTGTACCCCAAGGCACAGTTCTCGGGCCCCTCCTCTTCCTTATATATTTTATTTACGGGCTAATCTTTCTTCTAACATTAGCCTTTTTGCTGACGATTGTGTCATTTATCACCCTGTCCTAGCTGATACCGACAACCACGCATTGCAATATGATCTAGACAAAGTGACCATTTAGTGCAGCATATAGATAATGTCACAGAACACTACGAAGGCTTTACTAGTGCCTTTCCGTCGACGGAAGCTTCAACATGCTCCCAAGTACGTTCTCTGCAACTCGGTAATATTATCTGTGGTGTCATGCAGGTGATTTAGCCTTGTACTCTCAAATAACCTTTCTTGATCCTCTCATATTACAAACATCACTAACAAAGCCAATCGCGCGCTTGGTTATTTCCGCCGCCACTTGTACCGCCATCCTTAAAGATACTAACTTATCTACCTTTTGTCAGACCTAAGTTAGAATACGCATGCTCTGTTTGGGACCCGCACCAAGCCACCCTTTCTAACACTCTAGAAGCAGTTCAGAATCGTGCAGCTCGTTATATTTATTCTTGCTATTCTTACCACACTAGTGTCGCTCAGCTAAAGATAAAAGCAGGAATTTCCCATCTAGATATAAGGCGTCATGTTTTCAGACTGTGCCTTTATCACAAATTTTATCATTCTGCTCCTAGTACTTCAGCCATCATTCCAGCGCACCGTCAATCTTGCCGATTACGTCACGAAAAATCTGTGTACCCTCCGCCTGCCCGGACCACTGCGCACCTACATTCTTTCTTTGTGAAGACTGCCCTGTACTGGAATGACTTTTCCGCTGATGCCGTGCACCACTCCAATCCACATCATTTCAAGGCTACCATTGAGTCCACATTCCACTGAAGTGGTCACCTATCCCTCATGTAATAACCCACACCGGGGCCATTGAGGTGATAATAAATAAATAAATAAATAAATAAATAAATAAATAAATAAATAAATAAATAAATAAATAAATAAATAAATAAATAAATAAATAAATTCGCAACCTTTTATGAGCTGTGCACATTTGAACTGTTATATTGAAAGCGCTGCTTTCTGTAGTAAATCATCAACACCTAGTTTTATAATGTTAGGATGGGTACCTGGGAGTTTAGTATGATATGATGTAAAAGGCTCAAAGACGACAGAGAAAGAGAGAGAAACTCGCATCCACAGAGTGCTTTCATGTACATCCAAGAATATTTAATCAAGAAAAAATCGAACTATGTTATACAAGGAGTGCTATGAGAATTCATCCCTGCACATTCGCGTTCAGGTAATGCAGTTCTTTTTGGCGACAATGAGATTGATGCAACACTCACGCACCAGTCACCCGACTCATTGATTCTTTGTCTCAATTACTAGTCTAACTCATTTCTCGCGGCTTCTGGCCACCGCAGTGCAAGCGTGAAACTTTGGCTTAAATTTACAATCTGTACAACCAATTTGGCCGACGGCCCTCTTTCATTTCTAAGATTGTTTTGATGATACCTCGGCCTATCATTAAGGCATTGCTTGCTTTCGCCCATATAATTCCTACCACACAAGAAAGGAATTTCATAAATGACTTCTGCCTGGCAGTCAACATACTTATTTGCGTGATTTGCGACACAGGCTGGTGCCTTGCGAAGAGAGAGTTGGTCATTCTACAAAGCCCTGAAAGCTTGCACAAGGCAGGCAGAAAACACCATATTTATGTTAGCTCGCTTGGTAATCTTCTTCAAATTATGAGCGACGCCATGTATGTAAGGTATGACGGCTACATTTTCTTTTCACGAGGTGGCTCCTGGGTCAGCTGGCGGGTTCGTGACTTCTTAAGAAATTTTATGCTATACAAACTAGGACAAGTTGTGGGTAACCTGCCTCTTCTAGTCGTTCAGTCTGCTTAAGGAAACTCTCCGCAGCTCGATACGGACAGCACTTCTTTAAGATGTTCAGCAGGCCCATGTTAGCAATGTTGCGTTTGTCAAGCTTCACTAAATCGCCCGTCGGCGACTTCGCGCCTCCTTAACATCAGATCAGTTTTATAATGCTGACACGTGCTCTCGGAGGAAGGAGGAATTAAGATAGGAAGACAGGCAGGTTAGCCAGCGCAAATACAAGCGACCTGCTCTGTGCTGGACTAAGGGTACGAAGAAAGTGAAATAAAACTGGAGACCCGAGATTTAAAATAAAAAGGAAAGTAATATGTGCACATCAGTGCGATGCAGCGCACTAGAGCAACATCTCGCACGGAAAGTAGCAGGGCAGCGCAAGGGGTTTGACACAGTCTGGACACAGGTTCTCTCCCCCAACAAGGTGCAAATAAGCACAGTCGAGTTTTGTTTTCTAGCCACACCACAATGAGAGCTGTCACATAAGAGATTTCAGGTCGTTATCTCACAGCCTCAGAAGTTTACGCTTAACATAAAGACCTGTTTAATGCAAGATCACCACTTTGTTAGCCTTAAACAACTAGTGATGAAAACATCGTCCTTACAGGGCAAGGGTGAAACAGTTTCTGTAATTGTCTAATATTTAGTGGAACTTTTCTTCCAGGTACGAAGATCGTCTAGAGGTCCAGAAGCCATGGGGAAAGATAACTGAACATATACGAAAGATATCTGACGTGTTTGTGAGGACAATGCAATTATGTCAACATTAATCATACATAAAATCAATCATAAGATTTATCACACATACATACACATACAATGCACATACTTTGTAGCCTTGAGCTCAATGACAAATTTTATGTTACCCTTCATAAAGACAGAGGGCGGGTGGTCACACCCAGAACAAATTATCTAAGGGAAAGCTCTCATACCCAATGCCACTGCTTCAAAATAAATACAACAATCTAAGTGTCGATTTCATACAAAAAACGGCCCAACAACTGAGAGATTTGTGTGTTCAAGATTTTTAAATTGCTGGTTAATTCTGCATCCTCTCAGTATGTATTTAAAGTGTGTATATATTCTACTTCATATATATATATATATATATATATATATATATATATATATATATATATATATATATATATATATCTGTTCAGCGGTGTCTTCTTATTTTATTTGTATCCACCACAACAACCACACAAGCTACCTTGCGTATTTTTATCTGGTCACCTCTGGCTCTATATGTATATGAGTATATGTGTGTATATGTATAAAGCATATGTGTTTGCATGTATGTTGTTGCCGAATATTCTGTATGGCGGCGGCAGGCCTCATTAGGCTGCCTCTACTGGGGCAGCTTTTACTTGCAGCATCTTTTAAAGATTTTATATTTGAAAGTGACTTTTTTCCCCTTATTGACAGTGATACAGAAAAAACTTCGCTTGCATCTCTCTGTATTCACCCAAACACTGCGACTGCATACGGAGTGTGCTCCACATGAGTGAGTGAAGGAATAAACTTTATTTCGAAGACCAAGCTCTTGATACCCGAGGGTGGGTGGCCACTTATTTCATGTAGCTGTGGCCCTGTGCTGATAGCATGGAACTGTTCAGCAGCCGATGTTGATCCACAGCTTCTGGGCTTGTCGGCTGTGTCTCCCACTGGTCTTCTGTTGCTGGTAGGCTAGGCACTTTCTGCAGCTTCTTTTTGCATTTCCAGACCATGTCGTGAAATGTGTTTGTAGTATTGCAGAATTGACAGTGCCTTGGAAATGTTGAGCGATACAATGTGTGTAGTAGAGTTCCGTGGAGGCGACTGCCCATCTGAAGTTTGCGTACTACGACGGCTTCTTCTCTGTTAAGCTTGGTGTGGGGCTCGCGGATATTTCCGCCTGTTCTTCTAATAATGTTCTAGAATGCTGTAGTATTCTTTTTATATCGTGTTGCCTTGCTGTGACGGTAGATGATGCCCTGGTGTTTTTGCGTGGCATAGATGTCCTCGGGTGGCCGCACGAGCCGCTTGGCTTCCCGCCAATGATTCGTGCCCTGGGATGCAGGCAATGTATGTTTCAGGGATGCCTTGGTTCTTCATGATGTCGGGTGCGTTCTTTCTAATTATTCCTGCACGAAAATGGTGACGGGCTGCCTGCAAGTCTGTGGCGACGATGACCGGCCTGTCACATCGGCAGGTCAGACAAAAGTCCACAAAGTGCTTCACAGGAGAAAATATTTTTTATGTTGCTTGGCTCCCAGAAAAGTTCTTCAATTCAAGTACGTCCATTTTCTTGCTGCACATTGATTCTTTATTTTTTCCTGCTAGTCATGGATAGCTATCTTTTTATTAGCTGTGAGCACTTCGCTAAGCTCCTCATTAGATAAACTATCCATACAAAATAAGATCTTACAGTGAGTTTGGGACGCATCTGCATTCTGTTCTTGATAGTGCTTATCTGCTATTTTACATAATTTTGGTTGTAACCAAATCTTTTTAATGCACGAGAAATTGACGAACTGATGCGCCCAACTTTTACTAGCCACAATCTCCTGCAGTGAATTCAAATTCATGGGTTATGCTAGACTCATATTTGAAAAGCTGTTGGCACAAACGCTGCCTATCTGCTTTTGTATTTCCCGCTGCAATTTGTCTTTTCCATGGTAAAGTCAGAGCTGGGTATATAAATTCTTACTCTGTGGTAACTTACAGTGCAACTATGCTGCGCACTTTTTTGTATCGTAAATAAATCATTCTGCTTTGACAAATATGCTATGCGTCTAAGTCTGCATGAACATATCTGCATGAATGTTGAGCGTGCTTTCAGGTTGCGTACCCAGATGAAGTGGACTTTGCCCTAAAGCATGCTCCAGATGGTAGGAGAAAAACTAATGCTTTTGATAGCTGTATATGGGTGCAGTTCATATAACGAAGGCAGATACGCTCAACAATTGTACACGATACAGATATCCCTAATTCAATCTCTCCTTGAAGATAAGTATGCGAGCATGCGGTACATCTCGCCTGCTCGCAACCACTTCCTGGCACGTCTGAGTTTACCTGACACTCTGCAAAATACCATCGTGCCCACTTTATACAGCGCGTCCACTTTTATGCTGTACGAACGTTTATTTTTCTTTTTTTATATACAGACCTAATCCAAGTAATTTCTGCATGAATACGTCTCGTCTTCCGCACGGAGATTCCGGATAGTAGAAAGTGCTCATTGCGGTGGTGCTGATCATACAAATGTAGTACAAGACAAATATGGCTTATAGCGGTTATTCTAGGATTATTTTGAGTCGGAGCTGTCGTCTTCCAAGCCTAGAAATGCAGCTGTTGACGTCTTGGATATACCGAAAATATCGCGCCTGGTTATACATTTTCAAACAGCTCGATCGTTCTTTTGACGACAGTCGCCGCCGTAGCCCGGTCGCATTATCCCTTCACCCTGTTGTGACTTCGGGGGGGAGGACGAAAGACGGATTCTTTCCGAGGACCAAGAAGAAACGGAAAATTTTACACAATATTTACAGATAGTGGATGATAGCGCTCATGTAGCTACATGAGCGCATCAGAGCGACTGGGTGGCTGGAAGCGACTCGGTCTGCTCACAATGGGCCAGTTCTCCCTTAAGTCCATTTGGTGACCCCTCGTCGACAGGAATCAGTTTGGCGGGTCCTTCGTCACTCGAGTCGAATTCTCGATTCGTAGCGGAGATGGCTGGGTGCTTCTTGAAGCCCCTCTCTTCGAATTCTCGATTCGTAGCGGAGATGGCTGGGTGCTTCTTGAAGCTCTTCTCTTCGAATTCTGATTCGCCGCGGAGAAGTGGGAGCTGCCGTCGTCTCGCTGGTATGCAAGTGGTGAACGTACCCTGTAAACAGTTTGGACCCTTTTTAGGGAGTTTGGGCCTCGTTGCATAACTTAAGCCCTTAAGGGAGGACAATATCCTCCATTCGAACGGAGTTTTTTTTCACACCCTTGTGTGGGGGTGTTATGGGGAATTATGGGAGCTTTTTAATTCTCCTTTGAACACCAACCCCTGAGCGTTTGCAGGAGTCTAATTGGGAAATGTTGGGAGTTTTTTATTGCTCTTTTGAACACCAGCAGTGTGGAAATTTTAATGAGGGGCTTTGGGAGCTTTTACAAGTTGACATGGGTATTTTATTGTCTTATGGGAATTTATAGGAGAAGCGATGGGAGTTTTTACGTACATATTTTCGGAAAAATTTGGCTTCTTAAGGGAGTTTAGAAGAATACCTTTGGGAAATTATTTTGCCTCTTTGTAGGAGTGCTTAGGTGTAAACCTGGGAGCAACTGTTCCCATATTTTGGGAGCTCTGCTTAAGGGAGCGCTTAGGGTAGTTTTGAGAGTTCAATTTTTGCTTTTTATGGGAAGATATAGGATAATGTTTGGGAGTGAATTTTTACAGCTTTAGGGAGCTGTTTTACTAAGGGAATTTTAAACAGATGTTTTTGGAGTGCATTTTAGCTCTCTATTAGAGGTTTTACAGGTAGGTCTGGCAGTTTATTATACGCCTTTTAAAAATTTTGCGAGGCTGAAGGGAGTTGTTCTGCGTGTGTGTTTAGTAGGTTGTGTCTAACGAGTGCAAAAACCATGACAAAGCAATAAAATGTCTGGAAATTTATTTCAGTTCGATAATTAAATGTGCGAGCATGACAGTACGCTCAATGACTATTAACATGTTGAAAGTGAAATAATTCAATAAATTGGATAGAAACAAGCAAACCAGTTTGACAGGAAATTCAAGCATTTTGCAAGCTTCAGTACAGTTGAAAATCCACAAGTGCAGCCATGACAGAAATTGAGTGGCTGAAAACATCATGAGCTTTTGGGCTGTTCTTGCATGCATAAAAACAGGCCACAGTTGTTTTTGCATATAAACGAGCATGCTACAAAAATGATGCAAAGGAGGCCAGACAGCACGAATGACCTAGAACATGATGAAAGTACCTTTGAATACTTATGCTATTTCTAATAGACATCTACGCACAACTTTTTTCTCTCATGTAACACGCAGCTACAAAGAAAAAGAAGCAGAGGTAGTACCGCCACTCTGAATCAATTTCCCTAGCACTGTGCAGTACCTGAAACTCAAGCTTGCCAGATAGAGAACATGACAAGTTCGCAGCCAAATGGGCATAGTGTGATAACAGTAGTCAAACAGGCGATATCTCTGGCTGAAGTTAATTCAACAAGGGGACTAGTAGTCGTCAGGGAAAAAAATCCAAGCAGACAATTCCAGCTCACGCTTGCATGCATACACATATGTCACTACGCACGTTCTTGTTGTGATGCCCCATGACCTAAGTCAGCATAAAAGAGGTTCATTAAAGAGTGGCACATAGGCAGTTTCCAGAAATATATGGAGCCTTACAAAATTTCTGGCCTCAGAAGACGCCTCGCGTTATATAACCGACAGAGACACAAACAAGAAGATCACTCATAGAAATATGTGTCAGCAACCTGCCAAACTCCCCTACTTCTACACACCTTGCTATCCCAACTAAACCCCCATGTTGAGCATATAAACTTACCGCACCCCCTCTACGCACTCACTCATTTTGCTGGATATCAATGGAGTGGAGAAAAGTGAACTATATAAATACTGCCAAGGAAAACAGTTGTTACCTTAACGAAGAAGTCCCCTTCTCAAAAAAATTTCTCCACCTGATATAGCACTTGTTCGACCTCTGCTGATCAGTTTCAGCTGAATATTGCATATCACACAATGCAGCAATTCAACTATAATATTTAGTTTTATCATGAAACCAAAATTTCTATAGGATGTGAAAGAAAATATAATACAGGAACCCTTAACAGCATCCATAAGTGTGACATTTTTGCACAGGCAAAGAGGCCAACACTTAGACACCAGGGTACACACAAGGCGTCATTACAAACATTTTCTCGGCAAAAAGCCCTAACACCCCGACGGCACGTGGTGTTTGCATGGAGCCATGCATGCATTTCAAAAAATAGGCATTTTGTGTTTTCTTCTTCCGCAAGATCAAGGCAGGCAGGGAGGCTGATCTGCAAGCAGTGGTGACCTTCAAAAGTGAAGGAATCCACACAAAAGCCATGATACTATTGAGATGGCAGTGCATGATAGGGAGCATTCTGAAAAACCAAACGTAAATAGATTATGTACTATTGCATTGCAAACTGACACCGCCTGAATATTTAAACATAGCATCACGAAATATTCGACAGTGCTGGGCCATTCACTGCTGCCAGGCCAAGTGTATCTTGGTTACCTCAGATTTTAGGAAACATTACAGCCCACTGTACATTAGAACGACAAAAAGCTGAGCTAGTTAGTAAGGATTCATTCTGCAAAAAGAGGTGAGGCGTGCAGACAGGACACAAGAGTAGAGAAGTGGACAACACGAACGCATTGTACAGTTGCAGACTGGATGAAGTCGGCAACTGTACAAACTGTTTTGTCTGGACTGACAAAAGCCCGTCTGATCGGGCTGGATTATACTAAAAGGAAGAGGTCCAGACACCGACCAAAATAGTTTAAAATAGGAATTTAAGTTCTCGCTCCCCCACGGGAGCCTTGTTCACAAGGCTCCCGTGGGGGTGCCAAAATGCAAATGACTATATTAAACAATTTTGGTCACTGTTCGGACCTCTTCCTTTTAAGTTGCAGAACGCACATACAGAATACTTCGGGAAATTTTCGCATCGTCTGCATCGTTATCATGTAGGCTAAGGTTGAATCATAATGGCACTGACAAAGCTACGAAGAAGTGTTTCTATGAATGACCACAAGGCTTTCCAGAATGTTTCATTAATTGAGATGGAGCAATAAAGCTTTTGTATCTGCAAAGAGTACCTTATTAATCTGACTTGAATAATTATAATAGACCTTCGAGCAATTTCTGAAAAGTATTTTCATAGTTAAAGTTAAACAACAAGCGTAAGACAGCTGACATAAGGAAGTATAATATCGATAGAATTGAACATGTTCTTAGGAACGGAGGAAGCCTAAAGGCAGTGAAGAAGAAGCTAGGAATTGGCAAGAATCCGATTTATGCTTTAAGAGACAAAGCCGGTAATATCATTACTAATATGGAGGAGATAGTTCAAGAGGCTGAGGAGTTCTATAGAGATTTATACAGTACCAGTGGCACCCACGACAATAATGGAAGAGCGAATAGTCTAGCGGAACTTGAAATACCACAAGCAACGCCGGAAGAAGTAAAGAAAGCCTTGGGAATTATGCAAAGGGGGAAGGCAGCTGGGGAGGATCAGGTAACAGCAGATTTGTTGAAGGATGGTGGGCAGATTATTCTAGAAAAACTGGCCACCCTGTATACGCAATGCCTCAAGACCTCGAGCGTACCGGAATCTTCTAAGAACGCTAACATAATCCTAATCCATAAGAAAGGGGACGCCAAACACTTGAAAAATTATAGACTGATCAGCTTACTGCCCGTTGCCTACGAAGTATTTACTAAGGTAATTGCAAATTTAATCGGGAACACCTTAGACTTCCGTCAACCAAATGACTAGGCAGGATTCTGTAAAGGCTACTCAACAATACACCACATTCACACTACCAATCAGTTGATAGAGAAATGTGCGGAATATAACGAACCCTTATATATAGCTTTCATTGATTACGAGAAAGCGTTTGATTCAGTCGAAACCTCAGCAGTCATGGAGGCATTGCGGAATTAGGGTGTAGACGAGCCGTATGTAAACATATTGAAAGATATTGATAGCGGCTCCACAGCCACCGTAGTCCTCCATAAAGAAATCAACAAAATCCCAATAAAGAAAGGCGTCAGGCAGGGAGATATGACCTCTCCGATGCTATTCCTAACGTGTTTACAGTAGGTATTCAGAGACCTGGATTGGGAAGAATTGGTGATAAGAGATAACGGAGAACACCTTAGTAACTTCCGATTTGCTGATGATATTGCCTTGCTTAGTAACTCAAGAGACCAACTGCAATGCATGCTCACTGACCTGTAGAGGCAAAGCAGAAGGATGGGTCTAAAAATTAATCTGCGGAAATCTGAGGTAATGTAAACCAGTCTCGGAAGAGAACAGCAGTTTACGATAGGCAGCGAGGCACTGGAAGTGGTAAGGGACTACATCTACTTAGGACAGGTAGTGACTGCGGATTTCGATCATGAGAGTGAAATAATCAGAAGAATAACAATGGGCTGGGGAGTGTTTGGCAGGCATTCTCGGATCATGAACAGCAGATTGCCATGATCCCTCAAGAGAAAACTGTATAACAGCTGCGTCTTACTAGTACTCACATATGGGGCAGAAATCCGGAGGCTTACGAAAAGGGTTCTACTTAAATTGAGGACGATGCAACGAGCTATGGAAAGAAGAATGATAGGTGCAACGTTAAGGGATAAGAAAATAGCAGATTGAGGGAGGAAACAAACGCGAGGTAATGACATCTTAGTTGAAATCAAGAAAAAGAAATGGGCATGGGCAGGACATGTAATGAGGAGGGAAGAAAACCGATGGGCATTAGGAGTTACGGACTGGATTCCAAGGGAAAGGAAGCGTAGCAGGGGGCAGCAGAAAGTTAGGTGGGCAGATGAGATTAGGAAGTTTGCAGGGACAACATGGCCACAATTAGTACATGACCAGGGTAGTTGGAGAAGTATGGGAGAAGCCTTTGCCCTGCAGTGGGCGTAACCAGGCTGCTGCTGATGATGGTGAGGGTGGTTTGTAGGAGCGAATAACCAGTATAGGAACATCTATTTCGTAGTGAAGAAACAGCTTATCATTAAAAGAACGTATAGCTGCAGTCATTAAAAGTTTCTGAAATTTTGAACCAACTCTTTATATGTGCAGACGCTCTTCAATTACGTATTAGGATGCCTAGCAGCACTGACAGCGAAAGGAAATCACGACGACACATTACAAAAACTAATAAAACGAATGCGTCCTTGATGATATAATGCGTTGTCACTAGACAATGGTTACATACATAAAACGACACATTTGCCGGAAGTTTCACAATACACGACACGTAGACTGTGTGATTCATGATGCTCCCATGTCACACATCATATTTTCACGTGGTCGTGACGTCAAAGAACACAGTAGCAATACTGTCAAAGGCAAAACTAGCTTTTCTTGCGTGAACCTGAGCCCACAAAGCAGGCTACACTTAAAGCACAACGAGAGCGGCGAACACAGTCGGCGATCGCCGAAAATCTGATCAACGGGCCAAGCGCGTCGGCTTTTATACATCAATCGTCGAATGTACCAGACTAATCGTTGGGACCCGCGTGCCTTCCGCAAAGTTCTACACCATTCGCGTCAGGCGATGAAATCAGATAACATAAGGTTCGGCGACAACAGAAAGCGGATAGAAGCATTGATAACTTTCCAGAAACTTGGGATATATGCAGGCGCGTCCCGCGCTGTGCGATAACATTTGTTAGGCGGCGAAGAGTGGTCGCCCGATAAAGATAAGTACACGTGTCATTACCCCCCTCTTAAAAAGCATCGACCGGATGCTGTAAACAAACGAAAGTAATAAATCAAAGCACTCGTTGGAAAGAAAACAACAAAATAAGGAAGCTCGTGAACGTCCGTAAAATGGTCTAAGGCGCACCACGTGGACCACTTCAGATCGTGCGCGGCGCTGCTGTGAATGCGAAATGCCGTCTGGCACGACCGCATAGTCCAGTGCGCCAATACGTTCGATGACCTTGTAGGGTCCTAAATAGCGTCGCAGTAGCTTCACACTGAGTCCTCGTTGGCGTATCGGGGTCCATACCCAAACACGGTCGCTGGGCTGGTACTCGATGAAACGTCGTCAGAGGTTGTAGTGTCGGCTGTCGGTCCTCTGCTGGTTCTTGATCCGCAGGCGGGCGAGCTGTCGGGCTTCTTCGGCTCGCTGTACATAGGTAGCGACGCCAAGATTTTCCTCGTCACTGACGTTCGGTAGCATGGCGTCGAGCGCCATCGTCGGGTTCCTACCGCGAACCAGCTTAAATGGCGTGATCTGTGCTGTTTCTTGCACCGCCGTGTTGTAAGCGAATGTTACGTACGGCAGGACCGCATCCCACATCTTGTGTTCGACGTCGACGTACATTGCTTGCATGTCGGCGAGGGTCTTGTTCAGGCGCTCCGTGAGACCATTCGTCTGCGGATGGTATGCAGTTGTCCTACTTTGACTTCTCTGGCTGTATTGCAGAATGGCTTGCGTGAGCTCTGCCGTAAAAGCCGTTCCTCTGGCGGTGATGAGGACTTGTGGAGCACCATGTCGCTACAGGATGTTTTCGACGAAAAATTTCGCCACTTAGGCTGCGCTGCCTTTCGGTATAGCTATAGTTTCAGCGAAGCGAGTGAGATAGTCCGTCGCCACGACGATCCACTTATTTCCGGAAGTTGATGTCGGAAACGGTCCCAACAAGTCCATCCTGATCTGCTGAAAAGGTCGGTGAGGAGGCTTGATCGGCTGTAGTAATCCTGGTGGCCTTGTCGGTGGTGTTTTGCGTCGCTGACAGTCTCGGCACGTCTTGACGTAACGGGCGACATCGGCGGTTAGGTGCAGCCAGGTATACCTTTCTTGTATCCTCGATAGCGTCCGTGTGAAACCGAGGTGCCCAGCGGTCGGATCGTCATGTAGGGCGTGCAGTACTTCTGGACGCAGCGCCGACGGAACAACAAGAAGGTAGTTGGCGCGGACTGGTGAAAAGTTCTTCTTCACGAGTAGGTTGTTTTGATGCGTGAACAAAGACAATCCACACTTAAATTCCCTAGGGACGACGTCGGTGTGACCTTCCAAATGCTCGACTAGGGCTTTTAGCTCCGGGTCTCCTCGTTGCTGTACGGCGAAGTCTTCAGTGCTTATTATTCCAAGGAAGGCGTCGTCATCCTCGTCATCTTGCGGCGGCGGGTCAATGGGGGCGCGTGACAGGCAATCGACATCTGAGTGTTTTCGTGCGGACTTGTATGTTACAGTGATGTATTCTTGTAGTCTGAGGCTCCACCGGGCCAGCCGTCCTGAAGGGTCGTTTAAGTTAGCTAGCCAACAAAACGCGTGATGATCGCTGACCACTTTAAATGGCCTGCCATATAGGTAAGGGCAAAATTTCGTTGTAGCCCAAACGATGGTGAAGCATTCCTTTTCTGTTTTCGAATAACTACCTTTCGCTTTTGACAATGACCGGCTAGCGCAAGCTATCACGTGTTCATGTGCATCTTTTCTCTGGACTTGGACGGCACCGAGGCCTAGGCTACTAGCGTCACTGTGTATTTCTGTATCGGCGTGCTCGTCGAAGGGCGCAAGTACGAGCGGCGACTGCATGCGTCATTTGAGTTCTTGTAATGCGTCAGCCTCCGGCGTTTCCCACTTGAACTAGACGTCACAATTAGTTAGCTGTGTCAGCGGCTCAGCGATGCGCGAAGAAGTCCTTGATAAATCGCCCGTAGTGGGCACACATGCCAAGAAATCTACGCACTGCCTTCTTGTCATTGGGCTGCGGGAACTTTGCGATGGCAGCTGTCTTCTGCGGATCGGGGCGGACTCCAGACTTGCTAATGACGTGGCCTAGGAACAGAAGCTCATCGCAAGCGAAGCGGCACTTTTCTGGCTTCAGAGTGAGCCCTGATGACTTGATGGCCTCTAGCACTCTTGCAAGCCGCCTAAGGTGATCGTCGAAATTTCCGGCGAGGACAACGATGTCATCCAAATGAACGAGACAGGTCTGCCACTTCAATCCTGCTAAAACCGTGTCCATCACACGGTGGAACGTTGCAGGCACCGAGCACAGTCCAAATGGCATAACCTTGAACTCGTAGAGGCCGCCTGTGGTGAGGAAGGCGGTCTTTTCGCGATCTCTTTCATCGACTTCTATGTATCAATAAACAGACTTGAGGTCCATCGACGAGAAGTATTTAGCGTTGCAGAGCCGCTCCAATGCGTCGTATATCCGGGGGAGGGGGTATACGTCCTTCTTCGTGATCTTGTTCAGACGACGATAATCTACGCCGAAACGTAGGGTTCCGTCCTTTTTCTTCACCAGGACAACAGGGGAAGCCCACGGGCTTTTGGACGGCTGGATGACGTCGTCGCGCACCATTTAGTCGACTTGTTCTCTTATAGCTTCACATTCTCTCGGCAAAGCTCGGTAAGTGCTCTGGCGGAGTGGTCGAGCCCACTCCTCGGTGATTATGCGATGCTTGGCGACTGGTGTTTGTCGAATCCTCGATGACGCCAAAAAGAAGCTTTTGTATTGTCGGAGCATACTTCTGAGCTGCTGCTGCTGCTGCTTAATCAAGGGGAGACTTGTATTAATATCGTAGTCCAGTTCGAGAACCATGGTCGTCGGGATAGATGCGGCGGAATCCGAGAGGACAAACGCATTACTGGTTTCCAGAATTTCCTCGATGTACGCGATCGTCGTGCCCTTGTTGATGTACTTGAACTCCTGGCTGAAGTTTGTCAGCAACACTTGAGTTTTCCCTCCATGCAGTCGAGCAATCCCTCTTGCGACGCAAATTTGACGGTCTAGGAGTAGACGTTGGTCGCCTTTGATGACGCCTTCTACGTCAGCGGGTGTTTCGGTGCCGACTAAAATAACAATGCTGGAGCGAGGCGGGATGCTCACTTGATCTTCGTGCACACTCAAGGCGTGGTGACTACGAGGGCTCTCCGGTGGTATCGCTTTATCTTTCGACAGTGTTATTGACTTCGACTTCAGGTCGATGATTGCGCCGTGTTGGTTCAGGAAGTCCATACCGAGAATGACGCCTCGTGAACACTGTTGGAGGATAACGAAGGTGGCAGGGTAAGTCCGGTCATGAATGGTTATTCTTGCCGTGCACATTCCAGTCGGCGTGATGAGGTGTCCTCCAGCGGTCCGAATTTGAGGGCCTTCCCATGCAGTCTTAACTTTCTTCAACTGTGCGGCGATGTGTGCACTCAATACGGAGTCATCAGCCCATCTGCCCACTAAGGCGGTAACAGCGTGGCCGTCGAAAAGCGCGTCGAGGTTGGTGGTTCTTTGTCTGGCGTTGCAGTTAGGTCCTGGCGTCGGGTCGCGGCTGCGTCGTGTTGAACTGAAGTTGGAACGTCGCGTCGTCAAGTCGTCTTTCGTTGGTGTAGTCTTGGATTCCGGATTTTGTTGGGACAGCGGCGTGTCGTTATTATGTCGTCGAAATGTTCTCTTCGGCGTCTTCGTCGGTGGCGGAGGATCTTCGTCAGTTCGACGAGCAGCAACCGCACCTCCATCGGTTGCAGCTTTTATTTTTCCGGTTATGGGCTGGCAGAGCGGCCCCGGGCTGAGCCAATGTATGGTCGGCGCTGCGGCGACAGTTAGCGACCTGGTGACGGAGAACGGGACGGTCGTCGAGGGCTCCACTGAGTAGCGGCGAGGTAGTCCGCGATGTCACGAGGGCGTTCACCTTCCCGAGGGCACTGTGCATCGACGGCGAACCCTCGCAATCCCATGTCGCGGTATGGGCATCGGCGGTACAAATGGCCGGTTTCTCCGCAGTGGTAGCAGAGCGGCCGGTAATCGGGGGCTCGCCAATCGGGGGCTGCTTAGTGGGTCTACGCCTAAACAGTATGTGGGGCATCGACGACAGGTGAAGGAGGATGATGACGTGTGGCTGGCTAGTTGAATCTCGATAGGCGCTGAGCTGATCAAAGTTGCCACATCTAATTATACCTGGCTTTCGAATAACCATCCTTTGTGGGCGTAACAATATATATTATTGCACATTTGCAATAGTTAACCCTGCAAACACATGGTTGTTATTATGCTAGCTACCGCTCACTGCCCCATAGGAGGCTAAACACGTTGAACTTCGTGCACAAATGCACATTTTCTGGGTGTTTTCCTGCAGCGTTAGCCCTAGTGATTTTGCTACTGTAATAATTTTGCGCTTTTTTGCATTATTATAGCCCATACCAGGACAACAAGACATGACACAGTCACACGAAGCAACTTTCTTGTAAAAGCTTTCAATGTTACAAAAGAGATGATCACCGAAATGCTTGATCGAGACGTTCGCCTGAACCAGCAATGCCTGCTAGCACTCATGATCATCGGCAGAACCACCATTCCTAAGTGGAGTTTTGGGAAGGCAATGAAGCTACGTCGAGGCTTCGCCGCCCTAGGACTATAGTAAGGCGTTTCAGGATATAGCTTTGCCAAAGGTAAAGTCGCGGGCGCATTGCTCTAATACTGCAACCAGTCAATCAAGAAGACACACAGTCGCCAAAGTAAACGCACTGGAATAAATATAAGACACGACACGATGATACACGGAACACGGTACCAGTGATTGGCACTGTGATTTCTTGCATTTTCAGGGTGCCGTTGAACATCCTCTCAAACAGTTTGGTTTTAAAATACCAGTTTTGGCTATGACAATATACAGGTTTAGGTACCTAATACCTCACACATGCCGTAAAGAAGCTTCACAAACATATCCTGCGTAAAAATTAAGACTATCAATCGTTTCTTATGACCTAATGCTTATAAAAGAACCGCTGCGGCGTGTTTGGCATTGCTAAAGTAACCAGCTGTTCCTCTTATTAAACGACAAAACTGAAGGCCAGTTGAGGTACTCTTTCCTAAATTTGGGCAGTTTCCTCTGAACATTGCACGTATAGCTATTGTAAGGATAAGTCAAGCCTACACCGGGTTAAGGGATACGTCAATATGATTTTATTCAGCATGCAAGAAAAACAATTGCCGGCCTAAAGCTGTTTCAGCACAACAATGACATGTGTGGTATGCAGAACAGTAGAACGGTAGGCGTTATAACTGAAAATCCAGCCATGTGGAGAGCGATCAATGATCAAGCTGCATGGTTGAAGGTGTCATACAGTGCACTCAAGAAAATATCCATATAATGCTGACGAAAGTGCTGCCTCTACGACAAAGCTGCGACACGCAGTTCTCAAGGGCAGGGCTCACCATGTGGGTTTCTTTCCGCTTTTGTTCCCTCGTGCACTGAAACTTCAAAGTCGGTCACAGTGATTGCAGTTGCGAACAACGTCTGCTGTGGCAGGCGTAGCAACGATCCCATAAGTATGGCAATACAAGAGCGAAAATACTGCTGTGGCAGGCGTGGCAACGATCCCATAAGTATGGCAACACTAGAGCGAAAATGTGTATGTTGTCGGGACGTTCCCAAGAAACGCTGCGCGAAAAGAGGCGAGAAGCATGTATTACCAACTAATTTTTCAAAAAAGACTGTACGCGGTGGCCTAGAAGCGTACAATCACTTGACGTGGCCTTCGCTTTGACCTTGCGCAATACGAGTAGTTTTTTGGTTCAAATATCTGAATATATACTTTACTTTAAAGATAAATAAAAACAAGCAAGTGATCAAATAAACTACTGTAGCAACAAAAAAGTCTGCATTCGGCGTTTTATATGAAAGAAGGAACGGTGGAGGTTGGGGCTTTCATAATAGTTCATAGTTGTTCATAATTAAAACCACGTAAAGCGCGATGGACGAGGACTAACACAGCTCACACTGCTCTGATTTCCAACAATATTTTTACCACAGCCAACTCGTCTATATATATATATATATATATATATATATATATATATATATATATATATATATATATATATATATATATATATATATATTGTCGCAGACTAGTAGGAGACGGGAAAGCCGGCGTAGAGGACGTATGAAAGCACTTGATCAGAGCAGTTAACGAGACGTCGTTGTCGTGTCTTTTTCCACTCGCGCGCTACTTCAGCGTCGTTCTCATCGCATGGCACATACCCGCGGCGACCATATAGGATGTGGCATTTGCCCTCCCTTTGAAAAAGAAAGGCATCGTCCCGATGCACCAACTCGCGGAGGCTTTGCACAGACGGTGCAAAGTTGAGGTCATGAGGAAATGTATGGCTTCATACGAAGCACGTGCACAACCTCGGGCAGATGCCGCCGCCGTTAGGAGCAGTTATGGCTGTCCGGGACAACTTCATAATTCACATCGGTGATGCGGCGCAAAACTGTGTACGGGCCGAAGTATCTTCGCAGGAGCTTCTCAGACAGCCCCCGCCGACGCATCGGAGTCCAGACCCACACCTGGTCACCGACGTTGTATGTGACGGATGTGTGCCGAAGATTGTAGTGTCGGGCATTGTGTTCATGTTGTTCTTGGATTCCCAAACGCCCAAGCTGCCTGGCTTCCTCTGCGCGTTGCGTAAACTCCTCGGCACCAGTGTGGTCGTCACCGCACTCATGTGGCAGCATCGCGTCCAACATTGTTGTCACTTCGTGTCCATAAACGAGGTTGAAAGGCGTCACGCGTGTTGTCTCTTGGCGAGCCCTGTTATACGCAAATGTAAACTATGGTAAAATCTCCTCCCAGTTCTTGTGGGCGATGTCGATGTACATACTCATCCTGTCTGCCAGAGTCTTATTCATACGTTCTGTCAGCCCATTGGTTCGGGGATGATAAGCCGTGGTCCTTCGGTGAGTGGTACCACTTAGTCGCAACGCGGTATCCAGAAGCGCAGTCGTGAACGCAGATCCTCTGTTTGTTATGACCACTGCGGGAGCGCCATGCCTTAGGACGACGGCTTCGACGAAAAATCGCGCTGCTTCGGCTGTTGTTCCACGTTGGATAGCACCTGTTTCGGCGTAACGAGTAAGATAATCCGTGACGACGATTATCCATCTATTTGCGGCAGTAGATAGTGGAAACGGACCTAAAAGGTCCATGCCAATTTGTTCGAACGGCGCTTGCCGTATCTTAACAGGATGCAGCAGTCCAGCTGGCTTGTCGGGTAGGGCTTTGCGGCGCTGGCAATCCAGGCATGTCTGTGGGTAAGGTTTCACGATCGACGCAAGTCTTGGCCAATAGTACTTTAGCCTAATTCTTGCCAATGTGCGGGTGTATCCCAAGTGACCAGCGGTCGGCTCGTTGTGACAGGCATGTAGGACTTCGTCGCAATGAGATGCGGGAATGACGAGTAGGTAGCTGCTGCCATTAGGTGAAAAGTTCTTTTTATAGAGAACGTCGTGACGTAAGCAAAACGAAGACAGCCCTCTCGCGAATAACCTCGACACGCTGCTTGTTTTCCCTCTAAGTAATCGAAAAGAGGAACCAGTTCTGTGTCCTCGCGTTGGTAGCGTGAAACGTCGACAGTATCTAGCATGCCTAGAAAGCCCGTGTCATCATCGTCGCGGACTGCAGTCTCAACAGGAGACCGAGAGAGGCAGTAGGTGTCGGTGTGTCGTTTCACCGATTTCTACACAACCGTGAAGTCGAACTCTTGGAGCCAAAGACTCCAGCGCGCAAGCAGACCAGCTGGATATTTAAATTAGTCAGCCAGCAAAGTGCATGATGATCACTGACAACGGTGAAACTTCGACCGCACAAATATGGCCGAAATTTCAGGACGGCCCACACCAGTGCGAGACATTCTTTTTCTGTAGTGGAGTAGTTAGCCCCCGTCCTTGATAGCGTCCTGCTGGCGTAAGCAATCACGCTTTCGGTGCCGTCCTGCCGCTGTACAAGCACTGCACCAAGACCGACATTTCTAGCGTCCGTATGAAGAACCGTAGGAGCGTCTTCATCAAAGTGTGTGAGGACGGGAGGTGCCTGCAGCCGTAGCCGTAGGTAGTGAAATGCCCGTTGCTGGTCTTCACCCCACACAAAGGGGACATCTTCTCTGGTGAGATGTGTTAAGGGCCATGCGATGTGCGAAAATTCCGCAATAAACCGTCGGTAGTGGGCTCAAACGCCCAGAAAACGTCGCACAGCCTTTTTATCCGATGGCGTTGGGAAATTAGCAACGGCAGAGATTTTATCAGGGTCAGGTCGGACACCTTCAAGACTAACAACGCGACCGAGCAATTGAAGTTCTTCAAAGACAAAATGGCACTTTTCAGGTTTTAAAGTTAGACCAGCTGAGCGTATTGCTGCAAAGACCGTCTTTAGACTCCGTAAGTGTTCTTAGAATGTGACGGAGAAAGTAATCACGTCGTCGAGGTAGACCAGACAGGTTTGCCATTTCAGGCCTGAGAGTACAGTGTCCATTAGTCGTTGAAACGTTGCTGGCGCAGAACACAAACCGAAGGGGAGCACCTGAAATTCATAAAGTCCGTCGGGCGTCACAAAAGCGGTCTTCTCACGGTCTCACTCATCAACTTCTATTTGCCAGTCACCGCTTTTCAAGTCCATCGACGAAAAGTAACGTGCGTTTCGTAGCCTGTCCAGTGAATCGTCGATACGCGGTAGCCGATAAACGTCTTTCTTTGTGATTACGTTGAGTTTTTGGTAGTCGACGCAGAAGCGCAGACTACCATCCTTCTTTTTCACCAATGCGACAGGCGATGCCCAAGGACTCTTATATGGCCGAATAACGCCGTCCTCAAGCATCGTCTTCACTTGTATTTGTATTGCCTCGCGCTCTTTCGGTGCTACACGATAAGGATTCTGCCGAATTGGTCTGGCGTCGGCTTCGGTGACAATACGGTGCTTACTGAGCGGCGTCTGGCTAACTCGAGACGTGGATGAGAAGCAGCTCTTAAAACTCATCGATGAGCTCAACAAGGCTGGTGCGTTCGACGGGTGATAAGATGGGACTGATATCAACCACAGGGGCAGGCATAGTTACGGTGAACGTCGCGTGCTCCACTGAGAGGCAGTCCTCTTTTGAGGTAAATTCGACGAATTAAGCAACAGCCGTACCTTTAACAATGTGTCGACGTTCCCTGGTAAAATTCGTCAGTAGGAGTTCAGCACGTCCGTCGTGTACGTTAATTACGGGCCTGGCGATGGAAACGCCTTGACTCAGTACCAGTGCGTCGATGTGTTCAGAGACGCCAGTCCCAGTGTTCAAGTTGTCGCTGATTACAGGCACGAGGGAACAGCTTCGCGGCGAAAGCATGACGTCGCCGTCGGCGATACGTAAGCAGGGTCGCTGGCGTTCCGCGGGGTCGACGTCGTATGAACTCGTAGTAAATGTGACGACGAGGTCACGGACATTAATCACTGCACCGTACTCTCTAAAAAAATCGATCTCCAATATAAGTTCTTTACAACACTCAAAGAGAATTACGAGGGTGGCGACGAAGGTTACACCGGCGATTACTATTTTGGCTGTGCATTTCCCAATCGGAGTCATCAACTGGCCGCCGGCCGTTCTGATGTTGGGCCCGGTCCACGGCACCTTCCCTTTTTGCAGCCTGTCGGCGAGCTTTTGACTGAATATAAAAAAATGGGAACTAGTATCGACGAGAGCGGCCGCTTTGTGGCCGCCAATGCAAACGACAAGGTCGGCGCTGAAGTCGTCGTTTAGAAGGGGTGTGGTTGGAGTCGTCGGAATTTTACAGTTGTCGGTCGTCGATGATGGGGGCTTTCGGAAAGCTAGACGGTTTGCAACCTCACCCCCGACGGTCGATGCCTCTAGTTTCCCCGGCGGGGGCTAGGGGACCTGCACCTAGAGGCGTCAGAAAAATCGCGATGGGTCGGTGGGGTGTAGAGCCGGAGAAGGGGAACGCGATCGAGGCGTCGCTGAACCTTCCGGCCAAAATTTTGCAGAATTTTCGTCGCAGGTACGTGTAGCATCAAACACAGGGTAATTGCAGTTGGGAAGCCTTGGATACCCAGCTGAGCGGGAGTGGCACGCGCGGTAAACATGTCCTGCTTCGCCGCAATGAAAGCATAGCGGCCCGCGGTCAGCGGTGCGCCACAAATCGGTCTTTCGAAGCGGGTAGCCGGCAGGGAATTCGCCGTAAGACCGAGGCGTAGCTGGCGGCGGCTGTGACTGTCGAAAATAGGGCGTCGGGGGTGGCCATGATGGCTGCGTCGTAGTGGTTGATGGTGTAAGCAGCGTCGAAGTGGCGGGAGGCGGACGACAGACAGCTTCCGCGTGGGTCAATCGTCGCGGCACCGCCTGCCATTCGGGCGACGAAAAGGCCTGTCGAACTTCCTCCCGAACGATATCAGTGACAGAAGCCACCGCTGGTGCCATAAAGAAATCGCGAGCTGCTGGATCTCCTCTCGCACAATCTCTCGGATGACTTCACGCAGAGACGAGCCACCGCTCTCAGGTAGAATTGAAGCATTCACCGGCGTGCTCTTGCGATCATATTGGCGGTATCGTTGCTGTAGTGCTCGTTCTATAGCGGTAGCCTCCTTGGTGAATTCGGCAACTGTTTTCGGCGGGTTCCTCACGAGTCCGGCAAACAGTTCCTCCTTCACTCCGCGCAAGAGATAGCGTAACTTCTTCTCTTAGGCCACCCCAGGGTCTGCTCCGTGGAAAAGGCGGGCCATGTCTTCTGCAAACATGGCAACGGTCTCGTTTGGTTTTTGAATACGGGATTCCAGTAGACGCTGCGCGTTGTCTCTTCTATCGGTACTAGTGAACGTGTCTAGCAGCTGGGTGCGGAAGGCATCCCATGTGCTCAAACTTCTCTCCCGGTTCACAAACCACGTCCGCGCACTGCCCCGAAGCGCAAAATAGACATTAGACAGCTTTTGCTGGGAGCCCCAGTCATTATAACTGGCGACACGCTCAAATTGGTCCATCCAATCTTGGACATCTTCAAAAGCGTCGCCATGGAAACTTTCACGTATCTTAGGATTCGGCAGCGTCACCTCCGATGGAGTTGCAGTAGCCATGGCGGAAGTAGGTAGAGGCGTTCCAGCAGGGTCCTGCGAAAGGTTGAACTCTGGCGTCAGACCTAGCAGGCGGTGACTGTACCGGTGAACAGGAGTTTCGACGAAAGAAGGTGATTCCGCTTTCGAGGTATGGCTCCGCGAAGGGGTGCCGAGCATGAGTCAATCCTACGCCGCACCTCCACCAGTGTCGCAGCCTAGTAGGAGACGGGAAAGCCGGCGTAGAGGACGTATGAAAGCACTTTATCAGAGCAGTCAACGCGACGTCATTGTCGTTCTCATCGCCTGGCACATACCCGCGGCGACCATAGAGGATTTGGCAAGAGAGTGAGAGAGAGAGTGAACTTTAATGAGCACCAGCAGTTCAGTCGGCTGGGCCTATGCCTCCCACGATGGGACGTCAATACATATATATATATATATATATATATATATATATATATATATATATATATATATATATATATATATATATATATATATATATATATATATATATATATATATATCATCAGCCAGGTTACGCCTACTACAGGGCAAGCGCCTATCCCATACTTCTCCAACAACCCCGGTCACGCACTAATTGTGGCCATGTCGTCCCTGCAAACTTCTTAATCTCATCCGCCCACCTAACTTTCTGCCGCACCCGGCTACGCTTTCGTTCCCTTGGAATCCAGTCCGTAACCCTTAATGACCATCGGTTATCTTCCCTCCTCATTACATGTCCTGCCCATGCCTCCAGGTTTCTGCCCATAGGTGAGTACTGCTAAGACCCAGCTGTTATTCACTTTTCTCTTGACCGATAATGGCAACCTCCTGTTCATGATCTCAGAACTCCTGCCAAACGCACCCCCCCAGCCCATTCTTATACTTCTGATTACTTTAATCTCATGATCCGGATTCGCGGTCACTACCTGCCCTAAGTAGATGTATTTCCCCATCACTTCCAGTGCCTCGCTACTTATCGTAAACAGCAGCTCTCTTCCGAGAGTGTTCAACATGTCTTTAGTTGTCTGCGAATTAATTTTTAGACCCACCCTTCTGCTTTGCCCGTCCAGGTCAGTGAACATGCATTGCAATTGGTCCCCTAAGTTACTAAGCAAGGCAATATCATCAGCGAATCACAACTTACTAAGGTATTCTCCTTTACCTCTTATTCCCAATTCTTCCCAATCCAGGTCTCTGAATACCTCCTGTAAACACGCTAAGAACAGCATTGGAGAGATCGTATCTCCCTGCCTTTCCTTATTGGGATTTTGTTGCTTTCTTTATGGAGGACTACAGTGGCTGTGGATCAGCTACTGATAGTTTTCAGTATTTTTACATACGGCTTGTCTACACCCTGATTCTGCAATGCCTGCTGAATTCTGACTGCTGAGGGTTAGACTGAATCAAACGCTTTCTCGTAATGTGTGTTTGTGTGTGTGTGTGCGTCTGTGTGTGTGCGTGCGTGCGTGCTTGTGTGTGTGTGCTTCAAAGGGTGCGTGAATATGAAAACAAGCATGCTCCTTGAGAGACCTGCAAGCATTGAACATTTACTTTTTGCCTAAATCCCGCGAACACGACAAAAATAAATTGTCACGCTGGCGACTTTCTTCCTGCAGCTGAATCTGCTTCTCTCGCCCTTTTTCTTCTTTCTCCATGCTTTTTCTAGTCATAGACGCAGCTGCCGCTGCTTCTCATTGAGCTGCGTAAGCAGATTTGTATTTGATGGCTGTCTCATTCTCCTTTCTCGCAACCCCAGTAAGCTCTGGCGACAAGCATTTTGCTGGGGAGTCCCAGTTTGTGAAGGCCCAGCTTCTTTGACAGGAGATGAAGGTACAGGAGATGAAAGTGCACGAGACGAAGTTTCTGATGATGTTTTATATGCGCCTTCTTTCGTAGGATGTGCCATATCGTCATCCATGTTGGCGGGCACGTCCCTGTCTTATATCTGCTGTGGTCATTGTCCATTTAGTCGATGATCTGAAATGGAAAGTGACGAGCAATTAATAATGGCAAAACCATTTTGAAGTACTCCCAGCGCAAATAAACTCGATCTGAATGCACAGGTTATCACAAAGGCAAAGTGCAACACACTAAGAAATGGCTCTTGCATGCACAGCCAGCCGCACACTTAACAAAAACGCTCGAGCACGTGGCTTGCACTGACATTAGAGCCGCTGAGTGCTGACTACTGGGTCCAAGGCCATGCTGTACAGTGCACTTGCGAAGGCTGGCGAAAGCGGGTGCCTTGCTGCCACCCCAATATGACCTCAGGCCCAGTGGCAATGATGTTGACGGAAGCCACGTGCTAGAGAGTTTGTCTTACGTGTTCGGTGGTGAATGCAACATTAGGTGGGATCCCTAGTAGGATTCCCTACTAGGGATCCCACCTAATTTTCGTAACTGCCCGGCCCTAAAGGACTGGCTCATGCATTCCTCAATGTGCTTCTTTATTCAGAGCAATAAAGTTTCTTCACCACCACCACCCTTCAGTCCAATCGTACCAATGGAATAGAAACGCCAGGTGCCAGCGCGTCACGACAGAGCAGAGCGGTATAAAGGGAACCGTTACTGCAGTATTGTATGAGGCATAGCGTGAAGGGAGAGCGCGTCACCGCGACACCTTGTCTCTTTCGCTGTAGCTCTCTCTCTCAAGCCTGCGTTATGCGCGCGTTCCTTTGCCTGCAAGTTCTCGCTTCTGTGCTGATTGAACCTCACCAAACGTCTCCGTGCGTTCGCTTGCCCACGAGCTGTTCATCACTCGCAGGACGCTCAGCAGCGTTCAATTGGACATTGCGCCAGTCCAGAATCTCAAGTTGCCCTGCTTGCAAATTACAAGTTGTGTCAGTCCTAAATTTCTGTAGGTCCATCCCCGAATAGAATTTGTCCCAACCCCAGATATCAACTTCGCACTTCATAATATTTAAGCTGCCCATCCCCAAAATGAACTTCGCTCAACCCCGACTTCAGATCGACCAACGCCTAAATTTACTTTTACCCCCCCCCCCCAAAAAAAATTGCAATTTGGCCCACCCGCCAATTTTAGTTGGCTCATCGCCAATTTAATGTGGCCCAGTTCAAACTTTGGCTGCGCCACCCTCCAACTTCAATTTGTCTCGCCTCCTAACCTAAGTTGGCTTACCCCCTTAGTTAAGTTGGCCCACCTCCAAAACTTATATGACCCACCCCCAGATTTGAATTTTTTTGCCCACCCCCCAATTTCTAGTTTACGCAACCCAAATTTCAGTTGGCGCATCCCAACAATCAGCTTCCCACTGCTTGTTGGTATTCTATTCGTTTTGTTATTTTTGTTTGCTAATTGTTTTTTAAGAAAAAATGGCTAACAATATCTATATTTACATCATGATAAACATAAATATCTTAGCAAATTATGCATTTTTTGCCTCTACAAGGCATTACATTTTTCTCGTGACATACCTGTGGGGCTCGGTTATAAAGATAGCCCTTTAAAAGTTACTTTTTGGTAAATGTAATATTAGAATAAATCCTGGTGACCCAACTATGCCATTATGCAATATTGTAAGTGTTGTCTTCTGTTTATTGAATGTTACGGTTTACTAGAAATTTCGTAAATCATAATCAGATTCAGAAACAGTTTTTATTTTCGTAAAGGAAAAAGGGGCCCCAGACAGAAAGCTGCTAATTGAGCAGCTCGACGAGGCCTAGGGCCCTACAGGCAGCGGCAACAGCGGCAATACAGCAGTGTAGTCGCACGACCGTACGAGGAAAAACAAAGCAACACGATAAACGAAGGAGAAAAAGAAAGAAAGAAACCGATCGCACCAAGCTGTAAAGAACGAGAAAACATTTACATATATATACACCAATACAAAACCATATTGTACACTGACATGTCATATTCACACGTGCACGCGCAAACACCTGTAGAAGTGGCGCGCATACGCCCATATATACACACATATATACATATACGCATACGTGTATATATATACATAGATATATACACACATATACATTCATATGCACACACACACATGGCATATAAACACACCACTCACGTGGACACATGCATACCTTCAAGGTAAATATTTTATGAAGAATGAACTGCTACAAAAACGGAGAGTGCGTTTATTTGCTGCGGGGCCATCAATTAAGGTTGTATTAGCGTTCAGGCTGTAAGGTATTACATACTTCAATATTTGTTGCCCGTAATTCTTTCGAGTTTTGGGAACACACCACATTTCTAATTGTCGAGTGTTGGCTGTCGGTACGCGTTCTTTGAGCATTGATATTGTGATAAGGAAGTTAGTACGTAGCATGGCTTTAGTGGTGAATAGGGAAACAGTAATGTGCTGTAGCATCAAATTGAAAAAGACAGTTTTTGACCGAATAAGAAGCGGTTTGGAGTGTGCGCAGTACTTTTCGTCAGCAACGATACGATTCGCTTTCTTTTGCAGGCTCACAATTCTATTCATGTTTGTCGGTGATGCCATGCCCCAAACAAGGTTATAATATGCAATGTGTAATAGAAATAATGAAACCTATATCTGTTCTTTAATGTGTAATGGAAGAATGCCACGACACCGGAAAAGTGATCCAGCAGCTTTTGATAAACTTCATAAGTAATTCGTAATTACGTAAGCTACGTAATTAGTCTGCTCATTCCTTCGAAGCTGATCATCAAATATAACACCCAGTGTTTTATGGTGGCTGACGACCTCAATAATATTATTCCCTAGCTTAATGGTCAAGTAAGTCCCTATTTGACGATTTATAGCGCGGAAAAGAACAGCTTTTAACTTAGTTGTACTTATTTTGAAAGTGTTTATATTAGACCAATTTAAAAGGCTGTTTAGGGTACCCTTTGCTTTTGAAATTATTTCTGTAGCCGAAAGGCCAGAGATAAACAGGGAAGCGTCGTCGGCATAAATTACAAATTCATCTTCTATCGAAATTGTTACCACATCGTTTATGTAGAAATTGAAAAGGAAAGGTCCTAATATGCTGCCCTGAGTGATGCCGTATTTCAGATAACGTTTGGATGAACAAAAAGCGTCTATGTTCACTATTTGTTCACGGTCTTTAGGATATTGTCTGTTGCGCAACTAATCGGCAACGCCATTGTTGTCGCGTAGCGTGTCGCGTAATCAGTAGCGACAGCGATCCACTTATTCCCTCTAGTCGTCGTCGGAAAAGGGCCAAGCAGGTCAAGGCTTACGCGGAAGAGTGGTTCAGAGGGAACTTCAATTGGATGGAGTCGGCCGACAGGTGGCAAAGGAGGTTTCTTCCGGCGCTGACACAATTTGCAACTTGCGACATAACGACGCACATAGCGGTAGAGGCCCCCCAGAAGAACCGAAGAAGCGGCGTCGTACGCGGTCCTATGTACACAAAACTCCAAGGTGTCCCGCCGCCGGTGAATGGTGGAGTTGTTCGAGAACCACGGATCGCAGATGACGAGGAAGGACAAGGAGCAACTCAGGGTCGTCAGGGTTGATATTGCGGGGGTAGAGAATGCCGTCATGCAGCACGAACATATGGCATGTGCCGTCGGTGCTGCCAGATTCACTCCGGCGATGATGGACTGTAAAGGCGCGCTAATAGTCCGACGTGCTCGGAGCGCAGGCAAGCGTCCCTCGCGGTCAGTTACGTTACGCCGGTTACGCAACGCCAAACAAATGCGATCCCCTCTATACTTCGGCGCAGCGCGCTGTACGTGGCTGTCTTCGGAGCATGCGCAGAACGATCGCAGACACGCGCGCTGTTCGCCGACCCCCGGGTCGTCTACATTCCGTTCGCGCCTTTTTCTTCGCAGCCTCATCCGTTTCGCTCCATCCACGGCATCGCGGCTACTACGAACCATGGCTAGGATTTCATCTGCGTGACAGAAACTTTCTCTCGCGTTATTAGTGGACCGTCTGCGGCGAAAGCTCAGGCCCTCGTCGTATATCCCAGAGATTTTCGCTCAGCGTAAAAGCACAGGCGAGTACCACCAGCTTGTGCAAGAACTACGACAAAAGGACCCAGAGTACCATCTCAAGTACGTCATGTAAATAGGCTTCGCACAAAGGGTGCGCTTTATTCTTGGGTAGATTTTAGCTCGCTGTAAAGTGTGTGCGCAGATGTTTTTATTTCTATGAAAATCCACGAAGGAAAGTTAAACCTTGTATTATGCATGGTAGGGCCGAATGCTTTCACACTCCGTGACACTGTTTGGGCCAACATTTTTAAAATATGGCTTTACTGTATGTAACCGGTCGTATTGGGACTAGACGTTGCTTTGAACATGCTTAGTGCATGCTTGAAAACCGTTATGTCCAACGACTTTCCGCGCAGGATGACCAAGGCCTCTTTTGATAAGCTTCTGAGCCTTGTCCACGACCGTCACCCTCTATCCGCCGAACCACAAGAACCCAATCAGACCAGGAGCAAGTCTAACAGTCATGCTGCGGTAAATATTGACTTTTAGTTATGTTCCGTAGCCTATTTACTGAGTTGCGCTAGTTTTTATCCGTCACAACGCTCTACCTAAGAGGTTACTGTCTGTTTCTGGCTGGGAATAGCATTTCCTATATTTCCTCGTGAGAGTGAGCACATAACCTCCGGATAAGGCTTAGAAAAGTTTCATTCTTTCGATCGATGTAGTCTTTTTGCAGCGCAATTGCAGGGAAAACGATTGTGTGTCCTTTAACCACTTCTCGCGCTAGTCTTTCCAAACGCACATTTTCTTTCCACCTGCATGCCGCGCATTTCAGTCAACGTTCCCGCGAAAAAACAGCACGTCACAAATAAGTGAACGCTTGAACATAGCTGAAGACAGCTGTGGTCTACCCCCCTCCCCTTTAGCTTGACTCTGTATTAACAGTCCTTTTCAACTGAGTGGCACTTTACGTACGTGTTATCCGAGTCCCAAGAATTCTGTTTCTGGAAACGAACAGCAATGTTGCATTATAATTAAATATTTCTGTTTGTACTTTTCACAGGTTTCTGTCAACCGGCGGTTCTATGATGGACATCGCTGTGAGCTATCGCATGCATGTAAGCACGGTCTCCAGCATTCTGACCCTGCCTGCCATTTGGGACTGCCTTTCCCCATTTGTGCCGCGAAAGCCGACCTCAGAAGAATGGGAGCTCTTCAGAGAGGGGTTCGGCAAGAAATGGGACTTTCCCAGTGCTGTCGGGTGCATAGATGGCAATCACGGCGCAATTATGTGCCCTGACGAGACTGGTTCGGAGTATTATAATTACAAGGGGTTTTTATTCATTACTGATGCGGGCGGTTG
The DNA here is from genome assembly GCF_050947875.1 of Dermacentor variabilis. Lineage (NCBI taxonomy): Eukaryota > Metazoa > Arthropoda > Arachnida > Ixodida > Ixodidae > Dermacentor > Dermacentor variabilis. The sequence goes on along the minus strand of NC_134574.1, from coordinate 85,311,235 downwards.
CCGATGGAAACTACCGCTTTATACTGGCAGATATTGGTGTCAAGGGCCGACTCTCTCACGGCTCTTTTTTCGAAAAAGCCCGATCAGAAAGAGCTTTGAAGACAACACACTTAACTTGCCTTCGGGGTATAACGGGTTGCCATTGTGCATCATCGGAGATGCAGCATTTCCCCTGCGGCCTTAATTAATGCGCCCTTACCCCGGCAGACAACTGAATGACACAAAAAGAGTGTTTAACAATAGGCTCTCAAGGGCACGCCGTTGCGTTGAGAACGCGTTTGGAATTTTGGTTTCCTGGTGTCGCTGCTTTCTGGTAACTGTTAGTGGTGATGTGGAGTTGCTAACGGACATGGTTAGCGCGGCGGTGTGCCTACATAATTTTGTGTGGTTCGACAATGCCTATTGCCCTAATGAATATACTGACAGGGTCAGTGACGACAGAGTGCAAGAAGGCGGCTGGAGGCAGAGCATAGCGTACATAAACCAGCAGAGTACTAGCAATGGCCGCCACTCAGCTTCACATGCCATGAGAATTCGAAACGCCATTGCACAGTCCTTCATGTCCCCAAGGGGTCTTTGCCATGGCAACTGCGGGTAGTCAGGCGATGCCAATGCACAGCATGAAGTTGTTGCCCCGCTGTCTGTAAACTGCGTTCTCTTCCATGGAAAGCAAACAAAAATCACACATCAGCTGAAAATAGGAAACTTCATTTATCAATCTAGTGATCGGTCAGTTCAAGAGTTATACATGGTTTGCACCATTGACATATCACACGCGTGTTGCGACTGTTCCTGTAACATTTGTGTTCCTGCTTCTTGTACAGGCATACCACATAAAGTTGTGTGCTTGTTCCGCGTACCATGTTATTGAACTGTTTTCGTATGTAACGTTTAGCTTGAACACATCATGGTGTGTAGAATTATATTGCGGAAGGCATTTGACATACAAATCAACATATGCTCTGTGAGTAAACATATCGTGGAATTTCAGCAGTGGGCCTCTTTTCCTTCTTGTTTCCCATCATTACAAGTCTCACAGCATGAGAACACTTCTAAGAGTATAAAGATGTTCTATTTGGTCTCGGTGATTAGAAATAATTTTTCCAGCGCAAAATTAGACAGGGTGTAGGAAAGAAACACAAGCAGGGCAAGCAAAGGACTCGGCTTTCTGCTGCGCGTGTCCCTTTCCTATGTCCTGTCTAATTCTACGGTGAAAAAAATGCTTTCAAGTTACCAGGATATCACACACACCTTGCATTGCGAAGAAATGAAGAAAAATGAAAAAAAGAAAAGAGGCAAAAGACTACTAACTACACTGAAACTTGCAATACTTACAGTGAAACAGGTCAACAGTCAAACAACAAATACATCACAGCTATGCAGCTGACTAAAACAATAGGCACATGAACAAAATGATATTAGGTAACTGCAGTGCATGGCAGGATTTGCAAAAAAGGTGAACTGCATTGTCCTTCAGGTTATCAAAAGAAACAAAGCGCAAATAATACCTTTGCTGTGACCTACGCTCCAAAGGTATACCTTAATATTAAGCCTCATACTGGTCAAATTCTGCTTAGAGTTCAATTATTTTAACCTTCAGGCAAGAGGCAATTCTCGTTGGTATGCTGTCAAGGCTCATGGCAATAGACTGCCCGAAAGCCGCATTTTCTGTGGTGTTCTTGCCGAGCTATGAAAGGAGCGGCTCCTCGAAGTAGTCACAACTCCTTCCTTTCTGTGACCGTTTTGAGGGTGACTCGCTGACTGTGAAGTCTTCCTGAATGGCAGGTTGATCAGGACTAGCTCCTACAGGCTCCAGGTCATCAACATTGGCGATGGGCGATGGTGCTGACGAATTGCCTTGCATTGTGGTAAAGATTTCTTCTGCTGTTGAGGCGCTGTCATCACCTCTTGGCATGGCACCTGAGCCTACGTTGCAGGTAGTCCTGAAAAAAACAGGTCCGGCTCTAGTTAGTTAAGTTTTCTCTTTCCCTTTTTTATTTTACTGCAAAAAGAGTGCCATTGTCTGTCGAGTGGAACAGCGTTACACACAGAGATGAAGACGAAAGTAAGACAAACACATGGAGATCTAAATACAACTCATGTATGCAATTCAGTTTGAATTCATCATCATCATCATCATCAGCAGCAGCATCATAATCATCATCATCAGCCTGGTTACGCCCACTGCAGGGCAAAGGCCTCTCCCAGGCTTCTCCAACAACCCCGGTCATGTACTAATTGTGGCCATGTCGTCCCTGGAAACTTCTTAATCTCATCCGCCCACTTAACTTTCTGCCGCTCCCTGCTACGGTTCCCTTCCCTTGGAATCCAGTCCGTAACCCTTAATGACCATCGGTTATGGTCCCTCCTCATTACATGTCCTGCCCATGCCCATTTCTTTTTCTTGATTTAACTAAGATGTCATTAACTCGCATTTGTACCCTCACAAAACCTGCTCTTTTCTTATCCCTTAACATTACACCTATCATTGTTCTTTCCATAGCTCGTTGAGTCGTCGTCAATTTGAGTAGAACTTTTTCGTAAGCCTCCAGGTTTCTGCCCCGTAGGTGAGTACTGGGAAGATACAGCTGTTATACACTTTTCTCTTGAGGAATAATGGCAACCTGCTGTTCATGATCTCAGAATGCCTGCCAAACGCACCCCAGCCCATTCTTATTCTGATTATTTCTGTCTCATGATCCGGATCCGCCGTCAGTACCTGCCCTAAGTAGATGTATTCCCTTACCACTTCCAGTGCCTCGCTACCTATTGTAAATTGCTGTTCTCTTCCGAGACTGTTAAACATTACTTTAGTTTTCTGCAGATTATTTAGACCCACCCTTCTGCTTTGCCTGTCCAGGTCAGTGAGCATGCATTGCGATTGGTCCCCTGAGTTACTAAGCAAGGCAATATCATCAGCGAATCGCAAGTTACTAAGGTATTCTCCATTAACTTTTATCCCCAATTCCTCCCAATCCAGGTATCCGAATACCTCCTGTAAACACGCTGCGAATAGCATTGGAGAGATCGTATCTCCCTGCCTGACACCATTCTTTATTGGGATTTTGTTGCTTTCTTTATGGAGGACTACTCTGGCTGTGGAGCCGCTACATATATCTTTCAGTATTTTTATATACGGCTCTTCTACACCCTGGTTCCGTAATGCCTCCATGACTGCAGAGGTTTCGACAGAATCAAACGCTTTCTCGTAATCAATGAAAGCTATATATAAGGGTTGGTTATATTCCGCACATTTCTCTATCACCTGATTGATAGTGTGAATATGGTCTTTTGTTGAGTATCCTTTACGGAATCCTGCCTGGTCCTTTGGTTGACAGAAGTCTAAGGTGTTCCTGATTCTATTTGCGATTACCTTAGTAAATACTTTGTAGGCAACTGACAGTAAGCTGATCGGTCTATAATTTTTCAAGTATTTGGCGTCCCCTTTCTTATGGATTAGGGTTATGTTAGCGTTCTTCCAAGATTCCGGTACGCTCGAGGTCACGAGGCATTGCGTATACAGGGTGGCCAGTTTTTCTAGAACAATCTGTCCACAATCCTTTAACAAATCTGCTGTTACCTGATCATGCCCAGCTGCCTTCCCCCTTTGCATATCTCCCAAGGCTGTCTTTACTTCTTGCGGCGTTACCTGTGGGATGTCAAATTCCTCTAGACAATTCTCTCTTCCATTATCGTCGTGGGTGCCACTGGTACTGTATAAATCTCTATAGAACTCCTCAGCCACTTAAACTATCTCATCCATATTAGTAATGATATTGCCGGCTTTGTGTCTTAACGCATGCATCTGATTCTTGCGAAGTCCTAGTTTCTTCTTCACTGCTTTTAGGCTTCCTCCGTTCTTGAGAGCATGTTGAATTCCATCCATATTATACTTCCTTATGTCAGCTGTCTTACGCTTGTTGATTAACATCGAAAGTTCTGCCAGTTCTATTCTAGCTGTAGGGTTAGAGGCTTTCCTACATTGGCGTTTCTTGATCAGATGTTTCGCCTCCTGCGATAGTTTACTGGTATCCTGCCTAACGGAGTTACCACCGACTACCATTGCACACTCTTCCTGTGTGGTCCTCTTCCTCAGTTAAAGCCGAATAAATGTTCTGTAGCTTGATCTGGAATTCCTCTGTTTTCATTCTTACCGCTAACTCATTGATCGGCTTCTTATGTACCAGTTTCTTCCGTTCCCTCCTCAGGTCTAGGCTTATTCGAGTTCTTACCATCCTGTGGTCGCTGCAGAGCACCTTTCCGAGTGCGTCCACATCTTGTATGATGCCAGGGTTAGCGCAGAGTATGAAGTCTATTTGATTTCTAGTCTCGCCCTTTTGCTCCTCCACGCCCACTTTCGGCTATCCTGCTTGCGGAAGAAGGTATTCATTATCCGCATATTATTCTGTTCCGCAAACTCCACTGACAACTCTCCCCTGATATTCCTAGTGCCTATGCCATATTCCCCTACTGCCTTGTCTCCAGCCTGCGTCTTGCCTACCTTGGCTTTAAAGTCGCCCATTAGTATAGTGTATTTTGTTTTCACTCTACCCATCGCCGATTCCACGTCTTCATAGAAGCTTTCGACTTCCTGGTCATCATGACTGGATGTAGGGGCGTAGACCTGTACAACCTTCATTTTGTACCTTTTATTAAGTTTCACAACAAGACCTGTCACCCTCTCGGTAATGCTGTAGAATTCCTGTATGTTACCAGCAATATTTTTATTAATCAGGAATCCGACTCCTAGTTCTCGTCTCTCCGCTAAGCTCCGGCAGCACAGGACGTGCCCGCTTTTTAGCACTGTATATGCTTATTTTGGTCTCCTAACCTCACTGAGCCCCATTATGTCCCATTTACTGCCCTCTAATTCCTCCAATAGCACTGCTAGACTCGTCTCACTAGATAACGTTCTAGCGTTAAACATTGCCATGTTCATATTTCAATGGCGGCCTCCGGAGCCAGGGCATACGGAATTGTCTTGCCTTAGTTTTCGTGCCTGTGAGTAGCGCTGTTCCAATACGCAAAATGCTGAACGAACTGTTCCAATTGTGCACGTCAGTTTCAGTTTCACACAGCGAAAATGCTGCAGTTGTGAAACATCGGTGAATAAAGCATCTTCCTTCCAGAAGCAGGAGCCGCCTCACCGACCCATATCCCAGGCGGGCGGCTGCCTACTGACCCTTGCAACCCTCGACCCACCTTCAGCACTAACAGCAAAGCCGCAATCCGAACAACCAAGGAACCAAAAGCCAATGCACATGTCATGTTAGCCCAAAACAAAATTTACGCAAGTTTCAAGAAAGCAGCCGAGCCGAACTCGTGAAACCAAACAACCAAAAACACACAACACCAAAGCACAATCTGAAGCATGAGGATTCACAGAATTTTCCCAACAGATGTTGGAACGTCCGGCAAGTTTATTCGATGGCATGTTCGGTATTACTCTATCTTTCGAAAGCTGGCAAAACGTTCACCTGATTTTCCTACGGATTGGGTCCCCTCATCTAAGGGCCGCATAAAAGCTGTGAAACGTCCCGAAAAGACGAGCAGTTGCTGACAGACTTCTCTAGGGTCTTCTCCCGAAGCCATGCTGTTAAACGCGATACTGCGCAGCAGTTCACATACAGATACGTAAAACAAAAGAAAAAGCAAAAAACGGTTTCTAAATCCTCCCGCACGGACGGCGAAGGTCTCGGTACAAAAGTATAAATTAACAAAGGAGGCTCAGTGCACAACATGTGCGTGAACGTAGCACCCAATTCATGCTATACAACGAACATGTTTTATGCGCGTACCTCCACGTACCTCGAGCAGCGAAAGCAAACATTACAAAACAAAGAGAAAACAACTCACTTTCTGGGACAACCACAATTCTTGTAAAAGCTCATTGCATCGGCAAACTCCCAGGTCTGCCTCACGACGTAGGCGCTGCCCCTCCTTGTTGCGAGCTCGATCGCTTTGAGTTCAAGGGTAAAGCGATCTCGGAGCTTCTTCCACAACTTGTGGCATTCTTCAACTACAAACGGAAAGGAGCGACGAAAAATATCGATCAAACATTACGATGCCTGCAGAAAGTGGCGTGGTTCGGCCGAGAAACGTACAAATGAAGCCGAACACAACTCACCTGTAGAGAGGCCGCTTCTCTGCCGTCTCTGTTCCCACGCGTTCGCTTTGCGGTGTTGGTCCCTGAAATCGAGTTGCTAAGCATCATACACACTGGGGTGTTGTTTGGTGGCTTCAATAAACCTCACCACCATGTTGTTCGACGCAAGTTCAACGTTTGAGCCGCTGGAGCCACTCATGTTGTTCGCACAGGCATCCTCCATTTTCCTCAGCGCGATGCATTGTGGTTGGATGCGGTCGGTCGTGCCGGAGCGCGAATGGAGCAGGAGTTAAATCTGCGCCGGTCCCGTCGGGGCGCGCTGGCAGCCGTCGGTTACGTTGGCGCTGCAGTGCGTCGGACTATAGAAGGAGTTGTTTTCGAGAAAATAGCGCAGCGTGTCCGAGCGCGCGCGCGCGTTACGTCGGACTACATTTACGCCTTAAGGATGCGACGCGTAGTTCTTCGGCGCGCATGTCGGTCATGTCAGTCAAAGCCATCACGCAGGTCACCGGGTCATGCGAAACAGGATCGGGAGGATCCACGGGGTGACGCGATAGGCAGCCAGCGCCCTTGTGCAGATGTCCAGACTTATAGTTGACAACAAATGAAAATTCCTGGAACTGCAAAGCCCAGCGACCAAGCCGCCGTGTAGAGGGCGTGGTGGTCTGTAACGGCCGAAAACGTGCAGCCGTACAAATATGGCCGAAACTTGGCGACAGTCCAAACTAAAGCCAAGCACTCCCGCTCGGTGTTGGAGTAATTTCTCTCAGCTGGTGACAGGAGGCGGCTGGCGTAAGCTATCAAGCACTCGGTACCATTATGCTGTTGGGCGAGAACAGCGCCGATGCCGTGGCCGCTTGCGTCAGTGTTGACTTCGGTCGGTGCAGATGGTTCAAAGTGGGAAAGTATGGGAGTGGTAGTCAGAAACCCGATGAGAGCGGCGAACGCGTGAGCTTGCTCAGGGCCCCAGGAGAAGGGCGTATTCTTCTTTAGAAGGTCTGTCAAAGGCCGAGCAACGTCGGCGAAGTTTTTGATGAAAGGGCGAAAGTAAGAACACAGGCTGACGAAGCAGCGCACGTCAGAAGCAGAATATGACACAGGGCAACTGCGTACGGCGCGAACTTTTTCCGGAGCTGGTTGGACACAGGATGCATCGACGAGGTGTCCCAACACGGTAATGTGACGGCACCCGAACTGACACTTGTGGAGTTCAGTTGGAGGCCGGCTTTTCGGAAGACCGCAAAAATGGCAGCGAGTCGGGCAAGGTGGCTACCGAACGTGGGCGGAGACAATAACGTAGTCAAGATAACAGAGACAGATGGCCCATTTGTAGCCTCACAGAAGAAAATTCATCTTACGTTCAAATGCCGTAGGAGCATTGCATAGACCAAAGGGCATGACTTTGAACTGATATAAGCCATCCGGCGCGACGAAGGCCGTCTTCTTGCGGTCCATTTGATCGACTGAAATCTGTCAGTAGGCGGATCGAAGATCGATGGACGAGAAGTATTTACCTCCGTGTAAGCAGTCCAAGGCATCATCGATGCGTGGTAGTTGGTAGACATCTTTTCGGATGATCTTGTTTAGATGGCGATAATCGAGGCAGAAACGCCAGGTACCATCTTTTTTTCACAAGTACGACAGCCTAAGCCCAAGGGCTGGCTGATGGTTCGATGACTCCGTTGCGGACCATTTTGTCCACTTCTCATTGGATGACTCAACGTTCAGCATGCGATACACGATAGTGAAGCCGACGAATAGGATTCGTGTCTCCAGTGTTGATACGTTGGTCAACAACAGATGTTTGTCCTAAAGGCTTGTCGCCGAAATCAAAGATGTCAAGGTACGATTCGAGGAGGAGACGTATGTCCATGGCCTGTGCAGAGGTGAGGTCAGGTGCAATCATCTTCGCCGAGTCATCCGTTAGGGAGGCAGAGCTGCGAGCTGCAATTGGTACTAAGAAGCCGCTCTCGGCATTCAGACTTTCAATGACAAATTCAGAAGTATTAGAAACGCTGGCCAAGAACATGCTGGCTGGAAGCGCTTGAGGACACAGGGTGAAATTCAGAAGCGGAAGGACGACGTTATTATCCGTAATCGCTATCAGCGTGTGCGGAAGAGCAACATTCAGGTTCAAAAGCACGTCGATGATGGCGCGAAGGACATGTTAACCGTCGGGAATCTGGCTCTGCGGTCAAAGCGACGTAAGTGACTGTGTCAGGTGACAGACGTACATCTTGAAGGGAACACAAGTGCGTTGGAGCGGTGCTCGGAGTATCGGTGACTTGAGGAAGTTCCAACTGAAGAACGCCGGTTGCGCAGTCCATGAGAGCGGAAAAATCCAATCGGATCCAGTCGGAGCGGAAAGTCCAATCCAAGGATAATATCGTGAGGGCAGTTGTCGATCACAATAAAGAGAACAGAAGTAGGGCGGCCGGCTATACTTATAAGCGCAGTATACATTTGAAGCACAACGAGCACGCCTCCGTCAGCCACACGAAGCACTCGGGCAGTTGCTGGGCTGAGGACCTTCTTTAAACGTCTACGTAGACTTGCGCTCATCACAGTCACGTGGGCTCCAGTGTCGTCGAGTGCTTGTACGGGTAAGCCGTCTATATTAACATCAATTACACTTTCATTGTGGGCACGGACAGAGGATTTGCTGCAGTAGTGGGCAATGAAGCACCACCTCCGTGGGCTGCAATTCTTAGTTTTCTGATAAGGGGCGGCCGAAATTCACTGGAGAGGGAAAGCAACGTGGCTGCAGCGACATGTTTACGGTGAACGAGACTGGTGTCCGTGCGGCGAAGGTGAGCGACTGTACCACGTATTCCTAGCAGAGATGTCGGCGCTGGTAGACTAGGCGGTTGGCGAAACATTGCGGGCATTTCCATTAAAATGGCTCAGGTAGGTCGGCGTGCGAGGTGTTGGGGGCCACGAGTAGCGACAGTATCTGGCGACATGACCAGTGCAGCGACAGGTGAAACATATCGGCTGGTCGTCCGCGGTTCTATACTCAGTCGAGTTGCAATAACGCGGATAGAAGCGTCGGGTTGGAGCGAAAATAATAGAAGGGCGTTCGCTGACTCTGTGGTTGGTGACAGCACAGACAGAATGTAGGCTAGTTTTCAAGTACCTGTCGAACGATGGCTTGCACGACGGGGACACAAAAAGGGGTGGCATCAGGCCTACGTGAACAGACAGCTACGGGTGCCATCGTGTCCAGTTCAACAATTGGCACTACGTCCTCTGATGGCGACGCATGCTGCTGTGTGGGCTGATCTTCACACGTCGACGTTGCGGCAGTATTGGCAAGTCTGGTGAATGGGTGCAGGACGCGTGGGCTTTTGGCCTGCTCGAATTGTCGGCATTCTTTGATGATAGCATCAACTGTAGAGCAGCGTTTGCACATGAGCAGAAAAAAGGCGTTGTCAGCAATTCCCTTCAGCACATGCCCTACCTTCTCCGCTTCTGTTATGTCGTGATCGGCTTCATGACAAAGCGCGAGCATGTACCGGATATACGAAACATAGGACTCTGTGGGGGATTGGGCACGAGAGGCCAATTGCTCCTTTGCGGCAATTTTACGGCTGGCTGGTTTTCCAAACAACTCTGTCAATATCTCTTTCCATTGGTCCACGCTGGTTAGCTCCTCTTCGTTGTTTTTGTACCACACATTTGCTGTGCCTCTTAGGCAGAACAACAGGTTAGCTAGCATAAGCGTAGGGTTCCATCTGTTGAATCCACTCACGCGTTCGTACATGGCCACCCACTCTTCAATGTCGGCGCCAAGAGTACCGCAGGTAGTTCCGGGATCCTTGGGTTGCACAACCACAACCGATGGGGACAGCGACGTAACGTGCGATGGTGACGTTGCAGGCGGCAACGACGTTGATCCCAAGTGCTCACCGTCATTCATGGTGAGGACGGTGATACGATGTCCACTGCGGAGCTCCATTTCCAGCCGTGGTACCCAGCACCTCCTACCAATATGTTACGGAGATGTTGGGAGTATAAAACTCTATTTACAACGCATATTCAAGGACATTCAATTGGGTTAAAATGGCTGGCAAGTAACAACACGCAGCAGCCAGCTTCGCGGAGTCTTCTTCCTCTCTCTACTTTCATCTTCCGTAACAATATGAACTCAAAATTTGACGCATCCTTCCCCTGACTCCGTACATATTTAACTTATCTAAGAGAATGGTATGGTCTAGACAATGGAAAGCCTTAATAAAATCCACAAAATTTCTATTATTAAGAGTTGATTTTCAATATTCTGTAAAATAATTTTGTTTGAACTAATAAAGCTGATTCTGTAGAGAAACTTTTACGGAAGCCGAATTAAGATTGTGATATTAAATGATTAGCATCAAATAAGTTCTGCAAACGTTTGAGCAGAATTTTCTCCAGCACTTCCGAAAAAAGGGCTAGAATCGAGATGGGGCGATAATAATTCATGACGTTTTTCGAGCCTGACTTGCGCATGACTGTAACCTTGGCCAGTTTCATCCTTATAAGGAAAACACATGATTCTATTGAAAGGTTAATGATATGACACAGAGGTAGTACAAGAAATTCAGCAACAAATTCTACTGGTTTAATTGTGAGGCATTCTACATCAGAGCTAGAATTTCTTCTTAAGGACATGAGAATGGTAAAAACTTCTGAATGATCTGTTGGGCTAAGAAACACTGTGCTGGTTGTTTTACTTGAAATAGCCGAACACGCATCTTCGTTATATTTTGCTGTTGCTTGCTCGGTGAAGAAGTTGTTAAAGCCTTGTTAAACTTTTTAAAAGTTGGTAAATACCTCTGTTAAACATTGATTATAGCGAATGGGTTGGGCCCGATGAAAACGAATATGTGTTTATGGATCTATATAAAGAAATTTGCTATATTCCACTGTCGTGTGCGAAGGGCAAAGTTTATTGCCAAATCACTGGAAAGGTCTTGAGCTTTGGTATGCTGCTGTGCTGTGCTAAGTTTGAGAAAGAGACCCCCTAAAAAAAACTACTGGATACTTCTGGTGCATTCGCTTGAAAACAAGGTGCAAAAGTAAGCTTTTCACCTGAAGCTGATATCATTTTCATTGGTCTTCCTTAGGGATGTTGCTTCAAGTCACATTTATTAGCCGAATTCAAGAAATCTAAACCAATTTTGGGCATTACAATAACGGTGGCTTTACTAATACACGCCGTAAAACATGCCAAAACTGTACTTAGGCTAGAACAGATTCGAACATTTAAGTCAATATAAAGTTTGCTGGTTGCTTTTTGTTTTTATTCACTCAAAAAGCACGTGGCAGCAAGACACACGACATGTCGTGGTGAATTAATAAACATTGAGGAAAATTTACATCCGTCGAATCGACCTCTGCCTCTTTTGCTAGTCGTTGAATAAGTGCTGCTCAGCAGGTAGCCCTTATGTCAGGAAGCGCTGATGCATGGTATTGGTCATTGTCCTCGTTTTTGCTGCTATTGAGCGTTTGTTTTCACTTTAGATTTCCGTCGGACAATTTGGGCTATCGAAGCATTTTCCTTTCGATGTAAAAGGTGTTTATGTTACCACAGGTTGGAACAAACACTGGAAGAGAAACAACATCCTTCCCCTCCTCCCCCCACCGAAAAAGAAACAACACAACGTCTTTTTCTTTAGGAATGGCAGGCCACACATGAACTAAAATGTAGAGGGTAAAAAAAGAATGGTCCCGAATAAGTGTTTGCTAGGAAGTCAATATTCTGCCGGCGCGATGTCCTGAGAAGTGTCTTCACCTGCCAAAGCAAGTGTCTCAGATTTTTGCCTAGAACTCAATTAGGAGAGCTAAACTGTGAGTAGAAATACGTCGGGCCCAAGGTACAAGGAGATTGTCTTAAGGACCGTTAGCCCTTCCACATGTCATAACCGTTACCATAGTGATCTATTATCAGAGACCCCTTATTCTCTTCACAAATATGCCTGCCACTATAATTTCAATATAATACGACACAAAGGCTGGTGTTAGAGCCACTTGCGCCATGGTTTTTGATATCTGAGAGCATACGAAAGTTTCCAGATGCCAAGCTTCACGCTTGTTTTCTAATCAGACCACGACAAAGAACGCTAAAAATTTTAAATTGGCTAAATTGGCCAGCGAATTCCTTTCGTTTTAGCATTATTCGCACGCAAAGTGTCGTGTCAACTTTTTTGACTTACTTAATTCAACATTGAATGGGTTTATATTCGAAAGAGAAATGACTTTTTCTCTGTGTGAAATTTGACGGTAACTTTTACACAGCAGCAAACTCAAATCTTTCCTTCTTTATACATGCCAAACAGGAAAGCCCTTAACTTTCCGCATTTTATGTAGTCTTTTATTTCTGTCAACCTCGCTCTAACATGTTTTTAATATCACACGTCCTAGGGAAACAAAAAGTAACCAACTAATCTCGGAAATCAAAACAGCAGTGTTCTTTATTTGTTGTAACAAGCAGCTGTTCAGTAGAAGCAAGATGCCACACGAAGTTGCCGAAACTAAACTGTAACTGTATCGCAAGCTCCAAGAAAGCATGCGTGCTTGTCTTTCTGAAACTACCATCTGCAAAGAAGAAAAAAGATGGAAAGTTTGTGTCGGTATGTCACACATCCGATACATGGATCTGCCGGAGCTGTAAAATTAAGCACCAGAAAAAAAACAAGACTGTATTCTAGGAAGTTAGTCAAATTTTTCTATCGTTCTCGCTCCTTTTGCCGTTTGTTCTCGAGGTTCTCGGCCTGTTTCTTTTACGAAGAGTGTTTCAACAATAAAATAAATACATGATATCCTACTGCTAAGGCCGGAGAAATCCCTCCACAGGTCGGGCGCGCCCCACTCATCCATGTTTCGGGTTCCTGCGCTTGGCTCAAGATCCCGCGCTCTCGCTCACAATGAAGCTTCAAGGGAGTGGGATATCCTTCGCCTGGTTGGCTGAGCCTATTCAATTGATTTGTCAACCATAGGCGTTGAACGCAGGGGAGCCGAGCAAATGTGAAATTCCTACATCCAATTGCACACTTGTAGGCCTTCTATCTCTTGATTATCACCAGATTGTGTTTGATAAATTATAAACACTGTTGTATCGTGAGCTCTCTGAAACGACACCGATGCTGATCAAATGGAAAACGTACTGGTCAGCTAGGGTTTTATGACTGTCATCCACACTGCAAAATTTATCACTAATTGCGTCATGCTGGCGCGAATGGTGCCATCTGCGCATGCCACATACGCATGATAGGGCAGTGGCTTCTTCCCTCTACACAACAATACCAAAGCAAAGCGACACATTTATTTATGTATGAGAAAGCTCACAAGCTTAAAGGGGTTGGGACACCAAATTTTGAGGCTATAAAAAGCATGTTGTGGGCTGCTTCCGTATGCAAGGACACCCAGAACGAGGTATTGGATACTGCAAACATTTCAAAATAATTTTAATTCAGCTCCAAAACGTCATTAAAAACTCCTTCTCGTAGTCGAGACCCATCGCTAGCGCGGCAGTTACTACGTCACAGAGGAGGAACGAAAATACCGACGTCATAGCACATTATCACAAAAACGTGACGCATGATGAGTAGCGACGAAATGCTGAGCCGAGCGACCGAGCATAGCCTCCACTATGACCGAGCTACAGGCATATATAAATCCTTTCTTAATGCAAAGAAGGGGTAAGGCGTGCGGACACGGACACAAGAGAAGTGGACAACACGAACGCCGCATGGCGGCCCGCTAACGGCAAACTGCGTGCGGCGAGTTGCCGTGCGGACGGGCCTTTACACGTTTGAGTGTCATACTAGCCGGTCGACTCCGAAAGGGACCAGGATATGCGGCGTTCGTGTTGTCCGCTTCTCTCCTCGCATAGTCGCATAGTTCGGCAGCTCGGAGCAGTCTCTAGTTCGCTTGGCCTTTCTCAATGTGAGGGCCCGTCCACGTTACCGGCACGGAAACGCGCCGCACGCCGTTTGCCGTTCGCGGGCCCCCCTTGCGACGGCGGTTTTGCTCGCGAACGGCGAGATTTCCTTGCCGTAGAGAGGACGGGCCCGGGACCCATTTGTGCGGCAGCTGTACGGCGAAGCGGCCAATCAGCGACCGAGGACTGGTCACTCTGGCACCGACGGCAGCTTCACCGCCTATGATCGTTCAGCGCCGCCGATATCGTCGCTAGGCCTTTTCCGGTTCACTTCAAAGCTAAAGCTTACGGCGCTTCGGAATGAATCACCGACTCTCACAAGCCGCAATATTTTCTTACCGTTGTTGTCACTCTTCGCAATAATTATAATAATCGCGACATGCACTTCGAATCGCCAGTTGTTGACCTCTGCTGGCACAACACGCATATGCGCGACCAGACGACGCAGCATAGTTTTACGTCACTATTTTTTGTGGCCCACGTGACCTAGCCATGTTGCGTTTCCTCCTCTGTGACGTCATAGCATCCCCCGGAGCCCAGAAACCGAAACCCAAATCGCTCGGTATGATAATGCTATGATTAAATTATTTATCGGATATATATGAATCCCGCTTTGTGTATCGTGCTCCGTGAAGCATGACGCAACGTTGGAATCAACAAACGCATGAACGAAAATTTTGGTTTCTCCACCCCTTTAAGTTATCATACAGATATGTATCTAATCTCGCAATCGGACTGGCTCTTGGTCCGTAGTGAGCCCGCCGTGCACAAAGTGGTGGGTGCAAATCCCTCTGTCGGGCTGACCCCAGTTTCTTGACGTGATTTCTGGACCATGGATGTCGAACGCCATACCCAAGCAAGCGTGGAATTGCTGCGACAAAACTGCATACGTGTGGTCGTCATAAGTACTTTAAACAGGGATTCCAGTTTGATGGAATGCACCGAATATGACTCAGTGCGTTCTCTCAAAAGCAGAAACTCCAATTTTTATCGAAAAGGATACTGCCGAGCTATGCCTCTCTTAACGCCGAGAGTTAGGGTAAATTTGACTCCGTTTGAGCTATGCGTTATAGAACAGCGGCACCCTCTTTGTGCGTTAATAATGTGTCAGAGACCTGGATTGGGAAGAATGGGGATAAAGGTTAATGGAGAATACCTTAGTAACTTGCGATTCGCTGATGATATTGCCTTGCTTAGTAACTCAGGGGACCATTTGCAATGCATGCTCACTGACCTGGAGAGGCAAAGCAGAAGAGTGGGTCTAAAAATTAATCTGCAGAAAACTAAAGTGATCGTTAACAGTCTCGGAAGAGAACAGCAATTTACAATAGGCAGCGAGGCACTGGAAGTCGTAAGGGAATACACCTACTTAGGGCAGGTAGTGACGGTGGATCCGGATCATGAGACGGAAATAATAAGAAGAATAAGAATGGGCTGGGGTGCGTTTGGCAGGCATTCTCAGATCATGAACAGCAGGTTGCCATTATCCCTCAAGAGAAAAGTATATAAGAGCTGTGTCTTATCAATACTCACCTACGGGGCAGAAACCTGGAGGCTTACGAAAAGGGTTCTGCTCAAATTGAGGACGACGCAACGAGCTATGGAAAGAAGAATGATAGGTGTAACGTTAAGGGATAAGAAAAGAGCAGATTGGATGAGGGAACAAACGCGAGTTCATGTCATCTTAGTTGAAATCAAGAAAAAGAAAGGGGCATGGGCAGGACATGTAATGAGGAGGGAAGATAACCGATGGTCATTAAGGGTTACGGACCGGATTCCAAGGGAAGGGAAGCGTAGCAGGGGGCGGCAGAAAGGTGGGCGGATGAGATTAAGAAGTTTGCAGGCATGGCATGGCCACAATTAGTACATGACCGGGGTTGTTGGAGATGTATTGGAGAGGCCTTTGCCCTGCAGTGGGCGTAAACAGGCTGATTATGATGATGATGATGATGATGATGACGATGATGAATGTGAGAGGCTTTTCGCATCAGAAGAAAAACAGTTGTGAAGTTTAGGGCCTCCAGCAATGTTCACATAATTTTTGTTTCTTTTTGGTTTTTAGCGTGCGATTGTGTCCCTTTCAGGTGAGGGTTTCAGACATTGAAAACATCAAATAAGCTCAAGTGGGCAAAAAGAAAAAAATATTTCCCTGTGTATTATGAGGTGCACCCGATTGGAGGGCTGCTCGTAAAGGGGACACAATCCAGTTGTACAGCTTGCTCACAAAGAAGTTATTAGGTGCTTCTAACGGCAGTATTGCATCAGAAGGGGACTAGTATAAACAAAGAAACATCCTTCAATATGTTGTCTATCATTTCTTAAATTTCTCAGCAAGAGTATGCCATATCCGCCATGTTTAAACTTCAGCCTCGGACGTGCTTTTACGCTGTGCTGGCGCTGTGATGTTTCTTTCTACTTAGTCGTTTTGCACAAGCTGCCCGAGGGGACAAATACAAAGCTGCAGCAGAGTGGTAAGCATGGCTTCATAGACTATATGGAAGCGGCCTGTGATGTGTTTCCGGTAAATTTCAACTGGGTTCACGTAAAATCTCATCATGTGGTAGAGGACTCCTTTAAAAATATACTCATGGTATGAGTGAGGAGAATGAGGCCAATGAAGGAGTTAATACTCGTTACTTGCAAATGCTGCAATTCTTCTCATAAATTTAATATGTTGTAGGCTTTTCAAAAAGCTCAATGCACCCTAATGCACCTACTTTACCTTATATATCAAGAAACTGTACACATTGTACTAATGCTCCACCCAGTCTATTGTGTCTTCACTATTCTTAGATAGTCCGCGAGATTCCAACGTTTGGATAAGCGTTAAGCAATACGCACTAGAGCAGTCACTTCGGTCTTGTCAATGCAAAGATAATGTCACCTCTGAGAGAATTATAAAAATTGCTCACCCTTATCTCCTGAGTGCAACAGAATTTTACATCACCCGTAGCTGTGAGTTTTCGGAGCTCTGATGGTTTACTTCATTCACTTAGAAAACACACTCATTATTTTCACTGCTAAAGCTTGGTCAAAAGGTGCCGGCGATGGCCATCGTGTGCTCTCGATGACATCCGTAAATAGCAGGGTTCAGTGCCCTAGACGCAGGCTGAAATTGAGCTTGCGTAAACTTACATGGCGTGTCACACACCCAGGCCCCATCGCAGTCAAGCCTAGTGGCGAAGCAAGACAATATAAGCAAATAAATTTCCCTGAAATATAAGCTACTCTTCTGGATTTTACAACAGCTTTGCATTCCATCGTTCAATAGTTTGATTCTTATCGAAGCTTTATATTATTCGCAGAATTTTGAGAATGAAAGAATATATTTAGTGTGTAGCGGCAGCAGCATCGGCGTCGCACGAGAGATGACGTAGACGCTCGCGTCTACAGGAGGCACGAGCGGCTGGCACGCTCCAGCACGGGCTAGCGTTCCGAAGGCGATTTATTAAAAAGAATGCTACGCTAAGAGATCAAGTGTCGGTTCTTCCTCTCCTGCGAGAGCCCGATACTTTACCGGTATACGTGGTCGCTCGTCGCCACAGTTTGGTGAACCCGGACGTGATACTGCCATACGCTCCTGTGGTAGAGACGACCATGGACCACACCAAAGCTACGAGAGCTCAAGAACAGAACCCTTCCGAGGAACGCGGTGAGCCCTCCTGTTCCGTCATCGCTGTCCGCCTTCCACAGTACTTTGACCAGCATCCTTCGGCGTGGTTTCTTCAGGCCGAAGCGCCATTTCAAGTCGCTGGTATCCGGTCTCAAGCCTCGAAGTTCCATTACGCCGTCGCAGCGCTCTCGTCCGCCGCCATTGACGACGTAGCAGATTTGTTGAACTCCCCATTGTCTGCCGCAGCCTATGAAGATCTCAAGACAGCACTGCTACAGCGCACAGCAGCTTCACAGCTTTCTCGCATCCAGCAGCTTCTTTCCGCTGAAGAACTCAGCGACCGCCGCCCTAGTCAACTTCTTCGCCGAATGAGCCAGCTGCTCGGAAACTACGCGAGATCCATCGACGACACGCTGTTCCGCGAATTGTTTTTGCAACGACTCCCGGCTAACGTGCAGATGGTCCTGGCGACAGCCTCTACCATGGACCTTACCGGACTTGCCGCTTTGGCCGACAAAGTCATGGAAGTAGCCACCCCAAACATCGCAGCCACGTCACCGTCTCCGGGTGACAATACAACCGCTCTGCAAACTCTTCCCTGCTCTTCCGCAGTGAAATCTCCGCTCGACTCCTTGTGTGAGCGCCTGAAACGCATCATCTGTGCAGCGGAACATCGCCGCGCGTCTCGTCGCCCACGCAGCCGTAGTTCCAGCAGATCAAGACGCACGGGCACCCAAAATGAAACCTCAACTACAACGCCTGGCGTTTGCTACTACCACCGCCGTTTTGGAAACGACGCTCGTCACTGTCGGCGTCCCTGCGCTTGGCAGGGAAACCGGCCGGTCGACCTCTAACGGCGACAAGTGGTCCGGCCCAGCACAGAAGTCGCCTTTTCTACGTGACGGACAGAGTTACGGGTCAACGATTCTTCGTCGACACAGGTGCTGACGTCAGCATTGTTCCCGCAAAGCACTCCGACCGAAAAGCGACACCTGTTTCGTTTTTGCAAGCCGTCAACGGCACCAGGATTCCAGTTTTCTCGTCACTATCCGTCATGCTAAACCTTGGCCTTCGACGAGCGTTCCGCTGGATTTTCCTGGTTGCAGACGTCCGTCATGCAGTCGTTGTAGCAGACATTTTGCATAACTACGGACTCCTTGTGGACATGCAACGACGCCGTCTCATCGACTCCGTGACTCAGCTATCCGTTCCCGGCGTCCCATCATCAGGCACATCGCCCATAGCGCCAATTTCTGCCATGTTGGACGAACCTTGCGCCGCGCTCCTGCGCGAGTTTCTCACTTTGAAGCGCCTGTCGGACTGGACGCAACCGGTGAAACATGACGTGTGCCATCACATCGTCCCCTCCGGCCCGCCGGTATATTTCTGACCCCGGCGTTTGTCCCCGGAGAAACTCAAGATCGCTCGCGCGGAGTTCGAACACATGCTGCATGCAACTTGGCAACATCGGCCCTTCCTCAAGTAACTGGGCATCATCACTTCAAATGGTGCCTAAGAAGACGAGAGACTGGCACCCATGCGGCGATTACCCGGCACTAAACAACGTCACAGTTCCTGATCGCTGCCCTCTACCGAACATTCAGGATTTCACAGTAGCGTTGCACGGTGCGACGATCTTTTCTAAGATCGATCTCGTTCGCGCCTACCATCAGCTACCGGTCGCTGAAGAAGACATTCCCAAGACCGCCATCACCACACCCTTCGGTCTTTTCGAATTTCTCCGCATGCCTTTCGGTTTACGGAACGCGGGCCAATCCTTTCAGCGTTTCATCGATTCCGTCACCCGAGGCTTGCCTTTCGTTTTTGCATATATTGACGACCGTCTCGTCGCAAGCTCTTCGGCCGAAGAACATCTTCACCACTTGCGGTTGTTGTTTTCACGCCTTGCCAGTAAAGGAATTGTCACCAACGCCGCCAAGAGTGAATTCGGTCAACCCGAACTCGAGTTCCTCGATCTCATCGTCGACGCTAACGGCATTCGACCTCTGCCGTCCAAGATTCGCGTCATCGAAAATCTTCCCCGACCGACCGCACTCCCCAAGCTTCGCCAATTTCTCGGATTTGTCAATTTCTACCGCCGATTCATTCCCGAGTGCGCACGACTTATGGCTCCGCTAGACGCTATCCTGGTAAACAAACGCAAACAAGTGCTTCAGTGGACTGAGGAGGCCACCGACGCTTTCATAAGAGTCAAGGCCGCCCTCGCCGACGCTACGCTGCTTAGACGCCCAAAGCCAGACGCACCCACTGCCATCATGACCGACGCTTCAAACACCGCCGTTAGTGCCGTTATGCAGCAACTCATCGACAATGCGTGGCATCCACTCGCTTTTTGTCTCCAAGAAACTGAAGCCTGCGCAGTCCCGCTGCAGCGTGTTCGGCCGTGAATTACTCGCTGTTTACCTGGCTATCAAACATTTTCGTCATTTTCTCGAAGGCCGTGCATTCACTGTCTTCACTGACCACAAGCCCCTTGTGCACGCAACGAATCGCTCGGCGTCCTGTTACTCGCCCCGCGAGATTCGACACCTTTCCTACATCTCCGAGTTTACAACAACGTTCCGCCACATAAAGGGCACCGGGAACGTTCCAGCTGACGTTCTGAGTCGTGTCAATGTCGTTTCCACGTTGACATCGGAGCCTTTCATCATCGAGGCCGACTTACTCGCCAGTCAACAGCGTGACGACAGTGAACTTCGTACACTCCGGAATTCGTCAACGTCCCTGAAATTGGAAGACGTCGTTGTGACCCCAGATGGTATGTCCGTCGTCTGCGACACTTTTAACGACACCCCTAGACCATACGTTCCGGCATCCCTTCGCAGACGTCTATTCCAAACCGTGCACAACCTGTCGCATCCTGGCATACGTGTGACACAGAAGCTTCTTCCCAGTCGTTTTGTTTGGCCTCGGCTAAACGCGCAAGTTCGCGATTGGGTTCGCTGCTGTTTGTCGTGTCAATGCTCGAAGATCCAGCGTCACCCCATTCCGCCTGCCAAGTCTTTTCTTCCACCGGATGCTCGTTTTGACAGCGTACACCTGGACCTCGTCGGCCCTCTCCCACTTTCGAAAGGTTACTGCTACATACTGACATGCATCGATCGTTACACACGGTGGCCAGAAGCTACACCTATATCTGACATCTCAGCGCCCACTTTTGCAGCAGCTTTCGTTTCTACGTGGATTGCAAGGTTCGGCTGCCCATCCACAATAATCACAGATCGCGGTTGGCAGTTTGACTCAGCACTCTTCAACGAGCTACTCAAAATACTCGGAACGACACGTTTTCGCACAACTGCTTATCACCCGCCGTCCAATGGACTAGTTGAACGTTTTCACCGGCATCTCAAGGCCTCCCTTATGGCACATGAATTGCCGGAGAAGTGGGTCCTACATTTGCCTCTCGTCTTACTTGGCATCAGAGCCGCACTCAAGAGTGACATAGGTTGCTCCTGTGCTCAGCTAGTCTACGGCACTCACCTATGCCTTCCGTGCGATTTCTTTGTCGCCACCACCAAAACCCTATGCCATCACCTGCCCACTACGTTGCCGAACTGCAAGCTTTCTTCAGCCAGATACGCCCCGTGCCTACACGTTCACAAGAAGCAAGGTGCCCGTACGTTTATCCCGCACTCACCTCTGCTACTCACGTTTTCGTGCGTAACTGTGCCGTGCGGAAGCCCTTACAACCACACTACTCCGCGCCATATTGAGTTCTAGAGCGTCGTCCGACGGCGTTTGTTGTGAATGTCAACGGCCGATCCGACACAATTGTCCTGGGACGTCTCAAACCAAAGCCACCTAGAAAAAATGTAAGACCACCGCATCACCTCCTCTCCCCTGTCAATACGGCACGAGAGTCGGATGGTAGCGGTGGATGGGGGAGCGCTGCGTTTCTAGAACGCGGCGCGCGTTCTAAAAAATTTTCTCCGTGGCTGCAACGCTAGAGCGGCAACGCGTGGAGCATTCGCTTGGTGGCTTTGGTGGAGCATGCTGCACCGTAAACGCGATTGCTTTTCTTCGATTATGCGTGGTTCGTCGTACACGGAACCGCAACGATGCCTGGCTGTTGTTGCGCACCAAACTGCAAGTCCAATTATGACGGAGGACAAAGGGTCCGAGTGCACCGAGTGCACAAGTTCCCATCTGACCCAGCCACTCGGGAAGCATGGACGAGAGCAGTTCCTCGGAAGGACTTCTCGCCAACGAAGTACACAGTGGTAAGTATTTCTTCTCTCTATTGTTATTCTGGGTTTCCAGACGAATAGGTTTCGTCAGCATAGTACGCAATGCATTCGTGCACGCGTGCGCAATAGATGGATCTCTGCACCTGTCGACGCGCTTGTAAATTCAACATTTTCGTCGAGCTTCATACCTGTAATGGCTTGTTGTTTTTTTTATTTCAGCTCTGTGAAAAGCATTTCTTGCCACCGGATTACTTGAAGACGACATCTTACACGGACGTCAAGACAGGAAACGTGGTCGAAGTTGCCATGAAAAACATCCGTCTGAAGAAAACTGCAGTTCCGAGCTTCTTTCCCAATTGCCCTGCCTATTTATCGCGTCCGCAAGTGTGCGCTCGAGAAGCGCCGGCTGCCAAAAGACCGTGCTTGGAAGCCACATATTTGCAAAAAGGAATAATGCTTTCTCAGCAAACCCAAGCAGAAGAGGACGCCAAAAATCTGGTTGGTAGCTTTGCGGACTTGCTGAAGGCCTTGCCAAGCTTTCAGTGTTCAGACTTCGGGACAGTTTTGAACAAGGGCTCCAAGGTTTTCTTTTTGGACTTGTCACTTCAATCTGCTCCTGCAGTCCGTTGTTCGGTGATCGTGTCCACAGACCTGCGCGTCGAAGTATTTTTTGGTGAAACGGGCGTGAGGCAGTGTGGTGATGTTTTAGTTCCTGAAAAGCTGTGCGACTTGAGAGATTTGAAAAGTGTGTTACACATGATCGAACAGACACGTAAGGATATAAGCACTGAGCGTTCTGAAAAGGCCCGTCATCTACTGACATTGGTTTCGACATTGCTAGAGGAAGTAAGTGAAAAACATTTCGCATGCGAGTTGCAAGAATGGCATTTGGAAGTGCTTAAATTCTTGAATAGTCAAGTTGATCTTGTTTTGAATGATGCTGGCCGATATCCCCCCGATTTATTGGTTTTTGCTAGCCTTTCGTTCACAATTTCACCTCATGCATATCGATTCCTGAGAAGTTCGATGAAGCTTAAGATGCCGCATCCTGATACGATCAGAAGACTGTGTTCATCGTACGCTGTACGCCTTGAAACGGAGCAGCAAGAATGTAGCTTTCTTTCCTATGCAAAGCGTATTGTAAGCACATATAAAGAGCATGAAAAGACTGTAACGTTAGTGAATTATGAGATTCACCTTCAATCATTTTTTTATTACAAGGCTGGGTTGGTTACTGGTGCTGCGGTAAATTCATCGACTGCAGCAAAAACTGCCCACGTATTTATGATACAGAGCCTGCTTTCTTCAAACAAGGATGTTGTACACATCCTTCCTGTGGCACAAATCGATGCTAAGGCGCTGCACGACTTCCTTCGGAAGATTGTTCTTGAACTAGAGGCATCTGGTTTTAGAATAATCGCAGTGATCTCGGACAATAACTCCATAAACAGAAAAGCCATGTCCTACTTCGCTAAGCCGGCAAGTGTCAGCATTGTTTACCAGCATCCTGCTGACCCATCACGACCCCTGTTTTTTGTGGTGGACCCAATTCACATACTAAAGTGTATAAGAAATAACTGGCTGAATCAAAGAAACATTGGCAAATGCATGTACTTTCCTGAACCGAAGAGTGATGAGGCTGAACCAAGGATACTTGCAGCATCTTTCAAGGTATTATGCCAGCTGCACGAAGCTGAAAAGCATGAGCTCTTGAAGCTAGCACCAACGCTCACTTTGAAGGCTCTGAACCCCTCAAACATGGAACGGCAGAACGTTAAACTGGCCTTAAAGATTTTTAACTCATCTACTGTTGCTGCTCTCAGTGTTGCAACGTTCCAGCATGCAAAGGAAACCTCTCAATATGTCGACACCGTTTTGACTTGGTGGAACATTGTTAACGCCAAGACGCCAAGAAAAGGACAGCGGTTGCGAGATCAATTGCAAGGTCCAATAGTTTCATCGTCATGTCCTCAACTAGAATTCTTAGAGAGAATAGTTAATAGCTTGATCACTGAAGAAGCCTCGAACATGACAATGGCCGCTTGACACGTGAAACGCACATAGCTTTCAGCCACACTACCCATGCCTTGCACGAACTTGCCATATACTGTCTCAAAGAGCTTCATTTCGAGTATGTTCTTTCGGGCAAATTTCAAACTGATAGCTTAGAGGATCGCTTTGGAAAGTACCGGCAATTGTCTGGTGCCAATTACCACGTGTCTATAAGGCAGATATATGAATCTGAAAACAAATTGCGTTTGCAGAAGGTTCTGGACCTGCCAGATTTGGACATTCTACTACCACCGAGCGCGAACACGTTGGAGACAAGTGTACATTCAGGAAACAGCCAGTTTCAAGTCACTGTGACCCACTCCGACATTGAGAAAAAAACGTCGAGGCTACCGGCACTAACCTATGTTGCCGGGTATTGTGCCCATGCAGCTCTAAAAAAGCTGACATACGCATCTTTCAGTGAAAGCCTTGTGACGCAAGACGTCGATCTAGATGACCCTGAGAATACATTAATCACGAAGATGACAAGGGGTGGCCTGAAGTTTCCACGAGCAGTTGTAGTTAATGCTGTACTCTTTACTGAAATCATATTGGACAAGCTCAGGGCACCAGAATATGCCGTACGATTTTTCAGCCTTCCTAGGCAGAACGATACTCTTGTCGGCCTTGTGTTCGCTACCCTTCATGACTTTGAGGATGTCGATGTGTCTGAATTCGGTCATCCTGCACAGGAGGTAATGGGGCATGTTGTAAGTGCTGCAGCGAATACACTGCTGAACAACTTGTGCCGCACAGAAAACGACAAATTACGCAACGCCAAGAACGACCGAAAATTGCAGACCTTGAAGGCCTGAGATGTTTCTCATTATTTATTTTTTATTCATGAAGCTCTGTTTTGTTGAACATCTACGTATGTTTGTGTTGACAGAATCCTTGTAAAAAGAAACCTGTGGCGTAGCTAGGACTTATTTGCCTACATTATCAAAATTTAAACCCTGCATTTTGGCCAATTCAAATGTTATTTGAGTGTATTGTGCTATCTGTTTATGATTCGAACTCTCCATGCTACCGCAATCCATTAATTGCATGTTTTCCTTTAGGACTGAGAGTAGGCCTCTCGTTTTTTACTTACTTTTCACCACTATCTCAGTATTTTATGAAGACCAATAAGGCCTGCATACAAGGCGGGTGGAAATAAAATAACCACAAAATATGGCACAACAAAGACGGAAGCTTATTCTATATGAGAATTAGTTGTGCGTGACCCTATAATGATAAAATTTTCACAATAAAATTAACCTCGATATTCGTGTGTCTCGCAAGGACTGTTTTACGCAATGCAAGAGTGAGAATGATAATTGTATGTGGAAGATTTAAAATGTTTGTTTCTGAATGCAGTTCTTATCATTTGTGAATAAGGTATATTCTTTGTCTTCAATATGCAGTTTTCCTCTTTCTTTCGTTCCGTCTAAAGTTGAGTGACTAAGCAGCATGCAGTTTGCTTGTCTTAGTCCCGACCAAACATCACAAGCACAATAAGGCAGGTCGTGTTGCGATACACGCAAAAAACAAAAATGTTGCCAATCAAGTAATCTAAGGCAGGTATGAAAGAATGCTGCTTTCTATGGTGGTGTTGACTGCGGTGAACCAGCGGCTCCCCCTTATTTTTTGCGTCAGCTATACGTGTCTTGCTTTGGAAACGAAGCATCTGAATTTATACTTTGCTGTCACTTTAAGGACAGCACTAATTTTCTCATGCCATAGTATCCCCGACGCCCAAAGAGACACACTGCAAGCGCAACGAACCTAGGCGCGGAGACGCCGATGGCGTCGACTGTCCGGCCCATCCGACTAGCGTGACGTCACACCGGCGTGCGGAGTCCTTACATTTTTTTATAGGTGGCTTTGCTCAAACCCGCCTACATCGAAGCACCCGCGCCATCAGCTCCACCAGTATGCGACGCGACCCTGCTGCATCCTTCGCCGCCGCCTTGCGCACGTGACACCCAAGACCAACGCCAAGACACGCCGCGTCACGTGGACTTTCCATCGTTAGTCGAACTTTCCTGCAGCAGCAGCGGCAGCAGCATCGGCGTCGCATGAGAGAAGACGTAGACGCTCGCGTCTACAGGAGGCACGAGCGGCTGGCACGCTCCGGCACGGGCTAGCGTTCCGGAGGAGATTTATTAAAAAGAATGCTACGCTAAGAGATCGAGTGTCGGTTGTTCCTCTCCTGCGAGAGGCCGAGACTTTACCGGTCTGCGTGGTCGCTCGTCACCACAAGTGACGTTTACTGAAGCCTAGAAGAATCAGTAAAATATTTTCAGAAGGTGAACGACTATGCAGTTACTATGAAAAGAAAAATCTTGTAGCACAGTAGCACGGCAAGTTCTTATTCATCGTAATCTCCATTATTCAGATACTCTTAGCGCTGAGCCCCGAATGTTTTATGTTTAAAGCTCAATATTTATAGTAAGAAGAGTTTATTATTGCTTTTCCAATATAAAGTTACACTGCGTTAGCTAAAATCTTCAATATTTCTTATGTAATGCAAGCGGGACAGTGTGTATGTCAAATAACAACAAAACAAGAACTTATCAGTTACCGCAACAATGAAACAAACAAATGCAATAAGCGCCTTTCCTACATGTTCAGAGTAACTTTCATATGCATATACAGACCCGCAACGATGGCGTATGGGCTGTGGCGTTGCGCACGTAAGCCCGAAGGCTCAGAATCGTATCCCACGCGCGGCGCCCACATTTCGATGGCTGCGAGAGGCCAAAACGCCCGTGTACCATGCAGTGGATGTGAAGTAAAAAAACCCAGGGGGGGTCGAAATTATTCCGGAGTTCCCTGCTACAGAGTGCTTCAAAATCATGTAGTCGTTTCTGCACGTAAAACCCCAGTATATTATATATTTTACCCTGAATATCACAAAACACTATCGCCAATAGGTCGAGCGAAAGCGCTGGCAAAACTGTATCGCAATATTTTGAATTTCGCGTGAGATCTTGTGACAATACTCGGAAGACAGCTCTTTTAGAAGAAGTGTCCTGTTACTTTGAAACGTTTTCTTAAGACGCGAGCAGATTCAGAAACACTGGCACTGTTGCTTCTGAAGAGTCGTCGAAAGCTACAGTTGAGATCGTTTCCGTAGATTGATACACACTAAACGGTTGCAGAAATTATGGAGAGGAATTCGGTGGCAACACGAAGAAAGAAGAAAAAAAAGCGCCCACAAAAGTGCGCCATACTCACCCCATGCGTCAACGTGTTTCATGCGGCAGTTCTGCTTCGCTGCATCTTTACCTGTGATTTATGTTATTGTTACGGATGGGGTGGGTTTGTTTACAAGATGATAGATGGTTAGCGTAGAGCAAGGGACAGGGCGGTCATGCAAGGCCAGGCTGCAGTCAGCTCCTCGCGCATACCTCGGCTTTCTCTTCCTTCGGTTGTGTCGTGCAGCGTGAATATATTGTTTCATTGAGCTTAGAAGAATAAGACGTTCTTGATAGCTGGACATTCACAGGGATGACGCATGTCAAACTACGCAGTTATTCAGAGGGCGCCCTCTCCGACAGGCAGCAGTCCTCCAGTCTTACCTCAATGCTGCTAGCTTTTAATCGTTCTTGAATTGCGATCTCAAAGTCAGCCGCATTCCGAGTCGTGTTTCCATGCAGGAACATTTTTTGTACGTTTTCTTATCAGGAGTTTTAGTCAAACGAGTCTCCAAGAGATTAGAACCAAGCTTTAGGCTTCGTTTTAGTTTTAGAGCTATTTGTTTATTTTGTGTGGTTCAGAATTGGACAAAACTTATCTCTGAATGAGTGCTATCGTTAAAGCCAGTTTCCTTAAGCGACTTTCATCGACAGACCCTGTTGCAGCTGCAGACATACGTTTTGTATCAGGCTTCTATGTAGCCAGCTACATCTCTCGCGATTCCCACTGAACGCGCTGCGAAGAAGCCGCCACCTAGTCCGCCCGTGACGCATATGTAAATATATATATAAATAAGACTGTGTTAGTACATGCGACGCGGGGTTTGATTCCGCCCAGTACAAGTAAACCCTAATGTTTCCTTTTTGTTTCGCTGTGCGGTAGCACATAACCAGTGGCACATACGAAGTGACCCAAGATGGCGTGAAGCAGGATCATTGAAGAGTGGCATATACCTACTAACACATACCAAGTAACCTATTTCAGCATAAAAGAATTTCAGGAGAGAGCCGCACATCGCCAGCGTCACATTCAGCAAAACTGCCTACTCTCGGGGAATTCATCTTTAATGTTTGCACACTGGAGACTGTTGTACAACCCTACGAATATTTCGTCAAGCATCGAATTGCTGCCATCGTGATTTATGCGAGTTGTTAGCTACTTGCGCACTGGTATGCTGATAACTTATGCAACAATATCCAGCAGAGTTCATGCCGCTTCACAAATACATACCATCGCCGCAATACAAGCACAAAATAAGGTGCAAAACGCATATCGCGTGGGTGCAGGTAGCGTTGCTGGCGAAATAAACACTGACCTGGCGCACCGGGCTAGGTGTAATATTCAAGGAATTCAGCTGAGTGGTCTTATAGACGGGCATCGCACATCTCAATTCTCAATGCCGATCCTGGAAGAATGCCCTTCACATCAGGTGTGCCGTTCTACAGGTCATAATGTTAGCACTTGCGTCGCCACAGTATTGCACAATTTTCAATGATAAAACTGTACTGTTATCCAGGAGCATTGTTCGTTTTTTGCAATAGGGAGAATACATATTTTATCGAGTGAAATACTTTGTTCACGGAAATGGTGCCGGAAACAAAAAAAAAATTTAAAATTTTTTTTCACCTGCTCCCCTTGATCTTTCTTTTTCATTTCTGTGGTTCATTTCGATCAAACATATTCTTACAGCCAAAGACCCTACGATTGTTGCACAGCTCCCCACCGACAGCATTCCCAGGATCCAGCCATCACAGAGGGTGATGAAGTATCCAGCCCCATGCGTTAAGAATCCCTGCAGTGCACTCAAAACAATAAAGGTCAAACGCTATGAAACTGGCGCCTCCGCGTCAAAGCTACTGAATGGAAAATATAAGGACAGGGTTCACCATGAGACATATTGTTCCTGCGGGCACTGTACCTGCAAAGTCGATCGCAGCAAATTCCAGCTGTGACTGAGACCAGCTGTGCAATGCGTAGAAACGATCCATAGTAATGGCAAGGTTAAACTAACATAAAAATGGGCGTCGTCTGCGATCCGCGACAAGGAATGCGCGGCCACATGAGGCGAGAGGCATATGCTTTCTGTCGAATAGATATTCAACGTTACGAACAATTTTTGGACAAATTACCAGACGTGGCCGCTCAGAAACCTTCCATAATCTTACGTGCCTCTCGCCTTTACGCTGTGTACAAATTTTTCGTACAACTACGCTGACACACAATTTCAAATAGGCATATGTTCAGACAAAAAACAAGCAGCAAATTAAGTACTGAAAGAGCCAGTTAGACGTTATTCTACGTATTCAATTTTTTACGGTATTACAAATTGCGACATATGTGCGTTCGTCTAGCTGCCTTTAATAACTGGAATCACACCTTACTCAGTCTTGTTTAAACTTTGCTTCTGTTAGTGAGAAAGTTCTATAACCTGAAAAGATTCTACCACCTTATTTAATGCTTCGAAAATTAAAAAAGAACGACACGTTAGGATTGTTTCCTATATGAATAACTTATAACTACAAATAACTTACAGGAGCTTGTGCTCTCTTATCACAAGATCTAACAAGTCATTGTTAGTTTTCTTCGGAAAATGTAACTTTCTCGCCTATTGGCGGTGGCAGCTCGATATAGGGCTTCATGCTATGTGACGGTCGCGGCATCATGAGAAGCTGCTGACGCATTGGTTGAGCGTAGCAGAACTTTAGGGGGGAGGGGGATTTGAAGCCGCGAAACTGTGAAGGCACACTTTGGGCTGTAATTTTCCGCACTCATCTTGTTCTACAAATAGGAGCGCCTGGAACGCATTTTCCTTTTGTTCTCTTTAGCGACCGAAACAAACCTTGCGCAGGCTATGTCCATCTAATCCGTTCTGGCGGTCCAGCATATGCTGGTACGTGCAGCATGTGCTGTTGCCAATTACCTAAATCATTTTCGCTTGACGTGTCAGTGCGTAGATAATAACGGGAGATCTCAACGGTACCATGCAAATGACCTGATATTCAAGAAAACAGTCGTGCCCTTCGCGAATGTTCAGAAGGCTGAAATGATCCTGCCTATAGAGTTGGCACAGGGCGACAAGAGGAAGGCAGTCAAGCTATTCCGGATGTGGCACTGTGGAGGATGCCCTAGTCCATCGGCAATATTTAGAACGTACGAAGTCCTTTGCGACGCGGGTAGCTTCACAAGAAAGTGATACAGGACTGCGACGGTAGTTCAAGAAGCGGAAGCGGATGTTTTGGCATTCTTTGCTGCTAACCGTCGCCGCAGTGAGCGCGATGCCAGTGCCCAGGCCGGAACCTCAAAGCCATCAGTGTGGAGGGCTAAAAAAAACGTATTATGTAAGCGTACAATGTACATCTTCATCAAAAACATAAAGACCGAGATTTTGAAAACTTTCTCATTGTGTGCATTGGACAGATGAGGCGAATTTTACGAGAAATGCAGAAGTTAATCTGCACAACGCGCACTACTGGAAAAAAAGGAAGTGCCAATGGCAGGCACAAACACAACACTAATACCAGCAGTCGCTTAAGGTGTGGTTCGGTGTTTTTGATGGCACTACCATCGTATCCATCTTTTTTGAAGACACGCTTACGACACAACACGGGGCCCCGTGAATGACGTCTGTTGCAACGTTCCACTTGCGCACCTTCGGAACATCTGGTTTGAATAAAATGATGCTTCTACGCATAGTAGGAGTCAGTTTCGAGTGTGACTCGGCAAGCTTTTTTCTGGAAAATGAATTGGCCGGCGCGGACCTGTACCCTAGCCTGCAAGGTCGCCAGACATTACACCTCTGTGCTTCTTGTGGGGCTACGTGAAAGATCTCGTATATAACAGCGAAACTACCACACCGGAAGCCCTAAAGTCAAAAATGAGTATAGTCTGCCGCCAGACTGAAACGTCATTGGTCAAAGCTGCAACAGCACACGTGCAGGAAAAAAGCAGCTGCTATATTCCTTCAGACGGTGACCTATTTGAGCACGTGCTATAAGTGGCAGCGGAAAATCACCGCTCAAAACTGGTGTAAAACGTGACTGTTTAACGTACCTTCATGATGTCCACCCCACCCTTACATTAAATAAACTTTCGACACAGTTAAAAATCAGTAAAAAACTGCCTTGTTTTGCATCTTTTCCTCACTTAGAGATACAGAAAAGGTAAATGGCTAAATCAGTTGCACCTGTGGATGTTCTTTTGTGGGCGGCTAAGGCGCCTTACGTGCTTTTGGTTAATTAAAAAAAAACTCCTGAGTAGCTATTTTCTGTTCTTACGAGAGCTGCCTTCTTTCTTTTTTCGTGCTCTTGCGGACTGCTATTTTTTCATATAGGTTGAATTTCTATTGTAGTTTTGTTTCATGATAAGAGAAGGTAAAAGCTATTTTGAGTGCCTCATGATCGAGCTGATCATCTTGCGTCCACAGATGCTGAGCTTAATGCACCAGGTTTGTTAGGTCGCGAAACCTCTCGAGCCATCCTACATTTCGAAGCCTTGTACGATGTGTGGATAAACGGATGCAGCCGCATATCTTTCATATGTTGCTTGGAGGCGCTTGAGTAGCGGCGCGTGAGCGCGCATCTATATCATATTTCACGTATTTCGGGGCCTTTTGTTTTTTCTTGGAGGAAACAACCGTGCACATTTCAGCACAATATAATTGCTCTATTCGGAGTATTTTTGAGGTGCCCTACAACATTGTAATTGACATGTTTGCGATTGAAGCAATAACTAAAAGCGTACTAATTAAAAGAAAATTAAGAATAATCATTCAACATGAAAAAAAGAATACTGACTCTAAGTACGCATGACTGTCGCTACTAAGCAGTCGCTACAATTTCTCTAAACCTCTTGGGTTTTTAAAAATCTTGGTCCAATAAACTAGAACAGTCTGTACAAATATATTATTTTGATATAGGTTCAAAATTGATCATATTAAGGTACCATTTACATACGGACATACAAAGCAAATAAAAGCATCTAGAAATGTCTGACACGTTATATATTATATGCAAACATGTTAAACATGGTAGTAAAAAAAAGAGAATGGAATAATTCTTTGGAGGTAAGGATGTATACTTGCATACAATTACTAGTATTCTTTCATGTTATTAGAGTTGAGAACCACCTAACTAAAGGAAGTAAGTAGTGACTTCCCATAGCTGAAGGAACATTATAAATATAATGGCTTGGTCTTAATTAGCTAGTCTGGTAATTGGTTTCGCGAGTATTATCAGTTGCCTTGACACCTTTTTGATGTAGTATACTTAATAAGTATTGGGCGTGAATGGTTACACGATTTCATTCATAATTTGTACAAGAGAGTTGTAGCAGCCATCTCGTTCTTTCCCCAATTTTACTGGATGTACCGGTTGGTTCTCTTAGGTCGCACAATCCCTAGAACGGTTCATAATTAAACCTAAAATAACCAAAGTATTTAAAAGCAAGGTTAACCTAATATATATTTGGCAGACAAAAGATATTTAACTTCGCAATAGTTCAGAGGCAGGTGCATCGAATGGCTCGTTTGCGATATGAAGAACAGCTTCTTTGTAGAAGAAATATGTTTACTAATATTTTACTTTGAAGGCGCCGCACACGAGGTAGCAATACATTAAATGACATGAGAATAGTGCATTATGAAGGACCAGCTTAACTAAAGATGGTATCCTCTCTCAGAGTGTACAAGGCACACCGCAGGCCTTGGCTAAACGGGATGCAATAAGTTCCACATGTTCAATACATAATAATTTTTGATAATTTAAAACACCTAGTTTTGACGTTAGGAACAATTTCAGTTATTTCGTAGCCAACCGGCAACAATATTTGTTAACTGAGATGCTTTTGCGGAGGCAGAAAGTTAAGAGTGTTTGCTTTTGTTGTGTTTGATGTGAGAGCATTGCCCTTCCTTCATCTGACCAATTGTTTCAGTGTGGCATCTGGCAAGAACGAGTGATCGCCGATATTAGGAGATTGAAAAAGAGGCCGCTTTAGTCCGCAT
This sequence comes from Dermacentor variabilis, assembly GCF_050947875.1. Classification (NCBI taxonomy): domain Eukaryota; kingdom Metazoa; phylum Arthropoda; class Arachnida; order Ixodida; family Ixodidae; genus Dermacentor; species Dermacentor variabilis. Next base: position 85,278,154 of record NC_134574.1, on the reverse strand, counting down.
AAATGGTGATGTTTGCCTGCTCAGAAAGGGTAACTATGTCGTTATATATATATATATATATATATATATATTAGACAATTCTGGCCGTAGTGTCCTTCCAGGGGCAACGTCGCGTGTTATTTCCTGGAGACGTGAATCATCTGATGAAATTGAAACAAGTTCTTTTTTATGGTTCAGATAAGATTGTAAAATCTTCCAAAGGGGCCCCAAACCCATCATGCTCTTGTTTAATGAGTAAAGTTTGCTGAATCAGCTTATTTAGTAGTTTAGAGTAATCCACGCAAATTCCTAACCTTGATTATTAACAGTATCGTCCTTGGAAACGTAACCAAAACTGAGTGTATAAAATCTATCATATTAAGTTATTTAAGGCACTCTGAACCACGTCACTGTTTCTTCTAAGGTTTAAAGAGCGGGAACATTCAGTTATACCGAAAATTGCTGAAACTATCATGTCAGTAGCCCTTTGGGCATGTACTAGGTGGGATACGTGCTGTATCTAAGAGAGAGTTTTTTTTCCTGTGGAGAGGTTTCGGCGTGGCTTGTCTCTGTGTGACAACAGTGTATTCTATATATTTCTGCAGATTTTAAATAATCGCAATATATACCGAACTTTTGCTGTTTCGGGACTTGCCAATAACCCTATTGTAAGCCTAAGGACGAAAAGAATTCAGGGCCTTGGAGGCAATCCAGTGGGTCGTCAATACGGAGAAGAGAATAGACATCTTTCCTGGTTATCTTGATGAGTGGTCGATAGTTCACACGAAAAAGAATTGTCCCATCTTTCTTTTTGACCAGCACTACCAGAGAAGCCCAGGGACTGTGATGGCTGCATCACGCCCCTTTGCAGCATGTCCCCGACATGCTCATCGATGACACGGCGCTCCATCGCGGACACATGGTATGGACGTTGGCGTAGAGACACATAGCTACGGGTGTCGATGTCATGAACGACTGTGGAGGCGCGTCCTAAACATTTTCGTTGGCGGTCAAGAAAGTTCGAAATCGGAAGAGGTTTCGAGTCATAAGGCACATTGTAGACAGAGCTGGTGTCGAACTTAATGGACACGAAAACTTATCGGACTTATTGGTAACTTAAACGGATTGGAAAACTTAATGGACACGAAAACACAGCTTAGGCAAGACAGGCACAAGGCATCGAACAACTCGTTGTTGTCGTCTTGGAGCACTGTATGCTGTTCGTTCTTCTCCAGTACACTGAGATAATACGTACTTACAATGAGCACGGTGCCTTTGTTGAATATGAAAAGAAACAACTGATGCTTGGTTAGCTGCTGACATAGTTTACCAGCACGCAAATGCGAGGACGCAAATAAAAAGCACTGCCATTGTGTATTTTACACGCTGGCATGAATCAGACAGATTTTGATGTCTTCCCTTTTATGTTATTTTTACACCCAAGTTTAGAAGTATTTCTTCCTAAGTTCAAGAAATGGGAATTATGGGGGCATAGTACCCCAGGTTTATGAAGTCATTATGGCTAACGTACATGGTCACGGCTCAAGATTGAAGCGTCGGCGGTCCGACCTTTGGTGGCGCTCGAGGCGCTGGCGGGCAAGTTGTCGTGCTCCTTCTGCGCGCTGAACATGGGCGGCAATGTCAAGATTTCCTTCGTTGGTAACGTATGGTACAATGGCGTGGAGCGTCGTCGCCGGGTTGCTTCCATAAACCAACTTGAACGCCCTACTCTACAGTGCTTCTGTCCCTGCCGTGTTGTAAACAAAGATTACCTATGGGATGATGGAAACGCGTGTCTTTTGTTCGACGTCGACGCACATAGCCAACATGTCGGTGAGGGTCTTGTTAAGCCTCACTGTGAGACCATCTCCAAGCGGTGGGCAGTTGTGCGCATTTAAGTTCTTGCGTATTGTTGCTGAATCGCTTGGGTAAGCTCCATTGTAAAAGACGTTCCTCGGTAGGCGATCAGCACTTACAGGTCGTAATGCCGTAGTGGGATATTCTTGGCGAATAATTTCACAACTTCTGACGCACTACGTTAAGACACGGCTATAGTTTAGACGTAGCGGAAGGGGGTATCCACGACGATCCATTTGTTTCCGGATATTGACGTCAGTAAGTGCACCAATTATTCCATTCAGACTTGTCGGGCAGGTCCCCCAGGAGGTTCGGTTGAATGTAGCAATACTGCTGGCCTTCTTGGCGGTGTCTTGCGTCGCTGATGCTCTCAGAATGTCTTGACGTAACGGGCGACGTCGGTGGTGAGGCGTAGCGAAAGGTATTTCTCCTGTATCATTGATAGCGTACAGGAGAATCCGCGGTGAACAGCACTCGTATCTTCATGTAAGGACTGTAGAATCTATTGCACGCATTGCTGAGGCTGTTGCAAAAATGTAGTTGGCATGGACTGTTGAGAATTTCTTCTGTACAAAGACGTCTTTTTGCCGAAAAAGCCTCACCTAAATGTAGGGACAACGTCGGTGTTGCCTTCCAAGTTATCGGTGAGGTTTTTAATTTCTGGGTCTATTCGCTGCTGTTCAGCGAAGTCTTCCACGTTTCTATCTTCCAGGAAGGCGCCGTCATACTCTTCGTCGGGCGCCAGCGCATCCTAAGGGACGCGCGATAGCCAACCTTCATCAGAGTGCTTCCGTCCGGGCTTTTATGTGACTGTGATGTCAAATTCCTGGAGCCAGAGACTCCATCGTGCGAGCTGCCCTGAAGGTCCCTTTAAATTTTCGGCCAACACAAGGTCAGGTGGTCGCTTACAACGTTGAAGGACCTGGCGTATAGGGAAGGGTGGTATCTTATTGTAGGACAAATTATGGCAAGGCATTCCTTCTCCGTCGTAGAATAATTAACTTCCGTTTTAGACAGTAACTGGCCAGCGTAAGCCATGACCCTTTCAAATTCGTCTTTCCTTCGGACCAGGATGGCGCCGAAGCCTGCGCTGCTTGAATCAGTGTTTATTTAGTGTTCGGCGTTTTTATCGAAGCGAGGAGTAGTGGTGGTGACTGCAAGCGTCGTTTAAGCTTTTGGAATGCTTCGATTTGCGGTGCTTCCCACTTGAACACGACTTCGTATTTTGTGACATGTGTCAGTTACTCGGCACCGTGTAAAAACTCTGACGAAGCGTCTGTAATACGCACACAGGCCAAGGAATCTGCGCGCTCCCTTCTTGTCGGTGGGCTTTAAGAAGTAAGCGATGGGAAATGAATTTTACGGATGAGGACGAACTCCCGATTTGCTGACAACGTAAACCATGAAAAGAAGTTCATCGCAAGCGAAGCGACAGTTTTCCAGTTTCAGAGTGAGCGCTGATGACCGGATGACAGCTAATACTGTATAAAGCTGACTAAGGTGATCGACGACATTGGCGGCAAAAGCAACGACATCATCCAAGTAGCAGAGACACGTCTGCCACTGAGTCCTGCTAACACCGTGCCCATCATGCCCTGGAACGTTGCAGGTGCCGACCACAGTCTGAATGGCAAGACCTTGAACCTGTAGAGGCTGTCGGGTGTGATGAAGGTGGTGTGCTTGCGATTTCGCTCGTTGATTTGATGTTGCCGGCAGGCAGTCTGGAGATCTATCGGAGAAATACTTGGCGTTGCAGAGCCGGTCGAATGCGTCGTCTATCCGTAAGATCAGATATGCGTCCTTCATAATCTTGTTCAGCCGATAATAGCTCCCTTTGTTCACCAAGTCTGCAGGTGACGCCCACGGGTTCTTCGAAGGCTGGATGATGTCGTCGCGTAGCATTGCATAGACTTGCACCTTCGTAGCTCCTCGTTGTCGTGTTTAAACTTTGTACGGGCTTTGACGGACTGGCCAAGCGCATTCGTGAGTTATGCGACTTACTTGAAGTAACTTTCGTAATGAAGAAGTTGCACATAGAGAAAGAGTATTCCTCATCACTGTGCAAGAGGGGCTGTGAGACAACGAACCGAGTTGATAAGCGACAAAGAGGACATTTATGGTGCTATTTGAAAAATTAAATTGGGCAATGCCGCAAACAGTTTCGGTTTGTTTGATGTCAAAAGGTACCATAAAGCTTGAGATGGCTTTGAAGATTAGTGGCCATGTGAAACGCCTCGCTCGTTAACACTGCATTTCCTTGATTTTGCTAAAAGAAACAACATGTTGGTATATGAGACCTCCAATACAAACAGTAGTTGATATGAGCGGCAACAAACAACTCGCAATAACGCACAGAAACAAGTTTTCCGTCGTATGTGAGGAAATGAGTAATGGTGCCCTCTTTGCCCTACTTTTAGAGCCTCGGCAGGCAGGGAGCAGCAGAAGGGCGGAGCAAAGGCAGGACGAGCTGCTGGCCTCTGTCGCTGGCCACTATGCGGAGTCTGTTGCACTTGTGCAATAACAGAACAATGTAAGCATTTTATGTAGGTTATTATTCTCATGATTTCATTCTTTACATGGAGGGCATTCTTGAGTAAATGAAAATGATTAGTGTTTCTGACAGCAGTTAGCTGTATTATGTTACTGTACTGCTTCAGATAGTACTGCTTCTTGACTGTTTCTCCTTACATTACCTATGCACATGTGGTATTTGCTGGCGAAAACCGTAGTAGCACTTGCATACCTGCCAATGCGGCCATTTTATTGTAAAATGAGGTTAGGCAGTATTGCGAAAAAATTGGAGTGGCTCCTGTGCCACTTTTCGTGGCTCTGTCAGACGCCGTATATCGGGGGGTATTTCCTTTGAGCAAGTTTTTCAGTACAGTTCTTAAACAACCCAAAAAGGGCAACTGTAAAGTTGCTGAAGAAGTTCGTACAATCTAAAGAAAGTGTTTTTCTTGCCAGTCTTCGCTGTTCAATGTTTTGCTGCTTCTTGTGCACTGCATCTAAAGTGCATACATATATCACATAGCATGCGTGTTCAGAGCAATTTATTTAAGGTTGAGTGCCATCTTGTTCATCGTGGTTGAGTTCAATCCTTAAGTGAGCGTGTTGAATATTGAACCTTACTGTCGCATAGAAAGTACACTGCGCATTAAAGGGTTAAGACGCGCTTAAGCATTGTATGGTTTTAAATTGTATCTGTGCAGTTTACAAAGGACCTTCTCCAATCAGTTCAGCAGCTGACTACGGCTGTTGAAAATCAAGGCGCAGCGATGTTGCGCCAAGCAGCAGCCAGTAAACGCCTCGCTTCGACTGCTGAACAGCATGTGCAAGAGAACAGCAAGCTGCTGCAGGAGCTGCGGAGCCTTACACGCATGGCGCCAGCGCTGCTGCTTTTCCTTCTGGAGGCCATGGGGATTCCACCACAAGCCCCAGACGGTGGACCACCTCCGTAAGAGGAAGCTTTAGCTCGACATAATGATGTAGCCAAAAGAAATACCTTAGAAGGCAGAAATGTTTTTGACTATATTTGATGTAAACTTCTTTCATCTTTTGACAATAAGAAGCTGAATATTTATTTAGGGCGTGGACTTAGATAACCTGATTTGCAAAATGTTGGCTAGTTGTACAACAATATAAGCATGGCATTTTTAAATGCTTACCTCTATTCAGAAAACAGATATCGCAGTTCTGTAAACTGCACCTGTTAGAAACTTGTATGTTGATTAATTCAATGTACAAATTTACAGCTCAAGTGAAACTGTCGAAAAATGTTTCACCAAACTCCCACTTACTGCTTACGTGGCTTATGTCAAAGCGATGTGTATGATAATTTTTTCTTGAGATATATTACGTACACCTAAACAAAAATTAGTAATAATTTATATTGCAGAAATACATAGTTGCAGACATGATGGGTTCACTTGATAAAATTGCGAAATTTGGAGCAGTTTTGAGCTAGCAATACAATCACCTAAATAAAAATTCAGCTTCCTGCAGTCCCTGGGTTTTATTGTTTCATTTAAATGTAACAAGTCGCAACCAGTGCAATGGTGGAGGTGAATAATTTCTCAATTACCATGCATTTACATATCAGCTTCCTCTTGCCAAGGGATGTGGTTCCTTTGTTGTGATATATACATTTTGTGATTCGGGCGCGTCAAGCCCAGTTTCCTTGATGGTCACCATTATTTGTGCTTTTTCATAATTCTTTTAATATTTTCCGCTGGTTCCGCATCTGTGAACAGGAAGAAATGTTTCATTATCATGATTGTATTTATTTCTTGTTATGGCTTGGTTGCGCCTTGTGAAGCAGCCATTACGAGCAGTATGTTAAACCATCCATGAAAGAAATACAATTTTGAAGCAACTGTTCAGTTTAAAAAAAGCAATGGCAAGCATGAGTGTCTTTACAAATTAAGGTAATACTGTTTGGTCACAGAACAGATAAGAAATACTCCTCGAGAAAATGCATGACATGTCTGTCGATGTTGCTCTACGTTTCAAGAAATATCTACCCTACAGATTACTGTGAACAACATGTCAGTTGCTGCGCAACACATGCAGGGCTTAAAAGTCACACATGAACAGACATCTTCAGCTTTGGAACAATGCATAGCTGTACGGTAATATAGACATCTCAAAACTGTATTCACCAACACAAGATTGCTTGCTGTTCACCTTGAAAATCATCATCATCCCCATCCACCTGGTTACGCCCACTGCAGGGCAAAGACCTCCCCCATACTTCTCCAATTACCCTGGTCATGTGCTAATTGTGGCCATGTTGTCCCTGCAAACTTCCTAATCTCATCCACCCATCTAACTTTCAGCCGCCCCTTGTTACGCTTCCCTTCCCTTGGAATCCAGTCTGAAACCCTTAATGACCATCAGTTATTTTCCTTCGTGATTACATGTCCTGCCCATGCCCCTTTCTTTTTCTTGATTTCAACTAAGTTGTCATTAACTCGCCTGTGTTCACTCACCCAATCTGCTCTTTTCTCATCACTTAACGCTACACCCATCATTCTTCCTTCCATAGCTCTTTGCGTCGTACTCAGTTTAAGTAGAATCCTTTTCGTCAGCCTCCAAGTTTAAGCCCCATACGTGAGCACTGGTAAGACACAGTTGTTATACACTTTTCTCTTGAGGGATAATGGCAACGTGCTGTTCATGATATAAGAGTGCCTGCCAAACGCACCCCAGCCCATTCTTATTTTTCTGATTCGGTCTCATGATACGGATCCGCGGTCATTACCTGCCCTAAGTAGATGTATTCGCTTACCACTTCCAGTGCCTCGCTACCTATTAAAAACTATTGTTCTCTTCCGAGACTGTTAAACATTAATTTAGTTTCCTGCAGAATAATTTTTAGACTAACCCTTCTGCTTTTCTTCTGCAGGTCAGTCAGCATGCATTGCAATTGGTCCCCTGACTTACTAAGCAAGGCAATATCATCAGGGAATAGCATGTTACTAAGGTATCCTCCATTAACTCTTATCCCCAATTCTTTCCAATTCAGGTCTCTGAATACCTTCTGTTAACAGGCTGTGAATAGCATTGGAGAGATCGTATCTCCCGACCTGAGGCGATTCTTTATTTGGATTTCGTTGCTTTCTTTGTGGAGCACTACGGTGGCGGTGGAGCCGTATGGATATCTTTCAGTATTTTTACATACGGCTCGTCTACTCCCTGATTCCGTAATGCCTGCATGAGTGCTGAGGTTCCGACTTAATCGAACGCTTTCTCGTAATCAATGAATGCTATATATAAGGGTTCGCTATATTCCGCCCATTTCTCTGTCACCTAATTGATTGTATGGTCCTTTCGTTGACAAAAGTCTAAGGTGTTCCTGATTCTATTTACGATTACCTTAGTAAATACTTTGTAGGCGACGAACAGTAAGCTGATCGGTCAATAATTTTTCGAGTCTTTGGCATCCCCTTTTTTATGGATTAAGATTATGTTGGAGTTCTTCCAAGATTCCGATACGCTCGAGGTCATTAGGCTTAGCGTACATAGGGTGGCCAGTTTTTCTAGAGCAATGTTCCCACCATACTTCAACAAATCTGCTGTTACCTGATCCTCTCCAGCTGCCTTTCCCCTTTGCATAGCTCCCAAGGCTCTGTTCATTTCTTCCAGCGTTACTTGTGGGATGTCAAATTCTTCTAGACTATTCTCTCTTCCATCAGTGTAGCGGGTGCCACTGGTACTGTATAAATCTCTATAGAACTCCTCAGCCATTGTAACTATCTCATCCATGCTAGTAATGATATTCCCCGCTTTGTATCTTAACACATACATCTGATTCTTGCCTATTCCTAGTTTATTCTTCATAGCTTTTAGGCTTCTTCCGTTCCTGAGAGCATGTTCAAATCTGCCCATATTATACTTCTTTATGTTAGCTGTCTTACGCCTGTTGATTAACTTCGAAATTTCTTCCAGTTCTATTCTAACTGTAGCGTTAGAGGCTTTCATACATTGGCGTCTGTTAATCACATCTTTCGTCTCCTGCGATAGCTTAATGGTATCCTGTCTAACGAAGTTACCACCGACTTCTATTGCACAATTCTTAATGATGTCCATAAGGTTGTCGTTCATTGCTTCAACACTAAGGTCCTCTTCCTGAGTTAAAGCCGATTACCTGTTCTGTAGCTTTTTCAGTTTCTTATATACCAGTTTCTTCTGATCTCTCCTCAAGTCTATGCTAATTCGTGTTCTTACCATCCTATGGTCACTGCAGCGCACCTTGCCGAGTACGTCCACATCTTTTATGTTGCCAGGGTCAGCGCAGACTATCAAGTCTATTTCATTTGTAGTCCTGCCAGTCGGACTCCTTCACGTCCACTATCGGCTATACCGTTTGGGGAGGAAGGTATTCATTCTCGAAACTCTGCTAATAACTTCCCCCTGATATTCCTAGAACCTATGCCGTATAGCCCCACTGACTTTTCTCCACCCTCCTTTGCCTACCCTGGCATTGAAGTCGCCTATCAGTATAGTGTATTTTGTTTTGAGTTTACCCATCGCCGATTCCACGACTTCATAGAGCGTTTCGACTTCCTGGTCATCATGACTGGATGTAGGGGCGTAGGCCTGTACGACCTTCACTTGTACCTCTTATTCAGTTTCACATCAAGACCTGCCACCCTCGCGTTAACGCTATTCCTGTATGTTGCGAGCTATATCCTTATTAATCATAAATCCCACTCCTAGTTCTCGTCTCTCCGTTAAGCCTCGGTACCACGGAACGTGGCCACTTTTTGGCACTGCATATGTATGCTTCTTTTGTCCTCCTAACCTCACTGAGCCCGGTTATGTGCCATTTACTTCCGCTAATTCCTCCAATCGCACTGCTAGACTCGCCTCACTGGATAACGTTCTAGCGTTATACGTTGCCAAGTTCAGATTCCAATGATGGCCTGTCCGGCCCCAGAGATTCTAAGCAGCCTGTGCTGCGTCAATGGTCGGACCGCCGCCGTGGTCAGTTGCTTCGAAGCTGCTGGGGACTGAGAGCAGGGGTATGATTGTTGTATTCATACAGGAGGTTGTCGCCACGTACAGCACCAGGGTGCCCAATGCTGCTCTTGGACATCAGTGTCATTTAAAGAAAGATATTAACACGGCGAGAGAATTTTCAAAGGCACAGTCAACGAGGCAAGGGAGTAGCATAATGGAACATGGTTATTTTTCACTGCATGTGTACATGGGTGATGGTCAACGTAGGCAAATCATGTGCGTTTCATAAACTTCAGTACGCAACATACTATGATTAGCCTCATGTAAGCAAAAATACGAGCGTTACGAATACACACTCCTGTAAACATCAACCACAATACGCGCTTTCAGCTAGGCAGCACTGTCCGCAGCTCTTCCACCGGCTCAGTTGAAGTACAGAAATAACTAGCCTCGTTATGAATGCGCAGTCCAGCAAACATCACAAATAAATACGCGCTAATTAATTATTAATTAGTATTTATGGCGCAAGGGCTACAACGGCCAAAGAGCGCCAGCAACGATGTTTAGTAGTGCAGTAGAATGTTATAAACATGTCAGCAGGTATAGTGGGTTGCAATGCCTGTAATGTACTGCGGTGGCTGCAAAGGCCTACGAATTAAAAACATAAGGCTTGCATTTCTTGGGAGAATTTAGGATGATCATGTAGGATTTCAGGTAGCGTAGAGAAGATGAGTTTAAAAGCGGTAAGATATATTCTTCAAAAAGTTCACATCATTAAGATAACTGAACAGCCGGTCGAGGGGGAACATCGGCTCAGCCGATAGGAAAAATGCAGGGTGCATGGGTAAATTGGTGCGGTAAAGTTCAGGAAAGTATTTTTTTCGCGTAGCTTCCATGCCAGGGCATTCTATAAGAACGTGGATGACTGTGAGTTGATTTCCACATCTAATGCAGACCGGTGGATCAGTACCTGTTAGCAAGTATGAGTGAGTTGCATGTGTGTGTCCTATCCTCAGTCTCGTCATCATTACTTCCTCCTTTCTATGCCGGTGTACAGGTGTTTGGGTAATGTAGGGTTGGATGATGCGAAGTTTGTTATTATTTTCTGTGTCCCAAGCTTCTTGCCATGCGTGACGCAGTATTCCTCGAACGACAGGTTTCATATCTGTATATGGTACATCACTTAAATCTATTTGGGGCCTTAGACCTGCTAAGGCCGCATTTGCGTCTGCCGCTTCATTACCAAGTATACTAGTATGGCCAGGTACCCAGCAGATTATAATATGTAGCCCTCTCTTGTAGGCTAAGGTTAAGCTGCTGATGAGAGTGTTTATCACTGGATTCTTTCTTTGTTTTTCAAGGTGTATTGACCGGACCACACTTAAGGCATCTGTGTATATTATCGATTGATTGATCTGTTTTGTTGTTATTTCTTTAACTGCGAGGAGTATAGCGTGAGCTTCAGCAGTGAAGATACTTGTGTATTTGTTTAATCTTAAATGGGCTACAAAATCTGGACCAATTGCAGCACATGATGTTGTTTCAGCAGTTTTTGAAGCATCAGTGTAAAATTCTGGACACTTTTACTTACTCTGTAGTGATAAGAAGTGTTGTTTTACAGCTTCTTGGGGTGTATGCTTTTTGTTTGTTTCTGTGAACGAGAAGTCACAATGTATGGTGACTGATTCCCATGGTGCTACTAACTCGTTAGTGTTATGCAGGTGAACGTCCGACAGCAGTATGTTGTTTTCTTGACATAGCGACTGTGCTTTCAACGGAAATGGCTTTGCTAATGATGGCCGCTTTGCAAAGAGGGTTTGCGTTTCTGTGCTCTTCAACATTTTGTAACACGGGTGTTCTTGGTTGGAACTAATCTTAAGTGCGTACATAAAACTACAGTACTTACGTTGGCGGTCTAGGTTCCACTGATTAGCTTCTACGTGCAAACTTGGAACAGGGCTAGTACGGAATGCACCTAGGGCTAGTCGCATGCCAAGGTTATGTACAGGATCCAGAATTTTTAAAACAGAACGTGAAGCTGATTGGTAGACAATGTTCCCGTAATCGATACGTGTTCTAATCAAACTGTTATACAGCGAGAGCAAGCATTTCTTGTCAGTTTCCCACGACTGGTGCGAAAGAATTTTGAGGATATTCATAGTTTTTAAGCATTTCATTTTTATGTTTTTTATATGTTGCACAAACGAGAGCTTATCATCCAATATAACGCCAAGAAATTTCTGCTCCTTTTTTACACTAAGCACATACCCGTTCATCGTAATATTCGGTTCAGGATGTATGCCTCTTTTCCGAGAAAATAACACGCATGTCGTCTTTTCTTCATTAAAGCGAAAGCCATTCTTGTCCGCCCATTTTGAAAGCCTGTTCACTCCCAGCTGAATCTGCCTCTCGCATATGGACAGATTGCATGATTTAAAACTTATCTGTATATCATCTACATATAGTGAGTAGGATATAAATGGTGGGAGTGTTTTTTGTAGTGTGTTCATTTTAACTAAGAATAGTGTGCAGCTGAGCACTCCTCCTTGTGGTACACCGTTTTCTTGCACAAAGACTCTCGACACTGCAGTTCCCACCCTTACCCTGTACTTTCGTTCCGACAGGTAGCTTTTTATTATATTAAACATGTTGCCTGACACGCCATACGACGCGAGGTCTTGCAATATGCCATACCTCCAGGTAGTGTCATAAGCTTTTTCGAGATCAAAAAATACTGATAGACAGTATTGCTTATGAACAAATGCGTCTCGTATATAACTCTCAAGTAGAACTAGGCTATCTGTTGTACACCTTCCTGGCCTAAAACCGGCTTGGTGGGGATCCAGAATTCTATTGTATTCCAAAAAGAACATTAATCGGCGGTTTGTCATTTTTTCAAACACCTTACATACACAGCTCGTGAGAGCGATAGGTCTGTAGCTCTGTACATAGGAGGGGTCTTTTCCATGCTTTAATATTGGCAATACTATAGCTTCCTTCCAGCAGGACGGCAATCGACCACTGCAGAAAATTTTATTGAACAGGTATAAGAGGCATTCAAGTGTTTCCTCGGGTAGGTGCTTGACCATCTCATAATTAATACTGTCTAATCCTGGCGCAGAGTTTTTGCAGTTGTGCAAAGCTATTTTTAATTCTTGCATCGTGAATGGGCAATTGTACCCATCGCTATGGGATTTTCGGAAGGAGAAGGGTATTGACTCAGCTAATTTTTTATATGTAAGGAATGCTTTTGTGTAATTCGGGCAACTCGATATGTGCTCAAAGTGTTCGCCCAAAGCATCTGCTTGCCCTTCTAATGTAGACACAGTGTCATTTACCACGGGCAAGGGTAGTGTGGTATTCCCCTTCAGCCTTCGAACCCTACTGTACACTTTCTGGCTATCTTTGTATGAGTTTATTGAGCCGATATAATTTCTCCAACTATCTCTCTTGGCTTCCCAACGAATGCGTCTTCCGTTTGCTTTTGCACGTTTGAAATTTATAAGGTTTTCTTCTGTTGGATATTTCGAAAACGTACGCCAGGCTTTGTTTTGTTCTTTTCGTGCTTGCTTGCACTCTTCATTCCACCAGGGCTTAGGGGTCACTATTTTACCAGAGGTTTGTGGTATCGATTGTTTCGCGGCATGAATAATGTGCTCAGTTATATAGGCGGTCATTTCTTCAATGTCAAGCTGCCTTATGGATTCAAGGGATATACATGCGAGCTCTTTGAATTCTGCCCAGTTTGCAGCGTTTAGTTTCCATTTTTTTGGATTCACAGGTGGGTCATACGTATGTATTGCCTCTAAGAGAACTGGAAAATGGTCACTTCCAAAGGAGTCTGTGAGAGCTCTCCATTCAAACAATGGCAGAAGTGTTGCAGAGCCAACCGCCAGATCTATTGAGGAGTAGGTGTTATGTGTAATGCTATAATAAGTCGGGAACTTTTTGTTAAACAGGGATGCTGCGGAGGATAGAAGGAATTTTTCAATTACGCGGCCTCTTGCATCACAACGTGAGTCCCCCCAGAGTCCACTATGAGCATTAAAATCACCAACCACAATATACGGCTCAGGAAGCTGGTCTATTAGTTTTTCAAACTCAGTAATGTCGAGCCTCTTGTCTGGTGGGATGTACAAAGAGCATACAGTAACAAGCCTATTAAGCAAAATAGCTCGTACGGCTACTGCTTCATAAGGCGTGTTAAGTTGGAGATTTTGGCATGCAACAGTCTTTGATATTATTATTGCCACGCCACCTGATGCAGCATGTCCATCATCACGGTCTTTACGAAAAATTCCAAACTGAGTTAGGAAGTTCGAGTCACTTGATTTTAAGTGCGTCTCCTGAACACAGAACACTCTAGGCTTATACGTAGATAACAATTCTTTGACGTCATCTAGGTTATGCAAAAGGCCTCTGGCATTCCATTGCAATATCTGAACACCCATTATGACAAAGGTGTTTTTGGGAGTGTTCTGTGTAGAGTGATAATCTTATTTAGGCTTTGGTGGAATTACTCGAGGGTTTTTTTCTTTTTTACGTCCCTCAAGCAAGCTGCGCTTGTCTTTTGGTGCCACTGGCACCGATGTACTTGCGTCAACCTCCATCTCCTTCTGGGAGGCGGTGGAGGCGGGGTCACGAGGCTCTGAGAGTCGTGTCTCGGACCTCGATTTTTGCACAGTAATGCAGCCCTGCGAGAGCAAGGTCTGCGTGTTGTTGGATTCGGCAGCACTGGGTGCTGCCTGTGTGGGGGCAGAAGAAGTCCCCCGTGGTTCACTGCGTGTGACCACGGCTGGCTCTTTAGGCCGTTGTGAGAGGGCCCCCTGCCTCGTCACAGCGGCAAAACTTTCGTTGCGGGGAAATGTAAGTCGTTTTCGTGCTTCAGAGAATGTGATGTTGTCATTTATCTTAAGGGCAATGATTTCTTTCTCCTTTTTCCAGATTGGGCATGATCGTGAGAATGCAGGATGATCCCCTTCACAGTTCGTGTAGTGTGATTCAGCATTACAATTATCTGATGGATGATCGTTAGAACTGCATTTGGCACACGTTAATTTTCCTCTGCATGTTTGAGAGCTGTGCCCGAACCTCTGGCATTTGAAGCAACGTCTAGGATTGGGGATATAAGGCCTCACACGGATTTTCACATAGCCTTCTTCGACTGAGTCTGGTAGTGTGGTGGAGCCGAATGTTAGGATTACATGTTTTGTAGGGATTTCGGTGTCATTCCGACGGATCATGATTCTTTGAACTTTCGTCACATTTTGTTCTGCAAAACCTTCAAGCAATTCTTCCTCACTAAGGTCAAGCATGTCTTCATCAGAGATTACCCCACGAACGCTGTTCATCGAACGGTGCGCCGTGACAGTTACTGCTATGTCACCAATGAATTTGAGGTCTGAAAGCTTTTTAAGTTGTTCTTTGTCGTTCAGTTCCAGAAGGATGTCACCACTAGCCATCCTTGTAGCTTTGAATCCTGGGCCTAATGTGTCTCTTAGGCACTTCGAAACTTTGAAGGGAGATAGTTTTCTGGCTGTTATACTGCCGTCACTGTGGATGACATGGTACTTTGCAAAGTTGTCGTAGCTCTTGAAGAAGAATCGAGTGGTTGCTTCGTTGCGCCCCCTTTTTAGAGGACGATCAGTTAGAGAAATGGATGGAGTAGCCATAAAAAGTATTTGTCTTCGGCAGCAGCGCCAGCCGCCCACCACCGAGCCCAACATGGGGACGCCACAAGGCTTGTATCTCAAGACTTGCGAATGCCAGCTGTACGCCACTACTATAACCGTACATGGTGTAACCAAGGCTGGTTAGCCACACAAGGTTAACCCTCGCCACCAGGAAATTAGAGTAGAGAAAAAAGATAAGGAAAGGAGTGGAGAGAAGGAAAGGTGCAGAAGAAAGATTATAGATGGAGAGGGGGACAGGAAAAGGCGACTGCCGATTTCCCCCAGGTGGGTCAGTCCGGGGGTGCCGTCTATGTGAAGCAGAGGCCAAAGAGGCGTGTTGCCTCCGCCGGGGGGCCTTAAAGGTCCAAACACTCGGCATCGGCTCAACCTCCAGGATCCCCCTTTCCCCAGACACGGCTAAGCCGCGCACGGCTACACGCGGGAGGGTCCAACCCTCGTGTGCTCGGGTACGTGGTGTCGCAACACACCAAACGTCTGCTGGCGCAGACGCCCCTGCGGGGAAATACGCCCTATCAACTAGGCAGCATTGTTCGCAGCACATGTAGGTGGTCAATTGAGGTACAGGAATAACTAGCAGCGTTACGAATGCTCAGTCCAGCAAACATAAAACATAATACGTGCTGTCGACTGAGGCAGCGTGTTTGGCCGCTCATTAAGAAGGTCAAATGAGGTACAGAAATAACTAGCAGCATTACGAATGCGCACTCCAGCAAACATCACGGATAAATACCCGTTGTCAACTAGGCAGCACTGTTCGCAGCGCATGCAGGTGCTCAGTTGAGGTACAGAAATACCTAGCAGCGTTATGAATGCGGAGTCCAGCAAACATCTAACATAATATGCGCTGTCGACTAGTCAGCCCTGTCTGCAGCTCTTTCAGCGGCTCAAATAAGGTACAGAAATAACTAGCTGCGTTACGAATGCACATTCCATTAAACTTCAAACATAATACGCGCTGTCAACTAGGCAGCCCTATTCGCAGCTCTTCCAGCGGCTCAAATAAGGTACAGAAATAACTAGCGGCGTTACGAATGCACACTCGAGCAAACATGAAACAAAGCGAGCTGTCAACTAGGCAGCACTGTTCGCAGCTTTTCCAGCGGCTGAAAGGGGGCACAGAAATAACTAGCAGGGTTTTGAATACACACTCCATCAAATATCAAACATAGTACGCGCTGTCAACTAGGCAGCGCTGTCCGCAGCTCTGCGAGAGGCTCAAATAAGATACAGAAATAACAAGCCGCGTTACGAATACACACTCCAGCAAACATCAAACATAATACTCGCTGTCAACTAGGCAGCACTGACCACAGCTCTTTCAGCGACTCAAAGGAGCTACAGAAATAACTAGCAGCGTTGCGAATGCGCATTCCAGCAAACATCATACTTATTACACGATGTCGACCAGGCAGCCCTGTCCACAGGTCTTTCAACGGCTCAATTGAGGCACAGAAATAACTAGCAGCATTACGAATGCGAACTTCAGCAAAATCAAACATAATACCCGCTGTCGACTAGTCAGCCCTCTCTACAGCTCTCCCAGACGCTCAATTGGGGTACAGAAATTACTAGCAGTGTTACGAATGCACACTCCAGAATAAATCAAACATAATGCTCGCTGTCAACTAGGCAGCACTGTCCACAGCTCTTTCAGCGACTCAAAGGAGCTACAGAAATAACTAGCAGCGTTACGAACTCACACGCCAGCAAACATGAAGCAATGCGAGCTCTCAACTAGGCAGCACTGTTCGCAGCTTTTCCAGCGGCTGAAAAGGGGTACAGAAATAACAAGCAGGGTTAAGAATACACACTCCAGCAAACATCAAACATAGTGCGCGCTGTCGACTATTCAGCACTGTCCGTAGCTCTTCAAGAGGCTCAATTGAGGTACAAAAATAACTAGCAGCGTTACGAATGCACACTCCAGTCAACGAGGCAATACTGTTCGCAGCTTTTCCAGTGGCTCAAAGGGGGTGTTACGAATGCAGTGTTACGAATGCTAGCAGTGTTACGAATGCACAGAGAAGCCAACATCAAACAAACCATTCCTGTCGACTAAGGCAGCACTGGCCGCAGCTCTTTGAGCGGCTCAAATGCGATACAGAAATAACGAGCTGGGTTACGAATGCCGAATCCAGCAAACATCAAATATAATACGCGCTGTTGGCTAGGCAGCACTGTTCTTTGTCCTAATGCTAAATTGAAAATCTTCATGAGCGTTTCGTCCCGATGAGAGAGATTAGGTTCGGCAACAATTGTGTTTGTCATTTCCGTCAGCTACCGCTTTTGACTCGTCTGCCTCTTGACTGATTCTTGCTGCAATGACGTTTTCCTGCTTATATTTGCTTCGAGGTTGTAAATAACATATGCCTACGCGTTTTTCGTTTACGGGCCGTTATAGGCAAAAAAAAAATATGCGCAAGCACAGTTTGTTGCTACTGCAGCTTACTTTTTGAGACAAGGTGTGTTGACATAACTTTGACCTAACTATACAGGACAAGAAAATTTTGCTTAAACGAAGCCATGGAAAAGTTATATATTACGTAAACAATCATATCTTTAGAATGTATTTTTGCTGGGTGTCTAACACTCATCAATGACTTCGGCCTTGTGCTTTGTTCCCACCCTGCAGTGGTACAAACATGGTTCTCGTGGGTATTTTAGGTGCTCCACGCATGCCTCCCCAATGCGACAACTTTAAAGTGCCACTGCTATAAGTCAGCACAGAACTTATCTATTAATGGCGATGCTGTGATCCGCACCAGCTTACACGTCAGCGAGGAGCACCCAGAAATGCAGGCAGCCCTAGGAAGACTGCCCCAGCAAGGCGTGTAATCAGAATGGTCAAGTATGAAGTGAACGTCTTTGCAAAAGTAGGAAAGAGGTATCATTCTTGGATAACTTTGTGGTCATATTACTTTGCACAGCTTACTAAATTGGTTAAATATTTATTCAACTTTATTGAATTCGCTGCTTGTTTATCTTTGTAGATAGTATGTACACATTATCGTGCTTAATATAAAGTGATTCCTCACATGTCTTGATGTTGAATATTTTCTCGCATCAAGTGCTTGGCTGCAAGTTACATATTATTTTGTATTATTGCACAATATATTTACCAGTTTTTATTTTGTTTTATTGCTTTCAAACTTTCCTATGCTGTCGCTGCGTTCTGTTTATCCTGCACGCCTGTGCAGCTTCTGCACATGTAGGGATCTAAAATATAATTGGCCAAATGTGGCACAGATCTGAGCATGCACCGTGCTTACTATTATTTAACAATAGCCCCAATTATTGGGACATAGTTACTAACACGAACAACACTTACGAAAAAAAGACGTGTTATGGGACAGAGTGCTAGACTTCAACGGACAAGCTTTATTCAGAAAAACACGCAAAACCGCCATTGTACGCTTAAATCAATGCGTAGGCACATGCATAAAGGGACGTGCCACGTAGGAAACAACGTGTGGTGACAAGCGACCACGTAAACCGGTGGAGTCTTGGCCTTAAGAGAGAGAGAGAGCAAACCAACACGACCGATCTCTTCACCCAGCTTTTTTCTAATATCTTTGAAAGCTAGCCTGTGCCGACGCGTGGCAGTGGCAGCAGCCTCGTGTGGACGCAAAAGTCGGCGTTATTCTGATGCGAGGCCGAGCTGCTGCCGCTACAAACCAAATGCGCCACGAATCGGGCAGATTCCCACAACAAGCCACTACAAAGCATTTACCACGTTCTTCTCAAGGTACAACGCTCCTTTATCAGTGAGTGCCAGTGATGGAACGCTTACAGATTATCAGCAGATCTTGAAATGCAAAAGGCGTCAAACATTTCCCTATCTCACTGCTTTGTGAATTGTCTGAGCACTTGCGTCTTATGATAAGGCGAGAACATTTATGAGTGAATCTTCGGCTGTAGTCAGCCAAGTGGCCCGCGCCTGCTAGAGCATTTACTGCATTCCTGTGTTCCCTAAGCCGATCATTCAGGCATTTGCCTGTTTGTCCAATATAGCCATTTGTACAGGGAAATGGAATCTTGTGTACTGCCCCCATATTGCAGTTAACAAAGCGGGTGACATGCTCCTTAGTGCAGGTACCTTGACTGCCGGCATTGTTTACCAACCCTCACATTTGTTAGCTTTAGTGACACTGAAGAAAGGACACCTACAATGCACCTGCTGGCCCCATTTTTTATGTAGTGGTACACTCCGTGTACATATGGCACATCCATAGGGCAGCCACTGACAAGTAGAACCCGTAAAATTTTCAAGAGCCGCAGGTACAAGGTCATCAATGTTTTACGGACAGTGCAAAAATGTTGGCTTTGTGGATTAAAACAAATGATACACTACACCACTAGAAAAGCTTATAGAGGCTGCAGAGGATACTCATACTTGGAAAGGTATTCTAAGACACTCTCCGAATTGGTAAAGAAGTAAGGGCCAGACACTTGAAGTAGCATGAAATGTTTTGTAAGAATCCAGAGAAGGTGCCTTGCCATGATACTTTTCAACTCACAATCACCTAAATAATATCCCCTCTTTTCGCTTTTTTACAGAGAAAGACATTCCCAGGAAATCCTTTCTTGCGCCACGTGTGGTCTTATTGAGGCTTTGCAATTTCATATCATCACACAGAGCCAAAGCTTACTTCATTAATGTTTTCGTGAGCTCTTGAGGGGCGAGAAATTTTTTCAGACTGCTAATTGAGTTGTCTCTGAGAAGACTACCTTGAGAAGCATCACGAATCCACTCTACTGATGAGACACCAGTAGCGCTAATTTCGTTTTTCTCAACCCAGAATGTTGACAAACGAAGAGTTATTTCAAAAGGCGTTGAATGCATTATATCTAGATGACTGCATAAAAACATCAGCTTTCACGTTTGGAAAAGCATTAAGTTTTTCAAGAAAAATAACTTATCACAGCTGCTGTCAGATAAAAGGGGTAGATCACACTTCTGTCCTTCAAAAAAGCGTATTTTGATTGGATCATGCATTTCTCAGGCATTAGGCGACATTTATAAAAACGCATTTCCGCATACCTTGACACCGTATGCGGAAGTGAGGTTTTACACATCTTTAGATATGTTTATGATTACTTAATTATCCTAACGGATGTGCTGCCTGATCATTCAGAGAAGTCTGTGGACAAAGTACATGGTGTTTTTTTTATTCTTGTGGCAAAGGGATGAAATTCACCTTTCAGATAATTGAAGAGGGACGCCTACAGTTTCTGGATATCAGTAACCTATTGCATGACGGCCAGCTGTGCTGAAGATACCATCCACAGTCAAAACAACTAGTTCATAGCTACAATTAGGCCCATTTCAAGATATTGAAAAGGGGTGTTGCAAAAACTGCATGCACACTACTCTCTAAAACTCTTGCGACCATCAGGTTTCATGCAGCCTCATTATGCAGCCTCGAAGTGCTACACCTGCGCAATTGTGTCTTTTCCGTAAAATTATTGGCTTCTATAGCAGGAAGTCTGATTAAAGAAGCGATTTGAGGAAGCCGGACATGTCACATTCTGCTTAAAACCAAAAAGGTGCGGCTTGTATCTTGGGCCATACGGTGATGGCCTGCCCACCGGATCAAGAAGGTGGCTGAAAAAGGCGGCATCCTGGTCATTTTTTCGGCACTAGGTAAGTTGCACATATGTTCAATATTGAGGATGTTGCTGCCGAGGCCAGCTGCACAACATAGCACTCTACTCATTTCCAGGAGTGTAGAGTAGGCGTGGTGCACATGATATGGCTAGAGCGGCGGATGCGCCAATGAAAGATTTAGAGAGCATCGCTCAGCTGTAAAATCATTGGCGGGTGGCGGACGTTTGGCAGACCACTTCCGGCAGGGTTCGTGCATGGCTGAATCCAGGGCGCCAGCTTCCTTCGGAGTTCTCCAACGAGCAATCTAGCAAAATCTTCGAGCCCTTGTGCCTTAGCAAGCAAACTTACAAATGTCATCATGAGTGACAAATGGCCGAGTTGGTATGTAAGCATGGCTAATATCAGGACGCGAACTACTAATACACACAATAAGGCGAAAGAAAAAAAACTGGACATGGGGCTACGTCCCGTCTTGTCCTTTAACCAGTGTCTTAATAGTTCACTCTCTGGATTTAGTATGGCAAATGTGTGAGCACTCCTTCCCTCACCTTGCACGCAAAGGGAAAAGTATGCGCAAGTGCGTGCATTGCTCTTCCTTCGTCATTAAATCCTTCACTTGATTTCTAGTGCCCATCAAGTCTATGGTTACCTTCTTTATGCTCGTGTTCTTTTGCGCTTCTTATATCGTAAAATTTTAAGTACCTATTTTTTGTGATTTTTGTAATGACAACCTCATAGCACAAACGAAGTGTTGTAGAGATATAAGCTGTATTTTGGTTATCAGAATCGCTCAGAGGGATATCAGACGCACATACTGAGAAAGCTCTTCTGGTTGGCTGGAAGAGCCTGCACCTCTTTTTACACTCTACTTCAGCCCTCTGAAACTGCTTATGCGTTCCTTGTATACTCTCTGTAATATTTAGTTTCAAATTATCTTGTGTAGAGTCTCTTTACTGGACGTTCCTGCCATTACCGGTTTCACTTATTGCGCAGTTAAGCAGATTTTTGCAACCAGTACCTAATGTTAAAACTGCTAATGGGGTAACTTTACTACATGAAAAGACATTATTCATGTCATGAAGAAAATTGTTGGCCGATGCACTCTGTGAAGGTGGTTGATCAGCGAAGCTGTGGAGAGCAACCTGCAAACTGCTTTTGACATTTTTTATATGAAAGACTTCGTAGGGTGCCGGTGCCACGGCCGCATATGCACCCGTAGTCGAGAAACGTATGCGAGGAGCGCTACTTCCTTCCTCTTGTTACCGGGCTAGTGACGTCACCCCCCACTTCGTACTCTGTTGTTGCCGTGGCAACTTACGCAGCAGCAGTCTTACCCAGAACACATGCGGAGGAATTCTACGTACTTTGCATTGTTCGCACGCGTATTATCATCAATCATTTAGTTTCAATGTTTTTTCTGTAATTTTTCTTTATTGAAACAAACGCTGTGCTTTATGTTGTATGCGTCATTCTAAAAAGGACAGAAACTTTCGCTTCAAAATTTACGAAACGCTTTTTTCTATAGACGCAGACGAGAAAACTCCGGGATTTGAGCCATGGCTTTGCTGTAAAACAATTTTCAGTGATGTAACAAATCAGTGTCCTTCTCAGGCAGTGCTGTACCTCAGAGAGGATCGCAGGGTATGACTGGCTGTGAACTGGTTGCAGCTTCCACACGACTGCCAAGTTTTATTACAAAATTTTTCTATACATTAGGCTGTGGTGTCTGTCATTCAAAGACCGAAAGCTAAGCAACTCAGGCTTATAATTTTGCCTTGACAAATTAATTGGTAGCTAGGCCAAAAGAGCTCGTGGAGAAAATTTGGCGCACTCAGTAAATTCTTCTATTTATAGAAGAATTAGAGTATAGACTATTTAATTTTATACAATATTTTCATAGAAAAATGAATGTTCATTGAAACGCTATGTTCACTGAATACACAAATATTTGCCCTGGCCTTTTGCTTCCCATATTACAACTTCTTATCCAGAGATGAACGTAAATAATTGGTTAGCATAGTAAATGCGCGCATAGCCGCATGAAACTAGGGTAGGTAATTCACGCATTTCATGCGTGAATTTCATGCATACGGATATTTCATGCATACTAGAGTTTTGCAAACACAACAGAAGGCGCCAACATGGTCTCAAGAAGACACCACACCAGGCTGGAGAAAGCACCAGGCGAGAACACCAGAAGTTCTACGTTAAACACGCCATGCTGGGCTTGCCGTAAATAACGGGACGGGTATACAACACACATCGCACCCGTGTGCGAAAAGGCTATCTGGTGTAAAAGATCTGGTTTATTTCTTGACTTGGCAAGCTTAGCGCATAGCTGCCAAAAAAAACCAAGTATTAGAATGTGTTGAAGCTTTTCTTAAGCAGTACAACAATGATCAGTAGAATTAGTGTATGCCACATTTTGAATGAATATTGCCCTATTGGCTGCAGTGGAGGATCGCCCAGATATTTCAGTAGCTTTCTGGTGTAGTTCGAATGTAACTGTCCATCAACAAGTTGCATTATATGCATTATCGAAGACCAAAGCAGCATGCTCTATTTCTTTAGAGGCGTTGTTTTGAGATTAGATGTACAGCTTTATTGCAATGTAGTTGTAATAGATTTCTGCAAGAAAAACAAAACGAAACTTACCGCAAAATATATTTATTTTTATGAGGGTTGACATTAAAGCAAATGCAGCACATTGCACTTTTTCATCACCCTAATTATCGGACCAGACAATACGAAAGGACCTGTAATGATAAATAGGCCTTGTATACATTGTGAGCCTAAATGCATAGATCCTCTGATAATTTCTGAGGAGTATGTCATTCTTTCATAAGTAACGATAGGTAAGGATATCTGTAAATTACAATGCGTAGTTTTCACAGAGTTTAATTGGCAATAAGTAGCCGCTGTATATACAATACAGATTATGAAATATTATCTGAGTGCAAAATTTTTCAAAAGATGTAGAATTACCTTTAGGTAACTTTTTCCAGCGTGCCATAGAATAATTGTATTTGTTTTCTTGCTTCCGGTTCTGTCATTGAATATGGCATACATTCAACCGTCGCGTATAGGACACTTCGTTGTTGCTTTGTGCAGAGGACATGCAATGATTGTACAAGCACTCCACTGTAGCACAGAGATTGACGCAGGCCAGTTGGTGGAGCATTGCCACTGGTGTTCGGGCGTGTCTTATCCAGCATGCCTCTCCTTACCCAGCATGCCACCCATCGCCCAGCACGTCACCCGTCACGCAGCACGCTGCACAACACCCAGCATGCTGCCCGTAACCCAGCTTGGCGCCCATCACCCCCCCCCACCTTGCCCATTACCATAATCCACTATGATGATGGATTCCATTGTGCCCAGCAACGGGCAAATTTTTGATAAGGCACTATGCATCGAGCTATTCTTTCAGTGCGATAGCATTTATATGGACACTCCAGGCGCATTTATGCCATGGCGTCGCCGTGAGGTTCCGCATAAAGGTCAAGGGTGATAAAATCGTCGCCGCGCACCGTATGCTGTATGTGCGAGCGAAAGCGCACGGGGGCGAGTCGGTGATCACGGCTCAATGCCCTGCACGCAACGGTCGAAAGCAAGGAGCAAGCGCGCCGCCTTCCGCCGCGCGCAAGGCTTGGGAAGGAAAAAAAATGCTGGGCGTTATATGGAGGGCGGCCGCGGTGACCGCGCGCGTACGGCCAGGCCACTGAATCTTGAAAGCTATCTGTGGTGGGCACAGTGTCCGCGCTGCGCTGTGTTTTTGCGGCGTTGCTCGCGTTGACGCAAGCGGCTACATGAAGGTCAATTCGCTCGCTGCTGCTGGCGCGTTTCCTCACTGCGGCTTTGTAAAGCCAGTTTCCGTGGTCATAGAGCTAAATGCGTTCATATTCACTTCTGCATGTGACACCGTACACGTTAATTTAGCTGGTATGACTATGTTGAGAAGTTTATACGGTCGACAAAACTACTATTCTTACTTCGTTTAGCTAGCTGTCAAACAGTTTGCAACGACAATCGATGCATCGAGTCTTGTGACAGTGCGACTTTCTTTTACTGCGCTAAATTCGTACAAATTTCGCCTACGTGACATAGTGACATTGCTTATGATATCGTTATTACAAATGCACGTGCATATATATATATATATATATATATATATATATATATCGAAAGAAGTGCAGGCACACATAAAAATCGAAACCAAGCATTTCTTTATTAATGCCACTATTTCAAAAATCAGTATTGTCCACTCAACAGGAGAGGGCGGCTTGCAAGTACCCAAGCAAATAATGGCATTAATACCCAAGTTCAAATACCCAAGCTCAGTAAACTTTAGAGGAGAATTATTGAAAGCATAGGGGGGTAACGTGCATGCTCAACTAGAAAGAAATATGTTTCCAAGATTGCCGACATGCTTGGAGCACCAATTAATATTTTCCATGCATGTCTTATGCAGTTCCTAATAGGTATATATGTTATATAATATATCGGAAGTTTATGAAGCTATATGCACATTTCCGGGGAAGGCGGGGGCGTTAGTTTACAGAAATTCTTGTCACCCTTCATTTATTTCAATGTTTATTACTTTACCGTACAATTTTTCATTTATCCTTTATTTTGTTTTTCATACACACACAAATTTGCATTAGGACAGCTTGCCCACAATCAGAAAAGACACTACCTGTGCAAAGAACGCAGTGGAATGCCATTCGCGGAACTGAAAGGTTAGTGGAGGCTACAGTGCGCGTGTCATACAACCAAGTGTCGGTGTATGGACCGACTTCATGGTCTCCGAAAAGGTGCAATAACCTAAAACAGTGAACAAAGGAAATGATTTTTTGTCAGCTGGGACTCCTCGCATGCTGTAAGTGAACATGTGGCCCCCCTCCCTGACATTCCATTGGTTGCATCTTTCCATCGTATATTTGTCACGTGCCTCCCATCTGGACGCCAGTGAATGAACGCGTGTTTGTATTCACATGCTACCCACGTACGCTTTTTATTTCTTTTTACTTGAGTGAATGTACGCTTGATGGCATTCATGACGCCGTTTTCTTGACGCCACTGAAAGTACGCGCGTGTTCGTATTCAAATGTTCCCTACGCTTTCTTTCTTCTTTTTTTGTCTCCTGTTAACGTACTCATGTTGATTTTCTTTATATAAATTGATGAAAAACTAGCCAGTTAAGAGTGACGCACATTGATACATCGACATTGCAAACTAAAACAATTCTACTCTGTCGTCAGTTCTACAAAGAATAAACAATATTTATGTCGTCAGCCAAGTATCCAAACGTATAAAAGGTTTCCTTCAATGTAACCACAGCGCAGTTCGTCGGTGCTTCAACCAAAAGGAACTCCGATTCGTGTACCACTTATTTGTGGGATTGCACTGGTCTCTGGAGAGCTCTTTAGACATCTAAGGTAACATCCCATTTCCTACTTACCATTTTGCCTAAAATAGCCATCGGTTAAAGTTTAATTACTTTGAAAATACTTAGGCCTATGTAGTTTTTGGAATTGCAGCAGCACTCAAAGAAAATAGTTCGTAATCCAGGTGTACTTACTGGAAGAGGTGAATTAGTACCTTTGGCATCATCGCGCTGAGCATGACCCATGTGCCCGCTTTTCTGCCAAGGAGGTTCAACTGTAACGCAGGCGCAATGCAGAAAATCTATGGTACTGTTTCGCGCCTCGGTTAAAAAAATCATCAGGTGGTAAAAACTTTTCCTGAGCCCCACTCCCTACAGTGTCTCTCATACCCAGCTACAGTACTTCAGGACATTAAGAAAACACCAGGGATAAATATTGTGTACGAGCAATTTAGCACGCCATTCCCTCAACGTTCGAGTTGTTGCAGATCTCATGAGACCGCAGCTTTCCGCTATGTTGGGCGTGTTCGTGTTCGGCTTCTATGCGGTAATATTTTGCTCCACTTCTGTTGCGGTTTGGAGAAATAAATAATATATACTGGTTAGAGAACCAGTTATATGCTGGTTATACTGGTTAGCATAATATATACTGGTTAGAGAACCCATTCAGTGTTTACAACACTCAACGGGTTCGCGAACTGATTCAAGAGAGTAAACTTTATCTGGCCCTACGTTGAAAAGATTGAAGCACAGTGTTTTTGGCTTGTCCGCATCGGTATCAGCAAGTTTTGTCAATTGGTGGTAGGCATAGGCTCCCTAACGCATAGAAGACAGCAATCGCCAAGTTTATTGTTATACAGCTACAGCAGGCCCAGTCTTATAGGCGGCCTTGTGGGAAGTGGTGTCTCAAGAGAGCGCGGCACGCAGTGTGGCATTTCGGCTTCTCTATCCCTGTGATTCGTTTTCCCGAGTTTCCATTTATTGTTGTCCTTACTGAGTGCAGTGCAAACTGTAGGAAACTTTAGGTATGTTCGAAAAGTGAGATTATCCGTTCGAATAAAATAGAATGATTCTAGGAAAATGACCAGCGAATGTGGAATCCAATGTCGAAAATTCCTAATTTTTAGAAAGTGAAATGAAATATCCTGAAGAGTTAGTTCGGCAACAAAACACTTAAATTGATATGTGCACGCTATATTTGATACAGCGGAATCAAATTCCTACTACACGGGAGTGTAACACGTCGACGCGACACAGCTGGCAATGCTTTTTGGCAGAAGTATCATTCTGGCAGCTACCAGTCATCTCACAAAAGTCTAGCGATCAGTGGTGCCAGTGGAGTTGCAGGTGCCGCATCGTGGTGATGCAGTGGATTAGATGAAACTATGCGGCGTTAGTGCGCACCCAGATAAATTTTAAACAACGTTAGAATGACGCTCACAGTTCAGACCTGAGCACACATGCAGGAGCAGAGCAGGAAGCCTGGTGTGCTTATAACACACTGGGCTGGGCTGGGCTGGGCACACTGAGCAGTGACGGAAGGTAGAACGCGGTCCATGCTCCCTCACCACTATGTGGTGTTGACGGCACATTTAGAGCCGTTTTTACAGTCGCAGTCGTTTTACAGTGAAGGTGTGAGCCTGTAAGTGGTCGCGATCTTTCGGGGCTCGCTCACCGAAAAAGCGGCAGCTGCAAAAGTGGTTTGTGTTTCAGTTGTCAGTAAAGGAATTATGTTTTCTCGTATACTTGAATGACAATGCAATGTCTTCATATATGTATGTTGTGCTTTAAAATTAATGTTATAGAGGTTTACGTGCCAAAACCACGATCTTTTGTTTAGGCACACCGTAGTCGGGGACTCCGGAAGTTTAGACCACCTAGGGCCCTTTAACGAGTAGCTAAATCTAAGTACACGGGTGTTTTTCGCATTTCGTCCCCATCGAAGTACGTTGTGACCTAAATGGTACTTTACGAATTTTGTGGCACAGTTTTCTTTAGGAATTTGATAATGCACTTACGCCAGGGCAGGCCCTGGCAGAATGAGGATGTATGGTGCATTTCCATACAAGTGAATGCGCACGTTACAATGGTGCGTACACAAGGCATCCGTCCTTAATACGCGGTCGCTCTGACCATTGTATCTGTCGCAAAGCCTGTTCTGCGACCGTGATAGACATTATTGAATCAATGTCCAACAACAGTACCCAATGCAATGACCGCTCGAAACGGGGTTCGTGTTTCAGTTTCCCACGTAAACGAATTGTGTTTTCTCGTATATTCTACAATCCAATGATGTCGAATGATGTGAAGTTATGTCGTACTTAATGAATTTCGTGACAAATTTCACTTTTGGAAATTGAGATATTCAATTTATTGAATAACGCAATTGCGGAAGGCGGAAGTCTTACAGGAATGAGGATGAATGAGGATGGACCTCCAACTGCAGCTGGAAAGAGGCTACATCATTCAGTTTCTGCGTAAAGTCTTCGTATGGTTTTTACTTGAAATAAACGTTTTCTACGCAGCTCTTATCTTGAAAGTTCTTATTACTATCCGAAGCTATTTCACCCACAGCTTGTCGTTCAGTCGTACATTACATATTTCCTGACGCAATTTACTTTTAAACATTACCTTAGTTCGATACGGCGGTTGCACTAGGTGGAGGGCCTAGAAGAATTAAGATATGTGCTGTAATTCCGCACGAATGCCTGCGCGCGTGAGGTACCTCGCTTGTGGCGGTGGTGCTTGTTTACCGTCGTTTAACGTCAGCAGCAGCATCGATGTACATCCACTTTCAAAGGTGCAATGGAGGCGGCAATTTTTCGCAGTCAAATGCACTCCGCATTTCTGGAAATCCTCAAAGTCTTAGCACACAAGCCGTTCAAAATCATTCAGCGGGAGAGCAGGACAACGGCGATGATATACGCGCGAGTGCACCTTGAGAATGCTTACAACTTTCCTTGCAAAAAAATAAGAAAGCTGAGCAGCAGCCTTCTTCGAAAAGCCTTGTTACACCGCCAGGATAATTTTCGTGTAAACAATGGTGCCTCATACCTAACAAAAGTAGGACCTAGGTGCTCCTAAAACGACCAGCATATCACAGAATTCGCCGTGTAGGGTGCGTTCTGTGCTTGCGCGGACCGCATTCAAACACCCGGTTAATCGGGGTTATAAGACACTGACCTATTGTGCGGTCGATGGTTCCGTGGTGGTATTTCGCCATATTGTTGTGTAAACATACGAGCTGATGTCTATACCATTGCAAGAGGTATACGTAAGGCTAATAGTGGCATATTATTCTTTCTGTTCGAGAAGTGGCGTGCGGTCTTTTAGAGAACTTTAAAAACTATTTGTTCTAAAAGTTTGGGGGGATATATTGGTTGATCATATAGTAAGATACTGCCCAGACTTTTCGGCTATCCAAGGCCACAAAATAGCATGCAGCAAGAGCATTTCTATTAGATGCCATTCCGCGTACTGAGAGGCGTTCGCTACTAAGCGCCGCATGCGCCACCCTTGCGCGGTTGCGCGCATGAGCTTCGCTTTCGCCGCTTCCCTTACAAGGTACTGCGCGGAGCATGAGGCATGAGGCATAGAGCATCGTCCATGGGCTCTTTGCAGCACCAAAAGATGCCGGTCGCATGCGATATAGTGGCGACGCCGACCATGCATGCGGGATAAGAAAAAAAAAGAACCACAAAGCTCGGCTTCGCGCTTCGACGGCTGCACGGCAATGAGGAAATAAACGCTTCTTGTGGATATAATAGATTAAACTTGTGCTACGTATGTATGTGCAAGCTGCTTCTGAAACCATGATGCCTTCAAAGCGCGTGTCGAACTCGCTAGTAGTGAACAACTCCGCTGAACAATATGCTCGGTATAATAATGCTGTGCGCCGGCACTTGTTGGTGTGTGTCTTTGTGTGTGTGAGACTGTGTGTGCGTGCGTTTGTGCGTGCGTGCGTACGTATACTTGTGTTTCAAAACTTTATGCCCTCACACAAAACTTCGCTCTATCTAGATTCCTACTCGTTGGACCTGTTGCATTACTGTTGCAAAATTTTGGACTTGTATACTTCGAATCTTCCACTTTATTTAACCTTTTCGTACTCCGTGTATGTTTCGCGAAAACTTCGAGCACTGAATAAAACTTCTGCTCGCAGCATTCCGTGGAATTTAACATTATCTCTCAATTGCAACAAATTTATTAAAACTGGCCCAGAGATTGTGTTGTAATATGATTCTTGCAATATACATGTATTTGAACAGGTGACATCCGACATGGCCTCAAGCTTAGGCTTTGTCTTAAATGCTGCCTCGTGGGCCGATGTCGCGCCCCCATGTACGTTGAACACCGTCTGAGGAGTCTGATCCCAACGCTAAAGCTTGCTATCGCTCGCAATGTTTCGTGCTTCGGGCAAAACTACATGTTCATAAACAAATAAATTATTGAAATTGCACGATGGCCAGACTCCGAAGAAGGATTTATAGCGCAGAAGCGCCACATCATAAATATTACATCAGAAAAACTCTTTCGTCTCAACGGCATGTATAATAATCAGGTCATTGTTATGGCGCAGAAACTGAAATAATTTCAAATTTCCTACCACGCCCTCATACGCCAAAATGTCGACCAATACAGAAAATAGGTTAGCAAATGACAGCCGCTCCTCAACACACTGCAGCATAAAATGTTTGCCGCTAGCAAAAGCTAGGCAGTTATTTTTTTTTTCAAATTCCTCTGACCCTCCTCAAGCGAGGGGTGTCATGATAAGGAGCCATGCTCAGTGACTCCGCCGCTATATCACCCTCAACTGGCTGACGAAAACTTTGCCTTTTACGAACTTCAAGGAGTCGTTGAATCACCCTCCGAATATTAAGCACGATATCGTGATCGTTGTTACCGTGGTAGACACTTTTGTGGCCGTTGATAAAGTTAATATTTCTCGTGATGTTTTGACGCATATAAGCCGTAGTCGTATAAGGGCGCCATAGCGTCACTATGTGGAGTTTATATGGCGGGGGTTTTTCCGAGCCGTAGGAAAGCACGACCAACATTTGCAAAGGTATTGTACATTCCTCGCTTGACGGAATTGAGTTTCATTTGGCTAAGGTTTTCGGCAGAAGCATTCTGTGACGTCTTAATTTTAAGGAGTTTATTCATCTTTTAAGCATTTTTCGCTTACCAATATTGTTGGGGACTGAACTCTGTCGAATGTGTTGCACAGCTGAATAAAATATCAGGGTACAAGATTAGTCGCTGAGATACACCTTAAATAAAACCATAAGCAAGCGTGTGACATCTAAGAGCTTACCTTGAAACACGGTGCCTGTTCTAATAACTAGATTAGGGATGCGTTCCATAACAAAGATTTCTTGCAAGATTTTCAGTGAAACAATTATTTTATCCCCTTCCCCCGCCTCACTTCTATGAAATTGGAAATAAGGAGAGAAAATGTATTGAACAAATGTTGATAAAGAAAGATTCGGTCTACCATAATTTACTGACTCACGGAAGAAATCCGTCATGATTCATTTTTCTTTCTCACATCAAAAATAGCAAAGCTTTGTAGGTAGTGTAAACACTATGTAAACGCCGTGATATTGTGAACAATGCAACATATTCAAAGTGAGTACTTCTATACTTTCCGCTATGTCCGATGCACATTGAAGTTTGAAGCGCGAGCTATACCGATGCCAGCGCCCGGCAGCACATTCTTACTGGCACCCTGTTGGTAGGCGCTTCGGGCATGTAACACAAGCTGGGCTGCTATTTGTCATCTGGATGACATTCCATACCGACCACAATGCACACGCTGGCGCGCAAACATCACTGCAGAACTTTCCGTCACGCCTTCGCTGCAAATTGTAATAAAAATCTTTTTTATAAGTTTCAGGCAGCAATCGCTCGACGCTGTTCGAACGCAGTTCAATGAGTTTCACGCTTTCCGTTGAATGAGTGACGTCATAACTAAATTCTAGTTAGGGTATATTTAGTAGACACTGCACAGGTACATTTAAAAGACATTCATTACTTTATTTTACCTTATCGCTTTTTATATGAGCTGCTACGAGCTAGTTGTGGCAGAATATCTTCAATCGCCCACCGACTCATCAAACAAGCCTCCGAATTCCCGGATGTTGAAATAGTGTGGACTCCAGGACACGAATCGCTCCGTGGAAATCAGCGTGCGCACGCTGTAGCCCGAGCTCATGCCTCCCGGGCGCCACAAGAGAGGGATAAGGACGCATCCATGGAGCCCGTACCTTTGCAATACAACGCCATACTACAACACCACAGATTGAACAGACGACAATACCCACCTCCACACAAGACACTCTCACGTGAAGACGCCGTAACATGGAGACAACTACAAACCAATACGTACCCACATTTAAGCAGACTACACGCAATCCACCCTACACTATATTCATACAAATGTCCCCTTTGTAATGATAACGCCTCCCTATATCACACCACATGGGCGTGCCCCAACGTGAAGGCGGTCCCGCAAATACCCAACTCCACACCCGAGCAGTGGGAGGCCGTGCTGACTAGCTCGGACCCTCGTAACCAGCAGTAACTGGTGCGGCGGGCCCGGGAGACAGCAAGAGGCGCAGGAGCCCTGGACTAAGGGCGCCTCCCGCACAAGCAGAAAGACACCTGCTTGTCCTTTATTTTTTTTTTCATAAATGTTTCTCCTCCTCCTCCTGGCCGCAGGCACGTTTCTCAGAAAATAGTGTAAGCTGTTTAGTCTTTTCTGCCAGTCCATACCTCCGTGTTGCACATTGTCTGTATTGGTTTTTTCGCACAGCGATAACACACTGACCCGCCTAGCAGCGCGCTCGACCACAGCGAATTATGCTGCGGCCTAGCTTCCTAGCTATTTCCTTTTTTGCTCATATCTTTTTTAGCGTGATGGAGTGGTAGCTGCTGGGCCGACCAAGGTGTTAATGTACCGCAAAGAAAGAAGCCGATGGGAAACAGATAAATGCACGTTGCAGGAATGGTAAAGCCCTCTCTACTTTATTTGCAGGAGGAACGCTCGGGCCATGGCTGGCATGTTGCACCTCGTAGTGTACGTGATAGTGCGTCTCACAAATTTCGCTTGGTACCTTAGACGTGGACGTGCCACCTACATTTTCCGAACTTTGATATTGACAATAGGTAAAAGTATAAACATACTGAACACTTATGTAAAAATGATATCAACTACTTTCTGGATAGAGTACAAGTGTACTGACTTAGCTTCCAGGCGTTATTAAGACGCCCATGTTAATTCGCTGGGATGCACTGAAATCTACAATAGGCTCTGCGTCGCTAATTTATCTGCACTAAAAGAGGAACATAACTATTCTTGCTCATCTGGCTTGTGGGTGGCCAACACAAGTAGGTTTACGGGATTCCTGTTTTACACAGGAAAGATGGCTTTCTCAAAGTCTTTCTGTCAGAATTCTGCATATATAATGTTTTGCACTTGTTCTTTGCAGGTTGAACAATGAGATTTTACACGGTTAGCTACCTTTGGTGTCTGTTCATAATTGCATGTAAGTACAACAAGCAATAGTACTAAAGGATCAGAGCAAAGTAGAATTTGTAGAGCTTACATTCATTTGCTTAAGTCTGTGGTCGATTCTTTTTCTGTGTAATTGAGGCACACTTTTCGACATCGGCATATATTAGGCGTAGCACACCATTGCAAGGACTCCGATTTATATGTGATGACGCCATGATAATGACGAGATGATTACAATGAAATGACGATGACTGTATTACGACGTTGGTGCGACGGCAACGGCATGAAGGGAGCAGAGTGGCAAAGATTGAGTGACGACGATAAAACGATCACGACGGCCCTTTATAGACTTGCCATGACCGTTCTAACGTGCCATTAACCTCGCAGAACAAGTAGAGATGTCCAGGGGAACCAGAAAGAAAACAAGAAAAAAGAATGCGAATGTCAAAGCAATTTTTGAATATCTCGAGACCGTGCAGGCTTTCGCCTTCATCCTCCTTAGCGTGTAGTAAAGTGAATGCGAACATTTTTTTCGTTTAGATATTGCATGAAACTCTATCTATGTATGCATCTGTCTGCCTGTCAGTCTACCTGTCTCCTCCAATAATATTCTGTTTAGACACACACGTTATAGCGCAAACTTTTGAACTGGAGGAGGAGAAAATGTGGGTCAAATTTTGACTGACATTTTCATAAATTTGACAGCATTACCGAACTATTTTATGTTTGTCAAAACATCATGGTGGCGCTTCACAGAGGCGTTATCAGTAAGGCGTCAGTAGGTATAGGTAACTGCGCCGCTACCTCATTCACTGGCTCTCTTTGTTTTTGTTTATTTCTGTACTCTCCGGGTAATGCATATATTTTTTTCGTGTAGTGACCATATCTTTTGTGGGGGCTGAAGAGAAACCGGACTCCAATGAGCCAAGTAGGAACTCATCAGGTATGATTTCTGTTCGAAATTATATATGGAAAAAGCGCTTCTCTAAATACTTAACACTTTTACGCAATGAATAAGCCTTCAGTATGAGTTATCTCTGAAATATGGTGCTGTACTTATTGTTTATTGCAGTTATGACAGACATTAAAAGTGGGGAAAGAAGTACAGAATAGTTGAGCATTGCTGGAAAAGAGCGTAGCGTCTACGTCATTTCGGTGCGTCGGCTTGAAGGAAGAAATATACGATGAAGCCGCGTGCGCTTGGTGTGCCGCTCGTTCCCCGATCGCCATATATTCCGCATTGTGAGTGTTAACAAACAGAACCCTAGCAGCGTGAGCGAATGCTTGACTTCATTGCCTACAAGTCGTGACCTTGTACGCTTTCGAACTGCAATCTTTCTTATATCCACACATGGCATTTCGTTTTCTCTGCAACTCTCTTCATTCTTTGATACAAGTTGTATTGCATGCACAAGATGCCACCGCTTCTTCCGCCATTTATGATGATGGAACCATCAAGCTTCCGGAAATTTGACTTGCAGACCCTGCCGTTTCTTTCCGTCATCATCAAATGTCTTTTCCTGCTAAATCGTATTCACCTAACTGCAGACAAAGTTGGACTGCGTTATCGGCGTTCTAAAGAATTCAAATGCCTTCTTCGTTCGTGACATCCTTCAGCCGCCACCTGCCAAGAATGCGGTGGACGCCCTTAAGGCTGCGCTTCTTCGCCGTACGACAGAATTTTACCAAAGTCGGATGCAGCTGCTGCTCATTATGGAAGAACTTGGTGTTCAAGAACCAACTCAGTTGCATCGTCGCATGCGACACATATTTGGCAATGACTCAGCGTCAGTGAAAACTACGATTTTCAAAGAGGCGTTTTTTGAGTGACTGCCTTATAAGGAACGCATGATTCAAAGCGCGTCATCCACCAACTCGCTCGAAGGTTTAGTTGGAAAAGCAGACAAAATTATGAAAGTCGGCGTCCCAGACGTCGCTGCAGTCCACAGTGGTCACGCTGCTGCCGACGACACATTAATCTTTTCATGAGCATCTTCAGCGCATCATTTAATCGAATGCAAACCTCAGGCAACAAGTTTACAAGCTTGCAACTCAGCTGACTGTATTTTGTACACAAGTTTAGTCCAAAAGATTTAGTTCACCATTTAGTGGGCACAACGGCCGAGTTTCACCTTCACTGTCTCGGCCGTCTTCGGTATGTTGGTACCATGGCTGTCACCTTACACGCACTAGACAGTGCCATCCGCCTTGCATTTTCGCGGGAAATTATCGAGCCTTGACCTGAGGACGGCCAGTGTTGTGGGCCCCTGGACCAGCCGTCTATTCCACGTGAGCGATCGCGTGAGCAAGGTTGCATACCTTGTAGACACTAGCGCATAAATTTTGCGTTAGTCTGCCTACGTTGTCAGACCGTCACCGACGGGACCATTCTATGCCTTTACTCACCGACATCAGTGGTTCAACTTGTGGGCATTTGGGCAACTCGACGCGCCATTGCGCGGGCGCATTTCACCCATGTCTGCAATCCGTAGCCACCTCGTGCTCGCTCCGAACCAGTTTTAGCGGTGGCACTCCACTCGCGGTGGTTCGCGGTGAGGGCGGAGCTAGTGACGTCACGAGGCGGCCCCTGGTGGCTACTGCCGTGACGGTACCGGCTCTCTTGCTCCTTGGTACTGCGCCCGGTACGTACATGCTTCCTGTCGTCCGCCGACACCTTTGTGACTAGGACTGAGCTCACGCACGGTGCCTTTGCCCGTGCGGGGAGCGCGTACCTCGTGTTGTTCCTATCCCGAAGTTAAGCCGAAGAACGGGTGCCTAGTGCTCGCGCGAGGTCGTACCACGCCGAGCCGCACTCATCGGAGGCCCAAGCCGAAGGAGATTGCCCGAGCTCTCGCGAGTTGGCCCATCGGTTATCGCGAGAGCAAGTAGCATAGCCGCCAGGACTTTTCCTAGCGGCGCGTCCCAGCTTGAGCCTGTGCTCTCGCAGCGACGTGCTACAGGCACCCCTAAGTGTATTTTTCGCCCTTGGTGGGGGACCCCTTTGGTTCCCCGCCGTCCCGGGACCGGGCATTCGTGCAGTGTTGGGTGCCGTTGGAGACAATAGACGGTTTCCGTCAACTTAGGCCATTACTGTGTTCTTGCGTGCGCTGCTCTGTAGCCCCTTGTGGCCTGAGCTCGCGCGCAGCGGCGCTAGAGGCTAACGGCTGACGCGGCCCTGTGGCTCGCTAAGCTCGAACCCGCGGTGGTCGGTACACCTGTGAGACCTTAAGACCCCACAAACTATTAAAACTTAGGTTAACGATCGGTCACTCTGGACATTGGACTGAAGCAGAAATTTTGCTGGTGTTTTCTTGTAGCTGACATCCGAGTTCTCATCATAGGCGCTGACTTTGTGTGGACTTCCAAGCTCCTGGTTGACGTCCGGCGATATCGTCTCATCGACACAGAAACCCACTCCAGTGTCCGAGACAGCTTATTGCATGTTCCACCACTGCAGCTTCTCCACACGCACTCCAGCATTCCATCTCCCTGGTCAGCAGTTGTTGCGGAATTTCCGGACTTCTTCATTCCGCACTTCGATGACACCCCTCTCATATATAAAGCAACGCACCATATCGTCACAAAAGGGCCATCGGTCTCCGCAGGACCTCGTCGATTGGTACCAGATCGCTTCCAGATTGCTCGCCAAGAATCTGAGCACATGCTCGAACTTGGTTATCTGTGGCCCCCCCACCCCGTGGTCTCTTCTAATTGGCGATCGGAATTCACGTGTGGTTTCTTCATTTTTCTTGTAAACATTTCACCAAGAATCAATAGTACAGACGATAGAAAACTGCAAGCTTTTAGGCTGTCCACATGCTCCGCGAAGCTGTGCTGCATAACATGCGGGCAACTTTTATTTAATGCGTTCATGAAATACATATTCGTAATGCTGCATTCAACCAATTTCGAACGGGCTGATACGAACCAACCGGCCCAGCAATTCACACTACACCGTCTAGTAATACACGTAGGATTTCATGCATGTATTCTCTGCAAGAGGCATGTTGAGGTTTCTTTTAAAGAGGAACGCCAAAGACTCAAGCGTCAAACGCTTGGAATGTCAGGACACTCGCAAGATTATACCGCCAAGGCAGGCACATGAATTTGCAGCTCATGTATTAATTCAGTTGTAGCAACTTGAAAAATTTCAGACAGCTTTTTGTGCTTGTTATAACTTCATTGTTATATTATTTGTAAAACCTTCCCCTTATGCCTGTCTACTAGAAGCATGATATTGTTCGTCTGGACAATAAAAAAAGGCTTCTACATCACTAGCTTCACAAAGTTCCCACGGGTTCACTTAAGTATG
Source organism: Dermacentor variabilis (assembly GCF_050947875.1). Taxonomy (NCBI): domain Eukaryota; kingdom Metazoa; phylum Arthropoda; class Arachnida; order Ixodida; family Ixodidae; genus Dermacentor; species Dermacentor variabilis. The sequence goes on along the minus strand of NC_134574.1, from coordinate 85,240,342 downwards.
CTTCAACGTGGTACCTGTTCAACAATCATACATAATTGCGCACACCAACGCCGAAGTTATACATAGGATGGCAAGCAACCTGAACAGCCAAAATGCTTGGCTTATAAGAAATATCCGCATTGGCAATTTGTTTTGCTATAGTATTGTTGACTTTGCAGCCTTGGAAGCTCCTCAATTCTTGGCTTCCATCTCGCGTCCTAGTTTCGCAGCTACAGTAACAATTATTTTTTTACTTCTTTTCCTTAGAGAAAATTCTGGCGCGAGACCCTGTTCATTGTACCAAACACATTTTTATGCGTATTTCCGAAGAGTGTGTTTATGCCGCTGCGCTTTTGCAAGAATTCATCATGTGTCATTATTCGGCAATAAAAAGAGCATGCATACAGCGCACGTACTTTCAACATTTATTTTTCACTAGTGAGATTTGGCCCTAAGTGCGCATAACTAGCTTGTCAGAACGGCGATGTCATTGAAAAACATAGCATTTAGAAGGAAGGGAGGCCCTTCAAGCGAAGTCCGCGGAAATAGCAATACATGGGTTGCCTATAATCCCGTACAATGGAAACTACATGAAAATCAAATGGAAGCGACCCAGACTAAGAATAATACGCAGGAAAGTTGAGTAATGTCGCGCCCCATTAGAGAAGGGGAAATAAATATAAGCAAGGGCAAAGCTCCAGGAAGCTTAAATACGCTCGTACAGGGTGTGTTCATTGGGAAGGAAGCGAGAATGCTAGGCACCAGAAGGCCCACAAGGACAGCACTGCTGTAGGTGAACAATACCAGATGAGTGGTCACGGCACCGATAGCCCGATTTCTTGTGTGTCTGCAAGAAAATGGTTCCCCTAACCGAGGCTCTTTAAAACAATATTTTGTTTTCGCATTCGAGAATGGTGAATCAGGCTCACTAAAAGACCCCGTTCTCAGGACCGCAGCTTGCATGGCGAAGCTGCATAGTCCTCTTCCGGGGCCTAGAAACAAGACGCATACTTTTGCGGCACATACTTTTACACCGCAGAGCTGGTCTTATACACCAGCGGTAGGTTGATAGGCTTGGCTTACCTCATTTTCGCTTAATTTTGGAAGGCCTCGAGCCAGCACCTATCTTACACAGCGTCCCCTGTGGGGTCACTGTTGTCCGCTTCAAGTCTCTATGGCACTGCGATACTCGTTTTGCTTAGCATAAATCTTGTGCCTTGTTATTGTTGTTTATTTCCTTGTTTCATTTTTAGATATTCATCTATAGTCCAATTTTTGAAGCTCCAACTTTAAAAATAGTGTGAACATGAAAATGTATGTGTATATAGGTACAACATATTTTACTTGAGCGGCAGCAATGTAATTCACTTACCGTTTCTACACATGGACAGAGATTCCTAAGGAGTGCAAGCCACCTGAAGAAGACTCAAAAATATGGCATAAATGTCACAAACCTCTTAGAGTGGGAGTGTCTTGCAGCAGCACCGGCATTCAACAGTGTCAGCAGAGGTGGCGTTTTGTCAAGGAATACGGAGACTGTTTCTACTTTTGGTATACTGGATGTGGAGGAAATGAGAACAATTTTCCTTCCAAGAGGGATTGCAGAGACAATTGCTGGATAGGGAGTAAGTAAATTAGTATTTTCTCTATCCATGTGCAAACAAAAAGAATTTCAATTTGTTGATTTGGCCTCCCAGGTCAATATAACATTTTGTCTTTTCTGAAGAGCCAGTGCAAAATTTTTTGATGTAATTGAGATGTTGCGAAAATATCATGCTCACATTGAAGTTTTTTAAGCTACACCGGGTAACCTTTACGCTCAGTCGCTACAGCAAATTTTTTCTTACACAATGTCATTTGGCGCTGCACTTACAAACCAGAAACTATAATATCTTTCTCATGGTAAAAAGCTGAACAGCGCAACTGTAGTTACGAAAATAAATATCGCGGTGTTGCATTCTCTTCTAATTGAGTCTTGCACACATACGCAATCTCATTGTTGGACGGTGTCAGAGGAATTGTGACAAAGTATATCTGGATGGCACCCACATTGTGTATTACGATATATATTGCAGAAGTAAACTGATGCAGTTGGAAGGGTCCCAGAAACAGTGTGCCTACGCGGGGATTGCAAAACAAGTCAAGCTTAAGCGTGCGGCCTGCGTATACGGATAAAGAAAATGGCTGTTTCGCTTGGAGAAGCATTGAAAACAACAGAAAGCTTTAGCGTTGCAGTTAATCTACTGCTACTTGAGCTACGCCACCGTGCGGTGGCGTAGATGTAAGGCATCCGCCTCGCCTGCAAGAGGACCATGGTTCAAATCCCGGTGCCGCGCAATTTTCCACCGGATAAAAAAAATCCGTGTGTTGATAAAATTGCCTAAACAGGCCTGGAGTGCGGTCTGATCCCGGTGGCCAGAACTGGTAACGCACTCCCTCACCAGAGTGGGATTTGCCACCCTGGTGCAGTACTTTGCCACAACTTCTTGTATGAAAACAAAAATCAAGCCCCGACCCCCTCAGTCCCCAGCAGCTGCGAAGCACATGACCACGGCGGCAGTCAGACATGCGACGCAGCTGAGGGTGCTAAGAATCCCTGCTTCCGGACAGGCCGCCATTGGAATCTGAACTCAGCAACGTTTAACGCTAGAACGTTATCTAATGAGGCGAGTGTAGCAGTGCTATTGGAGGAATTAGAGGGCAGTAAATGGCATACAATACGCTCAGTGAAGTTAGGAGGACGAAAGGTCATACAGTGCTAAAAAGCGGGCACATCCCGTGCTAAGGGGCTTAGCGGAGAGACGAGAACTAGGCGGCGGATTCCTGATTAACAAATATATAGCCTGTAACAAACAGGAACTCTTTAGCATTAACGAGAGGGTGGAAGGTCTAGTTGTGAAATTAATAAGACGTACAAACTGAAGGTCGTACAGGTCTAGACCCCTACATCCAGTCATGATGACCAGGGAGTCAAAAGCTTCAATGAAGACGTGGAATCGGCAAGGGGTAAAGTGAAAGCAAAATACACTATGCTGATGGGCAAATTCAATGCCAGGGTAGGCAAGAAGCAGGCTGGAGACAAGTCAGTGGGGGAATATGGCATAGGCTCTCGGAATAGCAGGGGAGAATTATCAGTAGAATTTTCAGAACAGAATAATATGCGGATAATGAGTTATAGAGTACCTTTTTTCCGCAAACGGTATAGCCAAACGTGGACATTGACGAGCCCAAATGTAGAGACGAGAAACGAAATAGACTTCATAATCTGCGCTAACCCTGGCATCATACAAGATTTGGACGTGCTCGGCAAGGTGTGCTGCAGTGACCATAAGATGGTAATAGCTCGAATTTGCGTAGACTTGACGAGGAAAAGTAAAAAACTAGTACATAAGAAGCCAATCAATGAGTTAGCGGCAAGACGGAAAATAGAGGAATTCCGGATCAAGCTACAGAACAGGTGTTCGGCTTTAAGTCAGGAAGAGGACCTTAGTGTTGAAGATATGAACGACAATCTCATGGGCATCATTATGGAGTGTGCAGTAGCCGTCGGCGGTAACTCCGTTAGACAGGATGCAAGTAAGCTATCACAGGAGACGAAAGATCTGATCAAGAAACACCAATGTATGAAAGCCTCTAACCCTACAGCTAGTATAGAACTGGCAGAACTTTCGAATATAATGAACAAGCGTAAGATAGCTGACATAAGGAAGTATATTATGGATAGAATTGAGCATGTTCTCAGGAGCGGAGGAAGCTTAAAAGCAGTGAAGAAGAAACTAGCAATAGGCAAGAATCAGATGTATTTGTTAAGAGACAAAGCCTGCAATGTCAATAGTAATATGGATGAGATAGTTGAAGTGGCTGAGTAGTTATACAGATATTTAGACAGTAGCAGTGGCACCCACGACGATAATTGAAGAGAGAATAGTCTAGAGGAATTTGAAATCCCACAAGTAACGCCGGAAGAAGCGAAAGAAGCCTTGGGAGCTGTCGTTCTTGAAGAACTGGCCACCATGTATACGCAATGCCTCATGACTTCGAGCGTACCGGAATCTTGGAAGAACGCTAACATAATCCTAATCCATAAGAAAGGCGGCGCCAAAGACTTGAAAAATTATGCACTGATCAGCTTACTGTCCGTTGCCTACAAAGTATTTATTAAGGTGATCGTAAATAGAATCAGGAAAGCCTTAGACTTGTGTGAAACAAAGAACCAGGCAAGATTCAGTAAAGGCTACTCAATATATCGCCATATTCACGCTATCAAACAGGTGATAGAGAAATGTGCGGAATATAACCAACCCTTATTTATAGCTTTCATTGATTACGAGCAAGCGTTTGATTCAGTCGAAACCTCAGCAGTCATGGAAGCATTACGGAATCAGGGTGCAGACGGAGCCTTATCTAAAAATACTGAAAGACATCTATCACGGCTCCACAGCCACCTTAGTCCTCCATAAAGAAAGCAACGAAATCCCAATAAAGAAAGCCGTCAGGCAGGGAGATACGATCTCTCCAATGGTGCTCACGGCGTGTTTACAGGAGGTATTCAGAGACCTGGATTGGGAATAATTGGGGATACGAGTTAATGGAGAATACCTTAGTAACTTGCGATTGGCTGATGATATTGCTTTTCTTAGTAACTCAGGGGACCAATTGCAATGCATGCTCACTGATCTAGAGAGGCAAAGCAGAAGCGTGGGTCTAAAAATTAATCTGCAGAAAACTAAAGTAATGTTTAACTGTCTCGGAAGAAAACAGCAGTTTACCATATGTAGCGAGACACTGGAAGTGGTGAAGGAATACATCTACTTAGGAGAGGTAGTGACCGCGGACCCGGTTCACGAGACTGAAATAATCAGAAGAATAAGAATGGGCTTGTGTGCGTTTGGCAGACATTCTCAGGTCATGAACAGCAGGTTGCCATCATCCCTCTAGAGAAAAGCTGTGTCTTACCAGTACTCACGTACGGGGCAGAAACTTGGAGGCTTAAAAAAAGGCTTCTACTTACATTGAGGACGACGCAACGAGCTATGGAAAGAAGAATGATGGGTTTGACGTTAAGGGATAAGAAAGGAGCAGATTTGGTGAGGGAACAAGCGCGAGTTAATGACCTCTTAGTTGAAATAAAAAAAAAGAAATGGGCATGGGCAGGACATGTAATGAGGCGGGAAGATAAACGATGGTCATTAAAGTTCACGGACTGGATTCCAAGGGAAGGGAAGCGTAGCAGGGGGCGGCAGAAAGTTAGGTGGGCGGATGAGGTCAAGAATTTTGCAGTGGCCACATGGCCACACTCAGTACATGACCGCATTAGTTGGAGCAGTATGGAAGAGGTTTTTGCCTTGCATTGGACGTAACCAGGCTGATAAAGGTGATAATGATAATGATGACGATGATGATGATGATATACTGATACGGTGCTCTGGTGAAACGCGGAGGTGTCATTAGTCGACTCAGCCTTTGACACTATTTGAGCTTCGCAGCAGAAAGAGCACCCTGGCAGAAACAAGACGTATCAAACGTTTGGCGCAATAATGAACGCCCGCAACGGTGTGAACAGTGTCGTACGTTCGTTGGTGTACGAGATGATGTTAACTGAACACCATTGGTGTTCGTCAGCGCGCATTGACGAGATCAGGTACACTTTTCTTCGCTTTAAGTTTCGTATCAGTTGCATTAAGGCCACCATGGTGGCTTAAGTAAAAGAATCCTGAGCAGAAGCCCTGTTGTGTGGAGAACAAGCATTCCTGCAGGCGATATAGAAACGCTGCCCTCACTGGGGTAGAGCTGGTTCAACAAAGCGTGATGCTGCGTCCACTTGGAGTGTCTTTTGTCAGCCATACACACTGCCCACTTCTGGAAGCATTATAATCACCCACGCGTGTGGCACATGCGGATTAATACCAAGAAAATAAGATGGTGGCGCCAATTGCGCGTACTCGCCTCGGCTTTCGGTATAATTGCTATCGGAAAGAAAGCCCACGTGTGAGACAATTTCACAGTAGGGCCGCGCGCAGCCGATTTCTGGAACAGAATACTACTAAGGGTTATTGTATACGTTATTTACACAGCACAGAGAACTTTTGGATCACTGGTGAGTATGTGCTGTGATAACACGTTCGTTTATGTCACTGTCAATGATTCGTATTCCATGGTGCTCAAGAAGTCGTGTGTCGCTACACAGCAGAAATTTAGAGCCCCGAAGATGACTCTACTGAACTAACTTGTGAGGCGCCAATATAACACCGGAGCAAGGCGTTTGCGTGAGGAAGCCATACGTGCACGAAAAAAGAAGTTTGTAAGGTAATGATTTCTCAATTCACAATGATTTCGTTTTATTGTTCTGCGTGCGTAAAGGATGCTCGTGTATCATTAACATAACTTTTAAAGATCCTCCGGTGAATGTAGCCCTGTTCTACTTCTTGAGCGGTAATGCACTTAGATGCGGACAATATTATTGTGAGAAATCAAATTTAATAATTTAATGTTTGACTGTGCTTATTTTGACACTAGCGACCATTTCAAAATGCGTTCTAAGTGGATGTCCTCAGTGAAATTCTTGACTAAATTTTATGTAAGCAATATGCGCGCTAATGAAAATAATTCGGAATTTATTTGCCACATTTGCCATGCCAGACATCTACGCACCTTGATTTACAGTGCACGTAACGTATACCTAATCAACTTATTAAATTAAACTAGTAGGCTTGTCCTTTACGTCACAGGTGATTGAAAACAGTGTTAACGTTAATAAAAAGGCACGTAAACTTGCTCTACTGCATTGTTCTCTTCCTGAAAGCCAATCGTAAGATAGCATTCGAAGACAGACACGCCAGCGTTCTTTTTTTCTTTCTGTAGTGGCTCACGGCGACTACCCTTCGCGAGTGAAAAACACTTCAGAAATCTCGAAAATATTCATCAGGAAATACACCTAAACGGAACACACCCAAATATTTCTCGGTGAGAGATGAACGACGCAGAAATTTTAAAGTAGGAGATTCAGAGCAGCTTGCGATGTTAGCCACAAACGTCTAACGGGCCATTGGCTAATTACACTGGCGAGACAGGATCCTCTGCGAAGAAAAAATACATATCACACTTGTGCGACCTTGCAAAATCATATCATAATTGCCGACGTAGCTGCTTCTTTATAGCAGTTGCGTTGAGAGAATCACTTGGCGTACAAAATGTTGTTTCCCTATGACTCACCTCTTCGACACATTTACCACATAATATAAGGCTTTCGAGCAATGTTTAAAGAATATGCAAGACATATTTCACACAGTCAGATATTTAAGATCCCAAGTTTATCAAGAGTAGCATCTCCGTCTTTATTTTGTCGAATTCTCTCTCGGCAGCCGTTATTGCAATTCTAGTGCCGCTAAGTAGACTGTATATTATAGTAAAGCACACTTATCAGGTTAAGAAGCGATTACCTATGTTAATTACAGCAAGTATCGTAATCAGCCCACACTGCTCAAACTTTGCCGACATACTTCCCTAGCAGGTGCCTTGTCTAGCTCAACGTAGGCATCACGAGCGACTAATATAAGGCACGATAACGGTAAAACAACGATGAATAACAAAGCATTTTCAAAACCTAAGCCAGGAACCTTAACGAATCGCCCAACAATTAACTACACATGGTCCCCAATTTCACCTAATGAGCTCTTGATGTTGCATGCAGTTTCGTCGGTACACTGGGAAACAGAGGTGAGAACGGCCGTAGCAAGCCATCCAGCACTAGCCTAGAAACATGAACAACAACTGGAATTTATCCAGACACATCTACTTCGTTACGTCGATCCGAACGTCCCTTCTATTTAATCAAAAAGCACTTGTCGAATAATATAGCCTTGCTGTGTCAGTGGACTCAAATTTTCGCCTTTTTGTTCAGTACTGCAAATGGCGTCGACACGTAGACACGCATTCGGCACAAAAGTCACCAATAACCAATCCAATCTGCAATTTGCCTACGCATCACCCATAACCTACTTTGGGGCATAAAAGTAATAAACAAGGATAAGTTGTATGAGAAAGGCTCGTCAAAGTTTCGATAGGAGGAGCTATATTTGTCAAAGGTGGTCTTGTGATCCTCAACAGCTAAATTTAATAAGTTTGCAGAGTGTGGCTGTAAAATGAGAGAGTGAAAATAAAATTAGCGTGGTTTCTAAGACGAGAGGACAAGAGCAGGAATGTGAGAAGTTGGCAGAAAAAGAAAAAAAACAGGGCATAGCAGGCGTTTGAGGGACGAGACGTTAGGAGGCGTTCAGAGAACTGAACAGAAACCTTAGGTGTCATTGGCGGCCTACGTTTGTGTCTGCAGGAGAGCTACTCAGCCGATCGGTGCGCGAGTAACAAAAAACACCAGTTGAAAGAATGGCCTGAGTTGCAAAGCAGCAGTCTGGTGGGCAGTTGTGAATGACTTACGACGGTGACACGTAGTCTAGTTGCAATGCATGAGGTATTAAGAAAACAGCTGATTGGTCTTTAAATAGATGTTAGCTCCAGTAGTTACGCTTAGGAGTTATCATGGCGGTTTACAGAAGTGGCACGCTTCTGCCTGGTGGAGCCACCGAAAAAAATATTCTGGCGTCTAGGACTTTCAAATGTGTCTGTTGGGGTCCATAAAAAGAACAAAGAAAAGATAAAATAACAAAACGGAGGAGCAAATTGGAGAGTGAGAGCAGAAAAAAATCTGACTCGATTCCAGCCTGTGTAAGTGGATGTGCAGGGAAACTATTGCTGACGTTATATAATCATGACCACCCGTTAGTAGACGTTCGATAAGCACCACCAACGCTAGCTACGTAGATCACCCGCACGTGTGTGGAAATGCAGCATACATGCTCACTTCTCTAGGTACCACACCAAGCGCATGTGCCTAATTGAACTAATTAAAATTTTCAAAGGAAATTGCGTAGAGAATTCGCGAAGTGCGGCTTACAGGCAAGCTTCAGGCATGGTAGCTTCGGACTGTGTTTCAAATATACGTCAATAAGGAAATCGTCGTATGACAATATTGCCTGATAACGTAATATGCTGACTACATAACGTCAAAGGTGATGTCATGCCATGGCGTCTTCGTCAAATGTTGATGTGAGCTGATGAAGTCATGTGACGTCTCTTGTAGCGGCAGCACAAGAGACGTCACACCGCTACTTTCCGCTACTTTGCACTGTCTCCAGGATTCGCCCACATTTTTGTGTTGCGCACGAGAACACGAAAGTTCTCGAAGAAGTAGAGGCTAACAGCTTCGTGTACATGAGGAAAGCGCCCGTATGGGTGATTTATGCGTAAAAGCTTAGAACAAAAGAATAAATAAAGTAGTTTGGAAGAGGCGCGGAAGAGCTTGGAACTGAAGAATAGGGGAGCTTAAGGAATAGAGGTTAGCTGGAAGCATAATATGATTTGTTCCTTTAGGTAATGATAAAGAGAACTGGAGATATAAGTTACAGTTTTTAGCGATTATAAGTTGTCACGTGCGAACTTGATTCCCTTCGGGTGTTGGCAATTGATCTTGGAAATTGAACTATGATTCCGTACAGTTGCTCTCGCGAGGTTAACGGAAGTTTGTAGTATATTGAGCCTTGATTTATCGAATAGATGGCATGCTTTTTTTTAGTTCCGAGCTACTGCTTTAGGTGAATTTGTTGTCTAGTCTCACCAAAATACACTCTAGAAATGGCACACTCAAGACAGTAGATTACGTTGCTTGACCTGAAGGGGAAACCGGAAGTTGCCGTGCGAAGGTAATCGGGCGTTGTACCTTTTATTGTTGTAGTATATTGCCTATGTTTGCATGTAGAGCACTTGGGGCGAAAACCGGAACCGTATGTTTGCTTCTTATTGGTCCTTAGTTTGGCATGTACAAGAATGTCCTTGAATTTTATGCCATGTCTGTAGACTACTGTGGGTGGGCCGGGAGGATCTTATTAGGTTTCTTGTTGTTTGTGAGAAGTGGTTAGTATATACTGAGGATGGTGCTCACATTTGGGAGTGCGTCTGAGAATTTACTACTAAAAGGAAAAAGTGTTGTTCTTGTGATCTTTACGTACTTCGACTCGCTCAAGTTTGGTTACATTAGTGTAGGCTTTTTGAAGAAAATTCCATGGATCATTCATGTTTTATAAGGTTTCTTTAGGGTCATAAGAGACTGAGTGTACGTAGACTTCGTTTTCAACGCAAATGTGACGTAGTCGTGTGGCTTGGCTTTTGAAGATACCTTGTTTGTAATGTCTGGGATGGTGGCACCCATAAACTAGGTACTATTGTTTGTCAAAGGGTTTCCTATAGAGAGTTGTCTTTAGTGTCCCATTGTTGTGTCCAGAAACCTTATGCGCTCAATTGAAGATTCCGGTGTAGTTTTTATTGTTGGGGGAAAAGGATTTAGGAATGTCACAGATTTCTCTAGACTGTCCTGTCTTATAAATATAAAGTCAATATATCGTAGGTACGTGTGCGGCTTCGCTGTGCAGCGAGATAGGAAATCTATTTCTAGAGTCGCCATAGATAGGTTCGCATATGTTGGTGCAAAAGGCGTACCCGTACTTGTCCCATATATAGGTACGCACTACTTAGCCTCAAATTCGAAGTAGCTATATGTTAGAAATAACTCAAGAAGAGCCAAGTAGACTTCAAATGAGTATTGTACATTGTGCGTCAGCGTTCCTTCTATTGCAAGTAAAGCATGAAGGATTGGACTGTCAGTGTGTAAGGCCGTGACCTCTAGTATTGCCAGGATTACGTTTCGTGGTAATGATGATTATGTTTCGCGGCTTTAGTAATAATGTCGTCCATAACTCTTAGTAGGTGGCGGTGTCTCTTACAAATGATAGGAGTGTCTTGGAAGATCACCGAGGAAAGGTTCTCAGTCCTAGTTTGGTCTTTGATACTATCGGACCCCTAGGATATTCAGTGGGTGCAACTTTATGAATTTGCGGAAGGCCGTTAAAGCGTCCTGCGATTTTGTCGCTTGGTTTAAGAATTTTGAATTCTCACGGTGCTATCAGCTCATCAGGCAAAAATTATTTTAGCCTGTCGGTATTTTTCAGTGCGCATTGTAATCATGCATCATTGTCTAGCTTAAGGTGGCGTTGAGGGTTGTTTCGCTGTCTGTAAGCTTCTTGCGTGTATTTACCTACTGGACAAATAGCTTCCATGCTTGTCTGTTTCCTTAATCACCATGTCGTTCCAGCAGCTAAGATTTAAGATTAAACGGCTCTTTGAGTCAGTTATGTTTTTAGGTACCTAAGCTGCTCTTCATGGGCTTACAATTTTTTACAGCCATGTTTAAGATATAGGTCTAGTTGTATGGCTTGTTCTGTTCAAGGAGTCCAAGCGGATTGGACTGTAAGTAGTGTCTTCTCGGTCTCTGTTAGGCTTTTGTCTGCTTAAAAATGCCTAATACGCATACTACGGGAAAATTCTGAAGGGTCGTTGTAAAGATCGAGCTTGTTTATTGCGTTGTCTGTGAGCCAAAAGCTTAGGCACTTGATAAGCACGCCTATTTCTTCCCTGTCTAATCTTTTTAAAATCTCTACATCATTAGACTGGTTTAATTTTGTCAAGACTTCAGCAGCGCCTGGTGTTTCTAGATTCGAGTTCCCTCTTGTTCGCGTGAAGCGGCTGTTTGTATGGGAAGTTCTTTTTATAGAAAGTTCGTTTATTTTGTCTGTGGTTGAATTAATTTTGATACCGTTTCTTCGTTGAATGCTCTAAATCATTTATCTCATCTGGTATCAGAGCTACGCTTTAAGTCTGTGGCTAACGCTTTTCCGTTGTTCTTCGCAGTCTTCCTTAAGGAGATTGATGACTGGGAATGGAGCATTGTTTAATGATGTCGGCCATTTTTCACGATGGGGGGATGGAAGTGTGCCTAGTGCTGGTATAGCCTTCAATGTTAGTCTTTAAGGGATAATATTTTTCCATGTGCCGTCTGTACGCTACGATATGGAAAGTGTACCTAGCAGGTTTTTTGGTAGGATTTCTAGCCTATAGAAATTAGGTGATTCATGGCTGTGAAGGGTTGTTAGCTTTCAATGGATTGGATTTATTTGCCTTTCATCTGGCATTTATTTGGCATTTATTTAGATTTGTCCTTACTTAATTCCTACTCTGTTTCGATATGGGCCTGTGCGTGTGCAGGCGAGCCTTTTGGTTGGCTGTTCGAACACTTCGGTAGTGAATTTTGGCTTTTGTTTATTAGTGGTGTCTATTTCGACTGTCCTTGATTTCGTATTTGAAGCGGTGCGTGTCCACTGGCTCCTTTCACATTTGGCTGTCTGTCTTCCGAGTGTTTCTGAGGCGACTGTTGTACTTTTGCTTTTTAGGGTCGGGGGTGCCGGTGGATGTGGTTTCTGAGGTAAATTAATATCATGGGGTGTATGTGCCAAAACCAGGATTCTGATTATGGATCAATGATCTGAATATGAGGCACGCCCTATTGAGTTACTCCGGAATAAATTGGACCACCTGTATTTCTTTAACGTGCAATTAAATCTAGTTACACGGGCGTTTTCGCATTTCGCCATAAGCGAAATGCGGTCACTGAGGCCAGGATTTTATCGAGCGACCACGTGCTCAGCAGCCCAACACCATAGCTACTTTGTCACCGCGGCCAGTGAGTGTGTGACGGGTAATGGTATCTCTGGTACTTCCCCAAGTGAAAAGAATGTATTGTAGGTGACCTAGAACATTAGGGTGGCGGGGAGCATATCCGTGCCTTGTGGAACGCACGGACATACGCGATCAGAACAAGTGGTACATAATATTTGTAGAGGTCGTAATTTGGACAGAAACATTGAAGCTTTTCTATGGAACGCTGTTCTAGATTATACCAAATTGGAGCTTGGTGTGTCGCACTTTTTCCTAGACCGTGCATAAACATATATGCGAAAAATTGTTCAAAACCTTTGCCGAACGGTTGTTTCCAAAAAACCGTATTTAACTAACGTTTTTGACCCTTCTCTCGCACATCGTTCAGCAAATTTTGCCTCATTTTCTCAAACAATCACTTTTTGGAATGCCAAGGATTTTTGTGCATTGCACACACTTTGCAAGTTGGTTTGTAATATACGCATGTTCACCTCTAGAAATCCCGGATAAGCAAGCTACTACAGATGCTTTAATTTGCCTAAATACTTTAAACTTCTTGTGCTCGTCACCCATGATAAGGTTCCAAAGTAGTCATAATTTTGGACGAGAAAAAGCGGGAAATAGTTTTAGATGGTCCCGTAAAACTACCGGCATTATGACGTAAGACTATTCCTGTCAGTTTCTATTCCAACCTCCTGACATCAAACTAATGTAACCGCCAACTCAAGCACCTGGCGGTGACCCGAAACATTCTTGGAACGCCCTAGTCAAACGCTTGCCTCATTTAGAGGCGGTAATATTTCTTTGGTGTCAGCGCGAGTTGGACCCGCCGTGGTTGCTCAGTAACCGTGGTGTTGGGCTGCTGAGCGCGAGTTCATGGGATTGAATGCCGGCCACTGCGGCCGCATTTTCTAAGGAGCTAGTGCGGAAACACCCGTGTACCTAAATTTAGGTGCACGTTAAAGAACACCAGGCGGCCGAAATTTTAGGAGTCCGCCGCTATGGAGTGCCTCGTAATCTGAAAGTGGTTTAGGTTTCCAAAACCCCATAATATTTTAACGTGAGGTGCATTGCCAAAGTTGACATATCTTTCTTATCTCATTGGCTAACAAGAGGCTAGGAGCACGCATAAGTGTAGAAGGATTCAGTTGAGTCAAGCTAGTGCAGTGAAATTTAATAACTGAATCAGGAGAGTGATGCCGGCGTTTGCGATTCCCGCCCTCCCCCTTGACTACCTCATGATGGCTGGTCAAAAATCGCGGCGACGTGCAACTTTCAGTTAAAAATGCCCCCAAACTGGTTCCTCAGCAAAAAGCTGGCAGAACGAAGTCGTAAATGTCCAGAAAGGGCTCTACCACGCTATACTTACCCGAAAAAAATTGTATTCACAAATAAATTCATTTATCCTGGCAGCTCTGAGTAGCGACTGTCAGAGGCAAAACCGCGCATACGTCCTTTATTACTTTCAGAACGGAAAAATAGCCATCGTTTGCGAAAAAAATTCACCTTTTTCTGGCACATAATGCACCTGTAATGTCTACACGTTACTTTGACGTGGTTAATTACACGGTTTTGTAACGTCGCATGAAAAAGTGGCGAAGTCAACAACAGCCTAGAACTTGTGACCAAAAGCGGAGGGTTATGAGAAAAAGCTGCCGAATAAGAAATAATAATTTTTTATGATTTGCTTGGTATGATTATGAATAATCAGTATTTGATTATGCGTAACTCTCCATAAAATTGGGAGTTAGCGTTGTGGTCGTGACGTCTCGTGAGAGACAGGTGAAGTGGGGATGGCCCCAAAAAATGTTTCAGGAATCGAGGAAGGCTGATTTTAGAAATGAAATTATTACTAGACTCTCTACCACAACCAGACATTTGATACCTTGCCTGCATATAGCCCATACCATTCTCCACAAATTCTGTAAAGATGAGCATGGTGAATCGCCTCGATTTCCGGATACCTTCAAAATATGCACATACTAGTTTAGAGAGCTCATAGTCGCACTGACACCTTCGGTGAAAAGGCCAATCACTGTCCCCCTAATCTCGCCAGCTGATAGCTTTCGGGTAGCGCACATTTGGCCTATCACCCTGAGTGAGTACGAGCCGTAAAATAGAATCAATATCTTCATCATCCTCATTCAAGAGCACATGGTAATAATGCACTGTACGGCTGCGTAGCTGTTTTCTGAGCTTCGCTCCGGTGATGGCTGGATAATTTTGTGCATTAAACGCATTGTAATGTAGCGAAGGATGAGAACGTTGTGCAGAACACATCGACGATGATTTGTGAATGCAAACGAATAGCCGAACGCTTACAAAAGCGATTCGTATTATCAAACAAATTCAGCGTACGAAGGTGCAAATTTGTTGCACTGATTTTTATGTAAATATTGTCCGTGTCTAACATCGCAATTCCGAAGAGGACAGAGCTTATGACTTGCATATCTGTAGTGGTGTCATAGTTGGCCTTACATATAGGCCGATTCGTTTTACGTTTGGTGTTACAAGCAGCACGACCGGCACGTGTCAGGCGAATATCTTCGTTCTTTGCGAGCACTGGGGCAATTTCCCACTCCGGCTCAAGGTGCGAGGGGGGGGGGAAGTGTAGAGATGTGCTTTCCGTGTGCTTTACCACCCAGACTAGACCTTCATACGCTACAAAGCTCTCACACACCAGCATATGTGTCTCAAAGAGCTTCAATGGGTGGCGTACGGCGATGAATGCGACCCGCAATTCGGTTGTGCGAAAGCACGCGCACTTTACGTCGGTGCCTTTGTATCGGCGATGAAAGTACGAACCCCAAAACAACGCACGAAAAAGCGAAATAAATCTACCTTCATTACACTGCTGTGCGAACCACGTATGCGCCACGCAGACAAGCTGTGGACATATTTTGGCAGGCTTTGACAGGCTTTGGTACACTGCTGTGCTGCCAGGAGTGATTGCTGTTGGAATAGCTGAGAATATGCGTTTGGAGCTATAGCCACATGGCTGCAAGATGAAAGAATTTCTCTGTTGCTTACCAGAAATAAAAAAGAAACAACTACCGCAGTGAATCCTGCGATCGCAGCTATAGTAAAACACAAATTTATATACAGACACACAAGCAGGAAGTAACAATGACCAAAGGAAAAAAACGTATTACTATTTTTCATTTTTGAACGAGCCTATGATACGGCAGACACTATGGTCGTTATGTAATATACAAAAGAGGAATTAGTCAGAGATATGTTTGTCAATGCAGGTCTTAAAATGCTTGTTACTCATGAAAACGAATTGGAGTATACATTTCGATTGAATGAAGCAGAAGGCAAGAAAACAGTTATTTAGGCCAAAGTGTGGCTCCACAGCACAATTACCCAACATGGATATAAAATTAAAAATGTAGGGCTTGTACTGCTAGGACTATCTCCTGACAGAAGCATGCATGGTTGTCACACGCGTCACTGAAGCAGAGAGACAAGAACAGACACAATAAGCTCCGGCACGTAGGATGCATTAACAAGCCTTCATGAACTATGTCTGAAAGTTATTTTACAAGCCCGAGCGTGGGCACACAGGCAAGGATAGTATGTTCAGTGTGTTTTCCCTTTCAATCCTTCATTTTTAATAAAGGTCTACGGGTATTGGAAGCGTTGCGTTTACATTAAGAAGTCCCACGCGAGGCGTACATACACTGTCGATAAAAGATATATATTTGAGACAGCTAAATCACACAAACTTATAATTTGAATTTTTATTGTAGCACTGAGGCTAGTGGTTTTATTGTAAGTTTGTAGACAGTCATTTTTTGCACCCTGATTTTTAAACAGGAACCGAACCTAATTCACTTCTTCATCAAGAAAATTCAGCGATTATTACAGGCACTGAGGAAATAGTGTGCGCCTCGTTGCTGCATCAGTGGGAAATGCCCCGTGCCCAAATGTACGACGAAGTCCGAAGGATGGCATGTGAAGACAAACAGTGATATTGGCATGTCAGAGCCTTGTCAATTTACAGCCTCGATGGCAGCGTCGTTTAGGCTTAAACTTCGTAGAGCTTTTCGTCACAATGGGTTTTCACCTGATATGATAGCGGGACAGTATTTTCTACGGGTATTTTAGCAAGGCAGCCTTTTCCAAGATTGAGCATTCAAATTGGAAGATGGCGGGCATATATTTCGAAATAGGGGCAGTTTCGAAGATTTAGAGAAGTGTGGGTACATCAAACTGTCACTTCGTGAAAGTTTCTCATGTAAACAAGTGCGCTGAAAGACGCAATAAAGAAGATAGGAAGAAATACGCTGTTAATTAGTATTAAATAAGTTAATTAGTATAACGACAAAACCTGCAGACGCTGCATAGAAACTGTTCAGCAAAAAAGTCTACATTCACCGAACTGAGAATGAAGTCAGGGCAGCTTTTTAGTCTTAATGGTAGATGAGCAGCTGCACTTGACAGAACAAGATATTTAAAAAATCAAGTAACTATTTCGAATTTGAGGAGAGTTACTACCGACAAATATATGGGATAAGTATGGGTAAGCATTTCGCATCAAGCTACGCGAACATATTTATGGCGATTCTAGAAACAGATTTGCACTAGTGCTGCACTGACAAACCCCACACATACTCACGTTACATAGACGGCATATTCGTAATATGGGACATAGTCAAAACAGCCTAGATAAATATGTAGCATTTCTAAATTCTTCTCACCATCAATAAAATTCTCACCAGAATCTTCAACTGAGCGCATAAACTTTCTCGACACAACAATATACATTGACAAGGGGACACTAAAGACAACGCTGTAGAGGAAACCTTTCGACAAATAACGCTACCTAGAATATACGAGCAAACATCCCAGATATTGCAAACAAAGAATCTTTAAAGGCCAAGCCACAAGAGTAGGTGGCATTTGCGTTGAAAACAAAGCCAACGTGAAGATTCGATCACCTCAAAGAAACGCTATCAAACAGGAACCACCCAAATAGAGCCCTTCAAAAAGCCTACACCGATGCAACCAAACTTGATCGAGCCGAGATCCTCAAGCCCAACCACAGCATTACAAGAACAACAACGCAGCTTCTTGCTACTAAATCCTCAAACGCACTCCTTAAAGTCAGACATATGCGGCCGGGGTGTCCCGCGACTTTCCCCAACCTCGTTGAAGAATTGGCACAGTGGGAGAAAAAGGACTCAAAGCCCATTGTTTGAAGACCAACTAAGGGCCGTCCAGAGGGCCCATGATATGTCTGAAGGGCTTGGCCTGACAGTGCCAACGTGGGAACCTTGGCTTAAAATGTCGAGCCTCCGGAATTCAATTTATTAAAAGTTTACACACACACACATACGCCGCAATGACATCTGCAGGCTTGGAGTGACGCCTGATACCGACAGAAGCTGCCGAGAGCGAGTGGGGCTTTACTGATCTAGGTGCAACCAAATTAGGAAGGCCCACTAAGCTTCAACAGAGACAGTCCCTCACCAGCACAAGAATTGGCCTCCCTGGTGCAGTACACAGCCATCCCCTCCCGAATGACTCCAACAACGAAACCACGGCGCTCAGGCCCCAGCAGATGCAGCGCACCTGACCAAGTAGGGAGTCAGACCTGTAACGCAGAAGGGGATGCTAAGATACGCTGGGCCCGGACAGGCTGCGAATGGAAACTAACCCTTTCAACCTTTAACGCCCGAACTCTGCCGAGTGAGACTAGCTTAGCAGGAGTCTTTGAGGAAATATCAGACATTGTTTGCAATATTAGAAGTACTGGTAAGGCTTATACGTTGCTAACTAACAGCCATGCCCTCATCTATAGAAGTATCACTGAAAAGAAGCAATACGGGGTAGGATTCTTAATCCATAAGGGCATAGCGAGCAACATTGACAAATTCTACAGCATTAATGAGAGGGTAGCAGTAGTCGCAATCAAACTTAATAAGAGGTATACAATAACAGTAGTACAAGCCTGCGCTCCAAGATCCATCCACGACGATGAGGAAGTGCATCAGCTTTATGAATATGTTGAATTAGCGATAAGAAAAGTGCAAACTTTGTATAAAGTAGTAATGGGTGACTTCAATGCAAAAGTGGGGAAGAAGGAGGCTGGGCAACATGCAATAGGCAACTACGGCACCGATTCTAGGCATGTTAGAAAAGAGATGTTGATAGAATTCAGTAATGATTACCTTTTTCAGGAAGCGTAGCAACCGACAGTAGATCCGGAAGAGCCCTAATGGTGAAACAAGAAATGAAATTCATTTCATACTTTCTGATGATTTCTGATGATTTCTGATGATCTCATACTTTCTGATGCATATTGCAAATGTAGAAGTTATAGGTAGGGTAACGTGCAGTGATCATAGATTAGTGAAGGTAGGCTTCACGTCAATTTTAAGACAGGAAGACTAGAATTGGTCAACAAGAAACAGGCCAACCTAGACGCGCTAAGGGTGAAAGCAGACAAATTCAGGCTGGTACTTGCCAACAAATATGCACCCTTAGAACAGCGAGATGAAGATGACATAGTGGTAATGAACGAAGCCACAACTGGACTGGTTTCAGAGGCAGCAGTTGAAGTGGGAGGCAAGTCACAAAGGCAACCAGTAGGCAAGCTCTCCCAAGTAACAAAGGTCCTAATAAAGAAAGGACAAAGAATGAAGGTATCCAACTCAAGAGATAAGCTAGAATAGGCGGAGCGCTCAAAACTGATCAACAAGGCGAAAATAAGTGATAATAATACTATAACGTGAGAAAGACAGAAGAAGGCCTAAAAGATGGACGGAGCCTGAAGTCAGTGAGAAGGAAACTTGGCATACGACAAACAAAGATGTATGCACCGAAAGATAAGCAGGGTAATATCATCAGTAAGATCGAAGGTATAGTAAAAACAGTGGAAGAATTTTATACTGACCTGTGCTGTACCCAGAGGAGCCCCAATACCTCCATTCGAAGCAGTAAGGAAGAGGTTACAGGAACTCCTCCCATATCTAGCGATGAGGTCAGAATGGCTTTGCAAGAAGGGCCTTGCAAGAAACAGGGACTATCACCAGGAGGAG
Organism: Dermacentor variabilis; assembly: GCF_050947875.1. NCBI lineage: Eukaryota > Metazoa > Arthropoda > Arachnida > Ixodida > Ixodidae > Dermacentor > Dermacentor variabilis. Next base: position 85,220,717 of record NC_134574.1, on the reverse strand, counting down.
ATGGAATAACAATAGAGTTACTCAAAGAGGAAGGAGCCAATGTTTGGAAAACTGGCAGCTCTCTATGCGAAGCGCCTACCGGCTGCAAGGGTCCTAGAGCACTGGAATAATGCAAATATTATACTAATGCAGAAAAAGGGAGACGTTAAGAATTGAAAAACTATAGCCCCATTAGCTTACTCCCAGTATTATATGAAATATTCACCAATGTAATCTCGAATATAGTAATGGCAATACTGGACATTAGTCAACCAAGGGAACGGGCAGCCTTCAGGAAGGGATACTCTACAATGAACCACATCCATGCCATTACTCAGGTAATCGAGAAATCCTGAAAGTACAATAAAGCTCTCTATATGGCTTTCATAGATTCAGTAGAGATACCAGGAGTCATAGAGGCATTACCTAATCATCGACCGCATACACAGACCGCATACATAAAGGCCTTGCAAAATATCTAGAGATGCCACAGGCCCCTTAATTCTACACATAAAAAGTAGGAAGATACCTAAAAAGAACGGGGTCAGACAAGCAGACACAATCACTCCAACGTTATTCACTGCGTGCTTGGAAGGAGTATTCACACTATTAAACTGGGAAGGCTTAGGAATAAGAATGGACGGCGAATATCTCAGCAACTTTCCATTTGCCGATGACATTGCTGATATTCAGCAACACATCAGACGGGTCAACACATCAACACATCACCCGCCTGATGTGTTGCAACAAATGATAGACGACCTTAAAAGAGAGAACGTAAGAGTAGGGTAGAAGGTTATTATGCAGAAGACAACGATGATGATGAACAGCTGCGTAGAGAACAACAATTCAGGATCGCCAGTCAGCCTCTAGAGTCGGTAGAGGAGTACCTTTACCTAGGTCAATTAATCACAGAAAACCCTCATCTTGAGAAGGAATTTCATAGAAGAATAAAGGTGGGTTAAATCGCATACGGCAGAAATTGTCAGCTCCTGAGTGCAAGCTTGCCATTATCATTGAAAATGAAAGTGTACAAACAGTCAATTTTACTGGCGCTGTCATACGGGGCAGAGGCTTGGAGACTGACAAAGAAGCTTAAGAACAAGTTAAGGACTGTGCAAGGAGTGATGGAGCGAAGATTGCTAGGCATAACGTTAAGATACAGAAAGAGAGCGGTTTGGATAAGAGAGCAAACGGGTATAGCTGACAAAGCAGTGCAATTTGGAGATCGTAGGGAGAGGCCTTCATCCTCCAGTTGACATAGAATAGGCTGATAATGATGATGATGACGCCGCAATGTAAACGTTTTATAAAAAATCTGTATAAATATGTATAAATCTGCAAAAAGACCTCGTCTGTTGGCGTACACTTGCCCTAGCCAGGCAATTCAAGTCAGTGCCCAAACAGGACATTTGTTAAGGTGAACGATCCTTTTAAGCACCTCCCGGGAGCAAAGGGCATCGTTCATGCGTTCAATATCTGCGTCCTTAAGGGATTCGAAGTGGTAATGAGATGCTTGAAACGTCTGTCGTGTACCTTTATGTTGTTGTTTCTTTCGCTTCAATACATCTCTTAAAATGTGCATTTCTTATACTTCTTTCTTTTGTGCTCTTTGTTTCGATCTCTTTAGTGCTTGTTAAATATATCTTAAATGTAGAGTATGTCACAAATAACACTGAAATTCTGTCTTTGAGAGTCAGTTGGGGTTTCTTTACCGAATAGCACGTCCCCTTCGCGTGATAGTCCAAGTAAGAAAATCCGTGAAAGAGCCAAATAATGTTAGTCTCTTTGTAGTGGCGTGAATAATCAAACCAATGAATTTGTCTCAACGAAGCAATGATGTGCTTGGCGGCGTACATTTGTGGAAGTGAGAATATCCAGGTAGAATTTGCTGTTTCGTATTGTAATCCAAATTAAACAGAGCCGCTGACACGAACATTTACAGCGGTGGTACGGAGTGAAGGAATAGTTTACGTAAAACAGGTGCCTGCGAAGATCCGGATAATGACCGTTGATGCTGTGAAACATATTACGTAAAGTCTAGCGTTCGCTTTTCCTAGTGACCTATAAAAAGCAGGGGCGCTATAACATAAATCTTTTCCAAACTTTTCTATTCCAATTCTGCAATCAGCCGTCTGCGAATGGTCAACGAATTTTTGAGACCACATTCACTTCGCCTGTCTGTTCCGCGACGTCCCGAAAATCGCGATAGAGCTTCATTTGATATGACGTAACCACTTGAAATGGTTTCCGAGTACAAGTTCTTGGGTGTACTCTTTCATGAAAATATACGGCGAGCCCATTACGTAAGTTATATTAAACGTAGCATAGCAAAAATTGTCGGTATGCTGAATAAGCATCGCACGCTGTCACCTTTAAAACTTAAACGTCAGTTGTACTTTTCTACTCTTCATTCTAGATTCCACTATTGTCAACTTATCTGGGGCGTCACATCTAAAGCTAACTTGGAAACTCTATTCCGAATGCAGAAAAGTGTGTTCGTATTATTAATAACCTAACGATGTACAAACATAACTCTGAGTACTTTCACCAGGACATCATTTTGAGTGTCACTAGTCTATATAAACAAAAGTTACCCGAAAAAGCATTTTTAGAATTCATAAATAATCGTGAGAACATTTTTTTTTTCATATACACTAATACCTCAACTAATTACACTATAAGAGCTAGGAACATTATTAAGGTAAAAACCAGAACAAACTTGGGCAATCAGCTTTTACAGCGGCAGATTCCTAATTTACTTAATGATGAGCATGTTTTCATTGATATCATGCAAGATTCGTCAACCATTTCAATATTAAGAAAGAAACCAAAATGGTATTTTTTCGACAACTGACATCTGTTTTTCTAATTGATTTTTCTGTTTTTCGACTGACATCCAATTTCATGCGTTGCGAGACTTTTTATTTCCATTTGGCTTCTGGCTTTTTGTATCTTTCTGTACCTACTTTATTTCTTCATTTCCATTATTCATACTTGTTGTGCTGCATTGATTTATTGTATGTATAATTCTGTCATTCGTATATATACATGTATATATAAGTATGTATATATGCGTGTAGTATGTGTGTGTATGGGTATATTGCGCTCAGTTTTACAAACACGATATTAAGGAAGGACAGGACGTCGTCCGTCCACGTCCTGTCCTTCCTTAATATCGTGTTTGTAAAACTGAGCGCAATATAACCATGAACGTTCACCAACTAGCCCCCTTCATTGCTTTACTAAAATTAATGTGTGTGTATGTATACATATCTTCTTTTCACTGTCGTCTGCTGTGCTCTTGGCGCCAGGGGCCTAGTCAGGCGTGTATAGTCCAGCCTTTTGCTCCGGCGCCATGGCAATCGTCTATTTTCAAAATTGTAATAAACTGCAAACGTGTACCCATTGAATATGCATGATTGGAACAAACAAAATGAAAATAGTTATTTCTTGTTCGACGCCTTTTCGCCAATACACCTCGGCGTTAGTTCAAAAGGTTTCGGGCTGCATCCGCTTTACCTGCCTGTCAAGCGACGTCACAAAACCGCGAAAACTTTCGACGTCAAAGTGACGTACACGCATAAAAGATGTATTATTATGCCGAAAAAAACTTACTTCTTTTTCTGAGTAGGCACAGCTTGCCCCGTTCCGAAAGGAATAAAAGATGGCTGCCACCGATCGCTCAGGCACTGGCTACTCGCACGTGCCAGAGAGCATGCGTTTATTCGCGTACAATAAAACTTTTGCGTGGCCGTGTAACGTTTCCGAGCATTTTTGGCACGTTTATGACCTCGCTCTGCCAACGTTTCTTTGCTGACGATCCCTTTTTGCAGCGTTCTTAACCTTCCTTTGCATGCGTCTGCGATTTTCGACCAGACACTGCAAGATAATTTAGGGAAAGCTGGCCATTAGCGCACCCCGCACCACCCACTTCATCCGGTTATCGAATTTCAGTTCACTGGCTCGGCCTCTTAGAAACCCTCTCCACTTGAGCGTGTTCCTCGTTTGTTGCGAGCCAAGTAGATAAACCGCTGAGTGTAGGCAATGGTATTCATTTTTAAAGCAAAAAAAGTGACCTCCCATAAGTTAGCACAGCATCTGAGTTGTCTCTTCAGACAGCACTTCAACCTACCGCCCGATGCTAGCGTCGGCGCTTATGCAAATTTGACGTCAGGAGATTGGAATAAAAACATATTGGAATAGTTTTACTTTAGAGGGTCCCGGAATGCATCACAGAATGAAATTCGCTGCATATATCACAGCAAAATATCAATACTGAGATGCTTTATGTTGAGTGTAATTGTGTACGAAGCATATAAAAAGGTACTTCTTATTCTACATTAGAATTAAGAAGAAAAGAGTTATTTTTTTATTTCGAATATTTATTGCATGGACTTGCTTGCGCAGTAACAAAAGTTTTCATTGATGACATTATGAATCCCCTTCATTTTGTTCTACTATGATTAACTGTACAACGCTTGTCGTCTATAGAACATGTGAAAAGAGTCTCGATTTTTTTTGCATTTCTCAAATGCAGCACCCTGACAATTTACAGAACTTGTGATTATAAAAGTGCCTTTTATTGCAGATAATTATAAAGACAAAAGAGCCCAACATGGACTGCCGGAATGGAAAGACGAACCTCTATAACCTTTCTCTTAACATGAAATAAACTCAATGCACACTGCTTAGGAGAACTTAACGTTCCATGACTAAGATTGCAAGCTGACTGAAGCAAGCACGTTACTGTGACCTTTAGGGCAGTACTTGATGGAGGGCTGCTGAGTTGATGTTGTTGACGTCCTACGTGCCATAGTTCAATAAGCCGGTGATTAAAATAATTCGATACATAAAAGCGTAATTATGTGGCGAGCTATCCCTCAGGCTGGATAATAAATTTCTCCCATAGAGAAGAAGCTGTGGACATCATAGATCAAGTTCGTAGATATGCACTCTGCCTGGAGGTCACAAACGGAGTGTAAAGTGGAGTTACCGTTTTGCTACATAAAGCCTGCCTAATGACTCCATTTCAGCATGTTGGCGGCTATAAGATAATGTTATCTATGTGTTTTGTGTATGCGACAGCCGTAAGCTGGTAATAGTCATAAAGCGACAATGTTTACAATAGTTGGATGCTTTCATCTGTTACTTTGTATAATTTTCAAAGCTAACAAAATAGGCTGAAATAAATTGAAAAACGTGTTTCAAATCCAAAGTTAGGTTAGCATGATACACTTCCGGGGGACACCGAGTGTCGTCTTATCAACATTCGTTGCACCCATTCATGCTGAACTGAAACGTTCGCCTGATTTGACCACACTGCTTATCGATGCCATGGTCGCCGTGGTCGCCATGCATGGCTTTTATCAATTACATTTGAATACTAGCTACCCACGAAGCTAGAGAACTTTAGGTGCACGTGGAAGTTTCCTCGGCGCTCCCGGAAAGAAATACACACGAAGACGAAGATGTCTCAATGTCTCGGCGGCGTCGTATCCCACATGGGGGAACTTTTACACCGATAGCGCTTTGCCTTATGCTAGAACCGTTTGATTAATATCGACATTAAATTATCAAAGTGTGTTGCATCTTCATATGCTGTATGGTCACCTAAGCTGCGCGCTTTGCTTCTTGGACACAGAATAAAATTTGAGCGATTTCCAGGTCGCTCATAGTGAATAGCACTGATACGCCTATACACTTTTTACCTGGTGCAAATGATGAACGTGTTGAAGCTGTCATCGGTAAGTAGCGGTGGCTGTTGGCGTAAGTTTAAAACGATCATAACAGGCTTGCTGAAACGTGTGCTATCTCAGTGCGGGTGTCGGAAGACCTGTGAAAACGCCAAAAGAAATTTCTTCTGCGCGTCCCAGGCACTAGGCTTCGTGTGTATACAAATCAATGCATTTTACGCATTGCTGTACACGACACTATGCATGGCAAATTGCCTTTTTGGTCGTATGAAGAAAGAAGACAGTTCAAATCACCTGTAAAACAATTTCGATTCTATATAAATGTATCCTGAATACTTAAACATTATGTACATACAGCATACACAATAGATCCTATGGGAAACGCTTCTTCAATCAAGCGGTGTGAAATAAATTCCGGGCAAGAATGGGGATGCATATAATTATGTTTGGTTGATCCTATGCCAGGCATAACTTTTTCAAATGGTTAGTTTAATAAGCACAAAGTTCACAAACTTATTGTCATAAAACTTTAGATTTTGCAGTATGGCGCTAGCAAACAGTGCTGAAATTCAAGGCGCAAATCAGGCGGAGGCGCACTCACACGTCTACGCAGCTACGTCATGAGGATGAAGACGATGCAAGATGCTGTCCGAGGGAATAATGGAGATTACACGTGTAGCTGCAGGGAAATGCGACAACTAAATAACTACTCAAGAGATCGATATTTTTGTTTCAGTGTGGTGCACAGTTATTCTGGAGGAACGGCCACGAATATGGCATACTCGTAATGACGCATCCTTGTCTTAAGTCATAAAATTATTTCCGTAGCATAACGAGACATTTCGTCGTGATCACCTTTTAGAAAAAACCAATACGCTTCCAAGATGTCATCACTTCGAGAGATTTCGGCCTGTTGAACCTCGCCTCTATACGACCTACTTTTGAAGAACTCCTCTATGTGATAATGCTTACAAATAAATAGCAGCAGCAGGATTATCAAGCTTAATTTCAATTTTCGCGTCATATTCTCCCTAATATTGAGGCTGGGGACTGTTCCGCGGGAAAAGGTGTGCTCGAAAAGGATGAAACAAGCACAGCGTGCGCTTTGAAGAAGAATAGGAAAGACTGGCAGGTAGGGAGGAGACATACAGGAGTGAGCAGGCCGAGATTATAACCAGAAAAGCTCCTTGTATGGCTACATTAGGCTGAGTACGGGAAGACTGGAATAAAAAGATGAGAGGGAATGGTAAAAAATGACATAATGAGATGTGCACGCGCTCGGATTGTCCAGCTAAGTCAAAGAGCAGCCCCAGCGCAGGTCTGCCACCCTCAAGAAACACAAAAGTGCCTTCACAGCCTAGTCGCTAGACGAGCACTGAGGATAGGGCTTGAGTAGACCGCTGCACGGATGGTGACCAATTGTCTGCAGATGCATAAAGTCTCCTAGGAACGGCATGATTCGAGCGACCACTCTCTGGCCTTTCTCTTTCTATATTCAACATGATGCCTCCTGCGTCGCATTAGAGTATCTTTGCGCAAATGAAAGAAACGCATCGACACTTTATCCTATTGCCAAGAAAATTGTTTTATTAGCAGTTAACTTCCAGTTCAGGTCCCCAAACGAGAGGAGTTAGTCTTGAGACGAGACATCGTAGCTCGAATCACACGAACGTTATTCATGAACCCATCGGGAGTTCGTATGACTGTGGCACTTACTGCGACGTGAAGTGCACCAGGAACGACAATATTTTTTTTTCATCAAAGGACTTTGATTCCCAGTAACCGCTTTGAGCCTCAACTCGGAAAACGTCCTTCTCAGTATATTCCTTGTGCAGCATGTAATTTCCGTTTTGGGCATCTCGATGTTATATGAATTGTATGATAATGCCAGGAAAATGCTGTCGGCAACGTCAACCCCACATGTCAGAATGCCACATTTTAAAGAGCCCAAGTAGACCCATCACAACATGGCAGCGTTCCGCGAAAAGTGAACTGTACCTTTAGAACGTATCGGAGTGTCTTTGGCTTGGCTAGCTCAACTTAGTAACCATGAATAGATTAATCAGTTGAGCTCAAGAGGGGATCTGCTTGTATGCCCGTTATCCTGAGCCGAAATTTGTCCAAGAGTAGAAAATGAACTCCTTGAACAAGATTGGCGAACCAGTCCTCGAAGACGGGACCCACTCCCAGGAACTTGCTTCAGCCTTCAGTGCAAAATTAAGGCGAAGAGAACTGAAAGGTAGTACGCCGCCACTGAGACTTCTGTTAGGTGCCCCGGTCGAGGACCGCAGTACGATTGAGTCATGGTGTCGAAGAAGCTCCATACGCTGAGCTCCAGCTTCCATAGGAGCCTTGAACTGCCGCATGCCGCCTCCAGGGGCCTGCAGCGATCGAAGCGGACGCGGGTCTTACTTAATGACTTGTGGAGCTTGTGGGAATGTGCTAGAGCCATGTCCAAAGCACACGCACTAAATGCATCCACGCCACAACGTAGTCGTAGTAGGTAGTAGCTTCGGCGTAGTGGCTTCCTCATGCCGAGCTGCGGCATCCTGCTAATCCACCAACCATCCGACGAAATCATATATATCGAGTTTTACAGGCCGCACAGACAGTATGACAAAATGCATCTATATTATCTCGCCGATGACCATTGTCTAGGTGCCAGAGAGGCAGGAAGCTTTCATACTATGTGCAGCGCGCAGCTGAGAGAGAATGATGAAAAAGGTACGACGAGGACAAGCGCTGACTTCCAATCAAACTTTATTACAAAGAACACACAAATACATACACCTGTACAAGTAACCACAACCAAACCTACCCTAGTATGTTGGCTAAACGAAAAGCGAATGCAAATCTTGGAAAAAGCACCACCCTAGGACGGCACGCAGCGAACAGCTGCATCTAGAAATAAGAGTTCCTTATCGCTCAAAGTGACCTGCGGTTGACCAACGCAGTTGCGTTTTGCAATTGTCGCGGCTTCATTGATAGTCGTAGTATTACACATATATAAGTGGCATTTTTATAGATCAATACCACAACTCTGTCTGTCTCGGCTTGACGGCACGACCAAATCTCCACTAACTGAGCAAGGAAAGCCCTCGGGAAGGTTTCAAGCACCCGATATCAGCGCACTCTCTGGGTTGGAATTGTAGCACACCTGCTACCTTCTGCCCCCTTGCAAGCAACGCTTGGCCTCAGCCGATCCCCGGAGACGCCCTTTCCTAACTGCTTTCATCGAACTCTGTGAACAAGAGCGTTGCGGGGTAATCAAGTTAGGGCATGGCCAAAAATGCTATTGACATATTTACACGATGAAACACAGGAAGCACCACATCGGCGTGAGATGTAAGTGTGGCCTAATTGATGGCGCAAGCGAGGGACTTGCCATATCATGGTGCTCTTGTGAGAGGCCGGAATAATATCGCCGGTGCTGTCCAGCCCTGGCACCTTGTTCAAGGCCTGGATGCCGTCTTCGGACAATGCGCCGGGTGCTTGAGGTGGTGGCTGGTAGATAGAAAGCGCTAGTTAGTATCGAAGGGCCATATACGTGGATCGAGATCATTTGTGAGTGCTTTGTGCAGCCCGTAGCAAACCAGCTAATCCCACTTATAGCAGATAAATCACGAGATTTTAGTCATGCATGATCCTCTCGGTTGGACTTCTCCGCAATAAGGTGGCCTCGTGACCTATTGGATTATCTGACTGTGCTATCTCGGTTGCTCGCTTGACATAGTCGGTAGTTCGAATCCTCGTAAGAGAAGGGCTGTCTTTTACAACCTGAGGGAGGTAAGCTCGAATTCAGCTCATCCAGTACGCTGCATCTACAGGCTGACAGAGGCGCCCGACACTGGCAGAAGATGCCGGGAGCCAGTGTTGCTATACCAGTCCAGGTAAAACAAAATTAGGAAGACCTACTAAGCTTCAACGAAAGAAACTCCCTTACTACAACCGGAATTGACCTCTCTGGAGCAGGAATAATATTAATCCGTGGGATAAGCATTTGAAGGATACCGGCAGTTTGTTGGACAAACCCAGTTATGATAGGCCAACTTGTAAGTAGCGAGTCTGCAGAGGTTATACGGGAGAGCTAATCTAACTGCACTGAACAAGTACGAAACTTGCAGAGTTTTCCTTTGATCTGGTGAAGATTGCACGTTTCTATCTGGTTTCACTGATTTCTTGTGACAGGTTGAAATTATGCCATGACGTTATGCACACGCTATATATATATATATATATATATATATATATATATATATATATATATATATATATATATATATATATATATATATATATATATATGCGGGTGTGTATGTGTGTGTGTGTACGTGTGCGTGTGAAATACACAGGAGGAGCGCCGAGAAAGAGAAAGGGTGAGCGCGAGATAAGTTGCGGGATGCATGGTGTATGTAGGGCGCACGCTTGTGTCCGCCTCTTCAGTCCAACAATGTAGCTGTGGAATGCAATCCTAAGGCTCAGTCCGCACTCCCGTGACACTCATATATTTCCCATGATTATATGGACTCTGAGCCATCAATCGAGGCCGTATATGTTTTCTTGGTGAATCTTCCCAATGTGTGGCTGTATTGATGCCCGCCTAATTCATCACCGCTTTCTGATAAAAAAGCAACACTGAAATGGTGTGAGCCATAGAAGCATTGTTAGGGCAAATATTAAAAGCCACCCTCATTTGGCGTGCAGCGCTGCCGCAGCCATGACTTGGTGCTGCTAGATTCCGATGGGCTTCGACGCGTTGCCGTGTGGGGGCCACAGGCCACCTATTTGTTGGGAAACCATCATGGTTAGTACAATGGTGGGAACAATAGTTTACCTAGAGATGGCTTCAAATTACTGCGTAAGCGTAAAAAAAGGTACGGAGAACTTGCTTATCTTTCATGCCTGCACTGGTCTGCTGTACAGGCAAACTCCGCTTCCTACTAGCGCAACCAGCACTCTTCCACATACGAAGCTCTGGAAAAGCACAATATACCGCCGTATTTGTATGCGGCAGGGCCTCAAAGGGGGAGGTGACAGACGCCCCGGCTATAGTCTCAAATCGCGGGCGTCCTTTCCCGCTGTTGGTCTTGTGCTCGCCATCAGGATCCGACGCGGCAGTCTTTACTGTCAGAGCTAGAGACTGTTTCTAATGTAGAGATGTAGGTGACATGGCCTCAGTGCTCATAACTGTTTTGGCATATGGAGGAGCTGGCTAGTCTCGTACTTGACAAGCTAACCGTACATGGCCCTAACTTATCTACGGATCCCATATACGAGATACTTCCTGACCCGCTGGACGCACACTTGCACATTTGTGAGCAGTCATAGGTCCGTCCTCTGTCACCGAGTGATATCTCTGTCAGCATTATGCAAGGCCTACCGTTATGGCACCGGCCTCGCTTTCACACGAACAGAAAAGAGTTTTTGGCACACAGGCACCTGTCCCATGTTGGAGTACTGGAAAGCCGTGTACCTCCATTTTTTTCACTGGCACACCTACTGTGATTGAAGTCACGGGTTCTGACCAACCAATTTCCATTTTTTTCTGCTTTCCAGCTTTCACGCCACGAGAGCACGCAGCATTTCATTGACCTTGATAAATTAGAGTGTAACGGCAAGCTTTCGACAAAGCAGCGAAGAGAGACGCCACGGCCGCAAAGACGGTTTCACTGCTTTCACGGAAAGTCGTTATGGTTGGCCGCTGTTCTGCGTGCAGCAGTTTCCTTCGCGCTTCCCCATCTACTAGAGGCCAGACCTCTAGAACACGTGTGGCGGTCTTACATCACCCAGTATCATTCGCCAGAGCCATTTTTGTCGAGTAAGGATGTCATCCTGTCGTGCCAGAAACTTGTAGTTTGCTTGATGTAAATGTCGAATGCAAAGAGCTCCACAGGAATTACGAACGAGGAAGATAAAGTAAAAGAGTAAGTCAACCGTTTTCAAAGGCGGCAAGTAATGTTCGCCAGCCCTTTCTCAAGTGCCTGCAGCTAGTCAGAAAGCCGGCTCAGATATGTCGCAGTTAAGGGGAGGTACACAAAGCGGTAAATGGAGCTCAGTTATTTTCCAATGCCCACTCCATGTGTTCCAAAATCTGTCTCACCTGAGCCACCCTTATGAGGCATGGCACAGGTATGCATCCAGTACTCGGGATGTAGCCCCGCCCTAGTCGTCGGACCTTGATGCTTGGCTGAATCGTGGTCACGGCGCCCACTCGGTCATAAATTGGGGCACCGCTACTTGTGGTATAAACTGTTGCTGTCGCCCGTGTACCATGGTGTGGTTCACAACTACGGCGCAGTTGTCAGCGTGTGAGACGTGTCTCTGACAAGTATTGTAAACTGTTGTACATACTGTAAATATACTTACATTCTTGCTTCTTACCTCCGCGACATATTATGTGGAGGTGCTGGGTACTGCTCTTCACAGCGGAGCTCCGAAGCGAACGCAGCCTGGCCACTAACAGCATGACGACCCATGGAACCGGTGAGGGGACAGCCACCATGGCCATAGAAGCAACCGCTATTACGAAGCCGACAGTCACCTTGTCCCAGCCCCACGACCCGGGAACGCTTTCCGAGACAGGCGATATAGCTTTCTATGAGTGGGTTCAAATATACGAGCGCGTCAGCGCACATAACTGATGAGACTCAATCGTTGTGCGGGCTAACATTATTGTCTACCTTAAGGAATGGCAAAGAATGGCAAAGTTTTCTAGTTTGGAAACAACCAGGGAGAACTGACGAGCTGGGAGCAATACAATAAAGAACTCCACGAGTTCTTCGGCAAGCCTGTTAGCCTTAACCGAGTCGCGCAAAAGGAACTTGGGTCTCGCGTGTAGATGTTGGCTGAGTCATATGTGTCATACATCCAGGACGTTCATGCCCTTTCCCGCGGGATATCAGAAGAAGAACAAGTCAACCACGCAATAAAAGGCATAGTGGAGGCCGCTATTAATCGACTCATGTATAAGAGTTTTTCCCCCATCGATGGCGTCCCTAACGGATGTCGACGCTTTGAACAAGTAAAGAGTTATCGTATGGCACACCAGTTCAACCATCTTCCAAATACGCCTGCTATTTCGTCATGCGAAGATCTTCACTTTGAGCATCACAAGTCACCGTCCGATAGCCTCGTTCGTATCGCTCGCCGGCAGATCGAAGCCGGGGCGCCGTTTGGCTTCCACACCTGTTCGATCGATTCTCGACCAACGATTTCCCTTGTGCAGTCTGTCGTGCGTGACGAGTTGTAGAACATTTAAATTCAGTCTGTCTATTTCTTCATCGAATGAGACAGCTACGCATTTCCTTAGATTCCTTTTTCGCGACGCCAGTACATATATCGGCCTTCTTCCAACCCATCGTAATGGCGAACATCCGATGAGCGGCCGATAAATTTGTGAAGCCTGTTTTCTTTGCTACTTGGGGTAGCCCAATAATACCGATAATTCGCAGGAGGAGAACAATGTGGTAATGCCCCATCCGACAAAGCTCAAGGTGGATGCATTCATGTCTTAAAAAATGAATGTGGACCTGTCAGGCGGGACATTGCATCTGTGTTACCGGTAATTTTGTCCCTCTGTAAAAATACCGCTGTCAGTTTTAAGCTTGTTCCTGTCGGTGGATATCTCGGCATGACTTTCTTGTTACGATCGTCTTCACCCCAGAACTAATACTTCCATCAGGGTCTGGCTGGCCACCACTGCAGGTTTCCTAGACAACATTAAACATGGGGCCTTCCAATCCCCGTTCCCAAGCCAACAAGTCTACTCTTTACGTGTTGTCACAGTCCGGGTTATCTGTGCGCACAAGATTCACTCTACGTGCCCACGTCATTGGGAAGTCCCTTGCATTATGCTCCACGGATTGTCAGATATTGCATTGTCGGAGCTTTTCTTTCTCGGCTTGCTTCGATGCCGCTGATGAACTCCTCCATGCCCCAGGATATGCTTTCTTCCTTCCCCTCCGACGCCAGCGCTTGCGTTCGCCTTTCTCCTCATGGGTCTTCAAAGTTTCCTTCCAGATCAGTGATCGTGAACGGAGACTAGATTTCACTCATTACTTCATTGCGCATGAAAAGAGCAAGAAATCCTGACTCAGATTGTTACAAAGCCTATCAGTTAACATCAATTTTTATTAAGGCCGAAGCCTTAGATGAGTCATGGGTCGAAAAATCTCTTGTTCGGGGTTATGGCACCAAAATTGGCAAACCGATATCTCTAAGTTGGATGCCAATTGATATCGTGATGGTCGAAAGTGGAAGCCATGACGTTTGGTGAGAGTAGAACCAGCGACATGTAGTGTTAATTTGACGAATATATTTACGGCACTCGAACAAAAGATGCAACATGGAGATATGGGCCATATGTCAAGTAATGCAATGAATGTCTCGTGAGCGCTCAGGATTTTACCTTCATCCCCTTTAGTGCACGCTAAACTGACTGTCAATTTTGTCTTCAATGCTGCACAATTAGTAGCCATTAGGGCAATAAGTGAGCTTTCTCATCTCAGGGTAAATTATGACCATGCCTCACCACTTTCTTTCTTCGAATGACCGAAGAGGACGCGATTAACGACGGAAGGTAATCGAAGTTTAAGAACTATTTTCTTCCCGAACTCATAATTTTTTCTTCTTCTGTCACTCAAACAGGCGAGGAAGCCTTTAGCTATCTTGCTTAAACGAGGCAGCACCACTCTTGCTTACCACATATGCGGTACTTCATATCAATGAAATGTAGCGTCAACATCACCGACCTATGATTAAGTGAACTGTTCGTGGACAGCAATGAGTAGCCGCACACCATTCAAAAGGATTGTATGCTTCAGCTCCGCTTACTCATTCAAATTCACTTCAGTGCTCTTAGCATTTGAGGTAATCCTTGCACTGTTCTCATTGTTAAACCGTTCACAGTTACATTACTGCAATTTTAGGCTTCATTTGCAACATCATTGTTTTGTCAGAGCCTGACACTCCCCTTGACTCCACTGCGCGAATAGTGATTTCGGTGTTCCAACCCACACTCATTCGTACCCCCCCCCCCCCTACTTTGACCAGACTCCATTTCAATACATCCGCCACTGAGCTAGAGGCACACACTGGTCATAACACGCTGCGAGTCAGCAATCGAACGAGAAACCATCTGCACTTCTAGCGGTTACAAAAGTGCTAACTTGGTCTGTTGAAACCACACCCCTGAAACTTGTCAGGAATAGGTATTTGTCTTCTCTTCAAAGATTATGGATCGTTCCCTCCAGTCTTGTCATCGTAGACATCCTGTCGAATGCGCTAGTGATGTTCGCGAGCCCCTTTCTTCAGTCATACCTGCTGAGAAAGCCAGGTCTGATATCTCACTGATGAGAGGAGACTTAGTCTGTGCTGAATGAAAGTCGCCCATTGACCGATGCGCGCTCAGCACGTTCTGAAATCCGTCCTCGTACATCCTGTCCTAAGGTCTTGGTAAGATCCCTGCTACAAGGCGTCCTCTCCACTTACCTCGGTGCTGTGTGGATCAAATGTCGTGGTCTCTTCATCATCATCATCATCATCATCATCATCATCATCATCATCATCATCATCAGCCTGGTTACGCCCACTGCAGGGCAAAGCCCTCTCCCATACTTCTCCAACAACCCCGGTCATGTACTAATTGTGGCCATGCCGTCCCTGCAAACTTCTTAATCTCATCCGCCCACCTAACTTTCTGCCGCCCCCTGCGACGCTTCCCTTCCCTTGGGATCCAGTCCGTAACCCTTAATGACCATCGGTTATCTTCCCTCCTCATTACATGTCCTGCCCATGCCCATTTCTTTTTCTTGATTTCAACTAAGATGTCATTAACTCGCGTTTGTTCCCTCGCCCAATCTGCTCTTTTCTTATCCCTTAACGTTACACCTATCATTCTTCTTTCGATAGCTCGTTGTGTCGTCCTCAATTTGAGTAGAACCCTTTTAGTAAGCCTCCAGGTTTCTGCCCCGTAGGTGAGTACTGGTAAGACACAGCTATTATATACTTTTCTCTTGAGGGATAATGGCAACCTGCTGTTCATGATTTGGGAATGCCTGCCAAACGCACCCCAGCCCATTCTTATTCTTCTGATTATTTCCGTCTCATGATCCGGATCCGCCGTCACTACCTGCCCTAAGTAGATGTATTCCCTTACGACTTCCAGTGCCTCGCTGCCTATTGTAAATTGCTGTTCTCTCCCGAGACTGTTAAGCATTACTTTAGTTTTCTGCAGAATAATTTTCAGACCCACCCTTCTGCTTTGCCTCTCCAGGTCAGTGAGCATGCATTGCAATTGGTCCCCTGAGTTACTAAGCAAGGCAATATCATCAGCGAATCGCAAGTTACTAAGGTATTCTCCATTAACTTTTATGCCCAATTCTTCCCAATCCAGGTCTCTGAATAGCTCCTGTAAACACGCTGTGAATAGCATTGGAGATATCGTATCTCCCTGCCTGACGCCTTTCTTTATTGGGATTTTGTTGCTGGCTTTATGGAGGACTACGGTGGCTGTGGAGCCGCTATAGATATCTTCCAGTATTTTTACATATGGCTCATCTACGCCCCGATTCCGTAATGCCTCCATGACTGCTGAGGTTTCGACTGAATCAAACGCTTCCTCGTAATCAATGAAAGCTATATATAAGGGTTGGTTATATTCTTCACATTTCTCTATCACTTGATTGATAGTGTGAATATGGTCTATTGTTGAGTAGCCTTTACGGAATCATGCCTGGTCCTTTGGTTGACAGAAGCCTAAGGTGTTCCTGATTCTATTTTCGATTACCTTAGTAAATGCTTTGTAGGCAACGGACAGTAAGCTGATCGGTCTATAATTTTTCAAGTCTTTGGCGTCCCCTTTCTTATGGATTAGGATTATGTTAGCGTTCTTCCAAGATTCCGGTACGCTCGAGGTCATGAGGCATTGCGTATAAAGGGTGGCCAGTTTCTCTAGAACAATCTGTCCACCATCCTTCAACGAATCTGCTGTTACCTGATCCTCCCCAGCTGCCTTCCCCCTTTGCATATCTCCTAAGGCTTTCTTTACTTCTTCCAGCGTTACGTTCGGGATTTCGAATTCCTCTAGACTATTTTCTCTTCCATTATCGTCGTGGATGCCACTGGTACTGTATAAATCTCTATATAACTCCTCAGGCACTTGAACTATCTCATCCATATTAGTAATGATATTGCCGGCTTTGTCTCTTAACGCATACATCTGATCCTTGCCAATTCCTAGTTTCTTCTTCACTGTTTTTAGGCTTCCTCCGTTCCTGAGAGCATGTTCAATTCTATCCATATTATACTTCCTTATGTCTGCTGTCTTACGCTTGTTGATTAACTTCGAAAGTTCTGCAAGTTCTATTCTAGCTGTAGGGTTAGATGCTTTCATACATTGGCGTTTCTTGATCAGATCTTTCGTCTCCTGCGATAGTTTGCTGGTATCCTGCCTAACGGAGTTACCACCGACTTCCATTGCACACTCCTTAATGATGCCCACAAGATTGTCGTTATTGCTTCAACACTAAGGTCCTCTTCCTGAGTTAAAGCTGAATACCTGTTCTGTAGCTTGATCTGGAATTCCTCTATTTTCCCTCTTACCGCTAACTCATTGATCGGCTTCTTATGTACCAGTTTCTTCCGTTCCCTCCTCAGGTCTAGGCTAATTCGAGTTCTTACCATACTGTGATCACTGCAGCGCACCTTGCCGAGCACGTCCACATCTTGTATGATGCCAGGGTTAGCGCAGAGTATGAGGTCTATTTCATTTCTAGTCTCGCCGTTCGGGCTCCTCCACGTCCACTTTCGGCTATCCCGCTTGCGGAAGAAGGTATTCATTATCCTCATATTATTCTGTTCCGCAAACTCTACTAATAACTCTCCCCTGCTATTCCTAGTGCCTATGCCATATTCACCCACTGCCTTGTCTCCAGCCTGCTTCTTGCCTACCTTGGCATTAAAGTCGCCCTTTAGTATAGTGTATTTAGTTTTCACTCTGCCCATCGCCGATTCCACGTCTTCATAGAAGCTTTCGACTTCCTGGTCATCATGACTGGATGTAGGGGCGTAGACCTGTACAATCTTCATTTTGTACCTCTTATTAAGTTTCACAACAAGACCTGCCACCCTCTCGTTAATGCTATAGAATTCCTGTATGTTACCAGCTATAATCTTATTAACCAGGAATCCGACTCCTAGTTCTCTTCTCTCCGTTAAGCCCCGGTAGCACAGGACGTGCCCGCTATTTTTCACTGTATATGCTTCTTTTGGCCTCCTAACTTCACTGAGCCCTATTATATCCCATTTACTGCCCTCTAATTCCTCCAATAGCACTGCTAGAGTCGCCTCACTAGATAACGTTCTAGCGTTAAACGTTGCCAGGTTCATATTCCAATGGCGGCCTGTCCGGAGCCAGGTCTCTTGGTTCAGGTAAAATAGGAACACTTCCAGCAGTCGTGATGTAGCACCACCATAGTCTTCCGGCAATGATTCTCGACAGAGTCGTAGTCCATGGCCAACACATGAAGTCATAAATTGGGGCCCTACCAGTCGTTGTGTGAACCACCACTGCAATCGCTGCCCCCACTGCCGGTGTCTCCCGCCATAGTTGGCACCTGCCGTGAGTTTGTATGAGGCGCTGACATAGACGGTCCGGCCAACACTGCTACGGGAGGTTGAGAACTCTCTTCCAGGAACACAATGCTGAAGCAAGCTGTGACCCGTGAAGGCCATGGCATTCTGCCTGCAGCTCAGTTTTTTTTATCGGAGCCACCAACATCGACATCTATACTACTGTATTCGCATGCTGTCGCATGGTCTTTACCTATTCTAACCTGTACGGAATATTTATAATTCTTTGTAGCAGATAGCGTAATTTCAGTCACTGAACTGAATTTCTCCGCACCGGACATTAGTTGCACGAGATATTGAGATACATAAACGACTCATCCATAAATGTTCAGTGATTTCCTTTTCATTATTTACTTTACGGCACATATTACAATTTAGCAAATGTAATTGATCTGGTCGGAAAACGGATTCATTTGGAACGAATTTTCGGTCTGGCATCAGCTTCGACATATTAGTTCGCGTGGTTGGCATTAAAATACACGAGCATCCCCGCTACTTATGTACTTCAAACACCAAACGTCCTTTTCGTAAAAACGTAAAGGTTTCACGGAGTGTATCTCGAAACCAGTGTGATCATCAGCATTCCCTTGAAGTAGGTATGCTTTGTACACTCACCGGCTATAATTACCACATTGTAGTATGTAACGCAAATTAAAATTATTGGGGGCAAGAGTTCATAGTAAAAAAAATATTAGTTTCGTTTATTAGCAAGCTATGGCATTTCTCTTTCTTGTGCGAGTAAAGTGCTTCATCTAGTAATTTAGCACAAACATACAATTACGCTATAGACTACAGGAAATTCCAATCAGTTCCCTATATCTAAATAACCGGCCCCGCATATCTGTAATAAATTAATGTACAACAAACTGTTATACACAGTAAAGGGAACGTGCAGAAAATGTAACGTTTTTTTACCAGTGCTACAGGCGATTCGCTAATACAGGCAACACAAACGGCCGCGATACGTTCAAAATCATTGATTGGGTCAGCTGGCTCTCAGTTTAGCTCACAATGACACTGTCTTTCTTTAACGAGTGTGAAGTATTTCTGTTCCTTGCACAGAATCGTGAGCAAACCATCTGGTGTAAATTTGTTAGCTTTGGCGCTGCGCTCACGCAGCCCATCATTTACACAATATATCGGACAATATGAATTTTGGCAGAAGTTAAACAAACGTGGCAGGCAGCATAAGTTCAGCATTAAAAAGAAATGCCAATGTTTACCTGGC
Source organism: Dermacentor variabilis (assembly GCF_050947875.1). Classification (NCBI taxonomy): domain Eukaryota; kingdom Metazoa; phylum Arthropoda; class Arachnida; order Ixodida; family Ixodidae; genus Dermacentor; species Dermacentor variabilis. Next base: position 85,201,184 of record NC_134574.1, on the reverse strand, counting down.
AAGATAATAATGGCCCCTCTCTTTTGCAGTCGCGTTTTTTTGGAAAGATGTCGCCCGTACAGTCTTGGACACGCAGAAAGAAGTGTTTGAGGAGAGAAATCTGCAAGACCCCGACAGTGCTCGCGGGCCGTCCGTTAAAGGTAAGGTTAGGGGAGGAGTAAATGATGGCAACACGCACGACGCTTTTTCTGTCATTCTGTAGCGAAAACGTCGTTCTTCTATGTTCGTCTATGAACGTGGCGCGCAAAAATTGCTATATTGTCTCACATATCGCCTCTTAGAGCTCGCCGGGTGCGTTTCGCTTCTCGGCGAGCTGACTCGCGACAGCGAGCGCGTTGGTGCCGCGCCCAACACCTTGACATTGTTAGGGCACCAGAGTGAGGGCTGTTTTGATTTTTTCATGTCAAGCGGAAATGTACTTATAGTCAATGAAAATTGATTCAGGAAAAAATTATTCCAAAGGACTTATTCGCTTACCAGGCGCCGAAAAGATAGGATCACAATTACGACGGTGCAAGATATTCTTCAATTTGGCAACAAGCGAGAAACCTACGGAGCGGCAACGATATTTGACTTATCACAACGTGCTCACCCAGGAGTATAGTTGATGTTATGTTTGTACTAGTTCCGTAGATGATCTAGGGCGAACTGTGTGGAGGCCCGTAGGAGTTGTAAACTTGAAGAAACAATAAAAAAATCTGCATGAGTACTTCCTGACGCAATTGGCACTGACACATAAAATTACCTGGAGGATAAAATATGATGCAAAGAAGCAAAATACTTCAATATTCAGGTAATACGTAATTTATGTACCTAAATTTTCTATCGTGCCACAAATGCAACGTGAAATCAAACGAAAACATTGTAGCAGGTTGTTGAGACAGTTTTGCAGAGTACTGCATTGTTCTGTTTCCGCAGCCTCCTAAGCTATACCCGACCCGCTTGTTCAGAGGATATTGCGTTGCTATGAGGACCTCAAGGTCGCGGTTCTGATTTCGGCCATACCAGTGGAACATCAAAAGGAGCGAAACGCAGAAGTGCTCGTGGGCTTAGAATTGCTCGTTCAAAAGGCATTAGATGGTCAGAATTATTCCAGGGTCTCTAACTACGGTCTCCCTCGTAATGAAATTTTCGTTTTGCCATATAAAACCCCAGAATTTATTTTGAGCCACTTATTTCTGGTGCGGTAAGTGACGTGGAAAGTCTGAATATTTCGCTGTATTGATTTTGCACATGTTTCAGTTGGTATATTTTGTTCTATTGTACTTGACCTTTTGGGGGCTACCTAAATATCCTGCAACATTGAGAAACCATGCTTTCTTATTGGCAAGGTTAATTATAAAGCAGGACAATTGAAATGTAACGTTTTGAGCACATCGTCTCCAGCAGGTGTTCCTGTTGTTTGCGTGTATTTTTGTTAGGAAAATCCCCTACCGCTGCTCCGATTGCCGGAAGACCGGAAAATGTGGCAATGAAGAATACGATTGGAGCTTTGACGAAAAAGATTCCCTTGCGTCCGTGTTGCACAAACTTCTCACTACAATTGTCCTAGCAGTGCACGTCGCCTTCGCGCAATGGTTGATCTGCGGAAAAACTAACAGACTTAGATTTCGGGCCCATTCAAAGAACCATATATGAAGAAATTTATTCCGGCGATTTCCACTACAGCGTGCGTTGTAATAATATTTTTTTGAATAAACGAAGCAGCTTATGGAGGGGGGGCGGGGTGTGATGGATTTGGTGACTGAGGAATTATGCTGAAATCCCTGAAAGTTCTACTTTTATTGCATCTGTGCGTTTGCCAGTTAGCGTGTTTCGTTCTATGCAAACGACCGTTCATGAAATACATAAATAATCTAAAACAGTTCAAAATAAAAATCATGCTTTCTTATTTATTATGCCAATTAAGAAGCAGCAACACCAGAGACAATGCTCTTACGAAATCGGCTCCTGGAACGCTGGTAGTATTTTCATACATTTACACTTCGAAAATTGAACATCACAGCTACAACTGCCGGAAGACGGCCAATAAGGCAACATGTACTTAAATTGCAGCTTTGACGCGGAAGAATCAATTGCATCACCGTTTGGCGAACTTCTGTTAATTATTGTCTTGGCAATGTGCGATTGTAATGTAATGTAATGTCGTCATGTAATGTCCCGCCAGGGACCATTGAGGTTCAAATAAATAAAAAAATAAAAAAATTATTTCTTCCTAGGGGGGAGGTAGTTCACCGAAGCCACTAATACTTGTATCACCAATTTTTTCCTCAATTGGACGACACCAGCACCAGCTATTGCAGCTCGGGAACCGGTATCAGCAGGATGATATTGTCCTTCACCAAAATGGTAGTTGTCAATGCCCTCCTTAAGACACACTAGGCAGCGGCTTCCTCAACTTATCAAGCAACACGCTAAAAATGGGCAGTAAAAGCAGAGAAGTATTAGCGGAATGATGTAACGGCGACAAAAATGAATACTCGGCGTCAAGTCAATGTTTTGGGACAGCTCGCGCCATGATGTGTGACACTAGCTTTTGTTCTGTGGACGGTATGGCACCATCAGCAGTGAATGCAGGCAATCGCGAATGCGGATGTAAAGTGACTGTTATGGTGAAAAGCATTGCTGTATTTCCTCCCCCCTGTCTCCTCAACCTTCTCTGAAGACAGCGCTATCAGACCAGTCGCTATCGTTAGACTACTACGGCGTCCGCGATTGTGTCCACTCTGTGCGGAGTGGACAATGTACGATTGTGTCTACTCTGTACGCACATCGAGTGACCGTCGCCGGAGAAGAACGCCCCTCCTCCCTCGCTTCAACCCCTGCCTTGCGCGCAACAAGAGAGGGCACACATCCGTTCCGTGTTCCTCGCTCGCGCACGCGGGATTGAACCACGTTCCCTCGCTCACCCTCGCACGCTTTCACTCATACGCAACCTCACGGCGACGGCGACGCTGACACCCACGTCGACGGCAGAAATGCGCCCGGAGTTTCCATATAATTGCTATTGCAAAAAAGCGTAAAGATGGTAAAGAATAAGAGAAGTGGCGACATGAGCACTGTCCTCTTTTGTCCTGTTCCCTGAGCTATTTGTAGTATTACGTCGTTTTAACGTTAAGCCAGGCTAGCATCCGCACTGCAGTGCATTCTTTTATTCGTACATGGTCGTTAATATTAACCTCAAGATTTGGGGGCGCAGGCTTACATTTTTGGTAAACAAACCAACAAATTTACTAGTCAGAACGAACCATTTTCATGAATAAAGTACTTTATATGCACTGTAAAAAAATTTGCCTTATTTTACAGAAAATTTGCTGGTAATTTGTGACCGAACACTCTTCCGTAAATTAAGAACGGTCATTTCCGTAGAACGGACAACTGTAAAAGAGAGACCGTAATACAAGATACGAGTGCTTCTGTATCTAGAAAACGGAAGACTCTGTATTCTGAATCTGTACTATAACCGCTAATGTACGGTGCTTCTCGTATTCAGAAAACGGAACACACTGTATGCTGAATCTGTACTATAACCGTTAAAATACAGGTGCTTGCCGTATTCAGAAAACGAAAGACTCCGTATGCTAAATCTGTACCATATCCGTTAAAGTACAGGTGCTTCCCGTATTTCATCTTGCAGAGCGTATCCATTATTCGAAGAATGCGCCATCGGGGACAAAATTGCCCAGGACGTGCGAGAGTCGACCGAATTGGTGTGCTATTTGCTGGGATCAGCCGTGCCACCATCTGCGTTCGGAATGTGCATACGTGACCCGCTGTTTTGAGCGGTCTTGAGCAGAAATGCAATTTGGTCAACGCTCGCACTTCCAGGGTACTTTTGTCCACGATAGTACATCTCCTTTAATGCAAATGTCATGAAGGCAGCTCATAGTGAAAGCAGCAGGTCACCATTGAGAAAATTGTCTTGCCAACACACTGACATGGCTGCAGAGATAAAACACTTTGCACTTTGTGATATGAATGCACTGCATAGCATATATACAAAAAGGTGCAACATTTCAGTCCTCAAGTTCTTAGATCACAGAAGCAACTTTATTTTCTTCAATCACTCGTCTTGCACTTCTTCCTGGTGAAAGTTGTTCTTGACTCCAAACGCTTGCAAGGATAAACTTGCTGCTGTTAGGAGAAACAAATAGTATTCGTGAATATCCATCCTAAGGAAAGCGGCAAAAAGTATAATCACAGAACATGACAAAGCAGTAACTTCTGTGTTAGAAAAACATGTAAGTAGATCAACATTGTTGGAACAAGGGATGTTGCTGTAGCCAACATTTCGACATAGGTGCTTGTCATTAGGGTAGCAAATGTTTTTCTTGGCTGTGTTGTTTTGGATTGTGCATATCTCACTGGCCCCTAGCCTCATTGGGGGACAAGTAACTGGTGCATATAATAGGTCAAGAGAAGCCAAAGTGTTAAAATAAAGGAAGCAAGGGTGTGCTTAGCAGTGGGGATTGTGATGGAGCGGGTATGAGCAATGCTGTCAGTACTTGCCAAGAGTAGGGGTGACCAAAACAGAAAACGATGTACACATGTAAGCAGTCATTAATCCAGTAGACCTAATCTTCCCAGAAGACAAAATAGGTATCAAGATAAACAGTTTGCACTTTTGGAAAAGGAAAACGAAGAATTAAGGAAAATAAATTTTGTATCAAGATGCATCTGGTTCAGATCACTGCAAATGGTAAATGAAGGCACATTATGAATATATATTTTGTTGAAAGCTGATGAAGAAAAGATATATTAACCAAATATTAAAAAATAGGGACATTAAAATTAAACTGGGTATGACCATAAAACAGTAAAGAACAGCCTGTGGAAAAAAATGGGATGGATAATATAACCAGGTGCAAGATTGCAAAACGTCGAGCGCTGTTTATATTCATGCTGCTGTTGACGGCTTCAAGTTTCTGTCTTCCTGTGGAACCTTTGTCTTACTTGAAGAAGGAAATGGGTCATTTTTTAAACAAGCCAGTTCAAATGCAGTTCAAAGCTTCAGCAGTGTTATAATGAAAGAAAATATTATGGTCAGTTCTCCTGGGTGTGCTTTCATTCAGCAGTTATTTCCACCGGTGTAATTTCAAAATTTAATGGTCTAAATGGACCTTAGCTCCTGGCAAACCATTAGCTAGTCTTGTTTTCAACACAGATGCCTGCACATTATATGTGTTGGCAGCAGTGCTAGCGAACTACATTATACTTGTTGCCGCAACCAAAGTGAAACTTGGTAACAGTGAGTGAAAAAAAAACAGCATTCCACAATACTGATTCAAGTCATCTGGAAAAGTTGCTTAAGTTAACGTACACCCCCTACCCCACAAGACACAATTATTCACCACGCTGACTCTCATGGTGTGAACCATGCTATTACAACACTAGGCATCAAGTGAGGAGAATTAGAGGATAAGAGGGCACAATGCTTTTTGTTAGAACATCAAATGTGCTTTACATAAATGCTACATTCCAACTAACAAAGGAGCAACCGGTTTGTGAGATAGTGACCAATGCATACGAAAGCTAATGACATTCTGTGCAGCAGAACGTTGACGATGAGGTGTTATGCGCACAAGTGCACTCTTTCACACAAAATGACATCCTGCAATCAAACCTTGTGCCAACATTAGAGTTTGAAAAATACCATAGTGGAAAGCAAAGAGTGCTAAATTTGTTGAAAATTACTAAAAATTATTCGATTATTCATTCTCTTTACTGTTCGTTAAAGATTCACAGCTTGTTCCCTACGGGTGCTGTAAACAGGCACCCTGCTTTTACAGTGGTAGCAACAATGATCTGCGGCACAGACAAGAATAAATGCTCATGAAGTTTATGCAAGAGTATACCCTACAAATTACACCCCATTTCACATTCCAATATGGTAGAAGAGGAAGACGAAAAAAACTACTTTCTGGTGGTGGATGCATACCCCAGAATAGAAGAAACAAGTGTACCCGAACCATTGCTGCTGCCGATGCCTGTGCACTAGCAGTTACATATAATATGGCAGTTACAATTGTTTTTCCACAAGCACTGCAAGCTGCGGCCAGTTTACCAGTACACAGCTGTAATAAATTTAGGGCAAGCTAAAGCTCTCTAGTGGATTTATCTCATATGACACAATTGGAATGCAATATTCTGCAAATAAGTGAAGCACGATGTGCCATTCCATACAATGAAACACCTTTGAAGAATCTGAATCACCACCTGCACTCTTAGGCAAAGTTACATTTTGGAGTGCCCCTTCTGCCACACAACAATAATCGTTATTTGCCTTGATGCGTTTCCTTTCTTGAAAACGCCACGCCGGCTACTTTGCTGTCGGGAATGCTATCATGCTGATAACGCGCATGCCGTTCGTTACTGGAAAGCGCAGGGCTCGCAGCGTTAAAGAAAGGAAACGCATAAAGGCAGATGACAATTATCGTTGTGTGGAAGAAGGGGCACTTCAAAGGGTGTAACTCTGCCTAAGAGTGTGGGCTGTGACGAGGGAAAAGAGTGTGTTCTGTGTAAAGTAGTGCACCTGTATAACCTAGAACTTTGGAGAATGCATTTAGTATGAGCTGGGAAGGTTCCTAATTTTAATTGCACACAGTAAAAACCTCCATGCAGTTTTGCAAAACGCAAACCCCCTACCTTTTTGTTGTTCAAACGTAATGACACGTAGGGCCATAACATGTACATTATGGGCTTCGTTCCCAAACAATCAAAGTGAATAGCACCACCCTAAGTGTTATGTGCCTTCTTGTTAGTGTCGAATGCTGCGATCGGCAGAGAAACGGATTTCTGGAGCAATATAATGTATTAGGTACTGTGATCTCACTTCTTTCACTGCTGTTTAAGCATTGTCGGGTCTTAAAGTAAAAAAACGAGGAACAAATACATGCATATTTTACGTCACAACCCTCATAAGTATTTAGTAGTCTGGATTATAAAGGATTCCAGATTTACAACGCAGGACAGATTTTATTCCACTGAAAGAATGGCATCATGCCAATGATTCTGCATTTGGTGCTATAGTTATTTGTATTTAGTTCAGTTGGAATGTGTGTGTATCGTCAGCGATATCGCTTGACATGTTTTAGATTGACTGTTTTCTAAATTTAGGCAAATTCGTATCCGCAAATAACCTTGAATGACACCAAGAACTTGCTTAGCAGGAGTATTTCTAACATTTGCAAGATATGAGGCTCTTGAATGCATATCTAAGCCTGGGGTACACGCGGCCCCCTAATCTCATCAGCAAGTTTCTGGAACTCATCTATGAGGTTTCTTATGATGAATGTAAGGTTGCTTGAACGGAAGAAATAGGGAATTTATAACAGGTGAATTATGCAGCATAAGAATGATGTCAGCAAGAAGCAAGCATCAAGAAGCACTGTCACTCAATGTGCATAGACTATAAAATGCAAGAATTATTTGGGATGATTTAAAATTCTGGCATTGGAACGAAATGTCTTTTAATCTATATATAAACTCTGATTATTCACTCTACTACCACTACCTTCATTAGAAACATTCATAATCATTATCCTATCTATGCTACATCATCCTAGCTACTATTCAAGCCTTCATAAGCTGCTTTTTTTACTGCTAATTCTCTGTGGGAAAGAGGTGTCCGTATGAAGACCATATCATATGCTTATTACCCGTTTTTTTATAAATGATAAGGGAAAAACTTCACACCAAAAATGCATTGAGCTTGAGCAAGTTCTGCGTTTGATGCTGTTGATTCTTTTTTCCCTTTGCCATCATTGACCCACCTGGTTAGCTAAGTAGACAGAAAAGCTGCAGGAGAAAGGTGGGGGTGCCAAACCAGACTTGTGCCCCAGGGGACCTTTTCACGGTCACTGGAGGAACTGCCTGTGGCCTCGGCATCTTCCTTGAGGGCCATGGCCATGTCTAAGAAACCTTGTCTCCACAGGGTGCACAAAGAAAGATAATTTGCTGAGCTAAGTCTTTTTCTTAAAAGAATCCATTTAAGTTGTATTCGTGGCTTTGCACCACAAAACTGACACATGACTGGCCACTCAAGATACTTTATGTGTATTCGCAGGCTTATTCCTTGGAAAAACACTTTTATGTAGCACACAATGAGTAACAGTAACAAAAAAGTGTATCAGGAGGCTTTCATATTGCTCTACAACTTTTCATTGACACATTTCATTTAATTATTTGAGATATTTAATAACTAATTAAGAATTATGTAATTAGGCAGAATGCACAAAATAATCAGAGTATCTCCAAGCGATGGCAAACATTACCTTCATTTTGTCTAGTTACATCGCATTTACATATTTCTAAATCTTGGCGCATGATAGTTAAGACACCCTGTAGATCAAAAAACAATATTAAAATTTTCATAATCATCTCTTGCGTGTTATTGGTGGCTATGGCTGCTTCAAGTTATTCTTTCAGTATGGTAGAAGCAGTTTTGAAGTGAAATTGTTTTGCATCGAGGGCATGTAATCTAGACAATCAAGCAAAAGGTCAAGTTGTGTTTACTATTCAGATGTTTAACTAAGAAGCTGCAGAAAAGGAAACAGGGCACACCTAATAAACAATGCAAAATTTGAAAATTTAAACTGAACAAGAAACCAGTTTTTGAAAACACAGAAAAAAAGCCAGCAGCTTACATCGAATACACCCTTGCTATGTACTCCAAGTTGTTACCGCAATGCTTGGGCACCATATGAACGTAACAATCAACAACTTCAAACAGAATATTAACACCACTAAATGAACTGGCCTTTGAAGATTCTTGATCTGAAATCCTCAACGGCTTGTTCTGGCGTTTAATCTATCAAGCTCAATCTGTATTCTCAAAAGCTGGCTCTCGGCCATAATTTCTCTAAACGCAACATCAGCTTAAATCTCAAGATATGGTTGACCAGTAAATAAAGTCGATAATGCATGGCAAACATCATGAACTCTCTTACATGTTAACCAGAGGGTTCACTCATGCAGCCATGAAATTGTGATGCAGACACGACATATTGAAGCTGGTTTTGTGAAGTGTTTCATGCTTCCAAGGCTTCTTCAGTTGTGAAAGCTGTCTCCACTAGCTAAATAGGCGATGATAATAAAAAAAGAACTTCAAAATGCTCACAATACGTTGGCCATTTGCAAGTAAACAGCAGCCTTTTTGAGCGCCCAGGTTGCCTGGTGCAAATCTGCTATGCCACAGTACTTGCGTTACCCAGTACCAGCCACTTTAAAATGCAATGTGTTCAGAGCCCTTTCCCTCTGTTTTTCTGCTTTGGAAACAGTTTAACATGTGTTCAGTAGGCGTCGAGAAAGGGGACAGAAAACACTGTGCACCACTGATTTCTAACATGTTTTGCTGGATGCAGCACACCGCACCAGATGCAGGTGAAGCCAGTGGAAATGTGATGTCATGCAGTCGCTGGTCCTGGAAGCAGGGCATATGGTGGACTAACTAGTGCGTGCGATCAGATAATATTGCTGCCGAAAAACTTTTCTTTGTGGTTTTTCACATTTTAGGAGGTCTCTACATGTCTGGTAAGCACTTTTATGACAATCTGAACCTGTATACGATAGCGTTCTCTTACATCAAGTTTTTTTCTGATTTACCAGTGTTTCCATTGCACGCCACTTATGTTAACGACACTGTAGACACTACAATGGAAAAATTCTGGACACCTCGAAACACTGCTTGGGTAGTTTATGGCACATCAGGCAGGCATGTTAGGGGAAGAAATGCCACACACCCGTGCAACAAAGTGCTGCCGCAAAGTTGTGAAGCACCAATTTCCGGGACAAGGCCGGCTTCAGTTGAGGGCGCTCGATGTGCTGTTCATCCCCTGTAGTAGAGATCAGTGGTGTGGACCCTTTTATACTGGCTGTCTTTTCTGGTCGGAACCTTGGCAACAGCTTCCACCATACTTTTTTTGAACCTGCAACATGTGCAGAGAAAGTCACATCACTGTGCGTTGATTGTATGGCTTTATTGTTCTACACATTCTATCAAATCATTAAAAAATACAGTTCACACATTTTTACTACTGTATATAGACAGTCTAGTTGCTATACACGCGAAACATTACCATTCCTCTGACAGAATGCAACAATAGAAGCGTACACTGTAAAGCTACACTAAAATTTAAATTGATTTGACACCGTATGAGCATACAGTATGCTTACTGTATGCTCTAGCCCTGTGTCAAGTAAAAGTTAGTTGTCAATCATTTATGGTGTATTTCTACTTATTCTGGGTCATCAAACTGTACAATCAATGTTCCAAGTTTACACATTGTTGGCTTTTGATTGCCTATGTGATCCGTTTCCTACTTATGCATGCAGTAATTCCACGGTAATAAGGAAAAAGAGAATAGGAAATGCCGTGATAATCTTCCACATTTGATGAGGGCAGGAGCAATGGCCAATAGCATGTGGTTGAAGCTACATAAATACTCAGTTTTCACACAGCTTAATTATTCAGCAAGTAATAAAGAGCTATCCTGTGCACCTCTGCATGACCAATAAGATCCGACTACTTGACACTGCACTAAGGCTGCCGCTTGGTACTGTTCGGCAGTTCAGCTTTGGTTTTCTGATATACAGAACTGTTTAGGTACCAGTAGTTTACTTTGCGATAAAATGGAGCTTGGAGCACTGGTCATTTGCACATAAATAATGCGACAGCAAATATAACACAAGGATAGGAATATGGGTCTCTCGGAAAAAGTACATACACATTATGATTATAATGTGATGTGATGCCACAATGAAACAGAAAGCAACGCATAGAAGTGGACGGCGCTTCCATGCCACCAAGGTTATTGGACAGACAGTACTTAAGAAGTGCCCGCAACACAATGTGTTGGCGGGCTAGTTGTTGTGAATCCATAAATACTTTGTTAAGCGCAAAGCAATGGACACAAGAAAGACGACCAGCACAAGGCGCTACACTCAACTGACATCACCTTATTGTGTCGCTCCTTTATAAATAGTAGAATCTAGAAGAACATGCGCAGTGAGCACCATGTGCAGAGACCACCAACAACCAATCACAAGAGCGTACTCATGCGACGGGATCCAAAAAACCATACTAAGCACTGCACAAGGTTAAAGAAGGCACACTAATGCACTGTGACCCCAATGACTGTATGAAGAAAGCTTCCAATAACTCTCGGGCGGTGGTATCACAGCACTTTTTCAAAATCGTAGTATCACGAAACATGGCTTTGCACTTCCATATTTTACAATGTTGAGCCAAATGGGAACCTGTGCCTGTTGGTATGGATCGATTAGGTTCGCAATGTTTCGTGATACTACGATTTTGAAAAAAAGCCGTGATACCACCGCCAGAGAGTTATCGGAAGTTTTCTTCATACAGTCATTGGGGTCACAGTGCATTAGTGTGCCTTCTTTAACCTCGTACAGTGCTCAATATGTTTTTTTTTGGATTCTGTCGCATGAGTGTGTTTTTTTGATTAGATGTTCGTGGTTCCTGCACATGGTGCTCACAGCGCATGTTCTTCTAGATTCTGCTGTCTACAAAGGAGGGACGCAATAAAGTGATGTCAGTTGAGAGTAGCGCCTTGTTCTGTCGTCTTTCTTGTGTCCGTTGTTTTGTGCTAAAAAAGCAATGATGTATTCCTTGTGTGCGTTTGAAGACGGCTCCACACGCAGTAGCGATTCAAGTATTGCTGCCCAGTGGTTTAGCTCGCCGCAGTTTGAAGTGCCACAAAACATAAGGAGAGAAACCTGCATTATAGTCTTGTTGCAAACAAGAATATAACGTGAAGTGCATTCTGAGGCCAGAAACTATAAAAAAAAAATTTCATGATGCACCGCTGTGCAGGGTTTTATAGCAAAGTCAAATACATTTAGTGTAAATATCACACTATGATGGTGCACAATGGTGGTAATCTGTAATAACATAAAAGGTGCCTTAAGGTTACAACAAAAGCTGACATTACTTAATAATAGCCCTGTAAAATTTAGCATGCAGGGGCACCGCTTGGTTAAACAATAGTGATGTATTGTCTATGTACACAAGTATTACCCACGCATTTTTGCCATTGTCTAAATGGCATAAATGAATGGGTAATACTTATATACATAGATATTACATCTCTATTGTTTAACCAAGTGGGTAAACTATGTCTGCCTGACACAAGATTAGAATTAAACCATAAATTATATATAGTCACCCCAACAGTAACACCTCATTTGAACTTCACAGTAAGTAGACGCCTGTGGATGCCAGCCTCCCCCAATGCTAAACTGTGCTGCATGCTCTACAGAGAAATTATAGTGGTATCACTCAACTCTGAAGCAATTCAGGACTGCAGCACTGTAGAAGACATCTACAAATGTCCCATTTCATGTATAACAGCCTGAATTGCTTGCACATCTTACCAAGTGCAAATTAAAATTTCTTCTTGTTTAGCATTTTTGCCTGCTAGACCACAATCCAATGTCATCAATATATTAACATATTACCTCAAAGAACCTAATTTGGCTTATAGATTAACACCTTTGCATACTGCCACAGCTGCACTCTGTCATATGCGTTGCAATCATAAAGGAGTGCTGGTCCACCAGCACTCCAATGTCACTAACAGTGATCACCTACACAGCTAGGTAAATTGTCATGATTCAGGTGGCAAATAGCTAAGAGAAAAAAAAATCCACTCACCTTGTGAGCTACAATACTGCAATAACTTGAGAGAGATGGACCCACTGCAGGCAGCAGACCTCTTCTCAGCTCCAGCACAACAGCAACTTGCCTTTCAGTAAAAGAAAAGGATTGATTAGTAATGATAAGTTACCTTGTTTTTGCTGAGTATCAATACAATCTGACTTTCATGCATATCCACTCTCCGCTTTAGTAATACAACTGAATTATTCGTCAAATAAAAGAGTCTATGATGATACCATTCGCTTCTCTTGTATGTCCAAATTTTTTCGCACTGATACCCCGTTTACTGCTTGCTTACTGACGCGAATGCCTTGACTGCCCAGACATCATTCGAAGCAACACGTCTTGCTGTACAGCAAAAAGTTGCACCGAGGAAACACAGCAGAGGAGCCAGAGCAAAGGACCTTTTTTCTGGTCACAATTAAAACGTGCACCCAAGCAAGAAAGTAACGATCACAGGTAGTGAGCGACTGCTATTGCCTCGAACGTTTATTTCCGTATTTTAACAGAAGTTCTTGTATCGGATACAGTATGCTCTCAAGCCAATACAAGCGTCAATACAAGAGCTCAACTGAACGCAGTTTTATTCTACGCTTTTAACGCGAGTGAACAAAAGGTTAGAAGTACCTCACGGAAATTGCGATCGAGCCAATCGCGCTACGACTGGAATCGATCTGAAAAGATAGGGTGATCCCTTTCCCCATTCATGCGTCATTTTTGCCCTAAGACGTTGCATAGTGGTCTTTTGAAACACTATTTCTGTTCGCGACACCGGCTTACCACACATCATTTTAACACCTACGTTATGCAAACCAAAGAAAATTAAAATGGGCTTACCTCATGAGCAAGTTACGAGCGCGCGTAGACTGTTGAACACCCGTTGAGAGCAAGCAGGCTATCCGTGTCCAAGCGCATACGTGCACCCAAACACAGGACAACTTCTTCGATGCCGCAGCGTGCAGAGTTTTGTACACGAAGTGAAAGACATCCAGCGAAAATATCTCCGCGCGATGACGGCAAATGACGAGCGCACAAGCGTACACAACACAGCGACAAATTCGGAACTTTGCCAATTCGAACGTGCCGAGACCCAAGCAGCGTAACCATCCATCGTTTCTGTTCTTCGCTCCCGATGCGTCAATCTCTCTTTCTTGGGGTCTTGCTCCACTCTTGAGTACAAATCAAGAGATATTTACGGCGAATTAACAACATTTACAACACGACTCGAAAAATGCCGGCTGACTACAGATGTGCACCTCCGCCTGCCACTCCTAACGGACGCGCAGCGCGTGCTGCTCCCTGGTGCCGCACTCTGAGCGCGGAGAACCGAACAGAATCGGTTTCGTTTTCGCATTTGTGCTCTAGTTACTGGAACTGCAATATAATTGCTTGACAATTAATTGAATTCTAAAAGAGGAGAACGCTTTCTCTCCGACAAGTTAGTGCGGTTTATACAAAGGGAGAGAGAATTCAAAAAGCAGAAAGGCAGGGAGGTCAACCAAAGCATTCGCTACTGGCGATAGCAAACCCCTGTGCTACAATGAAGTGCGAAGCAGTGCACTGCGATGCGTCCATAAGCTCTAGTACAGTGATAACTTGGGCTGGTTGGTGCATGTAATGAACGGGTAAATAATGAGTTGCGTCATAACATTACCCATGCATAAAGCACATGGAACTAATGGTGTTGCATTCTAGGTCAAAAAGAAATAAAGCTTGAATCGTTACATCTCGACACTGGGCATTCTTTCTTTCCGTATTATTTTTTTTCCTTTTGACAGTATACACAGTACTAGCACGGTAATAGGTCCTTTATCTTCAGTCAGCTTCCAGTAGTTTACACACATGTCGGTGCATGTTCGCGTTCTTTATTCTACCGTACAAGAACGAGCGCGCTTACCGGTCTTGTTTCATGATGAAGCGCCAAATGTTTGCGATTACATCTTATCGCAAGAATTAACACATGAACAGTGAAGATTATGCGTAATCGATTTGTCTCAATGAATGGGCAGTTATTGTCAGAGACGAGATATTTTGTAAATATCATGGGAATGAGTTCAACCAACTACATTGCAGTTCAACAGTGCCCTTTGACACTTGGGTTAATTGCTTGCCGCATTCGAAAATTTCCTCCGACCATTGTACTTGGATCTATAGGCCGCCAGTCCCCTTCGAGATCATTTATTGCCAAATGTAAACGCAGTTACGGTCATTATACCACTCCCTGCGTTTCGGTACTGATTTAGAGTGCGCACAATTTTTGGCGTATAGAGCACCAATGTCATTCCCAGTGCACCAGCACCTGAGTGCCGCAAGCTTGTTTACGTATGCACGTATGTCCCCGGCTCTTCATTCACTTAAACATATATGCTGTGTTATTAACTACAAAGCGCTTAATTTGAGAACATTGCGAGAACACGCATATATTTGCGCATATGATCAGCGTTACAAAGCCCATATGCGCGGCAAACTGCGACCGGAATAGAAGATGCGTATATATATTTATACGATCTGTTATTGCAGCTTTTGGTAGAAGGCTAGCTCTCACATTTTGTACGCATCTTCATAATGCGTACAGTTTGCGTTTTCAATAAAGTATTGTTACCTGAAACTTTATGAGTACGAGCGCTCATTCAGACAGCTTAAATTTTCTCACAATATACGGATGTTCACATAACAAAAATACGGGATTCTCTCTGTTTCGTCCAAAACAGTGTATAGCCGTTATATGATTACAGTGAAAATGTCCGTAAAGCTGAATACGGAGAGCACTTTCCGTATATTAACGGCAGATTTTGCCGTATTTTTGAAATATGACATACTTTCCGTATTTTTATCTGCAGTTCTCCGTATAATGACAGAAATCCTCCGTAAAATTACGGAAATTTTTTACAGTGTGGTTAGACTGACTGGGAAAGCGAGCCCCAATATGCGGCCAAATATTAAAAAATAACGCAAGAGTAGCCAATATTCGGCAAGTGATTTGCGTTTTATGCCCTGAAACTGACGCGATTAATGGCGGTTGCGGGGCCGATATATTAGTGCCTGAATGAGTAAGGGCAAGGCGCAAAAGACCAGGACTTAAGAAGGACACATACGACAGGTCCTATCGTTTGTGTCCGTCTTCAGTCCTGGTCTTTTGCGCCTTGCCTTTACTCTTCAACCAACTAGCCCAAGCAAGAGTTTTACTTGAGGATACTAGTGCCACTGTCACCGCCACGGCCGTGGTTCTGACAGTGTCACTTGTACTTACATTACATCAGCTTACATTAGTGCTATGTGTAATCGTGTGGATCGAGGAGGACACTAATGTCTATATTAAACGATGCAGACGAAAGCAGCTGATGTGCATGTAAACTTCTTTAAATGGGGATGTACCGTTAGTACTCCAGTGTTATTACAGCCATCTATAGGGCATTATGCAGCAATTGAACGTATGATGATTTCCTTTCACGATGTCAAGAAGCTTCTTGGTAATATTGATCAATCCAAAGCGATAGGTCCAGAGTGTATGTCTTCCAAAGTATTGATGAATTCCGTTCAACTGGTGTCCGTAGGTCTGGGTATTTTACAATAAATCTCTGACTGATGAGGATGCTACATAAAGACTGGAAGCTCGCTAACATTGGACCAGTTTAAAAAAAAATGTTTCTAGAGCTGATGCGTCCCATTACAGGCTTATATGACCCTCCCGCCAGTGTTGCAAAACGTTTATCAAATTACCTCCTCGGCGTTAATGAAACACGTTACCCTAATTGCAACATTCGGGAAGAATCAACATATTTTCTTAATGACTTACTAAAGAAATATATTTTACTTTGTAACCTGAACACTTACTAACAGATAAGAAATGTTTGTATTTCCATAAGAGCTTTCAATAAAATCTCACATGCAATATTCATGCGTGTGAACCTAAACGTTCACAACTCTGTTCAAAACTGGCTAATGCCTTAATAACTATCGCGAAACAGAAAGTTGTGCTGACTGAATTACCCTCTCTTTTTTAACACACTGCAGGGCCATCACGGCCCAATCAAGAGTGGTCAAGCGGAAAGCTTTTGTTTACGTTTCTAGTGTTGATGTCTCCTCTAAATTGCGGCAAGAACCTTCGTTTGGCCAGCCCTTGTTCCTCATCTTTATTATTGGTAATATGCCAAAATAAAACATGTAAACTGTACGGCTATTCACCCATGATTGTACTTTGTAAGGAATAGTGACTAATCAGGTCGATTAGGCACCTTTGTAGGAAAATGTCCATCGTATTCAAAAGCAGTGTGTTTTATATAACCCATTTATTTAACTGGATTCTATGCATGTACTCTGGGGTGTTATTTTGTAAGGATGGATCGTGGTCTCAGAACATTGGTAGCCTTGTTAGTAGAGCCGGTGCCTTCCTTTCCACATGCACTCAAACACTTGGAGCGGCATGTTAGATAGACCGCCTATAAAGCCTACGTAAGGCATGCCTACTATTAGAGTATGCCTACCCTGTTTGGGGCCCATCCCAATGTGTGAGTAATAATAATAATATTTGGGGTTTTACGTGCCAAAACCACTTTCTGATTATGAGGCACGCCGTAGTGGAGGACTCCGGAAATTTTGACCACCTGGGGTTCTTTAACGTGCACCTAAATCTAAGCACACGGGTGTTTTCGCATTTCGCCCCCATCGAAATGCGGCCGCCGTGGCCGGGATTCGATCCCGCGACCTCGTGCTCAGCAGCCCAACACCATAGCCACTGAGCAACCACGGCGGGTAATGTGTGAGTAGTCATCTATTTGAGCGCATAGAATCTAATGCCACAAGGTATGTTCTGGGGAAGTACAGGTTGTACGATAACGCGCCAATTATGAAGAAAGAGCTAGGGTGGGCTCCTCTTTGCGAACGCCGCGAAAACCTCCCCTTAAAACACCTCCAGAAACTCTATAGTGAGCAAAGCAAATTTCGCCCGCGTAGTACATAGAACCGCCAGGTTACATACCTGCCCGAGGAGACAACGCTTTCAAAATTAAGCAGTGCCTTCCCAACACAGATGTTTTATCGCGATTAGCAATCTTTTCCTACTTGAATCATTGGCTATCTATCTATCTATTAAGCACTTTATTAAATCGCGCCTTTTGCCTGAAAATTCTGCGACAATAATGTTTGTAGAAAGTATAAGAGAATTATGCTCATTTCACAATTCGTTACGTTGATTAGTTTTCTATTGCATTAAGGAGGAAGAACTTCTCAATGACATTCTTCGTTATTTCATTTCACAAGCAATAGACCAATCGCGCAAAGTAGAATACAATTTGCGCATTATAATATTGCTGACAATTTCAGTTCTGATTAACTCTTATTTTGTTTAGTTCGGCAGGTTGAGATGTGCCAGGAAACTGGTTACCACAAAACATAAAGCATTACTTTTTCCTTTCTAAAAGTTTTGTTTGCGTAATAGAAAGTAACAACAATAAACCATTGTGCTGCGCAACAATTTAACTACTAGATATTCATGTCGTAAGTAGTGAAGAGGAAACTTTCGTTACCTTTTTGATTTCGAGAAAACTGGATGTATTTGGCATTGCACGAAGATGTTTGAGATTTGCGTCTTCGAATCCACGTGAAAGTGAAATGGCTACAAATAAGAGATGTACCGTCAGCACAGCTTTCATTGCGATGCGGTTTCCCGCTGGCTAAACAAGTGATGCTTCTTAAAAGTCTTGAGAATATTATGTAGACCACGTGCACAGCAGTCCAGATCATGACTAGAGAATGGCATATGGCCCCTTCTTTACAAAGAATAAGATATTGTTTCCTATTACGAATGCACTGATTTCCGAAGCCCTGCGCAACAATAGCAGCCAGGGTTGATGTCTGATGCAAGAGTAAGATTGTGTGCCCAATGCGCACAAAGGGATGAACACGGAGATTTTGTAACTGCGAGGCATAAGATCAATATTTAATTAAAAATTGACAGAGACCTCTTTAAGATATGTAAATTTATTAGTACAAAAATAATAAAAACTTCCCGCCCGTGATTCGAATTTCGGACCTAAGGATCCCGAGCGCAGCATCTTACCGCTGCACCCGCCGAACGTGCTTAGCGGAGTACATCTTGGCTTTGTCAACAGTAAAGATCGCTGTCTGCGTTGCTGTTTACATTTGTATTTTAAAAGCCAAGATGTGCTTTCCCTCCACCGCGTCAACTTCCGCATCTCTAGAAGAGCGAAAGTGTTGTTACCTTCGACACGTATATCGTGGAGTGCTAGAACATCGATATTGCTTTACGGTATCCATATTAAATGAGAAATTCTGAAATAGACATCGGTGACAGGGGATACCGTTAAAGTTGTTACTGCTAATTTCGGCACTGGTCTCTCGCTCGTTACACTTTTGAGCGCGCATATAAATGATGTGTTCGATGCAAAATAGCTACATAAGTACTCGTGGATGAGTATTCATTCTGACAGCGTACTGGTTTCTCACGGCAGTGCTGCACCAGAATAATGAGACCCGAGCGAGACAGCTTTTCACGCAACTTTGTGGAACAACCCAAAACTTCTTTTCAACTTCGCATAAGCGTGTGCAATATTTCTGAGAAATTAACTAATGTGTCAGTGTAACCGCACATGCAAGTCCACAGGCCTGTGTGCCACATCTCACCAAAAAAATACAAAAGGGATAGGCATCCATTCCCGCAGATGGTATAATTTTGATCAGCGGCCGATTATGAGGATGCCGGTAGGGCGTTGATGGTGCCGCGTCGTCACGGCACAATTATAACAATTGGCCACGCCGACTTTAATACCGGTGACGGTGCTATCAACATTGCTAGCTTAAGAGAAGCATGGTTGAATACCGCACAAGAGAAAAGTACAGTGTAACCCACCGATGCGAAACTGACATACAATATTAAAGGGCCGCGATGGAAAGCGCTTCTGTTGCGGCTTCTGAACTATTAGCCATCGCGACCGAGTGTTTCTGTGGCGACGTCAGAATTGCTGTCGTAACGTCAGAGTCGCTGTCACGATAGAAAGCTGTTGTTCCGACTTCAGAATTCTTGTTGTCGCGACAGAATGCTTCTGTTGCGACTTCAGAACTCTTGGTCTTCGCGACAGAGTCCTTCTGTTGCGAGATCAGAATTTGTGTAGTAACGTCAGAAATGCCTGTCGCAACTACGGAAACGTCAGGAACTTTTGTCGTACAACAGACATTTCTGTAGTTGCGACATGAATGCCTGTTGTCTTTTTCATCTGGGCACTATAAAAGTTTGTCGCATCGCATAATTTCAGTGCACTTCTTTTGTCATCATTGGGTACATATTGCGACGATAGGTTTCTGTCGTACAACAACATCTTTCTGTAGTACAACAGAAGTTGGTCGCATTACTTAAGGAACACTTCTGTTGTGACAATTAGGGGCCTGTTGCCACAGTAGGTTTGTGTAGTATTTCAATAGCTCTCTTTAGCACTACAGAAGTTTGTCGGGTTACTGCAGGAACATTTCTGTTGGGACAACAGAGTGCCTGTTGTGATGACAAATTTTTCAGTAGTACAACAAAATCTGTTGTAGAGCTTCAGCTTTGGACATACGACAGAGTGTACTTCTGTAGTCACAGCAAGAAATGTATGCTGTACATCAGAATCAGGAATCTGTAGTTACTACCGAAAAATCCTGTTGTACAACAGAAATTTCTGTAGTACTGAAGGCAACCTCTGTTATCATATTCAACTGGGTTGGTCCTTCGCTGAGGGTGCCATGCTGTCTCTCGTCATGGTGACGTGCTCTGCAATGGTTCCGCAGCTAAGGAAGGAATTATTCCGAATACCTATACTTCACCTAGCTGCCATATCCTATCCTGGCGACTACTGCTTGCCACCAACCGAGCTTGTTCCTGTCCAGGAGTGCTTCGCCGATAATGCGATGGCCGGCCCCTGTGACGAAGATGCGATGGTGGGCGCTTTCACAGCTTCCATGTTCTTGCGCGCTGCTACAATCCTCTGGCAGGGCGGTTGCGTCACGAGTCACTTGTCACCTGATATCCACTTCGCATCTTCAACTTCATCAACAGCGCGAATAGGCACTCGACTTAAACCAGCGCTCCCAACTCAGTTCTAAGTGGGCATGGGCGCACGATGAGATTGATCGCCTAACACATCAATTTGTTCATTCCGCAAGTCAGTTGTCATTGCATATTAAGACTAAAATCTGACGATTTATTTATATTCGCGCTTCTATTCAGAGAAAAAAAATTAAATTATGGGATTTTACGTGCCAAAACTACTTTCTGATTATGAGGCTTATTATGAGGATTATGAGTGGAGGACTCCGGAAATTTTGACCACCTGGGGTTCTTTAACGTGCACCTAAATCTAAGTACACGGGTGTTTTCGCCCCCATCGAAATGCGGCCGCCGTTGCCGGGATTCGATCCCGCGACCTCGTGCTCAGCAGCCCAACACCATAGCCACTGAGCAACCACAGCGGGTAAGTATTCAGAGAAGCAATGGTTGGCTATTTTGGTTCTTTAATACTGAAAGTAATTCCGGGCCTCCAAAGGAACAACCATCGTATCCTCAGGACAACATTCATTTGGGCTAGATGGTGCATACTTGAATTACGAAGGAACAGCGCCAACGAAGACGATCACAAGTGGGGAGAACGACACAGGACAACACAGGATCGTCTTCGTTGGCGCTATTCCTTCGTAATTCAACCATCGTATCCATTAGGTATACATAATCCACCGTGTACAATAAGTGCATAATGTTCTGAAAACTTTATGGACTTGAATGAAAGGTCCTAAAGAATGAAGGATAACCAAGAAGCTATGCTAGACGCTATTTCTGAGCTAAAAATACATAAAGAAAGTTTGGCTGATGCTATATGTGAAATTAAAGTAAGGCTCGTGAACGTATAAACTCAGACGGGCAATTTCGCAACATGGTAGCATGAACGCGATGATGCGAGCGAGCCGGTTGTCAGCATAGTAATCGTCGCTGTAGCCCTGCGCTAGCCACTGTATGATGCGGAAGACCACTCGCGCAGTAATAATCTATTTGGGCGGTTTAACGAGTATTTCCAGCGAGCCCGCAGTTCAAACAAGGCAAACAATATAGCACATTCTAACAGCGATAACATATTACATTTGCATGGTAGTGGTAGCTTCACTCAAAGGAAAGTGCATATATTGATAGAAAAATTTTGCTTATTATGAAACTCAAGAAGCTATGCTGTCGAACCATGCGATGCTTAAGGAAACAGGATCACTACGAGAGAAGATTTCAGTTCCCCTGCACGTCACGTCAGTTATATACTTATCGAATCCGGAAAACGTCTGTATCTACCTTTCAAATTATGTAATAACAAGCTACAAATTGATGGAAAATTAATATGACGCCAATATAGAATGACCAATGAAATGGAACCGCCAAAAATCCCAGATGATGACGCTGCGTCAGTTCGATCTTTAAGGCGATAGCGCAATGTTTCAACAACGCATCCATAGGATAGCAGGGACCCAGATCCTATAAGATCGAGACAAACGGTTGTTTCATAATATTCGTAGCCTATTAACTGGATAAGATGATCGGTGCAGCTTAATAAATTATTGCGACGCAGACATAACTGCATTGGCCTGAACATGGTTGACGATTACGGTAACAAACCCCGACTTATTCCACTGTAACAAAAAGTACAATGTTTACAATACCGATCGCGCTAACGGTCTAGGAGGTGGTGCTTTGATTACTGGTAATGGCTGTTTTGGCTGTTTCCATGTAACCATAACATCGGATATTGAACGCATATGGTGCTGCATTTAGGCTAACTTCGAAAAGGTTGTTATTTGTGCTAGTTACCGAACACCATCATCTGCCTCTCTTTTTGAGACAGTAGGTGCAATTGTTTATGACAAATAAGTGCTTGTTTCCACGGAGAACCGATTATATTTATGGGCGCTTTTAATTTCGCGTAATTTCGTCGTCCGATACCTGACCTTCATTAAATGTAACTTCCGCAGAATCAAAGCGTTTTATCGACATTAGCGCTAATTTCAACTTGAGGTAGGTAGTTACTTCCCTGCGCGCATAGCAAACACCCCGTTATGTCTTTTAGGTCTTCAAACGTCATCGACCGATATCATATCTCATTTACACATTCACCGGGCTTGAGAGATCACCACCTCATCCATTTTTTGATTACCCTGACAATTCTACCATCCCATATCGCAGTTTAGAACCATTCGGCGCTACAAAAACGACAACCTTACCGCTGTAAACAATGCCCTTGCTATATTTCTTGGTAAGTTCTTGCCTGTTGCCCCCGATAGCTCACTGGATAATACATGGAATATATCTAAAGGAACAATTAGCGATCTTGTCTACCAGCCAATCATGACGAGGAGCGTTTTCTCGAATAACAATACTTAGTCGTATACTAGAGTTTTCATCTCAGTCGTATAAAAATCTGTGAAAGGCATAGGGGAAAAAAACCTTTTTCGCACTGCTAAGCCGCCGCGAAACTTGATTCAATGGCCTGCCTGCGAAGAAACTGCCTCGGCCTACTCATTTGCGATACAGACAATCAATCTTTTATTCTTCAATACTACTCTGTCGAACATGTTTTTTAACAAATCGAAAAAGCTGCTGTGATGTAGTAAGGCCGAGTGGATCGAAATTGTATCACTTAGCACCAGTGGCGTAGCCAGAAATTTCGTTCGCGCGGGGGGGGGGGGGCGGAGTTTCACTTTGCAGCTCGGCCTCCTCCTTATAGAAATTGTCAAGGGATCTGATACATTAAACATTAATAATAACTACGTTGCCATTACCGAAGATGCTGAAAACGAATCGAATTCTTGAATGCTACGCACTGTCAAGACAAATCAAATATCTAATTTTCATAACACAATATACTCGTATGTCTCAAAAATTGTGCGTGAAGTAACTGCTTTCAACGCTTCCATGTTTTCTGTGTATTTAATGAGTGAAACAAATATCACACGAACTTTAGAACTATATCAGTTTGAAACCAGCAAAGCAGTGCATGCCGCTGGCTTGAAAAATGTAAAGGACGCGAAATGAACAATTTGAGGCGAAATATTTTAATAAACATTGTTAGCCTCCCTGCATTTATCTCAATTTCATCTACCTGTCATTCAAGAGCATTGTTTACGTTTTTGTACATTAGCAACGACCAGGAAAAAACTCAATGACGCTGTCCTTTGTTAGAATGTATTTCCTAGGAGTAGCCGTCACTGGTCAAGTATTTTGAGTAATTGCTCCGAAATTCCAAACAGTCGCTACAGAGAGCAACACATAAAAAGAAGGAGTCCTGCAAAATATACGAGGGCAAGTCAAATGAAAGTGAGCGAATGCGAAAATATGACAAACGGGGTACTTTATAAAATGTAGTCTTCATGAGCATTTAGACATTTTCCCCACTGACTAACGAGTCGCGTGATTCCCGTCTCATAAAACTCCTTCGGTTGCTGCTTCAAAATGTCTGTAACTGAATCTTTCATGTAATTGTCCAACAAGAATGTGGTTCGCTTGAGCTGTTTCTTCAAATGCCCCAAAAAGTAGAAGTCGCAAGGCGACAGGTCTGGGCTGTATGGCGGATGTTGCAGTGTTTCCCATTTGAACTTTGCCAGTTTTTTATTAACCATATCAGCGACGTGGGGATGGGCATTATCGTGGAGCAAGATGACCCCATTCCTCAATTTTCACGTCGTTTGTTCTTTATTGCGACACGCAGCCGATGTGACATTTCACAATATCGGAAATGACTGATTGTTTCTCCAGGCTCAGCAATTTGCTCAATAATGGCCCCTGACGATCAAAAAAGAAAGTCAACAACGCCTTTCTGGCAGAAATGACGGCATTTGCTTTGCTTGGGCGTGTTGAATTGAAATGTATACACTGTAAGCTTTCCCATCGTGTTTCAGGCTCGTAGTAGTGGCACCATGATTCGTCCCCGGCCACAATTGCAAAAACGTCACCCTCATTATGATACCTGACGAGATGAATCAAGGCAGCGCCGAACCTCTCCGTCTTCTGGCGGTGGGTCAAAATCTTGGACATCCATTGCGCACACAAGAGCCGATAACCGAGATGTTCATGAATTAGGGTGTGAGCCGAACTGTGACTGATGTCCACACGTCCTGCCAATTCATCGATGCTTATCCTCCCTTCTTTTCTAATCAGTTTTTGCAATTGTGTTAGGGGTGATTGCACGGTTGCTTTGGCCCGGTCTTGGATCGTCTTTGCAACTTTCACGTCCTTCCTTGAACCGTTTGCTCCAACGCTTCTCAGGGACCAATGAAATGCAAAGTTCAACGTACACGGCAGCCAAACGGCGACTAGTTTCGTTTTCGGAAACAACTTCATCTGTCAAAAACCTCAGGACACCACGCTGTTCAAATTTTGGAGTGTCCATTATGTCAAGCAACCACGTTCAACCCAGTGTATGAGAGCATTAAAAAACCTTGATCCTCACACCTGCGTGTCCCTTTGTAAATGTGAGACGCCTCTGTGCCACACACATGCCTCGCACATAGTGAACTGAGCCATTATTGTGCAGGGTGGGTTGGCTCACTTTCATTTGATTCGCCTTCGTACATTATAAATGCGAAGATACAATGGAATATACAAATGCGAAGATACCGCTTGATAAAGGGCAGAAAAGTGTCACTGGAAACAAAGTTCTCTGCACATATACACAAAACTTCGCAACAAGATATACGTATAAGTATGCGATAAGTCTACGTTTCGAAGAAAAAGTCACTGTATATGATGCGTCAAACAAGGCAAATAAACATGTTTCGCAACAACAGATTAACAGATCACCAGCCCCCCTCCCTCCACTCCACCCGATGTATCGCTTGCGACGGAAGGCGGCGCGCCTGCTCCCCGCTTTTCTTTCTTGCACACACAATACTGAGCCACCATCGCCGGCTCACTAATCAACTCATGCATGCCACCCCCACCCACCCCCTTTCACTCGCACATACAGCATGCGGCGCGCGGTAACGATGTTACCGACCTTGGACTTTATACGGAACATGAAGGCGACGGCAATGGCAGGAATGCGCCCGGAGTGCCCGTATAATTGCTATCACAATTATGTAATGAGAATATCCGGCAACTGAAGCGTCCCGTGGCGCATTACTTTCCACAAAAGAAGTGACAAAATCGAACTTTCACCATGCGACAATTCGCTGCGCCGCAACAATGTTTTTTTTGTTTTGGGCTGCGGGGGGGCGCCGGAATGAAATAACGGAAAGGAAAGCATATTTCCTACAATCGAATGCCGACTTTGGGCACCTAGTGGGGCTACCGAAGGCATACAGAAGAAAACGTCAGACACTTGGACCACAGAGAACCATACTCATACTGCTAGGTATCCTTCACCGGCGAGACAAGGCTTTCTGGAGAGGTTGCGCTCAAGCGAACGCGTTGCAATACGTCGTGTCCCCCACAGCAATGGCGGCGAGCGACCATTGTTTCTTGTTCTCGTCTGCTAGCCAGAAGGAGTCCAAAACTGTGGCAAGCCAAAATCCACTCGGCCAGAGAAAAACGAACGCACGCCGAAGTGCACCGCGCGTTGGTCGGGGCAACACAAGAAAAAAGCACGCGCTCTGGCTGGCTCTGGCAGCCCGCGGGAAGGAGAACAAGAAAACTGAAGAAGCTCAATATGTGCTTGCCATTAAAAGCCAAAGTAAAAAAAAAATAACGAAGAACGTAGGTGCCTTTGCTTGAATCAGTGCCTTGACCTGGTTTCTTTGGCGCAGGTGAAAAAAAATGATGTCACAAATGAACCACCGCAACGCTTCGTCTCATCGGACCTCGCTGTGTGCTTTGTCAACTTGTCTGATAGTGTTTTGATTTGGCTTGTTTCGTTGTACGGTACGGTGTACGACTTTAGAAAAGTGAATGCACCTCTGGCGTCAAATGTTTATAGCAGCATTAAACACGCAATATTCCGGAATTAAAATCTGAAGCACGACTTTGGAAATGTCAATGCACCTTTCGCATCAAAACTTTGCGAGAACTATATGCTCATAAGGTTTCAGAATTGAAATTCAAGCGCTCCCTAGATACCACTGCATCCGCGAGATGCCGTGACCAGCCCGCTCGCCATCAAAACGCCTTTGAGACTTTGTGCTCGGATGGGGCTCATTGCGTTACGAGATGCGACTCCCGGTGCATGCGCGTTGCCGCGAAATCCAGCGCAAGTTCGCAGTGTTCGTGCTAAAATGTCTTTTCGAGCGTGAAAAGGACGTTCTAGACAAAATCGAGCATGACTTCCGGCGCCTGACGTTGTTTTGATCGGCAGCGCATGACAGCTCGAAAAAATGTCGGGGGAGAGGGGCTGAAGCTTCAAAGATTGCATATTTTTTTATTTGTCGAAAGCTTTTGACAGCGTGAAGCATGTATTGTTCCAACACTCACTAAGAGCATTGAAACATTGACCCGGGACTATTTAGCTGCATGCAATCGTTCCTTTTGTATCGTTTCCAATTTATTGTAACTAGTTACGCTACATCTACCACAGCTCCAGTTGAATTTGACGTACCAGAGCAGTCTATCCTTCGTCCTCCTTTATATTTATTATATTCAAACTATTTACCTGATAACTCCTCACATTTGTTTATTTGGTGACCGACTCTGTTATATATTCTAAGTAAAGCTGCTGATATGCGAACCCTTAAATCTGCTTGCAATGACATACATGATATATACCAGGTATGCGT
Organism: Dermacentor variabilis; assembly: GCF_050947875.1. Taxonomy (NCBI): domain Eukaryota; kingdom Metazoa; phylum Arthropoda; class Arachnida; order Ixodida; family Ixodidae; genus Dermacentor; species Dermacentor variabilis. The sequence continues at coordinate 85,173,775 of NC_134574.1, read as the reverse complement.
TATGGATTTAATTTTTCATTACTTTTCTTTGGGCGAAACAACTATAACAAAATATGAGCGATTATTTAGCAAACAATATAAAACCTGGTTTGAGCTGCTGTGGTGGTGGAAAAGTATAGCATCTGCTTTGCGTGTACCTATGGCACTGGTACACATATAGCGTTCATATGCACAGCAATGTATGGAACAACACGGCGATGGCGGAAATTCCGATGGAGTGCCCATATAATTGCTATCGGGATAAAAGAATGTGGTAACTGCATGCCACGGCACTAAATCGCTGGGCGCTTAATAAATTTATTTGAATGAATGAATGAATGAACTGCATTAGCCCCGCTGTGGCCCCATGTCTGTCAGCATAAAAAAAAACAGGTCTGAATTTGAACGTCCGGCGTTGACGCGAAAATTCATCTACGCGAAAAATTATGCTGGAAACCACGATGTGGTGGATGTCAAACCCTCGACCGTTTGTGTTGTTGAAGGTAACGCCTGTGTAGGAACAGATAATTAAGATAGACTTAATTAGAGCACTGGAACTTATGACCTTCATTGAGAGAAAACAGTAGCAATTAACAACGTCATCGAATGTCGACTAATTTAATTATTCTCTTGTGAGTGCCCAGGTGTTCCCGTTATCCTGTTTAGCCTATGTTAAAGTAGCAGTTAACATTTTTGTGAGGACCAGTAGGACATAGAACTTGTTACCGGCGAAAATTGCGAACAACAACTATGTTGATATTGACACGTGTTCTTCTTTATCTTTATCGGGTGACCACGTTTCACCGCCTAACAAATGTTATCGCACAGCACAGGATGTGCCTGCCTGTAAAGCAAGTTTCTGGTATCTTATCGATGGTTCTGTCCGCTGTCTGTGTAACAACCTTGTGTAATCTTGTGTAATCTGATTGTGTAACCTTGTGTAATCTGATTGCATGTATGCGCGACGCGAATAATGTAGAACTTTGTGGGAGACACGCGGGTCCCAGCGATTATTCTAGAACATTCGACGACTGATGTATCAAAGCTGACGCGCTTGACCCGCTGATCAGATTTTCGAAGATCGCCGACTGTCTTCGCCACTGTCGCCGTTCTTCGAGTATAGCCTGTATTTCGAGAGCACAAGTTCGCCCAATAGAACGCTAGTTTTGTCATTCCCAGTATTGCTGCTTGGCTCACCGTCACTACTACGTGAAAATATGTGTTATTCTGGACTCTGCCCCTCACAATAATGTTTCGTCACAATAATGAATACTATTGCTGCTTGATTTCATAGTTGCAGATTCATAACAAATCCTTAGTTGAGAATCCAGATGATGAGTGTACCTCATGTTTTCAAACCAGTTTACTGCTGTTCTATGTCCGCGCAAAAGTTGCTACTATTTACATATAGACATTCTGACATCACAGAGGCAATCGTAATGTGACAGATGCCTTATCACAGGAAGCGCTAGCATCTAAGAAGCGATAGAGAAAAAGAAATTTGACATTACAAAAAATTACACTTCGTCTCTTCCATCGACCCACAAAGAAACGCATAAAATGTGTTGCCTTCAATAGAACTGCAGCCGACGTGGCCAACCGTTCATCCTACAGAATTAATGAGCCATAGTTTATGAGACATGGTATAGAGCGTGATTTCACTAAACTTCTACTAGTGCCAAGCATTTGGACAGTATTAATCAATTTCTGACTTACAAACGCTGGCTAACGAAGAACAGTTAACAATGATCTTTTTTTTTATTTTATTATGAATTAGAATTCCCAAGCAACACTAATATGCATTATTGAAGTTAAGAGCGATATAGCACGTAATTCTCTAAACATGAAATTGCTTCGAAGCTTTGCTATTCTGCTGCTTTCTGTCGGCGTTTCTTTAAGCGAATGACCTACACTGGCGGAAAATGCATCGTATATTATTAGTTCATACGTTCAGAAAAATGCACAAATTACCTTCCCTTTGCATTGGCCTCGTGGTTATCTAAGCAATTCGTTTCGCGGTCACTGTAGACCTGATAACCGCCGTGTTTTAATGTTCGTAAAAAAATTGCAGTATAAAACTTTTGACAAAGCATGAAAACAAATGCAGAAACCATCGCTTATTTATGTGAAGGTGAAGTATTTCGCGAAGTCATCGACGCAACTATATGTGTGTTTTTGTGTAGCTTTTTGTTGTGTGTTTGTTGTTGTTTGAAACTCTGCAGCCCTGCCACTGAGTCACCTTAATTTCCTTGCGCGTCTTCTTCTTCTTCACTCTCGGCCATTGCTGATGTTGTTTGCAACACAGCAAATGGTGCCGTGCTGTGGACCAGCGAGCACACCGCCTTAAACGTTCACAAATTGGTTTGCTTTTCCAAACTGGCCACCGTACATGTCAATAGTAGTTACTTAATTGACTTTCCGTAATTGGATGCAATGAACGATTCGCAAAATACAAAACCATGTGTCGTCTTGAATACTTTGTCTTGAATGTTACAGCTGCGTTCAAGTAAATGTACGATTGGTAATGCCGGTCTTAGGCAGTACGTAGGGAATACTGATAGCACTTCCTTGCGATGATGTGGTGATCTTAAGAACTGGAGGCAGCCATATTGTGGAAGTAGGCGTGATGTGATTGATGAAAAGAAACTCACGCAGTGACTTGCGCAGACCCTTACCTTCCGACTGACATTCATCAGCTTCGTTGCAGTAACACGGGGTATATATTCCAAAGTGACATAGGCAACTGTGGTCATACAGCTTTCACTCTCCTCATAACTCTCGCTGAATTTGGTGATTGAGTGCAGCCCGTGCAGTTTTGAGTTCCGAATCCACTTTTATAAAGCGTCAGTAATTTGAGGCAGCAGTACTAACGGTTCTTCGAAAGAATGGCGCGCTCTTTTCGCCTACTTTCTGTTTTCCTATAGAATGCGCAGATGTTCACACTGAAGCATAGATCAAATACTTGCTCCACGTTAGAGTTTTGGCGGCATCTAAAGCATCGAGGCACCTCAGTTTTGATGTTTGTCTTTTCGCAAACTTTTTTGACCAATGCTTGCACCACCTCGCACAGGGCTCTTCATTACTATAGGCTTTCACTTGGCACTCAGTGTTCCCTGCACTCACACCAGTCAGTGCGGCATGTACATCCGAAAAAGGCACGCAAATTGCAGTCGAGGACTGTTTAAACAGCTTCTCTACATATTTCGATTTGATACGATTGTACGTCTTAAGTTTCTCGAAGTCGCTCTCTCCCCCAGTTCTCGCTTGGAGAGATTCATTGCTGCAGACACTTCCATGCGTTCGGTCATATTACCGCTTGCGCGAAACTAATAGACACCTCACAAAAGGACACAAAACACGTATTTATTGCAGCGTACGTCGCTTCACCTCAAGCTGCTCTTGCTTTATGTTTACCGTCTCTCATTCTCTCGTGTGTGAAGTGATCTTTTCACACGTAACAGCATGCATGGGTACAGAAGCTTCAGCGGCAAGTATGCAGTGGCAATTTGTATGAACGTATCTAAAACTGCGCATACGGCTACAACAGAATGTGCACAATGTGCCTCTCAAACGAAGTGAAATTTATTTTGTCATGGGGAAGCGTAAAAACAGAAACAAGAACTGGAAGTCGCCTTTATTTCAACAACGCGTCCCGGGAATAACATAAGCTCAGCTGGCCCGCGCTCGAGCCTACCCTCACACAGTTATGAGTGCGACCTGCAGTCTAAGGGGCGCGTAGCCGTCATTTGACGGAAACTCGCTTCTCGAACGGTGCCGCCGTGTTATGGGTAATTATGCTGGTTTGGTAGTTCTGCAGGCACCGAATCCCTTTAATTGAATTCGCGCAGTAGTCATGTAGGATAACCATCGAAACCGAATCGATGTTTTTTTATGGGCTGATTTAATCATAGTGCTATTTTTCGGTATAGCGTCACGAAACTGGCATATACGCTCCAAAACCGGGTTTGAATCGGATACGAATGCTGCGGAGCGAACTAATCTTTCGTAAAAAATGCTATACAAATATGTACAGAACAATAACGAAGAGAAACGCACTATCGAACACTATATATGTTGTTGACGGAAAGATGGGGCACGGCATGCAGGAAAAGGAAAGGCACAGAGAAGGGGGAACTAATAAATATTCAGTCTAAGATTTTTATATCAAACAGAAAGCGCCAGCTAGTGTTAGGGATACAGCTATCGCTTTACTTTACTATGACATGCGGTCTTTAGAAGGGCAGCTTTCGTGACAGTCTTTCTAGGGCAACATTTTTTGGTATTTGCGCTTGCGTGGAAGTCCATTCTGTTGTGCATGATCAGCCTGATAATAAAGAGTAGGTAGTGTGCGCGTCATGGTGTCGTTCGTGCTCAGTTGCTTCATGGTGCCCACTATGCCCCTTCTCCCTCTTAACGGAGATGTAATATAAACCTGAACACTATCTTTCTTATGAACTAATTATTTTGTTACAGGATAAACAGGACACTGCCTTAGTGACAGTTCTCGATATAAACACAACGGCATTGCGCACTTTCCTGAGCATTGTTCCTTCTGTACATGAGCTTCCTGATTTTGTAGATTAAGATTCTTGGAGGAAGCACTTATGCCACTACGAGAAAGCTGATGAGACTGTTTTATATCGCCGTTTAAGATAACGCCATGCATGCGCAATGCTGTGAAGTTCTTTCTTTCCTAGCGGGGAGAGGTTCTTGCTCGTCACGTTGCAGTGACCAATTGATTTGCAATATAGTTTTACAATATCGCACATAAAACACCGGCACATAGTCAGTTACCCTATCCGTGGGCCTAGGCTACTTCCTTTGTGTTGGCTGCTGTTTTGCTGAGATAACATTGTGCACGACTACTAACATTGTGCTCGCTACTCCCTGACTCTATGGACGACTTCGGTCGCAGAAGGCTAAGCATGTTTGCGTCATACACGTGCTCTTTCTATTTCTTTTTTATGTAGCAACTTCGGCCATTTTCGATGGCTGTATATTTCTAAACAAAAACAGTTCCACATAAACTGGCCCAATTTTCTACAACATTGTGCCAGTAAGCATATGGTGGCTGTTACCTGGTCTAGTAGATAATTTGGATGACAAGGTATGGCCCACTGATTACGTGCCTATTCTTAATAAATCCGCCAGAATAGATGTACCCAGGTGACACAAATGGCATGTCTACTTAAATGTTTACAGTACCGTATATTGTGCCGTGATATCGTTCGCCAATGTGGTTGGCCGCGAGATTGCCACATCATGCATCAGCCGAACTGTGCAATAGCTTTTATGATTCGCAAGTGGATGGTTGATGTGCAGCTGCTTATACCGTAAAGCTATCGCTGACTTGCGCAGTGATGTTTTCTATGCTTTCCGTGACAATTTGTTTTGTGAACTGCATGTGCAGGATACTCCAGAATCGGTTATTGACTTTAGCGTGTCCTGACAACAGTTTTATTACACAATACGTCGTCATGGGGACGTTGGAATAATTTTGACGTCATGGGGCTTTCTGAACGTGCACACAAATTACAATACACTTGCGTTTTTTTTCCCCATGGAAACGCGGCCACTGTGGCCACGCCATTGTTACTATGCCACGATAGTGGGTATCACATACCCACCGCAGGACAATTGTTTTTTGAAAGTTAAGAGCATAGCATACATTTTTTCACTAGAGTACGATTTTTAGTTATCCACGCTATCACTGATCTCGTGGCTTCTCGCCGTCGTCAGGCGCTGGTGTGTCCTAGTGTAGACGTTCTGGCGACGCTACTTGAATGCTTGCAGGTTATACACTGAATATAGCATTGACTATTTAAAAAACAGATGAGTGACTGGGGTACCGCTTTGTAACCTTCCCGATATCTTATGCCCCGCAGTTACAAAATCTCCGTGTTCATACCTTTGTGCGCATTGGGCACACAATCTTACTCTTGCATCAGACATCAACCCTGGCTGCTATTGTTGCGCAGGGCTTCGGAAATCAGTGCATTCGTAATAGGAAACAATATGGTATTCTTTGTAAAGAAGGGGCCATATCCCATTCTCTAGTCATAATCTGGACTGCTGTGCACGTGGTCTACATAATATTCTCAAGACTTTTAAGAAGCATCACTTGTTTAGCCAGCGGGAAACTGCATCGCAATGAAAGCTGTGCTGACGGTACATCTCTTATTTGTAGCCATTTCACTTTCACGTGGATTAGAAGACGCAAATCTCAAACATCTTCATGCAATGCCAAATACATCCAGTTTTCTCGAAATCAAAAAGGTAACGAAATTTTGCTCTTCACTAGTTACGACATAAATATCTAGTAGTTAAATTGTTGAGCAGCACAATGGTTTATTGTTGTTACTTTATATTACGTAAACAAAACTTTTAGAAAGGAAAAAGTAATGTTTTATGTTTTGTGGTAACCAGTTTCCTGCACATCTCAACCTGCCCAACTAAACAAAATAAGAGTTAATCAGAACTGAAATTGTCAGCAATATTATAATGCGCTTAAATTGTATTCTACTTTGCACGATTGGTCTATTGCTTGTGAAATGAAATAACGAAGAATGTCATTGAGAAGTTCTTCCTCCTTAATGCAACTGAAAACTAATCAACGTAACGAATTGTGAAATGAGCGTAATTCTCTTATACTTTCTACAAACATTATTGTCGCAGAATTTTCAGGCAAAAGGCGCGATTTAATAAAGTGTTTCAGATTGAGATTGTGAGTAGTGTAACCAATGTTGAATAGCCACCGAACATTATGCCCCTTAATGTTTTGATGGAAACATTGGGGCGAAACACATTTCATTGTGATTGCCGACATCATAAGGGAATTCGAGCAATTTACGTATACCCTACTACTGAACATACCATTATCATTCAGAATCCGCAGTGGTCATTCTCAAGCCTCCTTTGCTTCCACTTTGAGCAAGACAGGCTATCTTCTGGAGACACCTGACGCTGGCACAATGACAATGTACGTGCGATTGTGGCCTGATGTTTAGTGCATCGGGCTTTTGGCACACACGCCCAAAATATGGTGCCGCAATCCAGCCGTAGTTCAAACGTAATTTTTCTTTCAGTTAAGGTTTCCTCAACAAAGTAGTATCACCCAGCATCTACGTCAGGAAGGTCTGGAAGGCCCTATTGTCCCTCCACGTGTAGGCGGACACCAGAGCTGCGAAGTACGCTACGCCATGCTGCCTTTCTTCTGATCCTCGAGTAGTCAAGAAACACACGCTGCTAGCGAAACGCACAATTGCAGAACACTGAAAAGTGTAAATGCATACAATTGGGCAGGAGAAGCTGGGGCAGAACAGAATGGCTGCATAAGCGATAACAGTTATTGTGCTGCCATTTTGTGCATCAAATAAATATATGAAATAATATTAAACGTCCCAAAAAAGGTGCAGATACCAAGCACTGTGGGAAATGACGTCATTGGATCCATATTGCGGGCAGTTGGCAAGGCAGCATTGTTTGGGGTGCGCAAAAGTTTACCAGGCTGACTATAGCGCTTGCGTAAATTGAGTATTTGTTTGTACGACAGGAGTACGGTGCACTAGAATTTACGCGAGTGCAGCTTCGTGGCGACAGCAGCAAGAAGAAGACGACGTTAACCACAGCTGCATAAACTTCACGAACAATTGAATTGATGTAAACTTGCAGTGGGGAAAAACGAGGTGGGTAAGAAGGGCAGAAACTAAGTACTCGCTGGCGTTAGCACGTGGTATTGCTTTGAGGGCACACACGAGTCATGTCACGACGATAATATATTACAACCTGTAGTTAGTGCCCTTTTTTGCTATCGAAAAGAGGGACATGATGCCGCTGCTTGCCTTTTCTGAGCATGGATGATGCTGCGATAGTGCAATTTGATACAACGCTGTGGTATTTCGACGCTATTTGTTCCGGGAATGTCACAGATGTGTGTTGTGACACACACATCAAGCGTATATATAGTGAAAGAAACAGATGTAATGTCATGAAATGCATTTTAGTCATCTCATATACGACATACACGATGTGCCATTCACGTAATGACATGATTATCAAGGCTATCCCTTCCCATTTCTAAGAAGCTATACATGAGGCTATCCAGGACATGGAGAAAATGCCGCGACATGCATGCCATGAAACGATTGTGATGGATGACATAATTTACTTCAGGTAATGGCGTCGTGGTCATGTTGTTAACTGTATGTGTATTTAGGAGATATGCGGCGATGCATGCATGCATGACATGGCAGCAGATGACCTCAGATGACATCATCATGCATGTCATGTCAATAATGTCATGTCATGCAATTCATGGCATTCATGCCACGAGATGCGTTTCGTGTCATTTACGTGCCTATGTATATCGACCTAACGAAATTACCATGACATTATCATGCCATGTCTTGACAGCCATGTGATGCATTTAATGTTAAGACATGACATGCGCTTCAATGTGTTGTCATTGAAGTCATGACGTACGTGACATGTCATGAAATGAATGTCATGATTTTCAACGCGCTGCTCCCCAGACCTTTATTATTTAGAATTTATTGTGGTCACTCTGGTTTTCATTGCTTTTGTTTATGCGACAGAGGCTGTCTTCGGGAGGGACGCACTTTGGTATGGTTTTCTCTAGCCATGACCACCCCGGCAAGACAACGGTATGACGACGGAGCAGTGGGGACGATAGAATGACGAAGTACGGCGCACACCGATGGAACAACGAAGGAGATATGACGAGGATAGCACAACGACAATGAGATGATGATTCAAAAATTACAATGAAGTGTCGAAGATAGAGTGACGACGTAGAAGTGCAGGTCTCTGTATGAAGAAGCACCGCGGCGACAATTGAGTCTCAAAGGACGAGCGTCAATGGGCTGGCAAAGGTGATATGAGAACGAAAAGATCAGGAAATTGCGAGGACGACGAGTTTATAATCGCTATGACATGAAAATTAGGTGACGACGATCGCTTGAAGACGACAGTATGGCGAGACTTGGACAATGAAGCTCAAATGATGATTTGGAACGACCTTGAATGCATCACAATCACCGCATGAGAACGAAAGCTTGATGACGACTGTAGGGTGACAACGCAAAGCTGATGATGGCATGACAACAGCGGGATATTTCCGATTGGATGTTGAAAGCATGTATACGATGGCTCGACGAAAAAAAATCCGAGTGATGTGAATGAAAGGATGAAGCCGCTATAACGAGGAATACATGACGACCGTGTGAAGACGACTGTACAGAGAAGGTGGCATGAACACGACGGTATGACGCGATTCGGAGGACGATGCTCAAATGACAACAATAGAACGACCACCTCGGCAACGTAAGCACGTGGACATGCCTAGTGGCCCGAGCTAGATAAACTTCTGGTCGCTTGGTCGGCTTAAGAAGCTAGATAGTTCGATATATCATGAGATGCCAACAAGCAAATGCAGAAAGGAAAACATAGAGGAAATTACTTGTACTTACGAATTACGAACAAGGAAAAATTTATTAGACATAACGCCTATGGCAAGTTCCATTTCTTATAAACTTCGTCCATGGTCTAAGGCAAACGGCCTCATCCTCAATGAAACCAAAACAAAATGCGTTATTTTAATGCTCCGGGAAGTGCTACTACATTGCCAGATAATATTATTCTAGGTCCGTGTAAAATTAACATTACGTCATCCATAAAACCGTAGGCGTAATATTCACAGCGAAAATGTCCTGGAATGAACAAGTTAGTCATATTTGCTCAATGGTACGAAAAGTTGTGGGTGTGTTAAATCAGAATCGAAGTACATTCCCTTTTAAAGTCAACCGTCTCATTTATTATGCTATTTTTCATTCACACCTCAGTTACTGTGCACATATGGGGTAACAATACAGCGCAGAATATTCAAATGCTGGAGCTACTTCAAAAGAAAGCAATGCGGGCGATAGCGAACGTTTCTTTTTTCGAACGCACGCAAGAGCTTTTCCAACAAAGCAGAATAATCAGAGTTTGTGTCCATATATAACCTCGAAACATTAGTAAGCTATGCAAATACTATGCTGGGAAAACTACATTAATTCCTAACCCTCGCAACTTGACAAGGAAATAGTACATATTCATACCGTTGCCAGGCACCATGGCAGATCCCTTCCTCACGTAATAATTATGGCTGCCTTAAACATAGACTACCTTCCCTGCTCAACTATTTCAACCAACAAAATGTTGATGTGCTATCACTAAACAAATCTAAAATTTTGGATTTGTTCTTATAGATGTGTATTGTTAACTGCTCTAACAGTTCCGCAGAACGTATGATGTCATTTTGTTGTGTTTATATGCTCATACTTGTAACTATGATTTCTAGAATCCAGGCTTCCGTTGCAGTGATTGTGGCCGGGCCACGCGGCAGAGTGCGTTGTGAACTCGATGCTGCAAAGGGCGTATTCTCGTCTTTAAGCTTCGAGGATGCGATGATCCCCTGGGCATGAAAGTCTATCATCTACATGAAAGTAGATGAAAAAGCAGCCGCAGATGTGGAACGATCCCACGTTATTGTGTTGTAGTAGTCGATGGGTTCTATAACCCGACGAGCATCCGTGAGTTCCTCTTTCGTTCCACCTACGGCCTGTTTTCGTCAACCAGGCTTTAAAGAAAGGGTTACCAAATGTAACTTTACGAAAGGATGTTGATCCCTGAAGGAGTGAACATTCCACCAACACGCTTAAGTAGATCGTGGCAATAGCGTTGGAATTAAGGCCACGTGATCACCTTTCAATGGGTGCCTAGCCATTGTGGTGTTTTTGGTAATGAACTCGCTGACAGTGAGGCAAGATCGGCCTCCTCTTCCTCTGATGAAGTACGGATTGCCTACTCGCGACCTGACACCAACTCCATGATCAAGGCACTCATGCAGGACCTTACAAAGGCTTACAGAGCCCACTCTGATAACATTCACAGACGTCTACATATGATTGACCCAGACGGTAAATTCTGTTTGCCCCCGAAGCTTACACGGAGCAAAACATCATTGCTACACAGGATTCGGCTCGGCGTTGCTTTTACCCGTCGCTACGCACACCTCATCGGCCAATCGAACAGCCCTGATTGTGTACATTGCCAGATGTCCGAAACACTGCAACACGTACTGTGCGACTGCCCAGCATATATGCTGGAGCGAAGGACGTTAGACAGTTTCTTAGCCAGCGTTGGCAGGCAACTACTGTCGGAGGAAGCTATCCTCGGCCCATGGCCTGACACTGCAATTTCAATGCGTGCAACAAAAGTATTGTTGGAGTTTCTGCAGGACACCAAGCTCGACGAGCGGCTCTAGCGAGGCAACTGTCTCATGTACATAAGCACTCACCACTTCTCTTATCATCATCATCCATTCCAATACTTTCACTCCCCTTCCCTCTTCCCCAGTGCAGAGTAGCAGACTAGAGCGCACTAGCTCAGGTCGACCTCTCTGTCTTTACTATCAATAAATTCAATTCATTCATTCATTCAAGGCATACAATATAAACGAGCAGCAAGCGATATGTCTATAAATATCGCAGAAATTTCGTTTTGGGAGGCAGCGAAAGATATAGCACATACTAAACATAACCCTTAGAAGGTAAATTCCTCAAAAACCTCTTTCGAGAAGCCCCAAGGTCTGTTGGTCAGTCTGACAGATAACGACGCAACAATTTCAGCAAGGTATTTCATTAAACGAAGTTCTAACATATCTCTTACAAATGAACAGAGTTCATCACGAAAGAAGAATAAACGGAAGACAAGTTGCCGAATAAAAAGGTGAACACGGCCAAGACGACCACTCGCAAGAAGAAGACAAAGTTTACCATGCCACATGACCTCAATACATGGGTTCCATATATTGGTAGCAGCACACAATGGAAAGCTTGCAACCTAAGCCGCGAGCAGCCTAATACCTGCAAGACATACATAAGTCGAGTTGCTGTCGACAGATTTCAATTTTCAGCTCGGCTAAGTAGGGATAACTGCCAGCCCTACCTGCTGTTTACCTTCCGTTGTACTTCTGCAACTTCTGCTGAACAGATACAATTACAATTGTGGTATTTATAATAAAAGGTACACCTAAGTATTTAAAGTCCTGCCTCCACTGAATACATGCAAATTGAGTTGGCATCGTACACCATAGCGGGAACCAAAACCCTAACTCTTCTCAATGCCAGTTGCTCTAACGGAAGGTGAGGTAAACTTCTGCGTTATGGAAAGGGCAGCATCTGTGCTTTTCTTGCCAGCATAGAAAAGGCTATATCACCTGCATAGACAAATTATATACATGAACCTCATTGGATGACAATGTGAACGCGTGAAGTAAATGACCATTCAGAATTTGTGCTGAAAATGTTCTATCTTCACAGCCACTAATGAAGGGGATAAGGAACCTCGTTGCCTTACTAATCGCCTGAAGTAGATAGATCCCCATAGACAACCACTAAATCTTAGCCTAGTTGGGTCATGAGCATAAGAAACGGCAGTGCCTTTAAATAGATATGACCGAAAGTTTATGTGACATAGTGTTTGAAATAAAACGAAGAGAACTTTATCAAATGTTTATGCCTAACCAATATGAACCATTAGCTGCTTGGCCTACACGTTCTGCTACATACTGTTGCACCGACCGCGGTATGTTGATATTTCTCCCGTTTGATCTTCTTCTAATGTAAAATTTCCATGGTCTCTCACCAATGATCAAATTGCGTCTTGAAGGTCACTAGCTAATACCTGGGCATAAATTTCATGATCCGCATCGCAAAGTGAAATGGGGCAATATCCCTGAAGCTTCTGCAATTTAGTTGCATCATTGCCTTATAGGATAAGAACTGCGTGGCCTTAATAGAGCGTGAGGTGCAGACATCCAGTTCTGTAAGCTCCTTCATACACTGAAAGTAAAAAGGGAGCCAATATAGAGCAATAACAATTTAAAAATTGTGCAGTCAAGCCGTCAGATGCAGAAATTTTGACTTTAGCTAGCGAGACAATGGTTGTTTCAACTTCGGCGACAGATATGTTTCTATGAACATGATTACATTCTTCTTGACGAAGCTGTGGGAGCAATGAAACAAACTTTTAACTTCCAGCTTCACTATAACTTACTTTATGGGAATGAAAAATATTCTCATAAGAGTCAGCAAACGCTTTCGTTATTCTAGCCTGTTCATTAAAAATCGGCCCGCCATACTCTACCGCGAACACTTGCGTGGACAGAGCATTCCGACGCTGATCACAAAGCGAACGATTGACTAAAAGGCTGCTGCTCCAAATTCTGGCCTGTTCACGCACAAACTTGTGCATGTCTGTATCTTTCAGTCTACAGTGCGCGCATTTGTGCCTTAACTTTGCAAATGTCTCCAATATACTTCTCAGGATGCAAGAATTCAAGTTCATGTAACTGGTTTATCAAGTTACACAGCTCTTGATAGATTGAATTTTTGTCAAAGGCAATATAAAAGCTTCTTCAATTGCAATCATTTGAACTACTTCCTTGTTTATCTGACAGTGCGCAAGGAATAATAATAATAATATTTGGGGTTTTACGTGCCAAAACCAAGTGCGCAAGGAGAGGTAAGGAACTGCGACTTAATTGATGCTATCGTCCCAGACATGCTTGTGAAAAGGTTCATGTGATAGTAGCCGATTAATAATATTACAAAAAGTCTAGGTCATCCACGAACTCTGAAATAGTATGTACCAAATAGACTAACACGAATCAATGATCTCTAAACAACACAGGTCGCACATTGTAGCTGCCTAGTCTAATAACAACAGTTCAGGATACATAAATCTTTTAAATCCTTGCATAAAATTTACTCTTATAGCCTATGTAGAAATGTGGGCCTCTTCGATGTTCGTGTACATCGAGAACTTGATAAGCCCATGTGATGGTATTCAAAACGGCCACACTTTTATGAAATTGCCTTGTAGACAACCGATCTTGTGCACTACACTTAAGTGATCTAAGAGAACCAATACACGATCAATGCGTAAGCATTGGGTCAATGAGACAGTGCAGTCGTCCCGTTCACGTACCCTACTTGGCGCACACACGCAAAGAAACATTCAAATATATCTTTCTATATTCACGTAAGGCTATATATAGTGCCCTTCCCAATTGTGCGCAATAACAACAGGCTACATTGCGAACTTTTCCTCACTAATAACGTAAGGCTTGGAGATAAAGCAATCATGCGGCTGACACATACTTCACACAGGAGGTAACGCAGCTGCTCTGTCGTCGTTGCATTTAATGTTGTTGCACTAATTACAATCATATACTACATTCGGCTGCACAAAAATTCTGACGGCTGACCTTGCCGTCACATAATACGCAAGCCATGAATATTCAGTGTTCGACACGCTAAAGAAAGTTAGTACGGGATGTTGCCATCCCGTAACACCACTAAATCTCTCACCGCCTCAGAAAGGTAGCTAGAAACTGTGAAGTCCCGGTGGTTTTTGCGGCGCCCAAGAAACTAGCAAGCATGTGCAACATGGTGCAGAGAAGGAAGAAAAGGAATGAATGCAATATCAAGCACGTTGACAGGTTTGTCCCATGCAGAATAGGGGTAGCCTACCAGATAGCCCTCTCATGTAGCAACAGCTACGTAATGTAGACGGCATGTTGTTTAAACATCAGACTACAGAAGCACCGCGTAGGGGTAGAAGGATTTGCGGGGGGGGGGGGGTCACAACTGAGCCGAGAAATCTGTGAAGCATACTGAGCAAGAATGCAATCTGTCAGCTGCGTAAGCAGCTCTTGAGCGTCACTGAGTGAAAAAGAGGTAAATTACTTACATAGAAATTTATGCACTCGTGCCCGCATGTCAATGTCGAGTGATGGTTGTCCGATGACCATCAAGCGTGATTATGATACATGCATAAATTTGTGACTTTCCTGGAGTAAATGTGAGTTTAAGTTCCGCGCTTGTCCAGTGTGTTTCCTTCTTCGTCCGTTGTCGTTTGCGCGGTTACATTACGCATTCAAGTATCGACCACCAACTAGCCCGCCTTTCTCAGTTACATAAGAGAAGCGCGCCCACTATGACTCCCCTACTTAGGCACAGCATCTACACGTAGTGCTTGCTGCTGGTTACCTTTGTTTTGCGTGTCCCGCCCCGTTGAGTAGTTGCAACAGCTGACGCTACTTGAATTGCAGCAGTATCTGCCCTCACGGGGCTCCAGGAAGGCGTTTCTTCTTCTTCGCCGCGAAAATTCTGGGCCCTTTCCCTGAGCGCTTCAAATCATCTGCCGGTGCTGGACGCTTCTTAGATACCCAAGTTATTGCAGAATCCTCAAACGCATGAAAGTGGCCTCAAAATGACGGCGATTCAGTCCACGTTTCCGAAGGGTCCTTTCGACGGTTGTCCACTGTATGTTGTCCAATGCAGTATGCTATAGCCGTATCCGCAGCTGGCGATATTTACACTTCTTCAGCCCAGTGGTCTTCAACAGCTGCTTCACCAGAATCACGTAGCAGCTTATAGCATCCATGAGGTGGTTAGCGATGGGGTCATCGTTCACTTGTCGACTACCATGTTGGTTTGCAGAATAGGTGTGTATGTATGCCTCTGCTTTATGACCGCAACGGTAACAGATGGCACAGCATGCTGTTCTAAAGCCTTGTTACCTGCCATAATCTGTTGCAACGAAGTAACAAGGGAGGCCCTCCGGGAATGAAAATCACATTGATATCCGAAGAAAGGCAGTAGAAGGTGTAGAGACGGCTTCCTTCAACGTAAACTCTAAAGCGCGATTGTCCATCTGCCAACTCTCCATTACCTAAAAACGCCAAATTTCTCTGAACACGGACTGCACCATGCCAGACGCTTCCAGTGACTCCACAATACTCATCTGTTCTAGGTGAGGAGAACGACAAACCGGGTTCATTTTAATGTTCCGGCTTTAGGATCGATGACAATGCATTGCATTTTTTTAAATTAAAAGCAAACCTTGGTGTACGAACTTCTGCTTGGCATGGCTGCTGTCACGGTTCACAATCCACAACTGGCTCATCTTGGCTGGCTCCGAGAACGTCTGTGGCGACACACTCCGCGCATGTTTGAGTGCACCCACACCCTTGTTATCATCCGTCCCAGCGTAACACAGCTGCACGCTGGACTGCGTGGCCGATAAAACATAGCGCTACCGCCGTGTCACCCGAGGTATGCGTCACCAACGGTGGCTGCAAAAACAGGGTGCCCGGCTGAGAAGGAGAGCTTTCTACCTTCCGCTATCGAGACGAGCGTAGCGTTGATTTGCCCGTCTGCTGCCATCGTTAGTCCAATAAAGAGTCGTTACGCTTTTATGTTGGGATTCGTCCTTCGGCAGACACGACAGGCCACACGTCGTTATATTGGCACTGCGAACAGGGCACCACGAAAATCCTTGGCGCAGTACGGCCGCCAAGGCAGACTAGTGTGCAGAAACCTGGAGTCGAGAACAGTGGTTCCCGATGGCCAACAATAAAGAAAGCTCTTGCAATTACCGTTGATGTTAGAAGATGCAATACATCTTCGACCTAAGGCCGACGCACAGTTTCGAGCGGGGCACATTCTTAACACGGCCGTTCGAAGCAGCCGCTGGCATTGTTCCCGAATCCCTTATACAGTTATGTTAACCATTGCCTTATAACTGTTAAAACCTACTACTTTCTAGCCTACTTTATTCTCCTCTCCTTTAATGCATTTACCACTCAGAAACACTTCTGAACGCATCATTCGGTGTAATAGCGTGCGCGCATTTATTGTCCTCGAAATGCTGTACGACACGCACTCCTACGCCATGTTTGTGCAGGTTCTTAGCTGCGCAAACAGGAAGGCAGGAAGGTATGCGTGTCTGGTAAACAGCGTTGTACGTTTTTTAACCACTGCACTCGGTAGGAAGTGCGAAAATTTTCGTAATGCGGTTGCCGGGCAGCATTTTACTAGTGTCTCCGCCATTCCAGCGTACGTTTACGTGAAGAATTGTATTGTTCGCCATACTTCCGAGTAGCTTTAGACACGTCATACTTTATTTGGTGTGGTCATATACCTTCTTGTTACTGACATGCTTCCGTACGAGCAGATGCAATATTTCACGTCAATCTTATCTCTTACGCATAAGAATTGAACGCGGCGGTGTCACTGGATGGCGCAAAAGTTGGTGCGGATGATGGAAGGTACTAGCCTATTGCTTCCAGTGTACGTCCCGACTGTTGCCTAGGCTATAGGCAACGTGCGACTTTCAAGTCTGACGATACATGTTGCGGTCGGAATGCTCGAGAAGATGTAGATAACCTACTTTTACAACAGAATACGTAGGAAGCACAGGTGATTCCCAGTTTACAACGACTCATTGCGATGTCAGTGAAGTGTAGAATTTGATTGTCATTATACGTTTCTCGTATATTTCGTTAGTACTCTGAAAGTAAAAAAAAAGTTCAAGCCACATTTCTTCCGTAAACAATGACATTATTCTCGCTTCAGGCTGAAGCCTGTAGGATGATAGACATATTAACATTGACGTACATTCGAGTTGTCGAGTGAAGGCATAAATCTGCAAAAGGTTTGTACCTTCAATACGTATATGCTTGGGATGTATTTGATGGCTTTCCTATATATGCAGACACTTTTCCCTTTAAGGCAGCGTTAGAATTATTTGTTCTCAAAGTAAGCGGTTGGCTTCTTTTTCAGTTCGTGGAAACATCGGAACCCATCTGGACCTACAATTCGACGCTTGCAGTTTCCTTCCGCTGTAAGGTAGACGTTATGTCAGTATGCACGGATAACGTCATTCGATTTAACAGGACGTACTATATCTACCAGCAAAAGTAAGAATATCGTATTTATTTCTATTTACATTAAAGAATCTTGAGATCGCGCTTTTCAAATAGGCAAACACGTGCACTGGAAGGATTGTTCAGACAGGATCGCAAAGACCAGATGTTTGTTAGAATGCTGGGTGAGTACTCGGACACATTTTTCTTTTTCGCGCCAAGTTCTCATTTGTGATGGTTTCATTCTGTCCTTCAGATTGTCGCGTAAGTTAAATATTTACTGTTTTGCAGATCTTGGAGAACAGCCAAATATTAAGTTGACGCAATATAGTTGAAGCTTCTTGTGGTTTTTTAGTTTGTTTGGGGTACGCGGTTCATGGGCAATTTCTTATGTCGCTGCAAGGAAAGATTTGTCCCCATGAGTAGCCTGCTGAGCTGATTGAATGCGTCTAGTGCATCTGAACGTATGTCCTGCACGTGTGTTAAATGGGGCGCAGTAAAATGTTTTTTTTATTATATAAGACAACATACTTTTTCCCCATTGTCGAAAGATATCTCGGGCTTTTCGTTGACTTGAACCTTATGGGGCCAAAGGAAGAAACTATGGTAATATGGTGCAACAATAACCGAGTTAGTACGAGTTTATTTTAATGGCAGTGCACAGGATAGCTACAAGGATAAAGAACTACAGCGGAAAAGCGCTGATCAAGGGGGTAGGTTAGGGCAGAATATAAAGGATTAAACACACAAAGCTCCTCTGGTAACTGGGCAAGTGGTAACTGGGTAAGTGGTAAAACTGCCGCATGCGTGCGCTCGTGCGCCAATCAGAAAAATATCCTTGCCTTACAGAGAGCGAGAGAGAGAGAGTTGAGAAGGATAAATCAAAGGCGGAGAAGTAAACCAAGGCATAGCACCTACTTCGCACTGGGGCAAGCGAAAACAGGAGTAACAGATTAAAAGAAGATAAAGTGCATTGTTGAAGTCATCAACGTATTGACATTTTTCGGTTTTCTAGCACAGACGGTCAGTCAGCCCAGTTGCTCACGGAAATCTCAGCATCGCTTTATAGGCTTTTGCGGATTGCATGTGCGAGGTCAGGGTCCCAAAATCTTGTCCAATGTAAAAGATCTTCAGTCTAGCTGGTTTATGCTGCGATGAGGTCAAGTCTTTCCTTTCATTCCAAAGAGTGTAGAGTAGCTCAAGAGGTGTTTTATAGTCTTGCCAGAACTTTTGATATTGCGCATGGTGCTAACGGTCATTCCAATGAAAAATGAACATGCATTATTTAGCGTTAGTGAGAAAGCACTGCTTTCTTTCGAAGAGCACCCGGAGCAGGAGCAGTTGCGAACTCGAGAAACTGCACTCAATGATGAGGAAAGGTCTGTGCCACTTATTCAATCACTTGTGATGCTATGGCTTGCTTCGGCTACGCCAGTCATCAATACAGATAAATTAATCAAGATTTGATTCGTCGTGTGCTCTTCTGGAAGCTCCTGCGTCGACGTCCTTTCGAGAAGTGCGGCATTGACCCGGCAGCCATTGAAACACAAGGTTTTGTCCTTTCGCGACCACATGATAGTGAATTTTATGTAACTCTGACACTTATTGTTCACAGGACTGGCAACCAACATCTGATAAAGATATTTTATGACTGCCTTCGAGTCGCAGATACCCCACTGATTAGCCGTTTAGCGTAATATAATTACAGACGCTTCGTAGAGCAATGAGCGGCCAAGCCGTCGACGTTGGGAGCAGCAAATTTTGTATCTTATGCTGATTGATCGCCATGAGATAAAGAATGATATACAGCACTAAGGACAAAGACTGCGAGAGATGACACACACAGCGCTGACTTCTAACAATATTTTATTTCGTTGCCACATTGTGCGTATATATACAAGAGGCGGCTTGCGCAGAAAATGAAGGGCAGTCACAAGGAGTGTTCTAACAGCAAGTCACTGTACTAAGAACATGGTCACTTGAAAAAAAACGAACATTACGATTTATATATGTTGAGATACGTCACTTCACTAGGGGTCAGCGCGATAGAGGGGCACTAATGCACGGACTAGCCAGTTTTTTGATGAAACCAACTTCTATAATTTCCCGGGTGAGCTGTCAGCTATGTCTCGCTAAAACTTCCGTACCTTCAAAGAGGCTCACGCCGCCGCAGTCCCGGCAATGGATGCCCAAGTGGCCTTCAACAGTGGTATGGATGTTGTTACAGTGCTCTCTTAAACGATCGTTTAAGCAGGTGCCTGTCTGCCCAAGATGTTTACTGCCGGAAGACAGGGAAATTTGGTAAACCACATTCGTTGCGCATGTCGGAAAACGTTTTCTGTGCCTGACAGAGCAACAACTTTGACGTGATTCAGGCGCATTTACACGCTTACAGAGCCTTGCCAGCTTTTCCGGGGCTGAGAAAACGACTGAGATTCCTGAACGCTGCCCAATCTTCTTTAGACTATGAGAGACATCATGCATCATACGGTAGAACTGCAAGCCTGCGTCTTTCAACCGGCTGGTTTTTTACATGAGCGGGCTCATCCCTTTTTGTGCCCCTCAGAAGCTGTTCTGCTATGGCTGAAATTAAGGCCAGAAGGTAGCCAGCCAAAGAAAGGCGATCAACCTGTGCAGCAAGACTATGTTGCATCTGGTGTGAGCAAGACTTATTGAGGTGGCTAACGAGGCATAACTTTATAATACCTTGTTTAACAAGCTTTGAGTGTGCGGAGTTAAAGGGCAAGAGTGGCTTCTTACTTCTTGGTTCGAAGCACCAGCAGACATGTTTGTTAGCAAGGCACAGCCTGAGATCTAGAAAGCGCAATGAATCATCAATGGGGATCTCATGCATTAGTTCTAGAGGTGGAAGCTCTTTTTAAAAGTCTCGAATACTTCCGAAACAGCAGGTTCGAAAGCGTGATCAGTGCAGTCAATAAATACTACTAACGCAATAAATGCAGTAAATAAATACTAACGCTGCATTCTCTTACTCCACATTTAAAATAATAGAACCATTAAATTCTGGCTGACTGGGACCGCGTTCTGACTGCATTTAAATAGCCACAAAGCTCACGCTGACACGCTACGAAATGTTGTTTTGAATATATATCGATTTGGTGTGGCATTCCTTGGACATTTGACATTCTCATGCAGCCTTAGGAATCTATTTGAGCAGGAGTAAAGATACTCGTACTTCCTTCATAACTTAGAGCAGCCACACAAAGTCTAGTGGCAAACATTGGGACCGTATCCTGTCTTCGTGCACAGGCCCCATTGAATCAATTTTAAGAAATATTCGCATAGCCAAATCCAATACGTTGTCACTGCTGAAGGCATATCCACTATTTACCTCGTGGAATTTACCGACCGGGTCTCACTGCAACGGTCTGTGCCATTTTACTCTATTTCTTTTTGTTCCTGATTATTTCGCATACTATAATTTGTTGTATATTTTATTTTATTGCAATCCGCGTGATTCCCATTGCTTCTCTGAGGATGACACCACATTTGAGACATTACTTCACAAAATGTCGAACGAAATGCGTGGGCGTTCCAGTTACTTTTGTGCTTCAATGCATAAAAGAGTGTTTCGTTACAAAAGTAATTGGAATAACAGTGTATTTTTACTTTTCTGATGGCACATACCTAAAAACTGGCATAATTGTGGAAATTCAATGGCTGCAATTCGTAAATTGCAATATGTACCGCGAAGTATATAATTAACAAGGAGATTAGCGAATTCTTGTTAATTAGTCAAATATGTGTTTTGATTTCTCGTGCAAGTAATGTCCGCCTCCCTGGATGATCCAGCTCAAAGACTAGAATGATGCTACGTGGCGAGAGCTATTTTTAAATATTCCAAAAGTCCTCAAAATATTCCGCCTGTATATATAGAAGAGAGAACTGAAACCGACGCGCCCTAACTTTTGTAATTCTTTGCCTTTACATCTACAGAGATATATACATAATGTGAGGCTCTCTGACGAAGACCGGACACCGGCCGATACGTAGGAAATAAAGGAGTGTTGTTTTCGTAATGCGTCCTCCAGCTACACGTACATATATATATATATATATATATATATATATATATATATATATATATATATATATATAATACGTTGGGCGTAAGCCCCATATCTCCAAGGAGGGTCACATCAATCCTAGCACGCTGCACGTTTGGCGAGGTTATGTCTGTCAATGACTGACCCGCTCTCCCGCCGTTGTCGCGAACAAAGGGAAAACATGTCTCTCATAGGAGGTTGTTGGAGAAGTATGGGAGAGGCCTTTGCCCTGCAGTGGGCGTAACCAGGCTGATGATGATGATGATGATGATGATGATGATGATGATGTCTCTCACATACACTGACTTCTTTCTCCTCCTACAGATGGTTGGCCTACAACTGCGGAGCAGCTTGTTTACGTGAGTGAGGACAACACTTGCGCCGTCCTCGAAGTGTGGCTGCCGTTCCCTGGTACGCTTTGAGATGTTCCTTAGTATTTCTTCCTGAATGCTTCCTTATTAATCACGCCTTCAAACGGCGCTATGAAGCTTAAACGTACCCAGAAATACAAGTTTCTCCTGTGTATGACCTACATCAAAGGTATCGATGCACCAGTTTACCTTGAATTAACCCAATTATGTAGTTAATAATGTCCTTCATGTGAGCCTACCAAAGCGTAAATTGAAAAGGGCTTCCCATATGACAGGTGCTGCAAATGTAATTTCTCGAGAATCTACAGGTTACCTCAAAATTGTCGCAAATGTTTTTGTGCTGTAGGTTCCCATGTGTCTTCATAGAAATGAAGTTTAGCAATTGCTTAAATTTACCTGAATGCTATGAAACTGGGTTATTTTTAATATTTTGGGGGGATATAAATAACACTAGAAATGTATACAAACACCCCCAGTGTTTCGTCCTCTCCGTTATATCGTAGAAGTACTTTGTAGGTTTTAGGATTATACGTGTACAAAAGCTTGTTCAGGAGCTTTAATGCCTAAACCGATAAGATTGTGATTCTGCCGAATATCCGCTCAAAACAGGTCCTGTTTCAATGCTAAAAAATAAAGACGTCCACTTTATTGCAATTCCAACGTATCAATTTGCCATAACACGCTCCATTATGCTAGCTTGTAATAACAGGTGAAAAAAAGTCAAGCCTTAACACAATGAGCGGAAGGAGAAAACTAGGTATAAGAGGAAGTGTAAAAGGTACAATTGTCACTATAAAAAAGATGCACTTGGTCTTTTAGATATGTTACTAGAGGTAGTCTGAATGTCCATGTTAGAATGCCGTCCCAATGGAAAAAAACAGTTGTTTGGGAGCTAGATCACTAAACTAGGCTTAAACGAAGCAATCTTTTTACATACAAGAGACATTCTTACAGATATATATTATAGGGCACTTCAAGCCTGTAAGTTGCCGTAAGTACGTGTCATTATTGCTGCGACGTGGTTATTGTAATTGACGTTGTCGATTATTTCGCTGCATGTTTCCGCGACCTTCGTTATTTTAGGTGCATTGGGTATTGTGGGTGTGTACAATGTTTGTAGGCTTATCAATCTCATAGCCATGCACACCTCCTTTGTTCCGCCGGCACTGTTTTCATGAGCAAGACAACTAAGAATTGCACGCACACACACCCTTGCCTTGTCATGTACAATCTGTATGCGATGCATATATTGCCAAACAGTGTGGCCGAGAAGGGGACTGAACAAACGAAGAAAGATGTTCATCTTCGCACCGCTGTCGACGCTTACACTCAGTAAAGTGTTAACTCCGGGAGACTCAGGGCACTTCGCCAGGGTATAAGCGACAATTTCGGTGGAGGTGGCCGGATAAGGTCGCCTTACGCAGGAGTTCGCCGCACAAGCCGGCGACTCCGGGGCCCCGCTCTAGAACTTGGAAAGCTGCAGAAAAAAGTGGTGACTGCGACTACTGCGAACACTACGGAAAAGTTGACCGAGTTGCATGACGCTGCTGAACCTCGGGTGCCGACGGATTTTCATGACGACTCCTTTGAAGACGTGTAAGATTGGCTGGCTGTATTCGAGTACGTAGCTAGGTTTAACGACTGGGCAACAACACCAGACTCGGGAAAGCCTATTTCATCCTCGAGGATGGTGCTCGCGCGTGGTTTAGGAACCATGAAAGTGCCTTGTCATCATGGCGCGCTGGAAAAGGTAGTGACTGCGGCTACTGCAAAAGTGAGCACTGAGTTTCAGCGGAAGCTACTGGAGACTTACTCCAACCGTGATCGGAGAGGACGGCGGAGCCAGTCCTTCAGTCACGCGTTCACAATCCCAATCAGAACGTCACGTTGTAGGTGGATGACATGGTGCGTCTCTTTCTGCGTTCCGATCCGAGTTTGTCGTAAGAGAAGAAAGTGCGTCATCTGACAATTGGCGTAAAGGAAGAGTCCTTTGTCAGCCTTCTTCGGAATCTGCCGAAGCCTGTTGCGGAGTTGCTCACCGAAGCCACCGCTAGGGAGAAGACGCTTCAGCAGCGCTCCAGTATGCACAGCCGATAAGTAAATGCAGCCTCAACTCTAATTACGCCGGTAGACTTCTGGTGCAACGCCGCCTAAGCCCTTACAAAAATAATTGTAGACTTGCTGCAGAAAGTTTACAGACCATGAGCCACCCGAGATGCAAAATACTTAAAGACAGGTGCCAGACTTGCTGTCACCTCCTGTCACCTCCCATCGGGCAATCAGTGTACTCTTTATTGGGAAAGTCTGCTCAGATTGCGTTACCGCAGGATACAGCATTTCTTCAGAAAGTCTATCGAGATTGTGCGCACAGGATGCAGCATATAAGCAGACATCCTGAGCATTTGTGTAGCCCACCTGCCGTGAAGTGACATGCGTGTATACAATGAAATAATAGACGCAATAGTGTTGTTTGCGCTCTTTATTTGTCTCTTTATTTGTCTCTTCATGGCTGCCTAACTTGAACAAAAATATCTCTTCTGTGGAATGAATTAGTGGATAAGGAAGGTATGCAAAGCTTAAAAAAGGATCTAGTTAGTGTAGCTTGATTGTTTGTTGCGTTGTGACACACAAATTTCGGGGAAACTACAACATACACGTGAAGCTTGAACTGTCAGCCGAGTTTAATGAATAAGAAGGATTTGTATACAGAACCGCTAGTATCAACTGAAAGTTGCAGGCACAAAACATAGCGGAGGCAAAAACTCGGAACCAATCAGAACCGAAAAGGTGACTCACTTGATGAGCTCGTGACACAGACTGCTCGCTCATGTAAGTTTCAGCACCATTGACAACCACACAAGATACTTTCCATATCTCTTTCGTCACATTGCACTTCTTTCTGAGCATGACTTCTGTCCTCTCTAAAGACCGCGTGCAACCGCATCTCGTTCAGTGCGGAGCCAGGTTGTGTGGTGTATTTACTAGGCCGAGGACATATGTGCGCTCCCAGAGTCCCTGATTCAAGCACCAGCCCATTTATTCAAGGTAAGCATGCTTGCTGCTGAACGGTATCTTGTAAACGACTACGTCTTCGTACATGACGAATTCGCGCACATAAGACGTAAAAGAGGGAGTCAATTAAAGGGTACCGCGCACATGCAACTGCGCTTACATGGGACAAACCGGCCGGTGCTGGAATCATAGGCTCAGGGATCGCAGATATGCTCTCAGCCTATCTAGTTGGTCACCTTGTCAGTTCTGATTCATTCTGATTATGTTTTTCTGCTCTTTTGCCACATGTAACCTGAAGATGGTTATAGCAGCTACGGACTAAGCTCGTCGTTCATGTTCATCAAACTCAGCAGACAGTCTGCGCTTCACTTGTCGTGTTTTTGTTTCCATTATCTTCGTGTGCAACAGTGCTTGTCACAGCACAACGAACGATGAAGCAGTGAATAGGAATTTTTTCTCGCTACTTGATTTCTTGGAAGAGGAGTCGCCCTTGGGCCCCATTTTCTGCAGCATGGGACTTATGCTTCTCTTCAGTTGGAGGTCTGCGCACTTCAATTTACTCCATGCATTTTCTGCAAAAGAATGAAAGTGAATTTTAGAGACATACATTAGCGGCATATTTTGGGAAGTAAAGACTTGAAACAATATGAGGAACAGCGACTTGCCACACGTTGTCAAAATACGAGGGTCATGCAGTTTGGGAAATTTCCTGAATTTCGGTCAGTCAACCGAGATGACCTGCAATCGAGATGAACTGGAATTTAGTGTGCCGTATTACAGTGAATATAATGCTGGACAGTGCGCTAAGATTTGCTAGCGCTGCTTGTATCTCTAAGCACCACCCTACTAAAAAATGCCATTTGTTTTAAAACGGGTCCCATCAACTTTAGCCGGTCACAAAGGCCAACGAATAAATGACTGGCTGGGTGACCACGCAAACTTGATGCGTTAGTCAGTTGGCGTGTGACTCGTTTGAGTCAATACGAGAAACGATCTCAGCGAGGCTACCTAATTTATTCTGAATAGTTGTCTCTCCCTTTAAGAGGAAAGTGGCTTCATCACCTAAATAGAAAAAGAAAAGCGTGCTTTCGATGAGGTTCATTATGGTACTATCTGAATATCTTAACACGTACCTATTCTGTTTATACTTATCCCAGAAGCTTGCCAATGACATAGGCCCTCTTTTGCGCCACAATGGTCTCTGTGCCCACCCCCAAAAGGGGCAAAGGCCACAAGTGGTTGCACGCAATTTAACCAAGTTATTATGCGTTATGACCTTTGTTTGCCGCATTTAATAGTGTGTAGCTTTGTCGACATAGCATGATATAATATGTCCCTAAGAAATGTTGACTTCAGCGTCGCGTGCCTAAACCTGTTTTGTTGGGTGAGAAAATATTGTTTCTGATCCTTATTACGGGAGCTGCCTGTGCATTATACACAGCACAAAATCTGGTTTCCCAAACAATGTCACACACAACTGCATACTTTAAATTGACCATAATAATATGAATGCAAAGTGCATGCGTGGCTTCAAGAGTGCCACTGTCTATTCAGGCCATAACGAAATCTCCAGAAGTGCAAATTAACAAGTTGACAGAATAATAAGGATGAAAATTGAGAGGGAGGAATGCTTCTACTGTACGAGATGCAATAACACAGTTGAAGCTTTATCCTGTGTCATATGCATAGCAGCCGAGCGTGCCCAGCTTTTGGTTATTCACTTGCGAGCATTGCAACAGGGTGACTGTCATGCATAATCAGGAGTTTGTGGGGCCAGATTATGCGAATGTACAATTTTTGTGACATCTTAACACATCAGCCTGAAGCTTGATGCTAAACTGCACTCAGCAAGCATGGTAGTTGGGGGTACCCAAAATTGTATTATTTTAATAACCTATGTATTATTTATTTATTTTTTACTAAAAAACCTCAGAACCTTGAAGGTACTCTCCATTACACTTAACATATTTGTCCCATCTTGGATACATTTTTCAAGCTCGTCTGTTTCCATAGCCTAATAACTCCGCTCTTGTTTTCCCCCACCTCTTCTACGTTGCAAAATCGCAGACTTTTTATGTCAGTCTTCATCCGAGAAATACAGTTAGTGTGGGGCACATCATGCATTAGTGCTCAAGCCCACAATCATATTTAGGTCAGAAGAGGCTACTTACGTAAATGAATTAAGCTGAAGATAGGCCAGATTCTAAGTAGACCTAAAGTAGAAATTATGAATACGGCACTACAGTTAAAGAGGTTGTATGTTATGTCATAGCTGCGAGCCTGCAAACTTTATATCCTGTAAAAATGCTGCAGACGTGAAATTGCTTGTTGGGGCGATTGCACACGTTTTCATACAGCTTGCTCTCACCACCCACATTGTGGAATACATACACACATTTTTAACCCTTATTCAATTTGAGATCC
Source organism: Dermacentor variabilis (assembly GCF_050947875.1). NCBI lineage: Eukaryota > Metazoa > Arthropoda > Arachnida > Ixodida > Ixodidae > Dermacentor > Dermacentor variabilis. The sequence continues at coordinate 85,146,146 of NC_134574.1, read as the reverse complement.
CGCACACATAGTAGCAGTGAACTTGAAAAAATAGAAAAGGAGAACATTTTTTTCCTATACCGAAGAGCTTTGTCGGTGCTTTTTGCTGCTGGTGATTAGCCTGCTGCAGGCATTTATTTGAACAAACTTGCTTAAAGCAACAGTTCCCTCTGGTTTACTCATTAGATATCTTGTGTTGGTAATAATAAATCAGCGCTAGTACCACCGCAATTAGTTTTGTTACAGGCATTTTTTGCAATCTTTAACAAAGGCGGTAGACGTTCCCTGAAGCCGTCATCTGAACTGCTTCTCCCTAAGCCTTCGGTTACGCTGTACTGTGACGAAGCAAAGAATGCAGTCAATAGATGAATCAATCAATCTGTCAATCAAACAATCACCCATCTTTCAGGAGCTTTAAAACATGTTAAAAAACAGAACTTCATTCTGGCAAAAATAATGCTACATTTGTAAAATTATCGAAAGAGCGCACATCTGTGAACTTCGCGAAAATTCAGGAGAGTTTCGAGGTGTGAGGTATTCTAACCAAACCCACAGCTCATGTAAGTGGCAGTGACCGTCTTCTACACACCTTCTCGCAGCAGGTAGGTCAGCCGCTTTAGGGTGCTCTTCAGGCTGCAGAAGTGCCACAGGTTCTCAGGTGGTGTAAAAATTCCTCTGGCACAACGCAAAATCGTGAGATCCCTAAACAAGAGGAAATGTTAAGTTTATTGTAAACCCTTCTGAAGCTACAAACTTTTGATTTAACAAGATCATGTTACATTGTAAAAAGTCTCGCGCAAATAGCTACATGACGCTGCATCTGGTTGCACAAATACGCGATTGTAACTGGAACTGGAGCAAACATGGGTCTACTATCGAAATCTTCGCACCAACGCACGTCTGTGCTAAGTGAAATGTGAATTGTGACATGCGGAAAATTCCTTAACACATGATAAACGTTACAAAACCTAATTTCTTGATGCAGTGCAACAAACTATTGCCCCAAAGGATGATGCATTGAAAAGAACAGACTCCCTCTTTTTCAAGAGAGAAAACATATTTTGTTAAAAAGAAACACTGCCGTTCAAATCTCAGTTCCTCTGTAAAACCAGATGCTTTTACAAACACACGAAAACACAAGACACCCAACACAACAAATACAGGCTGTCTGAAGACACTCTCTAAGTAAAAGAATTTACGTACAACCTAAAATATGGCCATGCGTCAGACACAGCAATCGGGCGCCATCTTGCAAAGCCATTAGCTGTGAAGGCGAAACACCGGCGTACCTCTATAATTGCCCATACGATTTCTCGCTCAAAAATTACATACACAAACCTTCCCTGCTTAAACTTTAGCGTCAATTCAGGTCAAACAATCCCCGGCACAAGGACACTTCAAAGAAGACAGCAAATTATGCAGAGGTAGAGGGGGCTTCTGGCAACATCAACACGTTTGAGGCCAATTTTCACCAAACGTTCCGCTAAATGTGCCCTGCTACAAGAAGGAACGCTCGAAAAGCACATTTATCATTTTTGTTGATTTACTAATCATCTAGTTATCCGTACAGCAATACACACCACACGGACAATAGAATACAAGAATGCGCGCACGCGCTGGACTTACCTTTCTAGGAGTACTGGACAAACGCTCCTTCCTGACAATGATACCACGGCATCGTACAGGTACCGTGGCAAGGACAGTCTGTGTAAGGTGTTTACGGCGTAAACACTGCAGAATTGCAGATGAACTATACCACGTGAGAGAACAACTTTCAACCAATTGCGATGGTAGCAGAGGGTTTTCATGAGCCGTGAACAAAGAAAGTGCGAACGGGCCGTAACTACGACAACTGACATCAGCGCACCACACGAGAGATGCTGCGGCCTACGTTACGTGGTCCCGGGGGTTTTCGATAATTAATACAAACAAAAATAAGTACAATTCCTCTCGGCCCAGTGTACAAACGAATTAAAGTACCACATTGGTCGGCGTCAGTGCGGCGTGCACGCACAGTGACAGCCGTGACAGCAAAAGGCGGCAAAATAATCTCACTCGTAGTTTTACCGGCGCGCTTCAAGGAGGCCAGCGGTGCCTAAATCGACCAATGGGTAGACGTCTTCACATTCTAATAAAACATGCTGCATAGTTTCCCTAGCTTTACCACAGCAAACACATGCTTTTTGTTCCTTCTTATATCTCGCTTTATACCCGCCGTGGTTGCTCATTGGCTATGGTGTTAGGCTGCTGAGCACGAGGTCGCGGGATCGAATCCCGGCCACGGCGGCCGCATTTCGAGGGGGGCGAAATGCGAAAACACCCGTGTACTTAGATTTAGGTGCACGTTAAAGAACCCCAGGGGGTCGAAATTTCCGGAGTCCTCCACTACGGCGTGCCTCATAATCAGAAAGTGGTTTTGGCACGTAAAACCCCGTAATTTAATTTATTTCGCTCTATAGGTGCGTGTTCTAAAGCGTCCCAATCTCGCTTCGAGATTTAATGAGCTTCCCTTTGAGTTATCATAAACTGCTTCTTTCCTGATTTCGTTTTTTCCTCGTATGTAGTTACTCATGGCAGGTTTTCTTTTCATTGCCGCCACCCATGAAATCATTTCGGGCTCTCTGACTCTCCGCTTGACCGTCTTAGTTGCTGTCTTGCCCACCCTACAGGCCACATACTTGCTGGTAAGCTTCCTAGTTCTTTTTCTCCACTGTGAATCAATGTTTTTTCTGTACAGATACATGAACACTCTCCCAACCCATTTACTTTCTTCCATATTCCTCAGGCGTTCTTCATACTAAATTTTACTGCGAGCTTCCCTCACTTCAAAACTAGTGCAGCCCATATCACCCGGCACAGCTTCATTCGTAGTCTTCCTGTGAGCGCCCAATGCGGGGCGACCCACTGACCTTTGGTTCACATCGAGTCCTCATTGTAACCCTGATTTAAAGCAAACAACCGCATTTTGAAAAGTAGGTCCTGGAGCCATTACACCTTTCCAAATACCTCGGAGGGCCTCGTACCTATTGTATCCCCATAGCGCTCTGGGCTTCATTATGGCTGCATTTCTCTTCCCCTTCACTGTTATTGTTTCTTCCTGTGTTTCCATATATCTATTGGCCTCGTTTATCCATATACGAAGGTAATTATATTCTGTTACCAGAGGTATTTCCTGGCCCTGTACCTCCACTGTCTGTTCACTGTTTTCAATGAATGCCATAACACCTGATTTTACAACACTAAATTTAAAACGTAAATTGTTGCTTTCCTCTCCACACATCTTAGCCAGACGTTGCGAATCACTTTGCTTTTTAGCTAGCAACACAATGTCATCCGCATAAAATAAACATGGGAGCTGCTGCTCTGCTACTGTACCCGCCTGTTTGTATCAGAGATTGAATCCGATATTGCTTCCTTCTAGCACCCTCTCCATCCTCTCCATGTACATCCTAAACCGCAGTGGGTATGAAGCGAACCCCTGCCTCAGACCCTTGTTCATGTGAACTTTCTCCTCGCTTATGCCACTGGGGTAGCGCCTCTTGAGGGCCGGCACCGAAAGCAACCATGCTTTCGGTGGTGGGATGGATGGTGGTGACCTAGCGGGGTATGTCCTTACATCCAGGCTGTGAATCAATTCATACTACAAATGCTGCATTTAATTTGCAGGCTATGTAACCATTACCTTACTTCAAATAATATTAATTAATTGATTTACGAAACTGCCGTTATCAGACTCGGCTTGTAGCAGTCAGTGGCAGTTTTCGAAATATTAAAATGGCAAAACTGAACGTAATGATAAATTGTGTCATGGTTCAGAATACACACAGGCACACCTGCGCGTGTGTGTGTCTGTGTGTGTGCGTGTGTGTGGGTGACTCGAGGGCGTCTGAAAGGTCAAACTGATTTAACCTTAATTATACAGTGTGTCATGGCGCGGAATATATATATATTTGCACACACAATTTGCACGCGCATTATGGACAAGTCCACCTGCCGTCGCACGATGTGTGCAGACATTCCTCGAAGGCGTGCCTACAGGAAGGTTGAGTCTGCAGGTAGGTGAAAAAGGTGACTGATGAGTGACTGAAAGGTCAAACCCATTTTTGTAAGGGCTTCGTTTGCGAGCTGATTTGCTGAGTCATTCACAATGATTCGCAGAAGCAGCACAGTACGTCGTCTCATAAAGTCAGCTCCCTCGCCAATGTCATACGCAATGACGTGGGTCACGCGATTGAGGAATCTCTTTTCAGTGGTGAAGCACCGCCGCGGTTAGGCGAGTCCAGGTGCAATACCTGCGCAGAAACATTGCTGTGCCAAGCTTTCGCACCTATATCACCAGCATCACCAATTGCACTGCAGTCCGCGCAAGCCGCTCCGACAGCTACGCTACAGTACTTCGACGACTGTGCAACACCCATGAGGAAATGGAATGTCTGACTACAGCTGTGCCACCACTGTGGCGAAGCCGCTAATGTGCATCGGGTAAGCTCTATGATTCGGACCGCGGGGTCCTCCTATCGATAAGCCCCTGTCCAGCGTCGGCCAGAAGCCTACCCACACCCCAGATACCCTAGACCAGCAGCGCAGGTAGGGAACAGCGCAGCTGTAGTCACGCTCAGTGTCGCCGTAACAATATTTCCCTGCTAGTGTTGGAGCCTCAAGGATGGCGCAGGGCGGCGTTCCCCATGTCCGCGCGGGGAAAAACTGACGTCAGCGACCTTCTGAGGCGAGGCCGCTGATACCCGGAGCGCTGAAGACCTCGTATCGAGCAGACTGCAGCACAACGAAAATACGATGATGCCCAGAACTCGTTCCCACAAACAACATTTCACTGGACATGCTTGTGTTGATCGACGGCAGAAAAATGAGTGCGCTTGTAGATACTGGCACAAATTACTCGCCTTCTCGATGCAATCCTCGTGCACTACAATACTGTTCTTTCTGGCCTCTAAAATAGATGCAGGAACGGGATGGAAGTGTGTGGAGCGCTATCATGAACTTTGTGGAGCGCAAAGCTTGCACTGAATGGCCAACCCTGTTTTTGATGCAATTTTATTCTGTATTTTTTTTCACAGCTGTTCCCAAAAATAGTTTCAGTAATTTTACTGCTGCATGCGATATCTACTTGTGTGGTGTGATGGCGTACCATTAAATATGACTTTAATGATGTGTCTTTTAATGATGTAGCACCCCTTGCCTCGGGCCAGGGCTGCAGGCCACAACTCGCTCCGCGTGCAGAGCCCGTCAAGGAGTAGGAAGTTAACTCCCGGCTGCGCAGCGTTTGCAGTGCGATATCAAAATTTTAAAAAAAGAAAAGTTCAAAACTGAACGCTGCTGGAGCTCGGTCTTTCTCGCACTGCGCGCCTTTTTCCACTGATTTGATGACTACGGTCCCGTCATTTATCCGAACAAGTGCCTCTTCGGCGCCGCTACCATCAAGTTCTTAGGCCACCTTGGCACGCCACAAGGTGGCGGGCCTCTCGCCAGAAAAGTAAAGGCAATTGAAGACTTTCCATTCGCGACTTTGTTAAAAAGACCCAGATAATTCCTGACCCTACTGAACTTGCATCGCCGCTTTCTTCCGAATTGTGCCAATTTGCTGAAACATTTGGCAGTCCCACTGGCTATTTAAAAAATCTGGCTGTGCCCCTTGAGTGGACTCAGGACTCTGCATCTCCCTTCGCCACTGCCAAGAAGGAGCTGGCAGACGCCACAATACTCATGCATCCCGTTCCTGATGCCCCAATTCGTCTGATCACCGATGCATCAAGCATGGCAGACTGCAGTTCTGGAGCAACACGTATCTGGTTCGCGGCCTCTTAGTTTTTTCTCCATACAAATGAAGCCACCTGAAGCTAAACACAGCACATTCGTTGGAGAACATATTGCGGTGTTCCTCGTCATCAAGCAGTTCCGTCACTTTCTGGAGTGCCGGGCACTCCACGTCGTCACAGATCATTAGCCGCTGACGATTGCCTTCCATCGGAATCAGAGCAACTACACTGCACGGGAGATCCACCAACTGTGCTTTTTCTCTGTGTTCACCGTAGATCTTCGTCGCGGAAAATGTCGCTGATGCACTCTCCCACGTCGATGCCCTTGCAGCCCAACCACCAGTAGACATGGAGGAGCTAGCAGCCGCAAAGCGCAAAGACCCTGAGCTGCATCGTCTTAGTTTGTCATCCAGGACTTTGTCGTTCACTGAGCGCCCGCTTCCGTTCTTTTCCTCGTTGATATTGGGTGAGACATCCATTGATGTTCTTCGAACCTTCGCATCCTTCGCTTTTTGTGGCGCAATTTTTCATCAACAGCACAACATGAGTCATCCTAGGATTCGTTCAACCCAGAGACTAGTCACCACTCGCTTCCTTTGGGCTAGAATCAATGCAGGCGTCCGTCCCTGGGCGCGAACCTGCCTTAATGACAGTGTTTTAAAGTTCTTCGTCATACCGTCACGTCTAATTCGCCATTTCGGCCTCCAGAAGAAAGATTTTCCCCTTCCATCTCGACATTGTCAGCCCTCTTCCTACATCACGTGGGCTCGGTTACCTGCTCACATGTTTGGATTACTGCAGCAGATGGCCAGAGGCGTTTCCCATAATAGACACTGCGGTAGGGACAGTTGATACGGCGTTCATCAGCAGGTGGGTGTCGCATTTCCGATGCCCTCCTGTCGTCACCCCCGAGCGAGGCCGCCAGTTTCCTTCAGCCCTATTCAACGGGCTTCCCAATATCCTAGGAGTTCGATACATCCATACGACCGCCTACCATCCTTCCGCGAATGGCATGGTGGAAAGACTTCATCGATAACTGAAGGTTGCCCTCAGCACTTATCAGCCAATGGAACCCTGGATCATCTACCTTCCCCTCATCCTTCTGGGCATTCAATCAGCACTGGAAGCTGACCTAGGCTGCTCTTCGATTGAACTCATCTACGGTGTTCCCCTGTGCCTTCCCGGAGAATTCTTCGCACCGTCATCGCCACCTTCCACCCATGATGCTTAAACCTACATCCACGAGCTGCGCACCACGTTTCATGACCTTACTCCTGCAATTTCTGTTGACGGACACCACCGGTCTGTATTTGTCCGCCAGCATATGAATTGCTGCCGTTATGTTTTTGTTCGGCGTGACCACGTGTGTCCACCCCTCACCACGGCCGACGATGGACCGTTCCGCGTACTCCACCGTACGTCTAAGACCTTCACGCTGTACATTAACGTTCGCGAAGACATCGCGGCTGCTGACCGACTCAAACCTGCCTAAGTGGCCGCTTTTGCACCCGAAGTCCCTCCAATCAACCTCGCCTCCATCCCTTCATCACTCTGGGTGGTCGAATCTAAACACGTTCACTAGGCTGCTCCTCTGGCTTCTGCTCTACGGGGGCAGCCCTGTAGCGCCCCTTGCCTCGGGACCAGGGGCCGCAGGCCACAACTCGCTCAGTGTGCAGCGCCCCTCAAGGAGGATGAACTTAGCTCCCGGCGGCGCAGCGTGTGCATCGCGATACATAGAAAAACAGAATAGTTCAAAACCGAAAGCTGCAGAAGCTGGGTTTTCTTCGAATTAGCTGCGACACCTGCATAACCTAGGTAAAACTCGTCTGCAAAGAGAAAACGAAAAAAAAAAACGTTTCCTTATTACATTTTGGCCTAATGACTATGCAGCTTAAGCAAATTTACAATAAAAGTAAATGTCAGTAGGATTCGAATACACTTTTGATCAGGAGCTACGCGTCTCGTTTCCAGTGTTTAGTTTGGTGAAGAGGGTTGCTTTGTGTAATGTTTACTGCGTATGAACTGCTCGCTGTCTTGTCATTGTTTGTGCCCTTGCGATGCTAACAACATTTTAAATAATTCATGTACATTCGCTACTTCATTCATTATAATTAAAACAATTCCTGCAGAAACTATCGCACGATGACTGTCGACTGTACCGCGTTTCGTATTGAATCAAAATATAGATACACTATGTATTTCCCCCACCAAAAGTTGAGTTATGCAGGAGGCGTGTACTGTAGCGGGACTACTTATTTAAGCTTCCCTAAAACAAATCAGTGCCATCTCGCGTAGCCACCACGAAACCTGCTCATGGCCTCCAACATGCATGGCGGGAGTTTGCGTGCGAATGCAGAGAAACGCGTCGGGCGGCAGCGGCGCTAGTCTACGGCGTTTCTGTCCGGATACGCTGCGCCATCTAGTGGTACTGCTGACTACAGCATACGTGGTCTCCGAGAAGCGCGACGTGGCTCTTCTAGCGAACGCAAAAAATTGTGCCCCCGCTTGTCGCACACTCAATGAGTCAGACTCAAGTTGGCGAGACGTTCAATGAAAAGCGGCGCATACCCAGCACACTTGTCGCGCAACCTGCCTATGCGTCGGGCAGCTGTCCGTGAGGAAAAATTGTGACGTGGCCTTGAGTCTACTGAGAATCAGAAAAATGTAAGGCATCGTATTAGTCATTGTAGAGTGTCGCTTTCCAAGTTTCGCATGCCTGGTTACATCAACTTGGTGTCAGAGAGCTTCATTGAAGACCAGCACAGACTGAATGGCATACACCCAGCGCTCCAAGTCGCTGTCAAAGGATGTGTTCAAACAGCAGCACACATAGATGCACAGATATATAGAAACATACACATATACAAACCCCTCGGAAATTGTGTTACGTACTTAAAGAATGTTAACGCAAGAAAAACTAGCTTTCTTATTTATCCGTCTTACTGCGTCGCGACCTTGCAATAATGTAAACGTAAATACATAATAAACTGTATAACCCTCTACATAAGGCTACGTATCCATGACCGAATTTTTCTATTGCAGGTACGAGACCTTGGTATGATCTGCGCATTAAGAATTCTTCCGTTGTGGAGGGCCCATCAGAGGGTTGTTCACTCTACTTCAATAAAACTGCTGGCGCTGGAACGCCGCTTTATTCTCGTGATTGCCAGGCAATACTGCAGCAAGCTTCCGTGACAAAACGTGATCTCGTTTGATTATCTGAGAAATATCGGCAATATACCACGCCGTTGCATTGCAGTGTTTATCTTGTGAAAGATTGGTAAAAACGATCGATCAATAATAAAATTTTGATCAAATATTATGTAGTGATTCATTTATTGTGACAATAACCATATTTTCTTCAAAATTTATTTGCACGGCCTTTGTTTTAGCTATAAAATTTAGTAATTAAGTAAATATATTTGGGACGTCTAATAATAAGGAGTGACGTAGTACAATACAGCGTGAAAATTGTTTCGTTTCTGTGATGGTTCTTGGAATAAAGTCATCAAAAATGACTGACGATTACGATACTACCGAATGCAACATTTGAGCGCAGCACCATACGTAGGCCAGTGCCGTCAGCGCCTACGCAAAGGGAGGGGCAATACTGGCATGTTGGCATAATGAGCGCCATCGAAGCCAGCCGTGGAAGAAAACGACGCGAACACATGAGCAGTGGCACGCGCTCGTTTACGCGCCTATGCCGAGAGACGCACCCACTCACACCAGGAACGGGCGCTAAGAAGTTTGCTCTAAAGTGGTATGGAGCGCGGCTTTTGGTGCGACATTACCGCAGCCAACAGCGCGATACTGGGGCCCTATAACGTAAAACTATTCCAATATGTTTCTATTCCAATCTCCTAACGTCAAATTTGCGTAACCACCAACGCAAGCACCGGGTGGTCACCCGCACGTTTGTCTGAACAGACCAATAAAACGCTCTCCTCGTTCTTAAGAGGTCACTTTTGTTTGCTTGAAAAACGAATAATATTGCCTACACTGAGCGGCTTGTCGTATCTAATTGGCTGACAAGAGGCGAGGAGAACGCTCAAGTGGAGAGGGATTAAATGGGACCGAACCACCGCACTAAAAGTTGATAACCGGATGAAGAGGGTGGTGCCGGCGTCTACGATTGGTGGGCTTTCTCTTACTTAGCTTGTGGTGGCTGGTCGAAAATCGCGGCGGCATGCAACGGAAGCTGAAGAATGACGCTAAAACGGGCCCTCAGCAAAGAATAGTTGGCAGAATGAGGGGGTAAACGTGTCGAAAGGGCTCGAAAACGTTACACGGCAACGCAAGAAGTTTTATAATACGCAAATACACCCATGCTCTCCGGCAGGTGCGAGTAGCCAGCGTCTGAGCGATGTGTGGCCGCCATCTTTTATTCCTTTAGGAACGGGGCAGCCTGCGGCTATTCCGAAGAAAATTCAGTTTTGTTCGGCATATTAATGCATCTTTATCGCGTACGCGTCACTTTGACACGTTGAGTTCTTGCAGCTTTGTGACGTCGCGTGACAGGCAGGTGAAGTGGGTGCAGCCCGAAAACTTTTTACCCATAGCCGAGGGCTAATGGCGAAAAGAGGTCGAATAAGAAATAACTGTTTTTCTTCTTTCTGTCAAATCATGCATAATCAGTGTGTACACATCATATCAGATGGGGAGGTATCGCGGTTTTCGTGACGTCGCGTCACAGACAGGTGAATTGGGATGGTCGAAAAAAGTTTTTGACCAATCGTGGAGGGCTGATGGCAGAATTGGAATAGAAAAGTTTGGAATAGTTTTAAGTTATAGCGCCCCTCGGTAGTGAACTTGGAAGTAGAAAGGGGGGAAGGCCTAGCGCCTATTCTGTTATTCCCTCCTGAGACCCCTCTATGGCGATTTGTCCAATATGTTGGCAATTCATATATGAGACAGTACTCCTGTGACAAGGCTTTCATCCTCATAAAACCCCACTGTACAGCTCATTGGACACCTGCTTGCGCCATCTATGTAGCATTGATTAAAATACGTCGTTCAAATTCCCGCCGAAACAGTTCCACTATGGCGGCATTAAGCGGCGCGGCGTTTTACGGCAGCTGCCGGAGAAGTAAGCACTGTTTCTCGTATTTCTACCTGCTTTTAGGGCATATCTTCGATTTTATAATAAAGTTACTACAACAGTGTACGCGCAGAATACAAAACTTTAACTGTGCGCGCGCTTACCTTTTTTTACTCTTCTTTTGATTTCGCGTGTCCATTACGTTGGACGCTAGGACTCAACCCGGTTATTTTGACCGCGCTTTTGCGATGGCCTTGTTATGGACAGGAGGCTAGTACTGTTAGCGTTTAGCAGCTTGTGGGCGAAATCGCGTGCCTTTTTTTCTTCGGGGGAGCGGCTTCGCGCGTCTGATCAATTAAGCCAATAAAGTGTCTTTTTTTAATCCATGGCTTGGACCCGCAAGACACCTACTTTCGCAGGTGGTCTCGTAAGGGAAAACAATATCAATATCCCTCTACCAGATATAGTTCGCATGTAGAACTTCAACATGGGCGGTGTTGACAAGGCAGACCGAATGATAAGTTACTACATGATAAAAGCAGGCGTCAACAAGTGGACAATCAGAGCCATCTTTTACCTCTTCGACATTGCCCTCAACAACTCCTGGGTGCAGAACACGCGGGACATACGCTCCCTCAAGAAGCAGCAGAAAGAAATACTCAAATATATGCAGTTCTACCAATCTGTTGGTGAGACTCTCATGGCTCAAGGGAAAAAGCAGGATGAAACGTAGAGTGAGAACGAAGCCGATTGGCATCCGCCAACAAAGCAGGCTCGGCTGTCTCCTCGAGAACCCCAAGAAAAGAGCACTACCCACTACTCAATACTGGCAGACACTGCAAAGGCTGCTCGTTGCAGACTACAGGGCTGCGACACGAAAAAAAAAGTTATTTTGCACCAAATGTCGGCTAATCTTCTGCATCACCAAGGACAAACAGGTGTTTTGAAATTGCGCACGGGAAGTGAACACAAGAGCAAAATTCTTTTTAAGCAGAGGAATGCTCTTCTTATGTACTTTATTGACTACTTTGCCTTTTGAATTATTAAAATATTTTTGCACACGAGTTTCGCGTAATATGTGCGGTACGTCATTACGTGCGCGCTGGGTGAAGAAAGACCGGGTAGCATCCCAGTGTCCAATATATTGGACATCGCGCTGAGCTGAAATTATCACGGCTATTGAAAAAACATTTAACACTTTTCACGTTCATAACCATACTGATTTATTCTGAAAGTTTGGGAAAAATCTGTGCACTAAAATGCATCCCGGGTCTCAGGAGGATTCATCCGCGGCTTCGTAAAGGGATGGGTTTATCATGTCTTTTCTTCAACTTGGCGATTAGTAAGATCGTGTCTGCCTACGTGTATATATGAGCGTGAGGGTGACTTTGACAGGCGCCTGGATCATTGTACACAGATTGTCAAAACAATGATACACTAAGATTTTAAAATATACAAATACCAGGGGTCTGGACTGATCCAGGGTAATGTTGTTTGCCGTCGCTTTGAGATTCTCAGATTGCTTTTTCAATTCCACCTGATTACATAATAAATCCTAATGAATAATCAACTTATGAAATATTACAGTTAGACAAAAATTGTCTATGAGTAAATTGTAGAGCAATGTGAAAAACTTCCGATACAGCTTTCTGTTGCTCAATAAGTGCAACATAGAATTGTTTTTTTCTTGCGCAAAAGAAGCCCGCGAATACACGTGAAGTGGCTTGAGTGGCCAATCGCGCGACAGTTTTTCGTGTATTGCTGGGCTTCTTTCACGCTGGGAAATACAAATTTATGTACGACGTATTGAGCAACAGAAACCTGCTTCATTATTACTTCACTTTGTTCTACGTTTCTCTCATAGTCACCGTTTATAATAGTAGCTGAGAAGTTCAAAAATTATGCTGAACTATCTAATTAGGCGGAGTGCTAGGAAAAACCTATCTCCAAGTGACGCAAACAAAAGTTCTTTGGTTCTGTCTAGCTATGTGACATTTGCATATCTTTAAATCTTGGTGAATATGGTTGGGACATCCTCTATACATAGTAAAGAAACAGGCAACCTAACATTCGCCAGAAAGTCAGGAAGTTTACTTCCTCCTCGCCTTCTGTCGCACTTGCCTTGCAAGACCTGAGCACAAGTGTCGCTTCATTACTACACTCCGTCATGCTGTTCAAAATGGCTCTGGGAATGTGACGTTCGCGAATTAATGTTCGGGAGGGTGGCATTGGCTATTTTGGGTTGGTCGAGTTGAGAAAGCACGGCCGAAGTGTGACATGCTATATTGAAGTGCCGTCCATACAACCAAACTGTTTAGTCACTAAGCTGGTGCATCTTGACTGCGTTTCCGCCTAGAAATCAATGTTCGCCATGCGCTAGAACTTCCTGATCTCAACAAAATACTACGTTCTGACGCGTGATCTATCCCCGACGGTGGATTTAAGATCAATTCCTGGTTACCATGTCGTGCGCGACTGCAGGAAAGCTGCGGTTGCGCCCAGCGCGGAGGTTGGTTACAAACAGGGTGAAGATCCGTCTGCACCGAAACGTGTGTTCTATAGCATGTGTGAGAGGCAGACATGTGGCGCAGGAGAAGTTCCTGAGTTAATGATGATCTTGGCCACGTTGCTCCTATCGCCTCTTTTCAGGAAGGTGAAGCTGAGCACGGGGTAAACGGCCACGCCTTCCGTCAATAACTGCACTGAGACACGGAGATGTGGCAACGGAAAATAAGGAAGTGTCTCGTTTTACCTTGAATGGTGGCACTGATAATAGGAGAACAATTACTATCTCACTTTGCCAAATCCCCGATGTGCGTGATGGCTGTTTCACGGACTGCTGTGGTTCAAAATTGTCTGGGGTTCTTGATAAGCCTGAGCTGATCGAGAGAGAGAGAGAGAGTAAACATTTATTTCAAATGAGGTGGGGTGTCTTCCTCGTAGGGTGGAGCCCTTAGTTCAGGGCCCCATTGGCTCGCGCCACTTCGCGTGCCCACCGGATCCGCCACCGCTCCTCTTGCGGGTCTGAGCTGGTCAGCGCAGTCTCCCAGGAGGAACGTAAAGGAATAGGGGAGTAACCCGGACGGTATGGGAACTTCCAGGTGCAATTTATTTGTTTTCTTTGTACACACTACAGCGCAATAAGCGCTATAGCAGGAGTGGATTTACAGAGGAAAATTACAGAGAGAAAAGTACAATAAAGCGATGAGCATGATGCCCTAGGAGCATTTATCCTGGATGGCAGATACAAAACTTCGGGGGAAGCATGAGCGAATAGACCAAGGTAACGAATTCCAATCTTCTATGGAACCAGGGAAAACGCCGAATTTAAACGTATTAGTTCGTGCTAAGTAGGGCATCAAGTGCAAGTTGTGATGTCGTCTCGTCGATGACTCTGGCGCGAAGTTAGTATAGTTTCTTGAAAGTCTTACGGGAGAATTGACGATGCGGTGCAAGAAATCCGACGATGCTATGCGGGCGACGTGAATAGTGCGAAGTTAAATTCATGGAACGAGGTGTAGAAGAGGGTGAAAAGTCACGATTATAAAGGAGACATATAAATATTAAAGCTTCTTTCTGGATTGCTTCTAGGCCACTATTCTCACACTGCTTATAGGGATTCCAAACTACAGATGCGTAGTCTACAACAGGACGGGTTAGAGATTTATGTAACAATACCTTCGTATTTTTAGGAGAGTTGGACAGTGTACGATGTAGGTAACCTATTTTTTTAGTTCTTTGTTACAAATGCAATCTATGTGATTAGATCATGATATGTTATGCGTCAAAATGACACCTACATAATTATACTCAGGTGCCCTGCACAGAGCGCGGGTATTGAAGGAGTAATGAAAAACAGAAGGATATTATTTTTTACAGAAGGACATAAAGATAGTTTTATCAAGGGTAATGGTCATTTGCGAAGTGTTGCACCAAGTGAACAACCCAGTAAATCACTCTTTGAGCCGGTAATGATTATAAGAAGATTTAATGAATTAAAGGGAAGCTGAAAGCTTTTCAAGAAAGAAATGAGTGAGGAGCTGTGGGTCATGGTTTCCAACCATTTGAATTCGAATATCGCAACGAAATTGAGCCAAAGAAAACGCAAACAGATTTTATTTCGATGAAAAGTGCTGCTGCAGACTCGGGGCAGCTCGCTCGCCTCGTTTCCGCCTGTGATCGCTCGGGCGCCTCGTGACGTCAACAATGGTGTTCGTCCGGAGCGACTGCTGCCGCTACACATGAAGCACGGTGCAAGGTAGTTTGGTGCTCTTTTGCTGAGACGGTCACGGAAAATTTCGAGAGCTTGCGTTTCTCAGAGGAGTTCGGCGTTAAGTCCAAACTCCATGCGAGCGATTTCGCGCGCGACGGCGATGGGCGACGGCTTCGAGCGACAAAACAGGCCGTCGCTTGAACAGATCGCTCGGTGTTGTCGTTCGATCGCTCGTTTCTAGAAACCTAGAACTCGTCGCTCGTCGCCCGGAAGTGCTATGAGCGACTAGCCAATAGTGCGAAGCCCCCCCGGAACTGGATCTATATAACTCAAATACTACTGTTTGTCGCACGGAACTAGCAAACTATTGAATTTTACACGTGCAAGAATAAGAACCAAGTGCAAGGCCTTCTGAAATATTTTATGCTATTTTTTACAGTAAAATACAACAACTTAAATTGATAAAGTAAGCGTCACGCTAGCTTGGGCGCGTATATTGCTGCCCTTATACCGGCAAATCGCCGCTCAAAGCCCTCGCTCGCCCAGAGTTCGGCTTGTGGGCGCCGAGTGAACACGACAGCCATCGCCTTGCTTGTCGCTGTCGCTGTCGCGTGCAAGATCACTTGTATGGGGTTTATACTTTACTCCCTACGTGTACGAGCAAATTACGAAGAGTCGACCTCTCCATGAAGCAAAATATGCTGGTGCAAGCAGTGCTTTCCACGCGAACGAAGGCGAAGTGTTAGCATCTCCTTGTGTTGGAAATGTTCTTTGTCGGGCATAGTTTTTTGCTAACTGCCCTCAGCGATCCAGTGAGTACGTTTCTGGGCAAACAACTCTGGTGTTATGTTCCTGCATGCCTCCTCGTAGAACGTAAGCGGTGATGCAATCTTCGGCATTTGTGCTCTGCCGCAAAGCTGTCGGCAATGTACACAGACGGTTTAAACGCGGGAAAGGTTCACCGGCGGTAGTAGCACGTGTAGTATAGAACCTTCATCAGTGCGCCATCCACACGCTACTCGTAACCGGCGAATTCCGTCGGCTACGTCAGATGGTCGATTTCTCTACGTGTGCGAGAGAAGGGGGAGCGCAGCGTCCTGGCATGAGCCGGCTTTCCAATACATGCAAAGTTTACAATTGCACTGCGTTGTGGTAGCTGCATGCAGGCTGTTTCACAAGACACGTGCGAATAGAAAATTCGCGGCATTTGGCAATGGAACCTGCGTCAGGGGTGGGAGATAAACATGCACCTTCCGTTCAGCGTGCTAACACGAAGGAGAACCCAAAGCACGCATTGTTATTAAACTCTGGGAGTAATCGTCGTCACGGAAGTGGTTAGAGCGCAGCAATCTTGTTCTTGAGCGCTTGAAGTTCTTTCGCTTCACAGCAGCCTCCCACTTAGCTGAGATCTTCCTGTTTTGCGGGAACTAATGGAACATCGGAACATCGTCGCGGCCGCTGGTGTTTGTGCAACCATAGGCTGCACAGAAAGCCGGCATGATCGGTTTACAAGTTCAATTGATGCTGCGCACGTCAACTACCGCTCTACAGATGCCCAAACAAAGAAATGTAGGGTCGAGCGAAGCAAATTAGGACGGCACGCACGCAGAAATACGCACGGTCAGGCACGGTTGCGGAGAGTGCGAAGGAACGGAACCGCAGTGCTGACGTCACTACAACGCGGTTTCCGGTCTTCGCTAGCATCGTCAGCGTCAGCAGCAGCGCGCGGTGCTCGACGGGGGGCGGAGCTACAGCGCAGTTTAACACCAAAAATCCCCCCCCCCCCCGAAATTTTACCTGCATGGTTTATAAGGTTCCCGAATCCGTATATGAGCGTCATATTGAATTCGACGGACTCTTCAGCTTCCCTTCAATATAAAACAGTATCATCAGCATAACGACGAATATCAGATGTTAACAGGCAAATAATTTATATAAATTAAAGAAGGAAGTGGCTCAAGAACAGAGCCTTGAGGCATTTCAGATCTCACATCAATAGCAGTAGATTCGATCGAGCTGTAAGAGACAAACTGGGAACGAAGTGAAAGAAAGCTTGAAATCCAGTTAACTTGTTGAGGAATACTTATTACACGGTTAAGTTTAGCAAGGAGTTTAGAATGTAATACTTTGTCAAATGCTTTAGAGAAGCCTATAAAGATAACGTCAACCTGGTTGCGAACATCAAGGTGAAGGAAAATGTTATGCATAAACTTAACCAACTGCGTTGTCGTACTAAAACCGCCCAAAGGACAAGGAAATATTTGTAAATTCATTACAAATTGCTACGCCACAATGTGTTGTGTTTAGTGAAGGCCAGTGAATGCGAGGAGCATTGAAGTCACCCATGCAAATAAATCATGATGAAGCAATGTTAGTCAGAACCATGAAATTTGCAATCACACGAAGGACATCAAGGGAATAACCGGGCGGGCGATATATAATGCTAATTACCGTACGCTCATTATTCAAGAAAATTTTGCACCACATGGTTTCTGTGTGCGAAGGTGAGGGCAAAGCAGTACAACGCCGCCGCCATTGCCGTGGATCCTGTCTAAGCGCACGGCAATAAAACCGGGCAGTGTAAACTCGGAGTCATAAATATTACTATGTAGTCATACCTCAGTGATGCCTATAACACGAGGGGAATAAATAGAAATTACAGAAGTTTTTTAACAATACGGCGAGCATTAATGTGCAAAACAACGAGGTTATCGAGGTGGCCAGAACGACGTCAGGTAGCGGAGGAGCCTGGAGTCGTAGGCACAAGCTCGCAGGGTAATGGTTATGTACTTTTAATGATATGTTTGAACTGTCATACCAGTTATAACGAACCGTGTCAATTAATGCATGATCGTACGTTAACTTTACAAGAGAGCCATTGTTATGAAAAGAAATGGATGCTTCCTAGATATTTTTTAGGATTAATCTAATCCTTGTCGAGAAATTTTCTGTAATAAATAGACTCGAGCCTTTGAGTTTATATATGTTCTTTAGAGTCGTGCTTTTATCATTGAAGTCATGATAAGACGAGTGCGACAAGTGCGTGCTCTACCAAGCCGGCGGCGGCGTTCATCGTGAGGACAGCTAATATTCAAGGTCTTGCTAAATACAGGCGTAACGTTGGACAACAGTATGGTAGGGTGTTCTTTGGCGTTTACCAAAATACCGTGTATTACAAGATTATTTCTTCGAGGATGATTTTCTAGGTCATCATTTTTAACACCAGCTTGGTAATTTGAGAAGATAAGTAGTTAATTTCTGCACGTAATTCGCAAATTGAACTAGAATTATTAGCTGAGGATTCTAATGTACCAACACGAGACACTTTAAAGCACCAAAACGGCAGGCGGCTGTCTGTCGAAATGACTTGATGTCAGGAATGTCTCAAACCAACTTATTCTGGCCAATCAGTAGTTTAGAGAACATTTTCGATACGGAAAGATCATGAGTGTCATGGCATATAGGAGGGGAATGCGCATCTGCAGCCTCATCGAGAGCGCTGTTAGTAGTCGCATTCCTGGCTCCAGCTTTATTGCCAGATTGATTGCTTTTACTGATACACGCTGACTTGGACTGGGGGCACAGCTTGAGTTCCACATTACCACTCAGGATAAGACGACTCATTCAATATCATCATCAGCAGCAGCAGCCTGGTTACGCCACTGCAGGGCAAAGGCATCTCCCATACTTCTCCAACTACCCCGGCCATGCACTAATTGTGGCCATGTCGTCCCTGCAAACTTCTTAATCTCGTCGGCCCACCTAACTTTCTGCCACCCTCTGCTACGCTTTCCTTCCCTTGGAATCCATTCCGCACTCTTAATGACCATCGGTTATCTTCCCTCCTCATTACCTATCCTGCCCATGCCCCCCCCTACCTTTTTCTTGATTTCAACTAAAATATCATTAACTCGCGCTTGTTCCCTCACCCAATCAGCTCTTTTCTTATCCCTTAAGATTACACCTATAATTCTTCTTTCCATAACTCGTTGCATTGTCCTCCATTTAAGTGGAACCCTTTTGGTAAGCCTCCAGGTTTCTGCCCCGTAGGTGAGTACTGGTAAGACACAGCTGTTATAAACTTTTCTCTTGAGGGATAATGACAATCTGCTGTTCATGAGCTGAGAATGCCTGCCAAACGCACCCCAGCCCATTCTAATTCTTCTGATCATTTCCGTCTCATGATCCGGTCCGCCGTCACCACCTGCCTTAAGTAGATGTATTCCCTTACCACTTCCAGTGCCTCGCTACCTATTGTAAATTGCTCTTCTCTTCCGAGACTGTTAAACATTACTTAAGTTTTCTGCAGATTAATTTTAGACCCACTCTTCTGCTTTGCCTCTCCAGGTCAGTGAGTATGCATTGCAATTTGTCCCTTGAGTTACTAAGCAAGGCAATATCATCAGTGAATCGCAAGTAACTAAGGTATTCTCCATTAACTTTTATCCCCAATTCTTCCCAATCCAGGTCTCTGAATACCTCCTGTAAACACGTTGTGAATAGCATTGGAGAGATGGCATCTCCCTGCCTGATGCCTTTCTTTATTGGGATTTTGTTGTTTTCTTTATGGAGGACTACGGTGTCTGTGGGGCCGCTATAGATATATCTCAGTATTTTTACATAAGGCTCGTCTAAACCCTGATTGCGTAGTACCTCCACGACTGCTGAGGCTTCGACAGAATCAAACGCTTTCTCGTAATCAATGAAAGATATATATATATATATATAAGCGTTGGTTATATTCCGCACGCATCTCTATCACCTGATTGATAGTGTGAAAATGGCCTATTGTTGAGAAGCCATTACGGAATCCTGCCAGGTCCTTTGCTTGACAGCAGTCTAAGGTGTTCCTGATTCTATTTGCGATTACCTTATTAAATAGCTTGTAGGCAACGGACAGTAAGCAGATCGGTCTATAATTTTTCAAGTCTTTGGCGTCCTCTTTCTTATAGATTAGGATTATGTTAGCGTTCTTCCAAGATTCTGGTACTCTCGAGTAGTGAGGCATTGCGTATGCAGGGTGGCCAGTTTCTCTAGAACAATCTGCCTACCACATTTCAACAAATCTGCTGTTACCTGATCCTCCCCAGCTGGCTTCCCCCTTTGCATAGCTCCGAAGGCTTTCTATACTTCTTCCGGCGTTACCTGTGGGATTTCGAATTTCTCTTGACTATTCTCTCTTCCATTATCGTCGTGGGTGCCACTGGTACTGTATAAATCCCTACACAACTACCCAGCCACTTCAACTATCTCATCCATATTAGTAATGATATTGCTGACTTTGTCTCTTAACGCATACATCTCATTCTTGCCAATTTCTAGTTTCTTCTTCAATGCTTTTAGGCTTCTCCCGTTCCTGAGAGCATGTTCAATTCTATCCATATTATACTTCCTTATGTCAGCTGTCTTACGCTTGTTGATTAACTTCGAAAGTTCTGCCAGTTCTATTCTAGCTGTATGGTTAGAGGCTTTCATACATTGGCGTTTATTGATAAGATCTTTCATCTCCTGCGATAGCTTACTAGTATCCTTTCTAACGGAGTTACCACCCACTTCTATTCCACACTCCTTAATGATGCTCGCAAGATTGTCGTTCATTGCTTCAACTCTAAGTTCCTCCTCCTGAGTTAAAGCTGAATACCTGTTCTGTAGCCTTATCCGGAATTCCTCTATTTTCCCTCTTACCGCTAACTCATTGATCGGCTTCTTATGTACCAGTTTATTCTGTTCTCCCCTCAGGTCTAGGCTAATTCGAGTTCTCACCATCCTACGGTCACTGCAGCGCACCTTGCTTAGCACGTCCACATCTTTTATGATGCCAGGGTTAGCGCAGAGTATGGAGTCTATTTCATTTCTAGTCTCGCCGTCTGGGCTCCTCCACCTCCACTTTGGTCTATCCGGCTTGCGTAAGAAGGTATTTATTATCCGCATATTATTCTGTTCCGCAAGCTCTACTAATAACTCTCCCCTGCTATTCCTAGTGCCTATGCCATATTCCCCCACTGCTTTGTCTCCAGCCTGCTTCTTGCCTACCTTGGCATTGAGGTCGCCCATCAGTATGGTGTATTTTGTTTTCACTCTCCCCATCGCCGATTCCACGTCTTCAAAGAAGCTTTCGACTTCTTGATCATGACTGGATGTAGGGGCGTAGACCTGTACAACCTTCATTTTGTACCTCATAGTAAGTTTCACAACAAGACCTGCCGCGCTCTCGTTAACGCTATAGAATTGCTGTATGTTACCAGCTATATTCTTATTAATCAGGAATCTGGCTCCTAGCTCTTGTCTCTCCACTAAGCCCTGGTAGCGCAGAACGTGGCCGCTTTTTAGCACTGTATATGCTTCTTTTGGCCTCCTAACTTCACTGAGCCCTATTATATCCCATTTACTACCCTCTAATTCCTCCAATGTAATCTTTGTAATCATGCATAACCAACTCGCCCACCAGCACGTGCTGAGAGACTGTGAAAAGAATGCATGTGTGACACCTCATTGCGGAGCGTCGGAGTTTTATCCTACTAACTCTTGAGCTGCACTTCACATGGGATCTTGCATATTGCAGGGATCTTGCAGGGTGGGATCTTGCATATTTACTATCAGCAGTGTTGGGTTGTTCTACGGTCATGTTCAGTTCTCCTTTTAAATGCGTACGCATGTGTATGCCTAGCCAACGAATAAACCCGCCCGTCCTTCCGTTTGTAACGCAAGGCGAATCCCTATAACGAAATTTATCTATAAAAAAATAAATTGAAAAGGAAGGAAACGTTTGTGTTTGTGAGCTTCAAACCTATGACCCCACGCTCAGAGGTGTCTTACGAACTGGCCTAACATCCGCGCTTGCAGAATATGAGTAATCTGAACCATATGAATTTGTTGTACTAGCGGTAGGAAACAAATATGAAAGGAGAACAGTTTCCACAATTGCTTTCCCAAACGTTTTGCTGGTCGTGGGATAAAATGTATTTCTAGGACATGTAGCTTAAACTTGGAGCATTCTGGACATCAAAAAGATTCTGATTTTGCGGAAATTTCTTGCCAAGCACGCCACATCCCCGATATGTTTCAGAGTTCGCGGGATTCGCCTTCCGTGAAAAGGTCAAGTTATACGGGATCCAAAAAACACGCGGTTTGTCATAGCCAGATAGTGGCCCCCAGTAAGAAAATACAGCATTTATTTCAAGTACAGCCGAGCGCCCATTAACTTAGCGTGAATATTTAAGAACGCAGGTGAACTTTAGGCTGTTACGTAGATTTTTTGCCAAGCAAATGCATCGACCACCAGTCAATGTCTAGCATAATTGTTAAATGCAAACGAAGGCTGCATTACACTTTGCACCTTGCAGAATAGCATATCATGTAACATTTCGCCGAAACAGATGGTTCCGCCGGAAAGCCACAAACAATATGCGACTGCTCGGTATCAGAGCAAAGGGTTCGATCCTCATTCGCTGCGCACCTGCGACGTGTGTTCACAATGGTGCTGTCCAAGCGAAATAGATGTTCAAGCGTCGGCTCCACGCGTATCGCGTATGGAGCGCTCAGTAACGCCTGAAATTGATATCTTCCACAGCAAAAGTATGGCGAAAGCGCAGCTGGTTGCTGTGCTTCTGTTGGTAGGCTTTGCAGGAATCTTAACAAGCGACAATCTGGACATTTACCAGCTTTTAGTTGACGCTCCAGATATAAGAAAGGTAACCTACATTTTTGAAGTGTTGGCCGCTTCCGTTTACCTAGTGGGAAAATGTCTTTCGATATATTCTCGCGGATGCTCTTAACCGTTGGTCATAAATCGTGCACACGAAATTCTTTGCGATGCTTCTTTTGATATTCACTACTAGCTCTGTTGGTTTGGTTGTTACCAATGTACAAACCAATAGAAAAGTGGTAATCTACCCACAAAGCCCAACGTATCGGTTTGGCCTAGGTGATTTCACGCCTTCAAATTATAATATAAGCCCAGAAAACCCAAACATAGCCAGTAGTGGTGTTTTTGATGCGCTGTAGTAAGTTTTCAGTTCCGCGTTACCACCAGGTGTCGCCTGCAAGCTCAAAAATTATTGCTGCTTCGGGAAGCTATCCCACTTGCCAGGCACTAGGCATGAATTTTCTTTACAATTAGTAGGCAACCGTGTATTTGGAGCTGCACACGTCGATGCATGGCTGCCTTACTGTTGCGGTATGTAATGCTTGCCTTTCATTATCTCCGTTTGTAGTTTTGGCTCTTATGACAGTTGCGTTTATAATAAACATTATTTTCACTTGAGTACGTTTCCCTGTTATTCGGAAAAACTGACCAGCAAGAAATGTGTGCAAGGGTTGATAATTTTTATTCGCGTCGATTGGTGCTCGGGTTTTCTCGCTGATATGTAGAATTCACGATCTTGCTGGTGGAATGATGCGGCTAAACATCCTGAAGTTGCTCACGAGTTACACCATGTTTATTTTTACCGCCTTACTGTGCAATACGCGCACACAGAAGACGAGAAGTTATCCGTGCTACGGTCATCACAGTCGGCATTTTCGAGGAAGCGGCGGAGATGAATCCGTGTACGTTATCTTCAACGGCATAGTGGGAATGCGGCAGGTCAAGCGCAAACCCAAATCACGGAATGAGTGATAATTCACGGTAAGCTTCGGTGCAAGTCCGAGGCTAATTAGTTAGAAGACAAAAGAAGCCGCAGTTTATAAATCTTCAGCGATAATTTGCCACACTGTAGTGGGTCCGATGCGTGAGCATTCGGTGTGCACACAATACTATCTTTACCAGCAAATTCATGCAAACCTGTACTGTACGCGAAACGCTTGATAAGTACACATGCAAAGCAGCTTTAATAGGCGTGTGCTCACTGTGGCAGTTTTCGATAAAGATCATAGTGGACTTTTGTAATGTGCTGGAATTTTGAACATTCCGCACATAGCCAACTGTCGACCTTCACCAAAATGCGAAATCGTAAATCAAAAGGCAGTATCTTGTATTCATAATTTTAAAGCGAAACGTTTCTTTCCCTCTTCCTTTCACTTTCTCGCCGCTGCTGCTTCTGCTGCCGTGGTTATCTTGCACGCCGCGTCGAAGGTGGTTCAGAGCATGTTTATACATGGCAGGAGCTTGGCGGAGAGGAAAGCAGGCACGAGAAACTTGTTGGACCTTTCTTTCGCGTCGGTCATGCACTTTGCTCTATGGAGCTGCCTGGGAGTTGCCACATTAGCCTCTTGACCGCTGTAATTACCTTTTCAGGCCCCCAAAAAGCATTGCAGAAACTGCAGCGCTTACCATTCTACTGACGCACAAGTCTAGAATGAACGCACATAAAACTATAGAAAGGAAAGGGGAGAGGAGGAACAGAATGGGTACAACCGACGCAGTCGCGAAACGAGTGAATAACAGCCTTACCAATCTTACATTTCCAAAACAGGCGGCGGTGAAGGAGATAAGGAAAAGGGGACGTGCCAAGGCAAGGAAATTCTAGTATTGTTTATTTACTTATTTTCTCATTTATTCATTGAAATATAGTGCTGCCCAGTATATGGCTATAGTCGCAGTGGCAACATTGTACATCACTGTACATTACACATTACAAGTATACGCATATATAAAAACATGAATGATCAAAAAGAAGCACATTGCATGTTAGCGAAACGCTTAGAGACACGACAGCGGTTGTGAGGTAACTGGATAAATTTAAGTGCAAGGTACATGGCAGTATGTTTATGATATTTCTAAAGATAAGCACTGTGCAAATATGTCAAGCAAACAAGTTATGGATGGCCGCATTAATAAGGATGCAACGCAGGGTCTCACTGATACTACGCAAGTGGTAGCACGTCAAATCAGTACTTCTGTGTTAGCCCTGGTAGCTGTGAAGCTAAAGCATAGTTTGAGCTCGCTGGCTTCATCCCCGCTGCGGCAGCCACATTTCGATGGAGCTGAAATAGAAAATACCCGCGCTCTGATATTTAGAACGCCGCGTTGTCAAAATTAATACGAAGTCCGCCGCTATGGCGTGCCTCACAATCCGATTCTGGCTTTCGAACGTAAAGCCCTATAAGTTTAATACTTTTGCCATAAGGCGATGTGTCATATGAGCCATTGACAATGCTCAGCCCTCTCCGTGTTTATGAAATATGGTACACAACCACGCCTCAGACAAACACTTCCCCTTGTGTGTTCTGTGCACAACGCAGAAAAACAGCAGTGGTGCACACAAGGTATCGTCTGACATCAGCCCACCAATGCCGTGCTGGACTAAACGCTGAAAAAGTTGAACATTCGCCGTCATCAACACCGCCAGTTATCATCAGTCTAAGTAAACAGCACAGAAACACTCGCTTACATTGATTCCACAGTGCGTGGAATCCGCATACTTTTTTTGTGTTTTGAATTTCAACGCTGAGTTAACAATTTATACAGCCCGATGAATCCCTGTAACATACGTATTTTCGGCCCCTAGTCTGAGAATTCCGGCTCTGCTATAGCAGCGCTTTGACCGGAATACAAACACTGATATAACGCGGCAGGGAAGTTACGACCATGCGTTGTTAGCAGAAAAGGCCATCTCGAGGTTAAAAACTCAAAGTTGTAGGGCCGTTCTTCTAATATATATTTTTTTGCAGAAACGCGGACCTGTGATTTACACATGCGCTTGCGGTGAAATTTGAGTAAGGACCGAAGGAAAATGCTTCAAGTTCATCGGGATGTTTCCTTTGCGCACTGAGTTCACGTTTAGCCTTCTCATAGGAAGTGCGTATTTAAGCAAGTTCTCATAGGAGCACGGTTAGCAGCTCTAGATCTTTAGTTTTTCTCCTTTCGTGCTGTCGTGGATGGCTTCAAGTAGGCGTTCCTAATTATTTTTTTAAGCTTGTAAGCAGGCGGCTGCGATATAATCTACATAACTCGTTATTTTCTTGAAGCCACATAATGGCGACTGTGCCATATAGCAGAATCAGGAGTTTTCAATTATGGACTAAATGTTTGGTAATAAGACGTGAACGTTAGCGAACGTTCATTACATGAGCGGAAAGCTTAAGTGTATTCCTGACTTATGTATTTTAGTTCCTATGTATATTACACGTTTTTGTTCTTAACATTGTATCGGCATAAACAAAATTAGCTTTCACGTTTGGCACTCCATGACAAAAGTGAACATGCTTTTATAGCAATATTAGGCTTTTTTCGCATGAGTCCTTTCTTTTCATTAGTGTTTCCGTTAGGAAGGCGTCGCTTCCCAGTGCTTTTAGAGAAACAAAAAAAAGACCATACAATCACTATGGTTTTACCTTAATGGCGAAATTGACAGAGAGAGAGAGAAAATGCACATCACATTTCTAGAACTGCTAATCGGTTAGACTTTACTGATTGATTTAGACACGATGGATATGCGCTGGATTGATAGGATTGTTGCTCCAACCAACAGTAACGCAATGTTTCTAAGTACAAATTAGTCTCATTTCAACGCTTCTCACGTTACGACAACTGCAACTGAACACTGTGGCAGTGGTAGCGGCGGTGGCCAATAAACAATAAAAATAGTAGGTTCGACAGAGCAAACATTTTCTTTTCAGTAGCTCGTGTTTCAGATATTGCAAAGCGCGTATTTGCGTATTGGCTATAATTATATAGCTACGACATTGTTACTGCGCTTCGCTTACTGTCTTTTCCGCTCATATTTTGTAATATGTAAACAGAAAGCTAAAAAAAAAGAAGAAAGAACGGAAATTATTTTTAATACTAAGTCACGCATCCTTCGTTTTGATGGTTTCTTTTTCTTCTTTAAAAGAACAACCACACACAGTCTCCAAGGAAAAGAAGCAGGTGGCCGACATACGGTCGCCAGTTGGCCGCACGAGAATAAGAATGCACACATGGAACAGCCATGCCCGCGGTAACAATAACCGCATTTGCGCTGCAGTGCATAGGTACATAATGAAAGAGTGTCGACGAATCGCCATAACTGTGCAAATCTCAGGCACTCTCAGGAATATCTTCAGACGGCTAACTTTCAATGGACCTTTGCGGTGCATAAACATGGTTTAAAAGTATACCCATCGATTGAAATATTATATACCTGAACAAATACCGCGTTTTTTTTTTCGTTATACCGGCACGTGAAATGCTTGTGAATAGATGTAGAGTCTGGGGAAACGAGCCAGCGCTTTTAGAAGAGTAACTGACCCAAAAATGTATCGTTTTTCTACTTTCTCTATAAAAGCAGATTGTCCACACTGCAAGAAGAAGACAAAAAAGCTTTTTTTTTCTTTAGTACATTAGTGAGAGAGCGCCATCATTGGGGGGGGGGGGTGGCTTTTACTATGTCTGTAAATTTTATTTATAGGTCACATTTGTTAACAACATCTTTGCATTTAATCCAGTGCGCATGGAGAGAGAGAGAGAGAGACAGAATAAACAAGTATATTACATAAATGAAGCATTGGAAAGGCGTCCTCATTCCGGGATGCATTGAGCTCTGGCCGCGTCCTGGGCCTTGGCATCCATTCGTTGCTGATCCTCGAGGTCCGAGCTGACCAATACTCTTTCACAAGTCTCATTGATTTGTTAAAGGTGCGGATAATGTAATGGTGTGTGCCTGCAACCCCCTGCTATGTGCCTGAGGAACCCGGGTCATTCGTAGAAGCGCCATTGTGAAGAGAAATGTGTAGGGGCTATAGATTTCACTTCCCCCTGTTCAAGCTGTCGCAAGAAACCCAGCATGCCTAGAATACGGCCTTAATTACCTGGCATTCAGATCCTACCAAGCTCACGGACATATATTATTGGTCAAGCTGTTATGGTACAAAGGATATATATATAAATAAATAAATAAATAAATAAATAAATATATATATATATATATATATATATATATATATATATATATATATATATATATATATATATATATATATATATAGGACCATACCGAGCATATATATAATATAAATTAATATAAATGCTCATCCTAACCGGATCCCTATTTCGTAACACTTCAGATCCTTCAACTGCTTTAAAAGTGCTAGGACAAAATATTTGCTTTCCCTTTCTGCTTGCCATTGTGCTAATTGGTGTCTTGTGTGTTTTATGTATAATCATTTTAAGTTGGTTTCATATTGTGCTTGTATAGATATAAAACTTTTTTTCATATTCACAATTGGACCTAAACTGTTTTTTACTTAGAAAGTTGTACAATAATTCTTGTATTTATTGCATGTGTGTCTGTCATGTATGCTATGTATGTGTAATCCACGCTATTGATATGTGTGTATACTATATTTTATGATATGCTACCTTACTGTTGAGCATTCTATGTGTGACAGGGTCTTAGTCAGGTAGACAATGTTTGCGTTTAGCCTTGCCATCCAAGACATTCACTGTCTCTAAATCAACGCTGAATAATCATAAAATAAATAATATATGGTCTAAGCAAAGGAAACTTTCTATTAATTCCGCTGTGCGTGCATAAACTACATGCGGTTCCTATTTCTACCGTCCTACAAATCTTTCGTTTCGTGTTGTAAATATTTATATATTATGTTCAACTTTTCTTCATCCAAATCAGACTTTCCTTTCATCGGAAATGCAGCAAAATTGTACCCGTACCTAAAGGAGATGACTCATCGTTAGTTCAATCATATAGGCCAATATCATTGTTGTGCATATGTCCTAAGGTCTTCCTTGAGCTTATTGTTTCAATCATTTTTCGACATTTGCTGAAAATTATAATATGATCGACAACAGGCAACATGAGTTCTGAAACGGTCTTGCTTGCGTTTCCTCTCTTGAAAACTCGGCGCTCTCTACTTTCCTGTCGAGAATGCTGCGTCAAGGTGATAACACGCAAGCCGTTTGTTACTAGGAAGTACCGGGCTCGCAGCGTTAAAGAAAGGAAATGCGGGCAAGAAACAAGACAATTATTGTTTGGGGACAAAATACAACCCAAGGAGGGTAAACTTTTTTAGAGTGAGATGTTGATTATTGTTTCTCAAGATACGACCCAAAGGCTGTACATTCGTTTATGTAGGGTGCTTTATCGGACTTTGTCAAATTCTGCAATGGCGGGCTTTTGAGCCACTGTCAAAGGGCATAGCAGCAGTTATGAGCCAATCAGAGCGGACAGGATAGTGATTTTGAACCAGATGGTGGAATTTATCAATATCCGCAAACGCTCTCCCGGAGTTCATTTACTGTAAACCCCATTTCTTTCATGGAGCAGAACGAATGCATTCATTGACCAAGCTGCAGAGTGCTCGCTTCCAGTGCGGATGCGACACAACGTATCTCGTATCAACATAACGCAAGACATATCATACAAAAGCAAAACACTCTAATTATTTAAGTCCTGCCAAAAACGCTATTGCAGCATGCACAGCAAGCGCAGCGTGACCAGTGGCGGATGTGCCGCGCTGTGGGCTCTCGTGTGTGACTATTATTGTCCTTTTCGATTGTGCCAACTCCCTCACCTTTTATTCAGCTCCTTTTGGTTTCGCAGAAATTTGAGTGCACTTCCGAATGTTGCGTCGAAGGCTGCTGCGAAACCAGGTGGCCGCACTTTACACTGGAAAATCTTCCAATATCATCGCCGATATTGAGACGAAGTTCATTACAGTTGCACTCATTATGCTGGCAGAAACCTGTGTTTCGAAATGTGACCCACGTACAACAAAAGATGCATGATAACGATTTTCCCAAAACTAGCTTTAGTTTCGGAGTTTATATGATGCTGTAATTCCATAGGAGTATACATAAGCTATTACACCACAAAGGAACCATCAGCGCTACCCTTTTCGTTGAGCGTACAACGCGAACATACACCCCATCGTAGACTAGGTAAAGTACCTCAGGCTGCAAGTAATAGCGCAGAAACACGGACATCTGCCAGACACGGCTAGGTTTGCAACGGAAAAGGCTCCAGTTTCGTGTCCAACTATTGTGCTACGACAAATAAACTAACCAATCTTCTATGGGCCTTCATCGAATGACACCAATAGCTGGTTCCTTACATTTGAAATGGTCGCTGCGTTTACATGGAAGAGCGAAGAACGCTGCGCGAAAGGTATGTTACTTGGAACGCCATTTGAGTATCAACTCTCATCTATCGAAATGTGAGATTTTTCGGCTTAGCTCCCAATTTTTCTAATATTTCCTCAAAGAATGGTCGAATTCACCATCGATACCCAAATGCAGTTTCAAAGCGGGAACCTTGCGGTCTTTGTGGAACAGATGACTCGACAACAGTAACAATTAAGAGGGACCGACAGTTCGTTGGGCGATTCAGGTTGTGAAGGAAGACCTGTTCGCTTGGCGACTGTAAAAATTTCCCAATAGACGCAGAATATCTTACAGAGGTCTCAGTGACCGAGATGACGCTGGAAATATGCACCAAGCGAAGCCAGATGCTTCCGCGTGGACTGCGAAAAAGTTTGGTGTGTCTTCAATTCCAAGTAAGAAATTCAGTTGCTGTCGCGCTCAAACTTGTGGGCAAGATTAGCTTCAATTGTTTGGCGCTGCATACAAGTACGTAGCTTGTTTAATGCTCGCGCATGGTGTAGCCGAAGAGGTGATCGTCGGCAAAATGTTATAGTGATAGGGCGCCCCAGTAATCATAACCCCACAGTTACACACTTTTTATGACAGAGCTTAAGACACTGATCCGGCAACAGAGCTGCGCAAGTTTGCGCAATATAAACAGCGTGCCATGATCGCCTAAATGTCCTCCCGGAACGCTAAAAAGGCAATCAGCTTCATGCTAATCACGTATGTCGACATCGAGTAGGAGACGCGTGACGTTCCCTTCTATATGGAACTTTCTGTTACACTACCAAAATTAAGTAGCAACACGGATGGCGTAGTTCATGACACACGATGCTATGCTTCGGAACATTATAGATTAGGGTATAATTGACGCCCCACACAACTTCACACATTTAACATTCATAGCCATCTAAATTGCTGAAACTACCCACACCCGAAGCGCGATGACCGTGTTCTGGCTTGCACGCCGGTACACCGATGTGTTCATAGTGTAATTATTTCCGACCCTACATCGTGTTATACAATCTGCTCCGATATGTTGGCTCACTGTACTAGCACGATGGTGTCAGATATTTAAGTGGCTCCGAACACCTCCATGAGGTGTTCTATGTTGTGCACCATAAGCCGTTTTACACAAATGCTGATAATATTTATTTCTTCAGTTTTTCTCTCTCCAATGTTATTTATAGACATATTGAAATTGGTTCTTGCTCTTCTGAAACTTTTTCCCCATCAGGACCATGGTTACCAGCGTAGTGTAGCGTGAATCGCCCGGCTTTCCTATATATTCTTCCTAGTTTGTGTTTTTTTTTTAATTTATCTCTTAGAATAGAAAGCTCTGAGTAAAATCTTCAATACGCAGCATAGGCCAATGAAGGTAACAGAAAAGACATTTGGTGGGTATGTCACGGTCAGGCGCAAGATTCGCTTACTTTATAAAGACTTTTTGCACAGTGTAAGAATTTAAAAACTCCGAGACGTTTATTTTCATTGCATGTGCAAATAGAAATGGCGCACTAACTTGAGCTGAGAGTTTGGAAATTATGACTGCCCAGCGTGCGTGTCATACATTGTTGTTATTTATATCTATCAATTTCTGGGCGGCATAAATTTGATTTTGGTCACATATGCACTTTCTATTAGAAATTGTGTTCTTCGATTTTACTACCGCTTGCCAATATCCAGTAAAGAAAACACTCAGTAAAACAAAATATTTACATGCAATCTAAAGTAAATCTCCTTGTATTCGTAGAAAACTTTGCGAATTCATTGTGAAACAAAAATTTTCGGTTCAGTGCACACTGATGCCCACCTTTTGCATTGGTGTTAACGACGAAGACAAATACAATTGTGCGATATAAAGGCAGCGCACGGTAAATGTCGAAAACTTGATGCCTTGAAGCGTCTCGCTGGCATTTTATTACACATAGAGTGCTTCACCGATAATCACGTATTTCGTCATCTTTCAGTTTGTAGTTACGAAAGAGCCTTTGTGGACGTACAATGTGACCGGAAGAAGTCATGCGCAGTGCAAAGTAGACGTTATGATAAACGAGACAGACACATCCATTTTCTTCACAAGACTGTTTTACTACGGCGCCCAGAGGAAAAAGTAAGACAAGCATACAGGTTGTATACCTCCGAAAAAGTAGAATATAAGAAACATATTTTTCTTGTTTACAGGTTTTCTATGGTCCTCGAGGGACAGTTCAATGCAATTTACCCAGAACATATGCTTATCCAGCGCAATGGTATACTCCGAATTTTTATTCCCTTCATTCACCTCATATTGACGTGCCTTTTAGTATGTCTTGCACTGTGGTCTGCAATATTGACACAAAAATATTGTACAACAGTGCGCCATAGTCTTTCACACAGTAAACATTGTACTCAGTGAATTGTGCCCATTAAGAAAAGTTAAGTGATCATGAGGTGGGTTAGATGGATTTAGCTTGGAGATCAGATGCGGGGTTTCTGGCATGTCTTTTCCGACGAATTCAGGTCAAGTGGAATGGTCTACGCGAACATAAACTGGGAATGTCAATAATAGCCTACTCGTGTAGCCTTGTAATGATAAGAGGCTGCTATGGAAGATTTTGCAAAGGTGCTATCGCATAGGTAAGCGCACTTTTCAAGAGGTTAAGAAATAAAATGTAAGATAGCTACACATCACATATCCAGCAGCACTGTTTTTTGTAGCAAAATTTGTCTACGGACATCTCGACAATATCCAGTATACGATCTTATGAAAGTTCTAAATATGTATAAGAAACTCTTGGAGGTAAAGAAATTCCTGAATTCATAACTAGACATTGCTACACATATGTCGGCGGTTCGTTTATTTTTCCTCACGTCCATCACCTCTAGTGAGTGAAATTGTAGTTGGAATTCGGGAATGCGATTTGTGCCGTAAAGGGCCCCTAAACCGATCACAGGTAGAAATTTAGTTGCGGTGTGGCAGCTGCGCATCAGTCTGTAACGAACACGTAGCCGCGAGAATTTTTCGAAATTCTGATAGGCTACCGCTCTAAACCTTGTGTTGCGTGCGTCTACAAAGCCTCGCCAATATAATGGAGCCGTACGGTGACGCGCCGTGCCGAAGCATTTCCGCCGGAAATGAACTGCCACCGTCGCGGCCTTCCTTAGATCGTGGCCACGATATGGTTTATCACGCTCTGCTGTTCTCGCCCACTGGCCGTTGGCCCATTCCACGCTAGAGTCATCGTCAATGCAGGTGCGCCTGCCGCACCGAAGCGGCGCCCACAAATAGGTAAATTGTCATTGCGCTTTGATTCTGCATGCCGGAACTCCAATGCGCTCAAGCCAGGCATTGCGCAGGGAGTAATCACGAAGTAGCCGGTGTCGCGCCGTTTCGTTTTCCCGGTCGGCGCTCTTGCAGCGAAGCATCGCACACAGATGCCTTTTAGCCATCGCAAAATACTGTTGGACTCTGTTCGCGCAGCTAAACAGCCCGCTAAGCACGACTGTGTTGGAACGCGAGCTAGTTATCACTTGCGTAGCGGGCCGTAGTTACCGATTCGAAAGTGTGCAGAATACCACGAGGGAGAGCAGCGAGCGCGCGAACTTGCTAGCAGACTAACCGAAAGTCGTAGATGCTTGTTCAATCAATCGACAGTGCCTGCTCCTGGTGACATCACCAGATGCACGCTGGTTACGTCACGACGGGCGTTGGGGATAGCGGAAAGGCCCGCAGAGGAGCACGGGATTGCTTTTTTTTTATTTTGTAGCGCGCACGCGGCGAGTAGCGCTGCAGCGTTTGGCATCGTTGGTCGTGACGATATTCTGAACTCGATGCGCGTGTTTACATGAAATGTTTAAAAAATGCCGAGGGTGGTTTGGGGCCCTTGAACTACCTCTATTCCTGGGCGCTATGCGAGAAATTCCAAGTTCGGCAAACTTCAGCAACTTCGCGAACTCTGGCGACGCTCTCAGGTGAATGAGCGAATAGCATCGCGACATAAACTCTACCCAGGGAATCCCTCAAATTTAATTGGCTCATCTAGATTCATTCTTGGTTTAATATTACTATAGGACGTTGCCTCGTGGGCAGCCGCAAATGCAGCTGTGATGCGGTAAAACCGTCGCTCATTTCTTAAATTTGTGTATCGTTCCACCCAGTGTGCTACCTGTGCACATAAGATGAAGAAAAAGCTTTCAGTTTTAATCTATTTAAAAGAAAGGGAATTGTTGGCGGGAGAGTGTCTACACGGCTACCTTTCGACAGTGGATAGATAGATAGTGCACGAAAAAAGAGACATGCCTCTGAGGCGCCCCATAAAGGCACGGCAAACGGATTGCGCCGAGTTGTAAGATGCATAGCGGTACGTCACGGTATTGCAGTATTGCATCAATAACAGTAGGGGGCACTGATGCGTGATAATGCGTTTTCTGTATTTACAGAAATACAGTTTTCTGTATTTGAAACGACGAAGTGAGGTGCACATGGTGCCCTCGCGTTGACACACGTGGCTATATCTTGACATTTCATTGCTCGCATATTTCGCGCGATTCGCGCTCTCTTTGTCCACTGGCTGTCGTCGAGCAAAACTTAGCCGAGCGAGAAACTGAGTATGCCCTCCATCAAATTCCTGGTAGGAAACTTCCTCGAAACTTTTATACGGTGACAGGAGGTGGCACCGTAGCCGCAGACATAAGCACAAGGCCAACAATCTGCCGCAATGGGATAGCCGGGATGCGCGACTATGGAAATCTTCTACCAGCAAAGGCACCTCTGACACATTTATTTCAGCATGTTTGCAAAGTGAATATGCAACCGAACATGCAACACAAGCTTCAGGCAAAAAAGCTAAGCTTCCAAGTTGTTTGTTCTTAAATGATTCCCGGCAGCGTTGTGTGATGGACTGCATACCGCAAGTAACATTCCTTTCACGAAGATTTCAGTACGGCTGTCCATGAGCGCTGTAACGTAAAGCTACTACAAACTTTTCTTTGCCAATTCTGCAATCAGCCCTTCACAATTGGCCAAAAATTTTCGAGCTACCGCCACTTGACCTGTCGGTCACGCGACGTCACAAAACCGCGAAAGCCACCAGGTCAAAGTGACGTGTACCCATTAAAGATGCATTATTATGCCGAACGTATGCGTTAAGAGACAAAGCTGGCAATATCATAACTAATATGGATGAGATAGTTCGAGAGGCTGAAGAGTTCGATAGAGATTTATACAGTACCAGTAGCACCCGCGACGATAATGTGAGAGATAATAGTCTAGAGGGATTTGAAATCCCACAAGTAACGCCGGAAGAAGTAAAGAACGCCTTTCGAGCTATGCAAAGGGGGAAGGCAGCTGGGGAGAATCAGGCAACAGCAGATTTGTTGAAGGGGGTGGGCACATTGTCCTAGAAAAACTGGCCCCCCTATATACACAATGCCTCATGACCTCCAGCGTACCGGAAACCTGGAAGAACGCTAACGTATTCCTAAACCATAGGAAAGGAGACGCCAAAGATTTGAAAAATTATAGAGCGATCAGCTTACTGTCCGTTGCCAGCAAAGTATTTACTAAGGCAATCGCAAATAGAATCAGGAACACCTTATACTTCTGTCAACCAAAGGACCAGGCATGATTCCGTACAGGCTACTATACAATAGACCATATTTACACAATCAATCAGGTGATAGAGAAATGTGCGGAATATAACCAACCCTTATATATAGCTTTCATTGATTACGAGAAAGCGTTTGATTCAATCGAAACCTCAGCAGTCATGGAGGCATTGCGGAATCAGGGTATGCACGAGCCGTATGTAAAAATACTGAACGATATCTATAGCGGCTCCACAGCCACCGTAGTCCTCCATAAAGAAAGCAACAAAATCCCAATAAAGAAAGGCGTCAGGCAGGGAGATACGATCTCTGCAATGCTATTCACAGCGTGTTTACAGGAGGTATTCAGAGACCTGGAGTGGGAAGAATTGGGGATAAAAGTTGATGGAGAATACCTTAGCAACTTGCGATTCGCTGATGATATTGCCTTGCTTAGTAACTCAGGAGAGCAATTGCAATGCACGCTCACTGACGTGGAGAGGCAAAGCAGAAGGGTGGGTCTAAAAATATATCTGCAGAAAACTAAAGTAATGTTTAACAGCCTCGGAAGAGAACAACAGTTTACGATAGGTAGCGAGGCACTGGAAGTGGTAAGGGAATACATCTGCTTAGTGCAGGTAGTGACCACGGATCAGGATCATGAGACTGAAATAATCAGAAGAATAAGAATGGGCTCGGGTGATTTTGGCAGGCATTCTCAAATCATGAACAGCAGGTTGCCGCTATCCCTCAAGAGAAAAGTATATAAGAGCTGTTTCTTACAACTACTCACGTATGGGGCAGAAACCTGGAAGCTTACGAAAAGGGTTCTGCTTTAATTGACTACGACGCAACGTGCAATGGAAAGAAGAATGATGGGTGTAACGTTAAGGGATAAGAAAAGCGCAGATTGGGTGAGAGAACAAATGCGAGTTAGGATAGGATAAGGATAACTTTTATAAAGTGTCGGCAAACGACGGTTAATGACATCTTAGTTGAATTCAAGAAAAAGAAATGGACATGGGCAGGACATGCATTGAGGAGGGAAGATGACCGATGGTCATTAAAGGTTACGGACTGGATTCCATGGGAAGGGAAGTCTAGCAGGGGGCGGCAGAAAGATAGGTGGGCGGACGACATTAAGAAGTTTGGAGGGACAACACGGCCACAATTAACACATCACCGTGGTAGTTCGAGCAGTATAGGAAACGCCTTCGCCCTGGAGTGGGCGTAAACAGGCTGCTGTTGCTGCTGCTGATGATGATGATAAATCTGCCGAAGAAAAATGATTTTCCATCTGAATAGCCGGAGACTGCCCCGTTCCAAAAGGTATAAAGATGGCTGCCCGCCGATCGCTAAGGCACTGGCTACTCACAGTTGCCAGAGAGCACGGGTTTATTTGCATGTAATAAATCTTCTTGCGTGACCGTATAACATTATAGAGACCTTTGAATACGTAACTGACATCGCTCTGCCAACTCTTCTTTGTTGAGCATCCGTTCTGGCAGCATTTTTAAAGGTCCTTGCACGGCGCCGCGATTTTAGACCAGCCATCGTAAGCTAAGTAAGGTGTAGCGGGCCAATGTTAGGCACCGGCACCACCCTCGTCGTCCAGTCACCTGTTTTCACTGCGCCAGTTCGACCCCATAGAAACCCTCTCCACTTGAGCGTGCTCCTCGCCTCTTATCTGCCAAGTAGATAATAGAAACCGCTCAATGCAGGCAATGTTATTTGTTTGTAAAGCAAACAAAAGTGACCTGCTGCAAACAAGGAGAGCGTTTGACTGGGCTATTAAGACAACGCTGCAGGTCACCGCCCGGTGCATGCGTCACAGTTACGTAAACTTGACGTCATGGGATTGGAATAAAAACATATTGGAATAATCTTGCGTTATATGGCACCGTATTACACTATTATGTATTTGGTTTGGTTAGATACGTAGGGTAGATAGTTTTGTTTGCGTATCAAGTTTAGTTATGTTAGTAATTGGTTATTCTAGTTAGTTAAGAGTTAATAATTAGGCTAGTTTGATATTTGTTACATTAGCTAGATATGAATTTGTAAATTTCTTTAGGTATTTAAAATAATTAGGCTGGCTATTTGTCCCTCTATTTAGAAGGGTTGCCTTTCTTGTTGAGTGGAGGTATCGATTACAAAGTTTTTCATAAGAGCACTGTGGTAACATTTAATAAGAGCCAGCAAGCGCCATTCTTTGGTTCGAAGAAGGTACCCCGGAGGAGGAAGAATTTTGGTACTCGTCAGGTGGGCTTTGTTTCGAAAAAACGCTCAGAGTTGACAGAAGAATACAAGATCGTAGGCTGCAGTGATGTTATACCCGTAATATGAAGATATGAAATGTGCACCTAATGGGTCACATTACGAGAGCCCTCTACAAGTTCCATATGCAGCCATAGGAGGCTTGGGGTGAAGCCCACTTTGACTTTTCGTTGCTGTAGTTGGGCCTGTATTGTTAAAAAACTATCCGCAAAATATTTTTCCTTTTTTCATTATGCTTATTATCCTTCTGCTTTGTGCGCTTAAATAGGAAACGAAATTTTTGGGGTATTGATTTGTGCTTTCATTGAAAGGTTGTTACTAACTTTATTTAGTAAGTTAGGCAAGTTAATTACTAGTTTTTATAGATTACTTATTCATTATATATTTGACTCGCTTAGTGAGTTACTAGTTTTTGGCTAGGTAATTTATTAGGTTACTAAGGTATTAAGCTACGATTAAATTGGATATTTATATAAACAACGTAATAGAGGTGTATTTCGCAGATGCACAATGTTTTTAGGCAATAGGTTATTCATATTGGTCAGTTGGTTTAGTGAGTTGCCTAATTTAGTTAGTTGACCAATAACATGTCATTATACAAGGCTTAGACAATTAAGCAAGCCGGTAGGCCTCCAGACATTCTAGGAATTACGCCTGTTTTGGCTTAACTCACTCTAATTCCAAAAACACAAAATTTTCATTCACTGTACATATGTCTCCACAAATAATGGCTTCGGCATCAAAATGTTATTCACTCATGCGGACATGTTTTCATTCAAGT
This sequence comes from Dermacentor variabilis, assembly GCF_050947875.1. Taxonomy (NCBI): domain Eukaryota; kingdom Metazoa; phylum Arthropoda; class Arachnida; order Ixodida; family Ixodidae; genus Dermacentor; species Dermacentor variabilis. The sequence continues at coordinate 85,107,491 of NC_134574.1, read as the reverse complement.
ATGAAGCCCAGAGTCACTTGCCGCTAAAGGTCCTGCTCTGTCTTTCCTCGTAGATCCGCATCTGTAGGAAAACAAAACAAGAATTCTGTTTCGTCCGCATCCGTGCAACCGGACAGACACTCGTGTACAGAACAACGTTAAGCATTGCCACTATTACAAAGCATCCCTGTCACCACAAGGAGATAGTTATGCAGTGAAAAAAAATTGAAAGTCGAGCAACCACAAAAGAGCAACGCAAGTTTTTTACGAATAATTACAAGAAACTGCGACGTTCAATCTCTCTGTAGCCGATTTCTAGCCATGGAGTACTGCCAAGTGTCCCTTATACAGCTTGAATTAGCCCACTCGCACAAATGTACGCGAACCTGTAAAGAAAACAGCGCATTGTTGTAGTTTCGAAGTTGTTCCCCTTTCAATTTTTGAACCCTGCATATAAATAGTACGGGAAATTTCACATTCTGCCTCCAATGTTCAGAGGCCGATAACGAAAATTGACGTTTGCGCAAAAGTCATCCTACACACA